>NW_022145607.1:36550528-37750528 GCF_000002235.5 Strongylocentrotus purpuratus | reverse complement strand
CCCTTTCCCTATAATACAACTGCATCACTGTTTCTAACACTAACCCTTTAAAGGGCCCATGACATCAAAATACAAGTGTATTCATGTTGGTGTGTAGTCCTGCATACGTCTCATATTTCGATATGTAAACTTCTGAATTTGTTTCATAGATTATTTAATATTTGTTGAAATATTTGTTTTTCAAACTTGCTAAGCTCCACCCAAAAAAACCGCCAGATCTCATTCCCCTTGACATCATCTGTTAGTCATCAATGAGCTAACATGAGAAAGCTGGGGAAAATAACATACCATTGCCTATTCGAGAAGATTAGTTTAGTCTGACATGTCTGACATAGCAACTTTTATTTTGCCTTTCTTTGTGGTATTGTAACAGGCGGTCAACTTTGGCAAAGTTACATGCCACTTTCTCAAGTTAGCTCATTGATGACTGACAGATGATGTCAAGGGGAATGAGATCTGGAGGTTTCAGGTTAACGGTTAGGATTGGGGTTGGTGTTACAATCAAGGTTGCAGTTGGGCATTATGTTTAGGGTTAGTGTTAGAATGAGGGTTGCAGTTGGGTTTTCGGCTTAGGGTTAAGGATAAGGGTTTAGGCTAGGCTGAGGTTTACAGTGCGGCTTTAGTAGTTAGGATTATGATTAAGGTCATTGGACTAATATTATGAATATGATGTGCAGAACCAAGCGGGAAATAAGAATGAATAATTTATGACCATAATTATGATCACTATTACGAGAAGACTATATGATTTAACCAATCATAAGATTGCTAAGAATTGTCTGCATTCTGAGGGGGTTTGGGGGGGTGGAGCTTAGCAAGTTTAAAAAACAAATATTTCAAAAAATATTTAAAAATCTATGAAACAAATTCAGAAGTTTGCAGGAGGAATAAGAAATGATCGATGTTAAAAGGCAAATGTTTAGTTTTAGGCTGAAGTGGCTTGGGATGTGCAAAGATAATTACAAAAGTAATTTGGAAAGATATGAGCCAACATTGGTTTGACTGTTTGGGAGGGCTGCATCTACTGCTGAACTGCAATTATACTAATTATGCATTAAATCTCTTACAACTTAAAAATGTGCCACATTTTTAAATATAAATATAACATGCATGGTACCTCATAACAAAAATACACATCAGTTGAATGTCAGGCACAGAAACATGTTGAAGAAAATATGTTATGGTTTAATCAAGATATTGTTTTTGAAAAGAAAATGTTATTTTATGAAGACTGGTAAAAAAGTGGTATTATATAATTAAAGGATATCTTAAAAATTGTACTTTTGTTTCAGTAAATGAATTATTTATCCGCCTTGAAACTAGACGAAGTAAACAACGTTTGATTTTTGATTAAACAAGGTTACTAAAATAAATTCCCCAAAATTGGATAAATGATAAGTATAGGGTACCATTGGAATTCAAAGATCATAATTTCATAATCCCTCACATTGTATTTGGAAAAGCAGTTAAGTCTCTGAGCCAATAGAGTAGTAAACAGTGGTATAATATGATACGTTTTAAAAAATTAAAATAAATAAATGTTGTTTGTATTGAGAAAATGTCTTGCAGAAGGACGTTAAATGGTCCTCTGTTTTTAATGGGAATTTGATTGGGATCAAAGACTTTCGTCTATGTGAATTTAATTTCAAGCTTTTATATAATATGCTACCAGTTCGTAACAAATCTGATTAAGTGAGGTCTTCTATACGATGACGTTTTTTTAAATGCAAACAAACTGAAGATATTCTTCATGTTTTTATTTCATGTGAGGCAAAAGGAACCTTCTTTGAATATTTACAGGACTTAGTTTGAAATGCTTTCAATCTTAAACTAGAGATATATATTGTTTAATTACTCAAAATGAATTCGCAAATCGAAATGGATTTGATAATGACGATTGCTTTTTGGTCTATTTATAAAATGATTATTTTTCGTAATAAGTATGGGTATGGAAAAAGAGATTTGAATTTGATTTATTTATTTAAGAGAGAAATGACTAACAGAATAACAAATAAATGAACATTTGAAAGTACAAAATATGAAGTTTCCTGCGAATTAGCTTAGTTATATTTGAACAAAAAATTTGTGTATTATTGATGTTCCATTGTTTTGCTAAATTGTAAGTATAATTATGTTATTGTTTAAGTATTCAATAAACACCTCTAAATGAGGCAAAGAAAAAAAAACACTAACCCTTTAACCTTACCCTAAGCCTAAAATCATACTGCAACCTTCAGCCTTTAACATAAGCCCCAATCCCTACCCCAAAACTAATACCCAACCGCAAACCTCATTCTATATCTAACCCTAAACCTAAAACCCAAACTGCATCCCCGATTCTAACTTTAACTCTTATCCTAACCGTAACCTAAAATCCAATTTCAACCATCAGCCTAACATAAACCACAATCTCTACCCCAAAACTAAAACCCAACTGTAATCCTCCTTCTAAAACTAACCCTGAACCTAAAACCCAATTGCAACCGTCAGCCTGATGTAGACCCTATAACCCTTCCCCAAAACTAAAACCTCACTGCAAACCTCATTCTATAAGTAACCCCAAACCTAAAACCCAACTGCAGCCCCGATTCTAACTTTACCCTTTACCCTACTCGTAACCTAAATTCCAACTGCAACCATCAGCCTGACATAAACCCAAATCCCTTCCCCAAAACTAAAACCCAACTGCAGACCTCCTTCTAAAACTAACCCTAAACCTAAAACCCAATTGCAACCATCATCCTGATATAAACCCCAATCCCTACCCCAAAACTAAAACCCAACTGTAATCTTCCTTCTAAAACTAACCCTAAACCTAAAAACCCAATTGCAACCATCAGCGGAATCTAAACCCTAATCCCTACCCCAAAACTATAACCCAACTGCAAACCTCTCTCTAAAACTAACCCGAAACCTAAAACCCAATTGCATATGTTCATTCTTGCATTTGGGTCAAGTAACTTTCGAGTTTTTGATCGCTATTCGAGGTAAACACCTCGCGTGTGAAATGGTGCAGTTGACAAGTGAGCAGAGAGAATATAGATATCACGGGACAAGAAGTTAGTAGGCTGTTTAAAGTAATTAAAGGTTATCCCGTCGATTGAAATAGGATTATGTTAAAGCCTATTTACAATGCATCATTTTAAACAATGAAGCACTGAAGCACGAGGCGCAATTTAAAGTTTAACAGGATTTAAGACTAAAGGCCGGGTCACACAGAGAGGACGCATGGGGGCGCACAGCCGGCGCATTGAAAATCGGGAAAAGTCGTGATTCCGACTTTTGTCAGAATTTGGGAGAAGCTAGCGAGCTGACACCGAATGCATAGCGTGTTGCTAGCGTGCTGTGCGTATACAGGGCGTGTGCTCCACGTATGTCTGGCCTTGGTCTAGCGCGCTCCGCGTCGAGCTCCGCGCACACTTTTGAGCGTGCTCAAAAAATCCTGACGCACACAGCGAATGAAGACGAATGCATAGCCTTGGTCCAGCGTTGGTCCAGCGTGCTCGACGAACGAGTAAGGAATGATGACGCACACATAGCGAACGACAACGCACTGGCCAAAATTGCAAATTTCTAATGCGCTGGCCGTGAGTTCCCCATGCGTCTGTTCTGTTCATCCACTTTATCTCATGCACCGCCCTCTTGATATACAACATGATATACTTTATTATGATAGTCTTCATGTAACTTACCGATACAAGGAGGGCCTACAAACCCCGGACAGCATCTAGTCCGAGACGCATAGACCGTATGGTAATGTTTACTACAAGAAAACAGTACAATAAATCGTGTCAATAGACGCCTTAACATCCTTGAATCGTTGCAATTTTCATAAGATTAGTTTGTTTGTTTGTTTTATTTCCATAGCAATAATCAAATGTCTGAACATATAAATCGTAAACATATTTAAACAAGGCACATAGGCCATTTCAGTGGAATGAACATAATGCCACCGTTCTTTCATTGACATAATAAATAAACACATGTTTATCAATTATAATGGTACGGAAGTCAAAGTAAAATAGTAAAAACCATAACCAAATACGAATAGCTCAAGTTCCAGTTTAAGTTAATGATTTTACTATTTTCAAATAAAAGTGCATTAACATAACGAACATAAGAGAAATACATTTCTGGTAGCAATGATGTTTTACGTAAAATCATACTAATTGAACATTATTAACTTGACACAATATTATACACATGTAGATAAGATAATTGTTCTTTTTAGGGGTGCAAAACAGTAGGGCATGTCAAGAAGCTATGCCTTTGGCCGTAATGATATTTTTTGTAAATGCTTGTAAACCATTTCATTCAATTCAATAATTGTGTACATTACATGCCCCAAAATTTAATTAAAGCAGTCAGTGATTGGGTCATAGAAAGAAAACAAAAACACTAACAACATTTTGACAGGAAACAACACTCAGAACTGTGAAATGGGTATAGGAGGACATGATCTCCGCCCAGTAAAAAAAAAAAATAGGAAAGTTAATGGAAAGCGTTATAAGGTCTTGAAATAGAGATAGTGAGAGAGGGTAGAGGGAAAAAGGAAAAAAGAAAAGTAATGGAAAATGATTGAGTAAAAGTCTAGTAATTACAAAGAAATGAAGAGAGAGAGAGAGAGAGAGAGAGAGAGGAAGAAAGAAAGAGAGAGAGAGGGGGTAGTGGCACCACTACCACTACGACTACCGATGGCCTTTTGTGATCAGGACCAGCGATTTTCTTGAGAATTAACTACAAAACTAAACGTTAATATCAATAAACGATAATAGTAGGTATCTAACCTGTATTCTGTACAGAGAAACAAGTAGAGCAAGCCGCATCTCGTGGTGTACCTATTGTAGTAGGCTGAACTGTAAGACACACGAACTGCATAGGAACTGCATCAAATATTTTAAAATGGAAAATAATCTCTTAACTGTAAATAGAGTGATTTATTTTTTGGTGTTAAAAAGGAATATAAAGGTGCTCTGTTTGTCATAATGTAATCACTGCATTCTTTATCCTTCCCCAATGCATAAATATATATATCTATTTAAAGAAATCATATTGAAACCGGTCATAGTGAAGAAGAGGACTCTCTCACAGTTTTGTATTACAATTGTTTCAATCATTATTTTAATATATATTAACTATATATATATTCATTTAGATATATAACTTCAGCTCAACTTTTATTTTTATTATTATTATTTTGAAATGAAATTTTAATGAAATTTGCAACAATTACAAATACACCTTTTGTTTTTAATGAATAAGAAAGGAGATGAACTTGATATTAAGTACACAATCATAAATATTTTGAATACTTACGAGTCCCCTGACGAGCATGAACCGTAAATGGGTGTGGTCAGTGATGCCATTGTAACCAACGCCACCACCGGTGGAAGAAGGCCCACAGTAACCAAAGCCATTATCATCAAACTAACACAATGGACTGGAAATGAAAGTAAATGACATGAACAATCATCAGTAAACTAAAAACCAGCTTTGACTTTCTACAATACTGGATGAGTCATAATCTTTTTTTTTGTTAAGGGAGAGAAGGAAAAGAAAACAGTTTTTTTAATTTTCATTTATTTTCTATTCCATTATTTATGTCTTATCCTGCGGGCTCTGCAATTGTCATTACCCCCCATCGTTTCGAAGTACTCCTGTGTCCAGATGAAATATGGGGGGGGGGGGGCACAATGCTCAAGGATGTACGTAGTAGCACTGAGCAAGGAACGAACCTTTTGTGTGAGTCCTCATCAATATACCACGGTGCTCCATGTTATTTGGATATTCAGAAGCTGATAAATAACTCATTAACATTTGTTTTCAACTTAATATTATTAACATTCTCCTTAACCTTCATAATGAAAGGAAATTTAGTTTAAAAATGTTCCCAGCTTGTGCGCAAAGGATTTAGCGCAAAGAAACAGAAAGAGCTAGTGAATTTTCTCACGATAAACGACGGTGTATTTTTTTTTTTCGTCCATTTTCACAATTGTGTCAATCAATTTCATTCTTTTTTTATTCAATTTCGTCCCAAAACTCCTAATATTTGGTCATTTATTTTTGTTAACTTTTTCTAATCAATTTCATCATTTCGCATCCAATTTCCATTCTAACCAAAACGGGCAAAAAATGGAAAAAAGGACATGATGAATAATTTTCTTAGAAATCATCAATAATTCTTGAATCTTGCTTTAAAAAAGACGAATCAGAACGCTCAGAAAGTTTCGGATGTGTATTGTGCAATAGCATATGACGTCACTGCAGGAGCCTCTCCTGTGAAAAGGAGTGTGATTTAGCCATTAATATATCTTTACAAAGGCAAACTATGATATCAAATGGAGAAAAAAAAGGCATTTATCCAAAAGGTAATATGCACTTGATAATCCCAGTACGTTTCTGGCAATTTCGTCATTCCTAATTATGAACTACAATGAGATTGTAAGATCCTTACAAAGCGAACATGCCCGCAATGACGTCAATTGCTTCAGCAAGCCACGTGACCGTATTACCTTTTTTTCGAGTGGCGTGGCCTAGCAAGCGTGAGATCTGTGAAAATGGATGGTTATTATCATTTTTTGGTCAATTTAGATATTTTTTTGAAAAATCAGAGGCTGGAATATTAATAAGGAGGTGTATTGATGTTTTAAAATGCTATGTTAGTTGGGTTAGAGTGGCCCTATAAGATAAGAAACGATCTAGACATTACAAGAATTATACTTTTTGATTCAGTTGAAATAATGATATTCCAATTTGCAGATCACGCAATAATGTTTGTTGATGACACAAAATCTTTATAAAAACCTATAAAGCATTTTAAAGCATAAAACATTTCGGTTTATTTTCTTGTTTAGAGCTGAATAAATCAAAGAGTTCCATAATTAACATTAACGGAGACACCATTGGTGAAAGCATTAATGGCATTCTATGGACCTATTCTGATGTTAATATATTAGAGGATCATTTTGGAAAAAAAATAAACAATACCTAATAAATCTCAGTTGGAAACCCAAAATATATAAAAGATTGAAAATATAATACGTCTATGGAAAGCGAGGCGCTTAATATTTTCTGGTAAAATAACTATAATCAAATAATTCCTTGTTTCTCAAATTATATACAATGCTCAAGTAATTTCCATGTCAGAAAATGTAGTAAAACACATTGATTCTTAACTTTATACATTTTTGTGGAATGGAAAAAAAACAGAAGAAGAAAAAGAAAAGTGGTTTGTATGAGTTCTGAGTATGGTGGATTGAAAACTGCTGATTTGAATGCTTTGTTACAAATTTTTATATTAAAGTGGATATTGCACTACTTCTCCCACGAAAACCCAAATTGGAAAAGATAATTGAGGGTTTCTATAAAAAATAAAAAAAAGTAGGCAATTTACAAAATGTGTTGAATAGTAAATGTACCGTCAAAAGACATTATCAAGTTTTGTTTAAAGAATTAAAAAATGCCCCAATATTACAAGAAGATGGTATATACTTGGTTTGACTTTAAAAAGACAGTAGAAAGTAATACACCAATTGATTTACAATGTACTGATATTAGAAGTGAAGCCATATGGTTTAAATCAAATATAAGAGATCATAACAAAACAGTATGTTTTTTTAATGGTTTGATGTAGGCCTTTCGGAAACTAATGATGTCGTAAAAAACTCTAGGTTTATGTCTTTGGGAGAAATTAAAGAAAGATTTGAGAATAAAACATACTTCTTTGTTTCAAGAATATTACATCATAGTAAAAACGATTCCCAAAGTTTGGAAAAGGAATATGTTAAGACCAGGCACGTAGCCACGGGGGGGGGGGGGGGGGAATGTCCAAGATCGGTTGAATATTTTTAGACCCCTCCCTAGGACGTCGATCGATTACATGTTTGTGCCCCCCCCCCCCCCCCAAAAAAAAAAAAAAAAAAAAAAAAATCAAAAATCAAAAATCAAAAATCAAAAATCAAAAATCTAACGTCCCTGGTTAAGAAGGTGTTATAAAATATGTTTTAATGAATGTTAACACTAAACAAAAGTCCAAGTTTTTTACTCTACGTTGTCTACTCATTCAATTGTTAGACCTCCGATCGAAGAAAAATGGGAACAAATATTAAATAGTACAGAATAAGTCGACTGGTAGTCATATGGACATTTAATTTACAAGCTATGAAAGAAAACTAAATATCAGAATTTAACTTTAAGTTATAACACAACTTATTACCAAATAGGTATAATTTATTCAAATGGAAATTGTGTAGTAATCCCTTATGTTTTTATGATGATCAGTTACACGACAATCTGCATTCATTTGTAATATGCAAACACACAAGATTGTTTCGGTTAAAATTTTGAGACATAATTCGAAAACTTTACAATGCTAATTTTCCTTTGGCAAGTTCGTTTTAATTAAAGGTTAGAACTTCAAAAATAAAATATTTAGAAGCTTTTTCTCATCTTATCATATATGCCAAATACGCTGTTTATCTAACATTTATGCAAGCAGAAAATCGCAAACTTATGTTTCATGAAGTCTCTATTCTTTGTATTCGAAACAGATTAATCCATAACCGATTAAAGATCGAAAAGTATTGTAAAACAAACAAGCTTTGCATTTTTTAAATCACTGTTATTCAAGGAAACGAAACATGTTTTATTTGAATTATGTAAGTATGCTAAGATGTTATTTCAATTGATTGTGTATGATTGTTTGATTTTTTTTCAAAAGCATTTATTTATCAATAATTTAACTCCCCCCCCCCCCCGAGAAAAATAAAAAAATCCTTACAAATGAACTTGTGCTGAGTCAAAGATGCTTAAGTTCGAATGAGACAAGAGTCGAGATTTTGAAACAACGTGAGATGCAACATGAAATGAAGCGTCGGTTTAGACATGTGATCAGTTTGTTAATTATATCACGTTATCAGTGAACAAAGTGACGATGCTAATAAAGAGCAAACAAAGAACTGTGATATTCAGCTCTCGATGAAAAAACAACCCCATGAATTCAATCAAATTGATTTAAGGCTTAGGTATCTCACTATTTGAAGAAACGATTATTTTACGGCCAGTGGCTATTATTCTTTGTTTTTATTTGATTTTATAGGCAATTTTCAAGTATCGATATGTTCATTTACTTTTGTCGACCAATATCCTGTCTTAAGTCATTTTATTGTACTAATTGGTATCGAGTGTAATGCGATATTTTCTGTTATCTTTTAAAAATACTTTTTGCCTGTGTTTTCTTGAGTATTTCACAATTCTATTTTGCATACCCCCCCCCCCCCCCCAAAAAAAAAAAAAAAAAAAAAAAGAGAGAGACAAATTTCTCTAAGCATTGTGATCTTATATTTAAATAAAACCTTTTTGTTCAACTAGAAGTCTAACACAGGTTAACAAAATATATAAAACCATCTAGAGGTTTCAGACAGGGGTGTCCCCTATCTGCATTATCATTCATCCTTAGCCTTGAAGCTGTTGCAAATGAGATTAGGCAATATCATAGGCTTGAGTGTTGGTTGTAATCAGAAAACATTTAAAATATTACAGTTAGCAGATGACATAACATTATTTGTTTGTTCAGTTAAGTCAGGTAACACAGCTATAAAGATTATTTACAAATTTGAAAATTATTCTGGAGGTCAATTAAATGAGAAAAAAACACAAAAGCCCTCTCGTTGGGAACCAACAATCGAACAAATACTAATGGAAATTTGTTATGGGAAGATGTTTATGTTAAGTCACTTGGTATCTATCTTTGTAAAAAATAAAGATTTAGGCTCAGACCGGTGTCTGAATCGAGAATAATAAGAATAAATAAGCTGTTGAATCTATGGAAACAGAGAAATCTCGCTCTTGAAGGGAAAATAACGATATTAAAATCATTGATAATGTCGAAAATCATTTATACATCACAAGTTTTGTCTTGTCCTAAAGAGATAGATAAGGAGCTCGATAAGTTATTTTTTGATTTCCTATGGAAAGGGAGACCTGCAAAGGTTAAAAGGTCAAATGGTTTAAATGGTATAGAGGAAGGTGGTTTAGATGTTCAAACAAATGTTGCATCGTTAAACATGAATTGGTTAAGTAATAAAATATTTAACGACCTATGCCCTCGAGTCATAACTGACAGTAATGAGTATTAATGCCTCACAAAAGGGCACTGATATAGCTATTCGAGACGGTTTTTATTCTGGGGCCTCACAGTAACGAGGCCATTGCTTAGCCACTGAATCATGACTGTACGCAGCGGGGGATAGGGTACATCGCCAAAAACAGGGGACATGAATGAACTTGATAATGGAAGTTTATACATATTCTTAAAGCTTTCTTTTGAAGTTTATAGAGAGGTTGTAGTTTAGTTGTTCCCACACCGGCCCAGGTGATATTACAGTTATGTAAGTAAGGCAAAACTAAACAATTATACAACATAATCAATACTTTTCCAGGTAGAAATACACGTAATTTAAAAAGGAACACCAATGTTTTTAAATAATTTGTGTTAGTTATATACAATCGATGATCCTGGAAAAATAAAGTATCATCCAAAATGATACCAATAAATTTAACAGAAGAGCACACGTTCTAATTTATATTGCTTATAAATATTTGTACATCATATATTGCAAGGATTAGTTTTATTATGAAAATAAAGTACACTTGTTTCGTCATAATTTATAATCAATTCAGTAGCACACACACCCATGCTTTAGCAGTCATGCAAAACAAACACTCAACAATTATTATTTAATAAAATCTAAGAATGTGTACTATTATTTAGATCTATTAGGAATAAATCAATGTCAAAATCATTCCATAAATTGGGGTAATAACAACTATGTCACCATTATGACCAACAGTGTATAAAAGGAAAATGCTTTTTTATAGGAATTTTTAAGTTCTGACGGTTTGTTTGTTGGGGATTTAATGGATGGTAAAGGTTTTTTACCACTTGATGAGTTAGGTGCGAAAATATTATTTAAGAATGGAAGGTGGTATAGTCAATGTGCACGTATTAAAAGAGCGATTCAATCACTTGGTAATATTTTAGTACTTGCAAATGCGAATGTAGAACATAGTGAGTATAGGAAATTTAGATCAACAGCCTTTGTATATAATGATATAAAATTGGTGGAGGATATGATTTCAGTAAGACAGTTGACAGTTAAATAAATATATCATGAGTTGATTAAAACAAAAATTGAAGAATCTAGAGCGGAGGAATTTAGGCGAAATGCTTTAGGAATTAACCCATTGCCTACGGGAACCGGGTGGTCCCTGTGTTAAGCCAATGGGAATGCAAGAATTCAGTATTCAACAGGTTAAATGTATACCTTCCTGGTCAGATGTTTGTATATTTAAGCTAAAAGGTATAACAAACTTGTTTATTGATCAATCTTAATTTCAAATTCATGTGCAATATTTTGGCAATACCAAATAATTTGGTCAAATGGAAAGTAAATACCACTGAGCAATGTTATTATTGTAATCAACCAGGTGATTGTATGCATATTTTCTTTTCTTGTAACGAAGTCATTAAGTTTTGGAAAGGAGTTTAAGAGAATATAAAGAATATTTCATGTCTAATTTAAATTTCAAACCACATCATCTATTGTTTGGTATTGATTATAATTCAAAGATGGAAAAAGATGTTGGTATTATTTAAAATTATGCACTTTTCACTATTTGATTTGATTTATTTATTTCTGTTTGATTTTCTTTTTCTTTTGCATTTTGACAAATATATAACAAACAAATATTGGAAATGTACACATGACAAAAGAATATATGAAGAATAAAGTAAGGCTGGCTGTAACTAATCGAAAACATCAAACAGGATGGTTGACAAAGTAAGCAACGCTTGATAGTATGACTACCCTCAAAGGATACATAATAATGAGGAACAAAATATTGGTAAAAGGGATTAAAAAAAAAGGAAAAAGAAGAAAAAAAGAAAGAGGGGATGCACATCAATATTCACAGACTTATGTTATAGTTGGATTTTAATTTGATATATAAAGATTTAAAAAAAAAAATGTTATGAGTGGCCAACTTGGGATATAATAGAATGAGAAGACTCGCGAGGTTCGGACAATAGGAATGAGAATGTGAGATCAGCGAGCTGGTTTTAAACCTGGGCCTTGCGAGTCGGAGCCTTAAAGTGTTTGTAGTATACAAAACAGTGTTTATTCAGTATTCCAAGTAGGCCACTCTTTATTCATACGTTTATTCATACCAGGTCATAGAAATTTTTAATCAACGTTTCAATGAATGGAAGCAAAAAAAGTAAAGAGTACTGAAAATTATCGAATTTTTTAACGAAGGGTAAACGAGGAGAACTTATTTTGTTGGTGGATTTAAAGATAATGAGCAATAAGAAACTTTTTCACCGCTCTTCTAAAGGATAGCATTGTATTCATCGTTTTTATTTCAGGGGGTAGTGCATTCCAGGTATCAGGGCCAGAATGTCTCATTGAGTTTTGAGCTAAGGCTGTTTTCATTCATATATACACCTAAGAATTTCGTTGATGACTTTTTTTTCTATTGGAACATTACCGACAAGCAGCTCAAAATTATAAATATTGTGATTTCTTGAGTTTCTAAAGTGAATAAAATTGGTCTTCTTTAGTTTTAATGATAATATGTTGCTTTTGAACCATTTCGATGACTTAGGTAATTCAATGTTCATGGTTGCGATCAGCGAATTTAAATCAGAATGTGAATAGAATACATTTGTATCATCGGCAAACAATATATACTGTAGAATTGGTGAAACATTATGAATATCATTGACATATATCAAAAATAATAGTGGCCCAAGTATTGAGCCTTGCGGAACTCCACATTTAATAGATGATACGTTAGAAAAAACTGAATTGAATAAAGTATATTGTTTTCCTGATGACAAGTAATTTTCGAACCAATCAAGTGCTTTACCTCGTACACCGTAATGCTTTAATGTATAATATAATATAGTATGATCAAGAATATCAAATGCCTTGCTGAGATCCATGAATATGCCTATGACATGTTTATGGTCAGCCAAGGCATTTGATACTCTATCAAATAGTTGGAGTAGTGCTAAATCAGTTGAATGGAACTTCCTGAAACCAAACTGATCTGGGTTCAGCAAGTCGTTTTGAGTTAAACATTTGTATAATCTGTTGTAAACAATTCTTTCAAGGATTTTAGAGAAACTTGGTAATGTGGATATTGGTCGAAAGTTCGACATAGAACAGGGGTCATCTTTTTTATATATTGGAATCACTTAAACCGTCTTAACCCGTTCAACTCGGGAACCGAGATTTCTCGGGTCCCGAGGTACGTACTCACAAACGGGAACCGAGATTTCTCGGGTCCGAGCAAGGGCTTCTTTTATTGCAGAAAAGTACATCTATTCACCTTCTAAATACAATATAAACTACCTGTATACAAACCTTGAACCTTTGGCTACATGCATCTCATTTTTTACCGACTGTAGATGCGTAATTTTTGTTTTATTACAAGTTTAGCATGAGAATGCACGAGTACTCTTTCAGGATATTCGTATAGAACACATGCAAGTCAGTTTACGTTATTTTCATAGATTTTCGGATTCGCTGCTGCTAGCTAGCTGGGTCTACTATGCCTAGGACTGTGTAAGCCGGACATAATGATTTTGCAAGCAGCGAATTCCACACTCGCTCTGGATACCTTTGTACTCGGCACGCGCGGATACACCGTTCAATGCATGAGCCTTGGCCTTATATGGTCATTGACGCCTATTCATGGTAACGGGCCGATTATTGAAAAGCTTATAGTATATTACAGTCTCGTTCGACCTTGCGCTCTCAGTTCAGTTTACTCATGCGTACGTATACAGGGTACCGGGCCGACCTATTATTGGGGAGATTAGCTAGTCTCGATATAGTCCATCCCATTGTTTCGTTTCAAGGTTGTCGGCTATTATTTACTTATCGTGCTATAAAGTGTCGGAGTTTTACTATTTAGTTCAGCTTTTTGATTTTCATGATAGTTGGTTGCACAAATTAGTTCTCAATTATTTGCTTATAACTGCTCTTTATCTATGTAAGATAGTTTCTCAAAATGTCTCGTCATCGGAGAAAGCCTATTTTTAGCGTTGAAGATGCTCGAGAAGCGATCCTTGACTCGGACTCAGAAAATGAATATGATACAAATGGACTTATCAAGCGAAGAAGAGTATTCATCGGACGTAGAAAATGAAGAATATGAAACAACGACATTCGATGATATTTCCATAGGTTATCTATAAAGCCTGTCGTCTCAAAAGTTTTGACTCCACAGCTATCTTTTACGTCATTGTATTTACATGACAATACGCTTTTCATGTTATCAACTTGACCAATTTAGCGAATCATTCATGTATGGACCTCCTCTTTTATGAAAGGCTTATCCAGGCTCCCTCAGCTGCCCCACGCCAAGGGGGAACAAAAGAATGTAAAGAAGTAACTACTCTGGAAGATTGCCGTTTTGAAAGAAGAGGATGTAGGCGTAAATAGGTCAATTTACATTACAATACAAACAACCACTCTAACTTATACACCTTTACGAGGGCATGTAACAGTTTTAGAGCAGGTTGAAGTAAAATATCTTGATCAACCTAAAGCCGGTCTTGGCTTGAGCGGGCATATGAAATGTTCAAATGTTATGTTCTGAAAAACGACCCCTTACTCTTCCTCTCTCTCCCTACGGAATATTACTCTTGTCTTTAGCAACTCCGGCGGTAAAGCCACGAATATATGAGACTTTTCCCGGCAAAGATGCTACCATTGTTGAAAAAAATGCAAGGCAACATAAAACAAGTTTTCTGGCAATGAAGAAAAGCGAGTGCAAGATGAAGAAAATAATTGTTATTATTAGTATTACTATTTTATTACAATATTGTAAGCATCATCTTCATCATCATCATCATCATCATCATTATCATTATCATGTATGCATGTACATGCCATCTACAGAACTGATCATGAAACGAGGATTATCTAAGTTTTATTGACACGATAGGTTGAACAAGGACACAGATGGAGACGAAGACAAATAAAGTGAATTATCACGTTGTTTGCACTTCTTTCTTTATTGTTCCGTAATATAATGAATTACTATATTTTCAATATCATTTATTTTCGAATAAATAAAAGACTACCAATACTACTGCGATTAACTCCTTATTAGCCGCACCCTTTTAAAAAACAAAAACAAACACAACAACGCGATACGGAAATAAAATACACTGAAGCACAATTCCAATTTCACGAAATTCCTGACGTATTCAGAGAGGGAAGGGGGAGGATAGAGACAGACAGACAGAGACAGACAGAGAAAGATAAATAAATAGATAGAAAGAGAGAGAGAGATGATTGTGATGAATTATGATTTTGTTCTAATCTCTGTCATTTATTTATCTCTTTCCATTACATACAAAACAAATAAAATATGCGTACAATGATATTTAATGATATTTGTCTCTCCGGTCACCCCCCCACCCCCCCAACTCTGATTTTTTTTTTTTCTTTATTTTGTCTCCTTTTTGTTTGATTATATCTAATGTATGCTAAAGTATAATGTCCGACGTATAACATCAAGGATATGTTATAATAATTAATCTCAAGGAAGGGATGATGTCGGCATACATGCAAATGGCGGAATAGACAACATTATGAAGATGAAGATGGAAAACGACATAGACAGAGAGACAGACGGACAGGGAGAGAGAGAGGGGGGGGGGGGGGGGGGGGGGGGGAGATAGAAAGTTGGACGTAGTCTGTACTGTATTTATTACTATGATATTTTTCTCACCGACCCCCCCCCCCCCCCCTCAAGCTCACATTTTTTCTTTCCATTTTTTTGTTTTGTTTTGTTTATATCTTTGGGCTAAAGTATAATATCCGACGTATAATAGTACCGTCAATATAACATAACTAGCAGGACCCGCGGAAATCCGCGGGATTCTAGAGGGGGGCTGGGGGTGTAAATAGATATATAGAGACTGTCTAAATTAAAACCACCAAGAACTTTATTTGCCATTTAGGCCATTAAAAAAATATACATGTTTAGCGTCCCCACCCGCTTCCTTTTTGGGGGACACCCCCTATTTTTTTTTTTTTGATTTTTTTTTGATTTTTATGATTTTTTTTTTTATTTTTTTTTTTGAAAGTAAAAAATGACAGCGTTCCCGTCTGCTTCCTTTTTGGGGGCCGCCTCCTATTTTTTTAATTTTTTTTTATCTTTTTAAATTTTTTTAAATTTTTTTTTGAAAGAAAAAAAAATGAAAAGCACTGCTAAAATGTATTTCTGATTTTAAAAAAGAAAAAAAAAATTGTCGGCCGCCATCTTGAAAAATAGCCTGGATGTCAGGGAAAATGTACGGAGCGGCCATTTTGAAAGAAAAAAAGGGCCTCCTCCTTCCCATTTTTCAAAAAAACAGGACGCTAAACCTGTTTTTTTTTTTTAATTTGGCCTTATATAAAATTTAAAAAACGATCCAACTGTACCGGTAGTTATTCTTTAAGCCACTGGAACTGCGTAGAGTTCCGTAGTGTGGCGTACCGACTACGCACAAATTAGGCTGCGTATTAATGGGTAAATAGTCCCTGCGTAGGTTATGCGTAGGCTGGCGTACAGGTTTGCTTATGGTTGCTTACTGTGTGGAAAGCTTTTACTGCTTTGTCAATCTGGCGTAGGGTAGCGTACTGTTGCGTAGTCATGTAGCGTACGTGGTAGTGTTGCATAAAAAGGCGTACTTTCTGCGTCAAGTTTCTACGCCGAAAGTACGCGAAAAAAATTAAACATGTTGAATTGTTTTCGTTCATGTTGCGTACCCCTTTCCGTCCCTCAGCATATAGTAACGTAGGCCAGCGTAGCTGGTACGCAACACTACGCAACTCTACGTATTGACCCCCACGCCAATTAGTGACCCGCAAGTGTCACAAATAAAGTATTAAAAATATGCTCATCTGACCCATTAAACGCCTAAAACCCCCGAGCTTTCGGGGGTTTATGGCCCCTTGAAACCCGTGGACCCCATGCCTATATTACATATACACTCAACTCACTGCGATCTAATCTTCCCCCCCCCCCAACTTTGAAGAACGTAACCCCCGAGCTTTAGGGGGTTTATGGCCCCTTGAAACCCGTGGACCCCACGCCTATACTATATATACACTCAACTCAGGACACGCGGAAATCTGCGGGATTCTAGAGGGGGACGCAGGCAAAAAATTAAGTTTTTTCATTTCGGGGGCTCCATTTCAAATTTTTGGGAAATTTTCGGGGGCTACTTTTTCAACTTTCGGGGGCTCTTTTTTCTGGGGCTACTTTTTCATTAATTCATAAAAGGATAGGCCTACACTTTGTTGAGATTTGTTTAGTAGGCGAAGGTTTCAGGCTTAATACTTCATAGGTCTAATTGCCTATTTAAAAAAACAACATTTTTCTAGTTCAATAACTAAGTTTTCATGCATTGCTTTGATGCAAGAACTGTAACATAATTAATAGATCTAGATTGTGATTATTTCTGACCATGAATTTCGATAATCATTTTTCAAAGTAAAATTTTCACAAGAAAATCAGACAGTCGTTTAAAAACGTAGACATTAGTAATACTTTTACTAATTCTAAGCTCAGGTTTCGTAAATCTATTCACGAAACTATATTGAAATCGTGATGCAAACCAACAGATAACAATTTCAAAGTGTCAAATCTCTTCGAATCGAGCTCAGCTCAGCTGATCGAACTCGCACACACTCCAGCGTAACTCCATGAAGCTCGAACACCGACGCCGCAGGCCTCGGAAGCCTGCGGTGCGCGGTTCCGGTGTTACACTGCACTGTGCACTGTATGTGTGAGGACTGAAGGCAGCTTGCGACTGCAACTGTCAGTCCAATGGTTTTCTTGTAAAAACTTTCCTTTAGAAAGTGATAATCAACATATATCTTATATATCTTATATATATATCTTATATTTCTTATCAACATATATCTGATTCATAGTATACAACAATGTGGGCGAGATAAACAGACAGTAAATTATCACGCTGTTGGTTTACATTACATAAACTGTGGCATTAATGTATTCTACATCAATGATAATATAATAATTAAGACAATATCATTGTCTTTAATTAACACATATTATATGAAAGTACATATTCAAAATGCATTAATAAACAACATTATACCAATTAAACAATGTGTGTATTAAATCATATCCTACCCAAGGTCTCTGAAGCAACAAGCCGGAGCAGCTCCCGGCTCCCAAAATACAACGCAGTCCCAGCTAGACCACACTACAGCTTCCAGCAAACCTCGCTAGCATGTCGTCTATAACAAATCATTAAAACATCCTTATAGTATACTAATAACATATTATATAAAGTAACTCACCAATTAAATTATCATACAAATATTCCATGGGCGCCGCCATCTTTATCACAATATTAACACCATTCGCCCTCAACGGCGAAATCATTACAATCAATTATTCACGCACTAAATACAGGTAGGCGTTAACCACTAACCATTTAAATGACAATTTATCTAAACATCATATAGAATAAATGTAATAACATTTATTTAAACGATCAATGTAATTTGATTAACTGGATACCATATCCCTATGAAGACATACTATTCTGACTAACGGAAGTTGTCAAGTACAAAATCAAATACATTCTCCTTCCAAAATAATCCTTATTTTCCTCTCCTGAAGGACATAAAAACATTTCATAGACATGTATCAAAGCTTACAATCTTTACTATCAAAGTGACATTTAAAGAAAACAACTTACTTCGTTCAAAGGTGTAAAACGTAACAAGGGCGTTGCACACTAATAGACAGCCCGACACACGCACCACCTCCTTCGCCCGTGGCAAGATGCAATGTGTGCCTACGTATCTGCTATGTCAGGCAGATTCCCGCGCCCACATATAAAGACCTATCACAATTCTATAAACAAAATATCCTTCCTCTTTTTGCTATTCTTGTACAAACACCTTTTGAATAAAGTAAAATTAAGTTATTACACATTATATGCAATCTTATTCCTTTTTTACATAGACTCACAATATAACAATTCTTCCTCAAGATACCAAAACAAACTTATAAATCGAGGAACTACATTTCATTCACCGTATTTTTAAACGGCAGTTTTATGCAAATTATACAAAGTCATTTGCATAAGAAAAACACGTATAAATCCAATTTCCTACATGTAGTATACATTAGCCGTCATAATCACAAAATAAGCTTTGATTTCATACCTCCATTCACGAAAACTATATAAAAATCGCGGCAATAATGATGGAAATAGGTCTCTAAGTTTGGACGTGGACGGGAAGCTTCGTGTGTATCTCTGTTGCTTGTGCAGCGCTACTACAAAGGATATCCTATAGAAAGATGCTTTACTCGGGTAATCCCGACCCTGTCCATCGTGCATTTAATACGGAACTTAATGTGAGGGGATAGTCATCGGTCGTGTGTCTACGGATGTCATGTTGAATATCCATGAGGTATCTCTGTCGTCACGCATATCCTGCATTATGCATGTCGCGTCTGTTTTCGCCCTGGACGTCGACACGGAGGAGGACCTCGGGCGGAGTATAGCCAATTCGCTAGAGTAGACTCTCCCGCGGACGACGGCACCGGTCACCGGTACCCCGAGGGCAGGGTTCAGGAGGAGATAGCCGCACCAACTTGGGTCGGCGATCTCATTAAAAAACAATAGAATACAAAGGCTGGCGGAGACGTCGCGCCCCCCGCGGAGCCTTAGCGTATTACTATTATAGACTAGCAGGACCCGCGGAAATCCGCGGGATTCTAGAGGGGGCGGGGGGTGTAAATAGATATATAGAGATCGTCAAGAACTTTATTTGCCATTCAGGCCATTAAAAAAATATACATGTTTAGCGTCCCCGCCCGCTTCCTTTTTGAGGGCCACCTCCTTTTTTTTTTTTTTTAAACAGCTTCCCCGCCCGCTTCCTTTTTGGGGGCCGCCTCCTATTTTTTTTTTTTTGAAATTTTGTTGAATTTTTTTTTTTTTTTTTTTTTTTTTTTTTGACAGAAAAAAACAGCGTCCCCACCCGCTTCCTTTCTGGGGGCCGCCTCTCCTATTTTTTTTTTTTTTTTTGATTTTTTTTTTTGATTTTGATTTTTTTATTTATTTATTTTTTTTTTTAAAGAAAAAAAACATGAAAAGCACTGCTAAAATGTATTTCTGATCTTAAAAAAGAAAAAAAAAAATTGTCGGCCGCCATCTTGAAAAATAGCCTGAATGTCAGGGAAAATGTACTGAGCAGCCATTTTGAAAGAAAAAAAAAAAAAAAAAAAAAAAAAAGGGCCTCCTCCTTCCCATTTTTCGAAAAAACAGGACGCTAAACATGTTTTTTTTTAAATTTGGCCTTATATAAAAAAAAATTAAAAAAGATCCAACTGTACCGGTAGTTATTCTTGAAGCCACTGGAACTGCGTAGAGTTCCGTAGTGTGGTGTACCGACTACGCAGAAATTAGGCTGCGTATTAATGGGAAAATAGTCCCTGCGTAGGTTATGCGTAGGCTGGCATACAGGTTTGCTTATATGGTTGCTTACTGTGTGGAAAGCTTTTACTGCTTTGACGATCTGGCGTAGGGTAGCATAGTGTTGCGTAAAAAGGCGTACTTTCCGCGTCAAGTTTCTACGCTGAAAGTACGCGAAAAAAATTAAACATGTTGACTTGTTTTCGTTCATCTTGCGTACCCCTTTCTGTCCCTCAGCATATAGTAACGTAGGCCAGCGTAGTTGGTAGCAACACTACGCAACTCTACGTATTGACCCCACGCCAATTAGTGACCCGCAAGTGTCACAAATAAAGTATTAAAAATATGCTCATCTGACCCTAATTAAACACCTAAAACCCCCGAGCTTTCGGGGGTTTATGGCCCCTTGAAACCGTGGACCCCACGTGGGGCCTATATTGTATATACACTCAACTCGCTGCGATCTGATCTCTCCCCCCCTCCCAACTTTGAAGAACGTAACCCCCGAGCTTTTGGGCGTTTATGGCCCCTTGAAACAAATATACACTCAACTCAGGGTTTCAGGTTTCCTTCTTCATAATTGCCTATTAAAAAAAAAACATTTTTCTAGTTCAAAAAATAAGTTTTCATGCATTGATTTTATGCAAGAACTGTAACATAATAGACCCTAGATTGTGATTATTTCTGACCATAAATTTCGATAATTATTTTTCAAAGTAAAATTTTCACAAGAAAATCAGACAGTCGTTTAAAAACGTAGACATTAGTAATACTTTTACTAATTCTAAGCTCAGGTTTCGTAAATCTATTCACGAAACTATATTGAAATCGCGGCAATAATGATGCAAACCAACAGATAACAATTCCAAAGTGTCAAATCTCTTCGACTCGAGCTCAGCTCAGCTGTACTCACACACACACACACAGTGTAACTCCAGAAAGCTCGAACACCGGCGCCGCAGGCCTCGGACGCCTTCGGTGCGCGGAGCCGGTGTTGGAGCTTGCTGGAGTTAAATTGCAGCTCACACACACTGCACAGCAGCACTGCACTGACTGAAGGCAGCTTGTGATTGAATTGTCAGTCCAATGGTTTTCTTGTGAAAACTTTCCTTTAGAAAATGATAATCAAAATTTAGTAGCATGGCCGTAATAATCACAAAATAAGCTTTCATTTCATACCTCCATTCACGACACCTATATAAAAATCGCGGCAATAATGATGGAAATAGGTCCCTAAGTTTGGACGTGGACGGGAAGCTTCGTGTGTATCTCTGTGGCTCGTGCAGCTACTATACAATGGATATCCTATAGAAAGATGCTTTACTCGGGTAAGCCCGACCCTGTGCGTCGTGCATTTAATACGCAACTTAATGTGAGTGGACAGTCATCGGTCGTGTGTCTACGGATGTCATGTTGAATATCCATGAGGTATCTCTGTCGTCACGCATATCCTGCATTATGCATGTCGCGTCTGTTTTCGCCCTGGACGTCGACACGGAGGAGGACCTCGGGCGGAGTATAGCCAATTCGCTAGAGTAGACTCTCCCGCGGACGACGGCACCGGTCACCGGTACCCCGAGGGGAGGGTTCAGGAGGAGATAGCCGCACCAACTTGGGTCGGCGATCTCATTAAAAAACAATAGAATACAAAGGCCGGCGGAGACGTCGCGCCCCCCGCGGAGCCTTAGCGTATTACTATTATAGATAAACAATATCAGTTTGATACAACAGGGATTTACAATCAAAAGTTTTACTTGGTATAATTGTTGTTCGGTAATGTTCTTCTCATTTCGACATTATCAGCCGCTCGTTCTCTATTTCGTTTCCTATAATAAATATAAGATATAATGTGTACATCATCAGGGATAATTACGTTATAATAATTAATCTCAAGGAAGAGATGCTGCCGGCGTACAGGCAAATGGAGGAATAGAAAACATTATAAAAAAGATGAAGATGGAAAACGACATTGCCAGATAGACAGAAAGACAGAGAGAGAGAGAGGGGGGAAAAGAGAGAGAGAGAGAGAGAACGAGGGAGAGAGAGAGAGAGAGAAAGGGGAGGGGAAAGCTAGGGGACGGGAGAGATAGAAAGTTGGACGTAGTCCGTACTGTATTTATTTATATATTTGTCTCTCTGATCACCCCCCCCCCCCCCCAGCTCCGATTTTTTTTTTACCCTTTAGTTTGCCCTTTTTTTTCTTCATCATATAGATATCTTTTCACTGAAGTATAATGTCCGACGTATAATAGTATTGTAAATATAGCATTTTAAACATTTTTTTTTATATCAATAAATTTGATGCAAAAGAAATTTTCATTCAAAAGTTTTACTTTGGAAATATAATTAATGTTCAGTAATATTCTTCGCATTTCGAAATTATCAGCCGCTCGTTCTCTATTTCGTTTCCTATAATAAATATAAGGTATAATGTGTACATCATCAGGGATAATTACGTTATAATAATTAATCTCAAGGAAGAGATGATGTCGGCATACAAGCAAACGGAGGAATCAAAACATTTAATAAAAAAAGATGAAGATGGAAAACGACATTGCCAGATAAACAGAGAGACATATAGAGGGAGAGAGAGAGAGAGAGAAAGGGGAGGGGGAAGGGGTGAGAGAGATAGAAAGTTGGACGTAGTCCGTACTGTATTTATTTATATGATATTTGTCTCTCCGATCATCCTCCCCCCCCCCCCCCACCCCAGCTCCGATTTTTGTCGCCTTTAGTCTGTCCTTTTTGTTATCATATAGATATCTTTTCGCTGAAGTATAATGTCCGACGTATAATAGTATAGTCAATATATAGCATAATAAACAGTGTTTATATCAATTTGTTGCAACAGAGATTTTCATTCAAAAGTTTTACTTTGGAAATATAATTATTCGCATTTAGACATTATCAGCCGCTCGTTTTTCACTTCGCTCGCTATAATAAATATAAGGTATAATAAAGTGTGTACATCATCATTATTTTATAATAATCTATCTCAAAAAAGGAATGTTGCCGGCATACAAGCAAACGGCGGACTAAATTGGCAGATAGACAGAGAAAGCGACCGAGTGAGAGATAGAGGGAGAGAGAGAGACACATAAGCAGAGAGAAAGAGAGAGAGAGAGAAACAATCATTTCTTATAATTATCTATTTGTCTGTGACATTTTATCTTTATCACATATTCTTGTCCATTCCTTTATCGTGCATGATTGTTGTCTTTGAATGAGTGTTTCAGATAGGGTAAAGTCTGGCTTTACGTTATATGATTTTTATTTATGAGAATGTCGGAACGTGATCCCATTTAAAAATTTTAAAAACAGCAACGACAACTGCAATAACAACAAGACCCTTCCCTCCCCAAAAACAACATAAAGCAGGGTTATACATGAATACAAAGTCAGTTCATTGTTGTTGTTGTTGTTGTTTGGTATTATCGGCGTTTCATTCTTTTTTAAAAATATTTACGCCTTTCACTTTATTTATTTTTTTCTTCTATTTTTTGGTACTATTTGTAAATTCATACTCTTCTCTTTTTTTTGTTGATAATATAATCTCAGATCTGTCATCCAATTATTCAATTATACCCTTACCTTACTTCCGCTCTTTAGAGTTTATAGCCATGACAACGACCCGTACCCTCAGCAACGTTCATTGTTCCTCTTACGTAACTCAGCTGTGGGAACATGCATGGGCCAAAGACAAAGACAAAGCTCTTTTCGCACATTCTATATAGGTCCCAAATACTTGCAGACATTTCTGTGTCGGTTTTATTTGTATTTATACTTTGTCAATACATATACCTTCAAACTACAATTGTCAAAATTTGGCAATATATTCATACATATTGATATTTATATGGCATAAACATGCTCAAAGCGCTTTACATTAGTAAATAAAACAAACTAATTATTTTGCTCTCCAAATGGCACATCGGTATAGTCTGTACTGTATTTATTTATTATCATTCTATTTTGTCTCTCCTTTCACCCCAACCCTCCCCCATTCTGGATTCTTCTTTAGTTTCATTTTATCATGTCTATATCTTTTCGCTATAGTATAATGTCCGACAAAATAATATTATAACCGTCAATTTAGGCTGGTAAATTATTTCATATGAATATGATGCAACAGAGATTTACATTCAAATCCTTAATTTCTTATAAATTGTGTATTTTTCTCATAAAATTGAGTATCTAAATAAAAAGAGAAGAACAAAATAAGAATGAGGCGAAGAAGAAGAAGAAAAGATAACGAAGAAGAAAACCCTACGAAAGAGCCGAAAGAACTGAGAGGCTTGGAGCACAGCAGAGAACGGCCGTGCAACGTGTTCTCGACATGACAAGACCAGATTGGCAAATGATCTGCGCATGCGCTAGGTTCCCGTTAGTCGAAGCCTCTGGCCGCTTGAACGCACACGCATTGTGGCGCGCGCTGAGCGGTCTCACGGTACGGCGTGTTCGATTTTTAATCTCGTTTGTGAGGTGGCTATCAGGCTGAATAATGCCGAGCTGAACGGGTTAAAAGAGGCTGGAACAACACCAGAAGACAGCGAAAGATTGAAAATGTGAACTAGAGGTGATAAGTTTCATTTGAGGTGTTCACACTTGTACAAGCATTGCTTTTTTAGTGGACCCCTCTGTTTCCAACATGTATTTCTTAAATTTGTTTTAAATGCTTATAATTGATTTGTAATGTTTTGTTGGAAACATGAATAAATTTGAAATCTTGAAATCTTGAAGATACTGCTTATTATGTTGTTAAACAAATGGGTGCTAACTTCATCATGGCTATGAGAATGGCTGGATTTTAATGAGCGAACAGTATTTAATATTTCAATAAAATCTGTCAGATATTAAAAAAAAAGAGCGAAGGGTAAGATGATTCTGGGAGAAATTCCTTAAAGTCGTGATCATGTCTATCGATTTTGGAAGCCTGGTCAGGGCCTATATTAACAAAATATTAATTAAACAAATTTGCTATTTCATCTGGCTCAACTACTTTGTGACCAGTTATATTAAAGGTT
Organism: Strongylocentrotus purpuratus; assembly: GCF_000002235.5. Lineage (NCBI taxonomy): Eukaryota > Metazoa > Echinodermata > Echinoidea > Camarodonta > Strongylocentrotidae > Strongylocentrotus > Strongylocentrotus purpuratus. The sequence continues at coordinate 37,724,983 of NW_022145607.1, read as the reverse complement.
TGTTGAGTAAGTGTACGACTTTTCTTATTAAGCAGTTCATTAATGACATTCCATGTAGATGATATATACCTTCAGCATTTTTGAGTTTGTTTGAAAAAATATAATTTTTTGGATAGCCTTATGGTACTAGTAAGCTTATTTCTATATTTCCTATAATTCTTATATGTGAAGGGATAGGGTTGTTTAAACTAAGTTTATACAGTTTGTTTCTTTTCCTTATGGATGTGAGAATTCCCTTCGTAACCCGTGGGTTAATAGGCTGTTTATATTTACCTCTATTATTAAGCTTGGGAGACATGTAATAAAGTACGATTCAAATTTGTCCAAAATAAGCAATATGCATCATCTGTATTATCGCACGATAAAACATCTTCCCAGTTTTCGAATTCTAAGTTTTCGATTAAGGCCCGGTCACACAGCCCTCCACGGGCGTATCGCGGCCGAATCACGGCCAAAAATTTCTGCCCGTGAAGCAGACGCTGTTGGACGCTTTGAGGTCGCGATAAAGACGCGATACAGCCGTACTTTACCCGTCGTTACACGCGGTAAGAAATTCACACGCGGTTGGCCGCGCGAAAAAGTTTTGGGCTGCCCAAAAATTTAGACCGCGGGTAATCGCGGGCGGTACACGTGGTACACACGCGGTACACACGCGGTAAGGACGCGGTACAGACGCGGAACGAACGTGCTAGGACGTGCTACGGCCGCGGTTAAGACGTGGTTACACGCGGAATTGGACGCGAAATTTTAGCGGGTAATCGCGGGTGGAGCACGGTCATAGCACGTTTGTTCCGCGTCTGTACCGCGTTGTTATCACGTGCATTAGCGTGTGTACCGCGTGTAAGCGTGGTAGGCCGCGGTACCGCCGCGCTTCACCCGCGATAAGGACGCGGAACAGTCGCCGGCGTCTGTTCCGCGGGCATACCACGGGTAAACCGCGGGTAAGCCAATTTTGCACATTTTCCACCACGGGCAACCGCGGGCAAAAAAAAAATCGCGAAATTTTACCCGCGATACAGACGCGAAAGGCTGTGTGACCGGGCCTTTAGTCGAGATATATTCCACTCAATAATTCTTCGGACTTGAATTTTTTTTGTTCGTTTTTGGAGGTTTAAGTATTTGTTCAAGTATTAGGAACAGTGGAAGATGAACTAAGATATCAGAGTATATTAAACCTGACCTAAGTAATCAGATATCTATATTAATAAATATATTGTCTATTAAGGATGATGAGCGGGTATCTTTCCGTGTAGGTTTATCAATTTTTACAAAAGCTTTGTTGGAAAAGAATTTAAGAAGAAAAAGTACAAAAAAGAGACTTCTTCATATTTTGTTATACCTACTAAATTATCGTTTACAGATAGAAGAAAGTATTAGAAAACCATAAATATCCCTTCAGAAATGCTGAACATGTGAAAATTATTATATTATTATGAGGAAAATAATAAAAAAAGACCAGAAATGGTAACTTTACAGCAACTAACAAACTCGAAGAACGAGATGATTGAAACTGTATACATATTAAATATATATATGTATATATATCCACATCCCATTATATTATCCTCACAACCTGGTTCTTGCAAAAAGCAAATTATGGACGTCTTCTTAATGACGTCAGTCACAAAAAAGACCCTCAAAATCAGCTGAAACAGTTTTTCAAGATCCAAGAACGACTTGCAAAACATACTGAACCCCAAAAGAAACAAATTATAATGAGGGTGTACAGTACCTTGAAATCTTTCTCGACTCTAGGCTTAGAACTTCTGTACGATCAAGAGGTGTGTGATGCTCTTGAGGATCTAAATCAGTAGTGTCAACTTTACTTTTAGCCTCTCATTCTTGTATCTTGCTACGTTGACACAAATCGTTGTTAAAAGTTGTGCGCATGCTCTAAGCTCTAAGTCCGGGGCTTAATTCGTTCCACCGGGTATTCGCGTCTTCGAGTTACACGAAATTTGTGAATAAGCAAGCGGTACTTTCAGAAGGGCCGTGTATACCGTTTGTGTAAAAAAAACTGCCACTTATAGCCAAAGCGTCGGGTGCAGTTTACCCGATATTTTCTGGAGAAAAAAACCTACAGGAAATAAAAAAAAACAAGCGTCTCGATCAAACACTCATGTACAGGTGTTAAGATCATATCTCAAGGACCATCTTTGACAATCTTGTAATTAGTTACATTCATTCATTAGACCGGCAATGTCGGTCCCGCGGGCCTTCTGGGGTGTTATCAAAGGGTTCACGATAATGATAGCCCATGAGATCGGCAATTTGAGTCTAAAAAGTACAGTATTATCACAGGTTTTGCGAGACCGATATCGGTCTCATTGGCCATTTAAAGTCTTATCAAAGGGTTGCGAGACCGATAGGTTGTTAATTTTTTTATTTTCCAGTTTCTATAATCTCTTTTGTCGTGATTTAGGTCACCATGTTGGGGTTCATGTTATAAATAGGTCTGATAAGGCAGAACTAATTCGGGAAAAACGAAACCGAGAGTTATCGATGTTTTATCATAACTTAATCACAATTATAATTAATAAATGACACGTACTTGTAAAGCTTAGATCCTCTCCTTCATTTGAAGCATTTCATATGATGCATATTTCACGCCTTAATGAGTAAAATCAATTTGAAGAAAGGATACCAAAAAGAAATTTGGCGGACGGTATCTTTATTTCAAAGGGAAAAGTCACATTTCTAGAAAGTTCATTTTCTGCCCTTTCATATGACACCTCAATCATGAAAAATAAGCTAGGAATAACAAAAATTTGTTTGCTTAAAGTTAGTAGTGCTTGCATTTCCATAATTTTAGTAAACGAATTCGTTTTCTCTGGCTTGCTGCCGTAGCAACAAACCGAGTTGACAATCAGCCATGCAGGAAGCCTTTTGTCTATGGCTGATTGTTTTATTGTCTTTGAAGGACTTGGGAATGATTGAAATATGAGCAGTATCCATGCAAACAAAAGAAATGTATGCTATTAATTTTTTTATTTGTAATAGAAACTTGAGTTCAATGATTTTTAACTTTGGGACATACTTGACTCGGGTGCAGCACGACTATAGTACACGTGATAGAATGGTTATGCTTCATTTAATTTGAATTTTGGTCCCTGTACAGAATACTTCCTCGTTTACTAGCTTGGGGCACCCGATATCTTGTTCTTCAAGTGTTGTATACCCCTCATACATACCACAATATCAATCAGTATAGAGTACGATTAGAAAAATTTAAGATAAAATAATGAAACCCAACAAACCGTAGCTTACAGTCTTAGTAAAAATTGTGAGCCGTTTCAAAATCTTGAAATTACTCCTTTTTGATTACTTAGCAAGAAAAACAATCTCTCAAAATATTGTAGTTTCCTTGCTGGCTATTCTTTCATGGGAGTCACTATTTTCATTAAAATAGAGATGTCAGAGTCGTACAATCACTTGAGACACCTACTGTCCTGCATTGTAGTTACGATATGGGAACGCATGTCAACATTTAAATGTTTGGAATGGTATATAAAACCAATGCATTGCTTTGAGACGAATTACATTCACCTAAATGTAATTAAATTGTAATACTCTAGTTGGGAGAATCAAAGGTTCGATAAGATAAGTTTTCCGATTGTTATCATTAATAATGGTCTATTTTCACTCAAACATTCAGATTATCTTTAATTGTACATCTAGCATTGAAGTCACTACCTTAGCACCATTTTCTCTCATCTTTGAAATGTTACAAAGTCCCTTTAACATGTTATCAATGAATGAACTGCAATAATTCAGTCCGTATATACTATTTGCTGCTGCATCGGGCAATAATATTGGTCCAACTCATTCGCAATTTAATTTAAATTTGATAACCAAGGATTTTGTATTGAAATGGATTGATAATCTGAGTATAGATAAAGCAACTGGTGAAGATTGCATCAGCTGTAAACGTTTAAAGATGACGAAGAATGTTATCGCATAGTCTCTTTGCGATATCATTAACGAATCCCTGTCTACAGGAGTTGTTCCACGTGAATGGAAAAAGGCTTTGGTAGTACCAATATTCAAATCTGGAGATATTTCTTCTTTGAATAATTACAGCCCCATTTCAATATTACCTATCGTGAGTAAAATTACAATCTGTCCATTGAAACAATTGTTCTTGATTAAACATGTAATATATAATGTCTTGCCACTCACTGAAAGAATGATCAGGTAAGTCATGTTATGCTATCCAAAATTAATTAATATATTTTTACACGGTGCGCTTTTGAGTGGAAAACACAACGTATAATAATATACAAATAATAATAACGATAATAATGATAATGCTGCTGCTACTACATGTATAAGACTGTGGACTCTAGATGGCGTAATCTCTGTAATCATATAAAAACTGAGAAGAAGAGTTCACTGCACTAAAATTCCTCTAAAACTCTGGTTGTTAGTATTCTTAAAATAATTTAGAAGCTTCTTTAGCTTCCCATCTCGTACGATTGCTAAGTCTTCGAAAGTCTGATCGCAGGACGATCGTGTAGTGTTCGTTCGGATTTAGGCTGATATCTTAAAAGTCTTTCAATCAATCTTATCATACTTACAAGACTTGCATAAAGTGATATTCATATTATATTCTCATTTTCCTCACTGGATGTTGAAACATTTGCTAAAGTTTTCACTTGCTTTAAGCGCTATAACTTGTATAACGAAATCATGTTCCATAGCCTAGGCTCAGGTTGTAAATTTATTAATCTGATTCCAATAAGATTTATATGACATATCGTCTGTTGAGAGCTGAGAGGGTGTTGGGCCTATGAAATGAATATGAGTTAACGCCCTTCTGTCTCTCTACAGGCGCGTAGGCGCGGGGGCAGGGGGGGGGGGGGGGGTTTAAACCCCCTCTTTGGTAATTTTATGTATGTAAACCCCCCTAAAAAACCTAACCCCCCCCCTTTTTTTTAAAAATTATTCCCACGCCCGACCTGAAAAAGTGACCTTACCCCCCCCCCCCCCCAACTGAGCAAAATGTTAAATTTCCAAATTTCGAGACCAAAAAAAAAAAAAAAAAGTGTCCTCTTACCCTAAATATTGTACTCATGAGCTTACTTAAATTTACATTTATTTTACAATTTGCAATAATTCGATTGTAGCCCATTCTAATTTATCTATTTATTCATCGACAGCACATTGACTTTATGTATATTATTTCTACTCTATGTTTGTATTTATATTTTTTATTTGAAATCCAACCTCAAGTTTTGGTTGAAATAAAGAAACATTAATAAAAGTCATCGCGATCCTGTTGAAATTTAATCTCAACTCATAACAAAACTTGTCATAATACGATAATCTTTCATAATTTCTTTAATAGTCATCTGAAATCTATTTAAGAGGCGGCGCCCTGGGAGGGAGGGGCAGGGGCACAGTGCCTTCCCGCTTTGTTAAGTACCCCAAAAGTGCCCCCTTTTACATAGGAAAAGTATCAAATTTTTACTATGACAAGTGTCCCTTTTCCACTTTCATAAGTGCCCTATTTCAGAGAATTGCTCCCTTCCCATTTCTGAAAAGTCCCCACTTCGTCTCTTATCATTGCCGCTATTTAAATCTGAGAGTTGCCCATTTAACTTTGACAAGTGCCCCTTTTCCTTTTACGAATCGCCCTTTCGCCTTCTATTAAATGAGTTCCCCCTTTCAACTCTGATAATCGCCCCTTTTATTTGACATGTGCCCCTTTTTCTTGTGATAAGTGCCCTCATTTTTGTTTTTATAAAGAGCCCATTCCCCTTCTCATAAATGCCCCTTTTCGCTTCTGATAAATGTCCCTATCAATATCTGATATATGCCTCTTTTTCTTCAACAAAAACGGTTCCATTTCTTCATCTCTGGTGAGTGCCTCTTTCACCGTGCGAGGAGTACTCTATTTTCAACCCTAATGGCCCGAATTCACAAAGGAGGTTTGTCGACAAACCTTGGTTTTCGCACGTCATATGACGCGTTTTACGCGTTTTTTACAAACCTGGTTTGTAAAGAACAAAAGGAGGTTTGAGCTCAAACCTTGGTCTAAGCTCAAACCTTGCTTTGTGAATTCGGGCCAATAAGTCCCCTTTTTACTTTGACACGTAATCTTTTCTTTTCTAAAAGGTGTCCTTTTCCCTTTTAATTATTGCCCCCTTTTCCTTTCTCCAAAACATGCACCCCTAATTTAAAGCGACTTTAAGTAAATTTCTCCCTGCGTCTCGCTCTCTCACTCTCTCTCTCTCTCTCTCTCTCTCTCTCTCTCTATCTCTCTCTCCCCCTCCTTTCCTCACTGTCTCTCCTTCCCTCCCCATCTCTCTCTCTATCTATTTCAGAGGTACACCATTCACTTGGGGAAAATAAAAGATATGTGAAGTGCATGCACGACTTACAATTTGTCCTGATATGACTTGTATCTCTGTAATACTAAACAGACCGGTTTACTAGTGTTATACATTTATGTATGATCTACAATACTTGGAATCCAGTCTGCATACGTTACTTATTGCTATGTCGGGCAAACTTCAAGCAAGATCCCATGTTTTCAAGAAAAGCCTTTGTTTAAAAAGTAAACATAAATTTAAATGTTAATAAACCGGTGTATTGCCCAAGCAGAAGAATTGCATTCGAAAAATCAGACCTTTAAACTTCCTTCGATATGAATTTATAAAAAAAACAATCTTTCAGCCCAGGGTCCGATGTGACTTTTAATAGAATAAAGGCCAAGGACAACAAGTTTAAATTTTGTGACGGTACCTTTCTTATCGTCAAACCATCTGCTGAGATCCAAAAGGGCATTAAGGTTTGCATACAAACTTATGGTTCTTGACAATCGGATAGCAGCAATATGAAACCAAATGTATGTTACATTTAAATTAAATTGTGTTATTTTCCGATTATTTGATAACGAGGGTTAAATTAGGTCATTTTAGGCCGTATTTGGAAGTGACACTTGTGGATGAATCATGAGGGGAATTGAATGCATCTAAAAGTGCAAAATAGTCATATTTGTATGGCAAATTAAGCCGCGTGACTTCTTAAAAAAAATCTTGATCATTGTTTTATGTCTTCGTTTTGTTCTACTTTCAAATACCTCCACAACTTGTATGGCTATAACAATCATATTGCAAGCTCCACACAGCCTCCAAAAGGTCATGAAGGAAATAATGAACATCGGTATGGACTCTACAGTGCCCACGTCTGTGTAGCGCCCTTATTTGCACATAACTGCATGAATCTAGTGAAAACTTAACACCAACGAAGATGAATTTTTCGTCTTTATTAAACCAAACATATTCATGCAGGAAAAAAACAAATCATACACACAAATAAAAATGAAAGAATTAAAACATAGTGAGAAAAGTCCGAATTTATTCACAACTCCAGACATGCTATCTTTCACATCAAAATTCCTCAACTGAATGTGAAAATGAATGTGTGCTCAGATCTTTCTACCCTAATGTCAAAATGACAAAGCCGCCTTTTCTCGCAAAAATCACTTTGCTCTTATTTGGATTTTGATGACATTTTCTCAAACTTACTTTTTAGAATATAAGGAATAACATGAGATTAAGCATTTAGACGAATATAAAAGAAAATATAAGGTTATATATATTTTATATATATATGGGTCCGTTCAGAAGGTTGGGGCATTTTTTTGACAAACCAGAAATGAGGAACTATACATGTCTCCTATCAACTGTAAAAATGTTTGCTCAAATTGAGTTTTGCACAAAAAGCATAGCCAACTATCTTCAGAATGCTGGTAAAAGGAAAAATGTGTATTAAGCCGCAAAGATTTTGAAGAAAGGCAACTGAAACAAGAACGATTCTGGCAGGGCACTACTAAATTTATGTATTGCGCACAAATCTTCAACATATAAATTCATCTTCCGTGTGTATTATACCTACGTTACATGGACACCGTCAAACTGTTTGCCCCAACTTTAAGAAATGACCCATGTACATGCATGCGTATTGACAAACCAGCATCAATAATGCATCAATTAATGATTATAAAGTACTCTGCGTAAACTGAATGATATCAAGTAACATAAACATGTAAAACATTTATCTAAACACCACCACTAGAAAATAGGAATAAACTTTTAAACGAACAGAATATTCGAGAGATTACAATAAAACGCTAAATTTGGCTGTAAATTAGCTTTTACTTATGACAATTATTATTCATTAATATCTGACATATCTGAGTAAGCGCAAGTTACGAATACAAATTGTATTTGTATTTGAGTAATTAATGCTGTTAGAACGTATGGAATATAATTTCAACATTCATATTGTCTACTCTTGGTAGGCCATAGTGCACCATGTTGTGTTCATAAAAATAAAAGAGCACGATGTATTTCACTTGAAACTGAAAGGTAGACATAAAACTATAATCAATTTTCTCGATTCTTTATTGATGCATACGAAAATATTTATTATGTTTATATAATTAATCCAGCTTGGTACATCGAAAACTTCGTAGTCCGATATCACATGTTCTTCTTATTTTGCCTAGACAGGAAAAAGGCCGTTATAAAAACAATACGTAATTCTGATAGGATACCATTTGACTACCAGACTTTCTGTTAGCTTACATTAGCTTATGTTACTATGCACCATAGCCTCACTATAATGTATATGTCTATTGACATATCAACCAAATGTACCACTTACCACTGTATGGTATTTTTAAAGCTTCGTTGCTTATACAGTTTATTATATTTCTATTTAATTTATGCATGGATGAAAAAGTGCCTGTGTAAAAACATGTATATGTAGAAGAAATACAAAATACCTGAATATAGGTTAAAATTACAACTCAAATGTCTACTATTCATTTTTGTTCTTCTAATCCTGAAACATACAATTGACTTATCCTACCACTAAAATGAAGGAACAATGAATTACGTTGTAAACCAGAACCTGATACAAAACTTATATCAAATATCGATTGTAAGTCTTTCTTTGTATAGATTATAGATTATAGATTATAACATTTCAGATTGAAAAGTTACCGAATTCCGGGGCGGCAGACAAATGGCACTCCTTAGCCTAAAAGGGAATTTTCTTAACCTGTCTGATGTGACGCATATAATGGAATTACCTTGATGAGGCACTTGCTCGAACCTAAAAGCCTTTCTTCTGCCTTCTCGCAAAATCCTTCAAGTCAAATTTAGATGATGGATTACGTGGAAAAGGTCGGTGTTTATTCACTTGTCTTGATTTTGGAAACGTGAATCAACCGGTTAGCCATTGCCCCAATCTGTCTCTGCACTACTTGACGATATGATTTATATGTCAGTTCTTTTTTTTTGTAATGTTATCAACGCTTTAATTTGATTTTGATGTAAGTCTTGACGTGTACCAGAGCACACTATTGTAGTGTTTGTTTTGCTATTCATTTTGATGCTAAAATAAATACACATTCACCATAAATATGGATTTACACAAAACTGAAGTAAAACAGACTAAATCAAGAGATATCCACATTGGTATCAAGTATTCAGTAGCAGAGTAGGAAGAGCATAAACATCCATTATACTAAGATCGCTTAATGTAAACAAAAGAAAATACAAATACATGTTAAAAAATATTCTGTGCACAAATAGAATACATTTGAACAACTTAGTATACACGCAGTAAAATATTTATTATATCTGCATTGCGAAATAAAAACTAGTTTAAAAAAAATAGATATGTATGATGAACATAATATTTAAAAAAAGAAACAATTGCGAATATATAGGCTTAATTAAAAGGCGGGTGTAAATATCGTTTCTTGTACAAAACATCAATTAAAAATGAAAGGTTTTCAGTACTGTTCAGCGCATCACTAAAGTACATGAATCAAACTCATACAACTATCCCAGAAAGTTACAGCCGGATTCAAGAATTTTGCAATCAGTCCAAAAGGTCTCTCCTGTGATCCAATTTTAGTAGGGATATTGATTTGATAGGCTTGTACAGAACCCAGTTTTAAAGACGTGTGTCGTGAAAACCGTTAGCTACGTACACATCAGACGGCATACTCCCGTTTCTGGATCTGCCTACAAAAACCATGTTCCTATCATTCACACTCCTTCTGGCCGCCTCGTTGTAGACTACGCTGCCGTTGCCCGTCTCGTGACTCAGGGAAGGGTTTCCCCGACTGCGCATACCGTTTGGGCGATGTCCCTGGAACCCTTGGTCGCCTGTCACTGGTCGGTCGTGAAGGCTTCGTCCACTCTGTATCGGGTCTGTTCGACTTCGATGCCGATCAGAAGGATCATGGTGAGATGCTGATGGGTGATGCCCATGTAATTCCATCTGTTGTGATCTCACTTGCATACGAGCCTGTAAATTTAAGTGTACAAATCAGTAGTAGAAGTCTAACATTGCAAGATAACTTCAATTGCTGTTCTAGTTTTGGAAAATCGATAGAAGTGAATTCACTGAGGTATTTTGACGAAGCCTCTGGATTGTCATTTGAGATGTCCTGGGTTCGATCCCTGCTGGGTTCCTAAATCCTTTGACAACGTGTTTTGCCCACATTTAATATTGCATCATCCATCTCAAAATAGAACAAGGCACTTGCAACTCCCATAGCTAACTAACATAAATATTAATAATGTACATAAAATACAAAACTAGCACAACAGAGGTTAGTATGATATATGATAACTAAACCGTTTCTGATTTGCTAGTTTAGGAATGACTACTTACATTGATTTCTTTACTGAATCGAGGGCCCATAGCGCTGTTATTGAAGGTCTCTGGGTCCTGGTGTTGGTGTCTCCTATCTTCTGTGAAGTACAACTGCTGCATGCCATCTTCATATCGTCGAGTGTTCATGTCGTAATGAAATGGTCTCTTTTTATACCCGTCAAGTTTGTGGAGACGAACACGATAGTATACGACGAGGACGACGAAGAAGATGATGAAGAGGAGGATGAGAATCATGATAGGGACTAGGATAGCAAGGAGTACGACGTTAGAAGAGTTAGAGCATTGAGGCCCGGAGTATCCACTGGCGCAGCTGAAAAGGAAGATCATTCGCAAGATTAAGTTTTATACCGCATGATTTCAAATTTTAAAGTATTATCTATTTTCTTCTAGTCATTTCGTCACGTTTAGCAAAGCATTCAAATTATATTTACACAATTTAAAAGCACTCTAATGTAATATGGAAGGAAGAATGGTTAGATACTGTTAAACAATCAGCTTGTAATTTGTATGGTTAAATGATTGACAAAATACAAGCAAATGTTATCGTACTCACAATCGACATAACAGATTTAAAGAACTATATCAATGCGTTTTTACAACATGGCCATTTAAATTAAGTATAAAGTATGTATATTGCATTGTCGATTCCCTTTGAGAACTCCATTTAAAAAAAATTATATTTATTAACCATTCTTACTTGATTTTAGATTAATCTAGATTTGTTTATACATATTCCATTTGATAAAGTATTTATGACTTTAATGAATATTACAATCCCCCGAAACATCTCTGAGCTCAAACATGCCTTTATTTGATTTGTATTTTACTCTCAATATTAATTGGATGTCCAAAAATATGAATAAATGTTTTCATTATTTTGGACAAAATGTAATTATTCCTTAATACAATCATGGCAGAATCGGATATTGAAATACTAGTGACGGCGACATGTTAGTAATTTCTATCGCAGTGTGGGTTAAAATTAAGGAAAATCAATATGGGAAAGATGTCGTTATACCCCTTCCCCCCCCCCCCCCCCAGGAACACCGAACGTTCCTTGGACGTTAATTCTTTATGCGCTACATTCTTTGTCTAAATAGGTACGTGTAAAAAAATCTTTAACTTTATCTGTGATAAAGAGGCTGTCATGTAACCGATCAAGACCAAAAGTGGGTTATGCGTAATTATGCACTGCACTATAAAGTCTTTGTTATAAGGCACTCGTGGCAATGGAAGTTTACTAAATGTTCCTTTTTTTTAAATACTTCCCGATAACGCTTTCTGTTTCCTGGGTTTGAATTTAATCAACTAGAGAAACACATAAATAAAGAGACTTACACGCAAGGGAAATCAAAGGTGTTATAGTCAACCCTGCACTCGCCGTTGTTCTTGCAGGGCGTGGGGGAACAGAGTGCGTCCAGATCTGTGAAGAATTAAAATGCCGACATAAATTTAGGCCTATATACCGCAAACAATAAATGTGAAACAACTAAAATATAAGTGCGTTTTGATTGATTAATCTGATATTCAGTTCGAATGAATCGTGTGGAAACGAAATCAAAATCAAATGTTGCGGTTTACGACGTACGTACACTTTTGCAATTCGTGTACGGATATTCTAAAAAAAAAGGATGTGGGGCTTGTTTTCAAGTTGTCCCCCTTTGAAAATATATTGCCATTCACGGCATTATCGTATTTTGTATTAAATGAAAGGGAAAAAAGGAATTATAAGAATATAAATATAGGTTAATTAACTGAATATCTTTTATTGTACCTGGGTCTGAATTTTAAATGTAGATCTTATTCTTTAATGGTAGGATAACCAGAATTATTGATGGTAATAATTCATCCAAACAGGAAAGAGCATGCAGCATTCTCACAGGAAAAATGAGAAGCAAAATGTTGCTGGAAAGTACATCAAGAGCATTATACACAGACTTAGAAATAAAAAAAATAATGTAAGCTTATGCTACCTACCTGTTACATCAACTGAAACAACTCTGAATTCATCCACTGCTAGAAGAGCTCCTTCGATCTGTTTTATCAAACGTTCAACAGTTACATCTGACGTGTACATAACGCCTGTGAGTAAGTTCATTTGCATCTGGCTGTTTGGCAAACTCTGAGCGCTGATGGTTGTCGCGTTAACAAAATATGTTGTAAGGATCCTGAGTATTGCCGATTCAAACTGGTGCAGTTCACGTGTTAGATGGGAGAAGAAAGAGAGAAGACGTATACAATGTAACTACAACGTATTAAATTATGTTATGAAATTATGTTCGATTATGAAAAACTGAATTATCATATTTCACATGCATTGTCTTTTAGGAAGTTTACCAAAGCGATTTCCATAAGCAAAATGTCGGTCTAGTGCTCCTTCTACAAAATAGTCAGAAGGCCCTCTAGACCCTACAGCCCACGAGACAGACATGTCTGACAACTTCGTGGAGAATTCACTTAACTGACATTGTCGATCTCATGGGCTGTAGGTCTCGTGGGCTGTCGGTCTCGTGTGATGTATGTCTCGTGGGCTGTAGGTCTCGTGGGCTGTCGGCCTCAGCGGCTGTCGGTATACTGGGATGTCCCGGACAATGAACTTTCTTAGATAATTGCAACTGAGAAGGCTTTGGTATGCCATGAGTATCTTACCGTTTTCTGGACTGTTAGAACATCCTGATTGTCCAAGGGCAAAGTTTCGCGTCTTTTTCTTCGTGTGCCACGAGTATCGTTCATGGTCGTGGCACTTAAGCCTAAACCTGTTCAAAATTTGGGATAAATGTAATTCCAATATTCAATTTCACAATAGACATACCCCTGCTTTACAATTATCTAGGGTAAATTCATATTGATGAGTCATATCCCAGCCATATAACTTGTGCCCAAATAAAATTTAATTTCTGTTCGTTTATTTTTGAAAACTACCGTAAATTACAATTAACCGATTTACATCGGGTATTTAAACAATTATTATGACCATATCATTTTCAATCTGCATTAAAAAAAAATTCTCCTCCTTAATTTTATTTGACAGATTATGTTATATAAAAGAGTGAGATAATTATATCGATGACTACGTGGTAATCTTACAGAGAAAGGAGTCCCATAACAAAGAGGTCCCAGACTCGAAACCATCAATTATAAACCATAAGGCATTAATCGTCAAGTACATAGTCCCTTGGTTAGGACGTTTCCTTTCGCATTATATTTATTTCAACGAGAGTTACCAAAGTTGTTGTATAGGTTATTTCCTTAAAATGTTATATATACATGTATTTGAATTGCAAAAAATTGGGGACCCCATATGAACGACATTGATATCCAGAGTGTTCCATCCTACAAGGGGAAAATAAATGAATTAAATAAAAGAGATAAATTTGAACTTGAAATACTTACTTCCACATGTAGGAAGTACTTCACTCCATGATCCCGTAGCGTTACACGTGACATTAAGAACACTGGCGTTACCAGTTTCATTGCATTTGAAGTCACAAATTGTCAGAGGTAAGACGCTTCCCTTACAGGTCGTATATTTGGTTACATCCATCGGCACTGTACATACTATCGCTAAAAGATTATGAATGTTAAGCAGCAAATTATGTTAACGACATTCGTGCTGACCAGGCTCAGATGCCACAGGTGGAAAATAAAATAATTGTATTTAAGAGTAAAATAACTCTGAACTTAAACTTTGAAACGTTACACTTTGTTCATTTGCTGTTATTTTTCAACATAATTTCATATATGTCTGAATTAGTGAAAAAAGATGACTAAAAACAATTAGGAAAAGATGATTAAAAAGAATGATCGCGTATCGTGATTGTTAAGGATCGTCAAAATAGGTGACTAACTGATAAATCTCTAGCTAAAAATCACAATGTGAAAAGCACTTCACAAAGGTTTGTGTATATTAGATATCATTATTCGTACTGTTGTTATCACTATCATCATTATCATCATCATCACCATCATCATTAGCATACCAATTGAATTAATTGTATATATCAGGATTGATCAATAATCTTTTACCAGATTCTGTCGGTGAGGGGGTTGAGGATAATGATGATGTAGACATCGATTCTGTTTGAGGGTTAGAAGCTGAAGTACCGGTAGATGGTACGGTCACTGTGTGAGAAGAACAAAGATAATCTCAGGATTATTATGATATTTCACCATTCATAATTTCGCATTTCTTTTCATGAAAACGGAGATACACTAAAGATTATCCTATAATTGATTTAATAAGAATAACGTAAATATTTTTTTTTTGTTTAGCTAAGAAAAAACAACCATGTACACTTGTATAATAACTTTTGTATACTTTGTAAAATGATTTTTGTAATTTACTTTGTAAAATGGAAATAAAGCTCGAACTTGAACTTGAACTTGAACTTAAATATTAAATTATTTTTAATATCTTACTTTATTTACACAATTATACAAAAATGGGGTTCAAAAGGTTAAGGAACGATGGCTCCGGGGTCGAGCAGTCATATTGCTCCGGTTGTCTCATTTTCGCCAGCACAAACTTAGGCTAGTTCGCGTATATAGCAGACGGCAATCGGCGGATCAGACGACACTTGATAGTGAGTTTGTATATGAGATTGCTTTGCTAAATTAAATACAACAATCTTTTCCATATCTTTAAACTATCTTTGAAATCTGATAATTAAACAGTTAGTAAACTAAACCTACCAAACTACATAATACAATGAAATACTTGACTGAAAGTAGGGGAGTTTGATGTGGTGCACAATTGCACCCCTCTGTTAATAATCGAATATTCCATGGTGTCATGAATATTCATGTTTTTGCTTACCTCGGTAAAATGCTTGCCTATACTAAATGGAAAAAATACGGTGGGGTGTTGGATGAAATGGACATAATGAACAAATCAGAACTGATCTATGATAATTCAAGCTTGTTATCCTTCGTGTGCTTGACTTATAACCATACAATCGCGTGGTAAATTGAGTCCAAAGTTCGACTTGTTGTACATGTGTTATATAGACAATGGCGAGATTGCTACCTATTTTGATCAAATTACGGTGGGTGAACTTTAAAAGTCAATGGGACATGAGGGTTCCAATAAAAGAGCCAGTGATAAAGTACGTCGGGGTGGATGTGCTTTTCGTTTAAAAAAAAAGAAGAAGAATTTTTTAACGATTTTTGTTTGTAAAAGTCCATAGGCTAACGCACATGTTAGGCTGCTTGACTCTGCCGATAGGGGGCGTTCGCAAATGAGACTAAACTGAGCTATATGTGTTTTATATTGCTTATTTTGATTATTTCTTGTTATGTGAAATTATGAAGAAGGAAATAAAATATCATTTAAAACAAAAAAAATATGTGTCTCGTATACCAGAGGTCCAAGGTTCGAATCTAAGTCAATACGCTCATGTCCTTTGGTTAGGTATCAATTCCCATTACCGCGTCCATCGGAGAGGACTTACAGCCGTCACATGGTTGCTTACTTACATGCAGCATACATGCATTCATGGTAGCAGTCAGGTAGAAAAATCAACATCATAATGAGTATTTTCACTTTTTAATGAATTTCATCATGATTATTATTATGATTAATGTATATCATCACTAGTATTATCATTTCGTTATCATTATCCTTATCATTATTATTATGATTATTGTTATTATTATTGTTGTTGTTATTATTATTGTAATTATTACTATTATCATGTCTTATTTAGTATTATCATTAGTATGGTAGTAGAAGTAGTATTAATAGTAGTATAGTAGTGGTAACATGATCATCATTATTATTATTACCGTCATCATTATTAGTATTAATATTATTTTCGAAATGATGATCATCATTATTGTTATTATTATTATTATTATTATTATTATTATTATTATTATTATTATTATTATCACAATCATTATCACCATCATCATCATCATTATAACAAATTGAATTAATTGTATATCAGGAATAATCAATAATCTTTTACCAGGTTCTGTCGGTAAGGAGGTTGATGATGGTGAAGACATCGTTTCCGTTGGAGAGTTAGAAGCTGAAGTACCGGTAGATGGTAAGGTTGCTGTGTGAAAAGATCAAAGATAATCTCAGGGTTATTATAATATTTCACCATTCATAGTTTGTGTTTTTCTTTCTTTTTAATTGGACACACACAACAAATACAAATATGAACTGATTTTGAAAATCATTTACAAAATGACACAAAAATATGGTGTCAAAAGGAAAAAAGTGCAATGGCTCAGGGGTAGACAAATGGTTCCGTAAACAGAAGGTCCCTGGTTCTAAACCAGGGTAAGGCATTGATCCGTATTACTAATTCCCTTGGAGAGGACTTACAGTCGCCGGTCCATTGGATGCTAACTTATATGCAGCATACTTTATTTTAAAGCAATTAGGTAAAGGTCATAATCATCATTATCATTATTATGTTAAATTGATTTAATTGTATATCAGGAATAATCAATAATCTTGTACCAGGTTCTGTCGGTGAGGGTGTTGATGATGGTGTAGACATCGATTCCGTTGGAGAGTTAGAAGCTGAAGTACCGGTAGATGGTAAGGTTGCTGTGTGAAATAATCAAAGATAATCTCAGGGTTATTATAATATTTCACCATTCGTAGTTTGTGTTTTTCTTTCTTTTTAATTGGACACACACAACAAATACAAATATGAACTGATTTTGAAAATCATTTACAAAATGACACAAAAATATGGTGTCAAAAGGAAAAAGTGCAATGGCTCAGGGGTAGACAAATGGTTCCGTAAACAGAAGGTCCCTGGTTCTAATCCAGGGTAAGGCATTGATCCGTATTACTAATTCCCTTGGAGAGGACTTACAGTCGCCGGTCCATTGGATGCTAACTTATATGCAGCATACTTTATTTTAAAGCAATTAGGTGAAGGTCATAATCATCAGTATTATTATTATGTTAAATTGATTTAATTGTATATCAGGAATAATCAATAATCTTTTACCAGGATCTGTCGGTGAGGGGGTTGATGATGGCGAAGACTTCGATTCCGTTGGAGGGTTAGAAGCTGAAGTACCGGTATATGGTAAGGTCGCTGTGTGAGAAGAACAAAGATAATCTCAGGGTTATGATGATATTTCACCATTCATAGTTTGTGTTTTTTTTTCTTTTTAATTGGACACACACAACAAATACAAATATGAACTGATTTTGAAAATCATTTACAAAATGACACAAAAATATGGTGTCAAAAGGAAAAAGTGCAATGGCTCAGGGGTAGACAAATGGTTCCGTAAACAGAAGGTTCCTGGTTCTAAACCAAGGTAAGGCATTGATCCGTATTACTTATTCCCTCGGAGAGGACTTAAAGTCGCTGGTCCCTTTGTTGCGTACTTATATGCAGCATACATTATTTCATAGCAATTAGGTAAAGGTCATGATCATTATTACCATTATTATGTTAAATTGATCGCTATCTAAATATTGTTATCATTATTATTTGTATTACTAGTAATAGTAGTAGTCGAAATAGGATATAGTAGTAGTTTCACGACCATCATTATTATTACTCTTATTATCATTAAAATCATACCATTATTATCATTATTATTATCATTATCATCATCATCATCACCATTATGCCAATTTAGTTAATTGTATATCAGGAATAATCAATAATCTTTTACCAGGTTCTGTAGGTGAGGGTGTTGATGATGGTGAAGACATGGATTCCGTTGGAGAGTTAGAAGCTGAAGTACCGGTAGATGGTAAGGTCGCTGTGTGAGAAGAACAAAGATAATCTCAGGGTTATTATGATATTTCACCATTCATAGTTTGTGTTTTTCTTTCTTTTTAATTGGACACACACAACAAATACAAATATGAACTGATTTTGAAAATCATTTACAAAATGACACAAAATATGGTGTCAAAAGGAAAAAGTGCAACGGCTCAGTGGTAGACAAGTGGTCCCGTAAACGATCCCGGGTTTGAAACCTAGGTAAGGCATTGGTCCTCATTACTAATTCCCTTGGAGAGGACTTACAGTCGCCGGTCCATTGGATGCTAACTTATATGCAGCATACTTTATTTTAAAGCAATTAGGTAAAGGTCATAATCATCATTATTATTATTATGTTAAATTGATTTAATTGTATATCAGGAATAATCAATAATCTTTTACCAGGATCTGTCGGTGAGGGGGTTGATGATGGTGAAGACATCGATTCCGTTGGAGAGTTAGAAGCTGAAGTACCGGTAGATGGTAAGGTCGCTGTGTGAGAAGAACAAAGATAATCTCAGGGTTATTATGATATTTCACCATTCATAGTTTGTGTTTTTTTTTCTTTTTAATTGGACACACACAACAAATACAAATATGAACTGATTTTGAAAATCATTTACAAAATGACACAAAAATATGGTGTCAAAAGGAAAAAGTGCAATGGCTCAGGGGTAGACAAATGGTTCCGTAAACAGAAGGTCCCTGGTTCTAAACCAAGGTAAGGCATTGATCCGTATTACTTATTCCCTCGTAGAGGACTTAAAGTCGCTGGTCCCTTTGTTGCGTACTTACATGTAGCATACTTTATTTTAAAGCAATTAGGTAAAGGTCATAATCATCAGTATTATTATTATGTTAAATTGATTTAATTGTATATCAGGAATAATCAATAATCTTTTACCAGGATCTTTCGGTGAGGGGGTTGATGATGGCGAAGACTTCGATTCCGTTGGAGGGTTAGAAGCTGAAGTACCGGTATATGGTAAGGTCGCTGTGAGAGAAGAACAAAGATAATCTTAGGGTTATTATGATATTTCACCATTCATAGTTTGTGTTTTTTTTTTCTTTTTAATTGGACACACACAACAAATACAAATATGAACTGATTTTGAAAATCACTTACAAAACTAGAAATTTAATTCGTCACGAAGACGAATAAGGTGGTCTGTTTAAGTCTTATGATAGATTTGAGAATGGGAGAAGTTATATAGACATGTAAACAATGATGAACATGATGATGATCATGATAGTAAAGGTGATGATGATGATAATGATAATGTTATATGACGATAAAAACGATAATGATAATGATAATGATCATGATCATCATGATGATGATCATCATCTTCAGACCATGATGATGATGATGGTGACATTGATGATGATGATGATATTGATGATGATGATGATGATGATGAGCATGAGCATGATCCTGACATCTGATTGAAAAAATGAGAAAATATTTAGATTGCAAATAGTCTCAGCTACAACATACTAAAATTTGGAAGAAAACTGTTGAATAATAACCGAGATACTGGTCAAAACACATTGTCATGCAGATTCATGTTTTGAAAAAAGTGACCTCCCATAGACATAACACGCAAATATGACAAATTATGCATTGTCGCCTTTAATCGAATATTTAACTATGATGACGTCATCCTAATGAAAAATAAATGCAATAATTCTGATAGAGAATTATCTCAGCTACAACATATCGAAATCTGGGAGAAAATCGATCACAGATTAGTGAGATAATCTCAATTAAACAAAAACAAAAATGACGTCATCAACAAAATACATTTGTTTGAGTTTAGATGCCAATATGATGACTTTGTTTTACTTTGTACGAGTCAGGGTGGTATGAAATCATATCTCCAACTCATGCTTTCTCCAACCATGATATAAAAATTGGGGGTCGATGGACTATGGTCTGTGATCTGTTTTCAACAGACCACCTAATAAATAAATAAATAAAGAAAGAAAGAAAATTCTGACGAAAACAATAGGTGATCTGTTTTCAACAGACCACCTAATAATAAATAAAGAAAGAAAATTCTGACGAAAACAATAGGTGATCTGTTTTCAACAGACCACCTATAATAATAATAATAAAGAAAGAAAATTCTGACGAAAACAATAGGTGATCTGTCGTTGACAGACCACCTAATAAATAAATAAAGAAAGAAAGAAAATTCTGACGAAAACAATAGGTGATCTGTCGTTGACAGACCACCTAACTAGAATTTAATTCGTCACGAAGACGTATAAGGTGGTCTGTCTAAGTCTTATGATAGATTTGAGAATGGGAGAAGTTATATAGACATGTAAACAATGATGATCGTGATGAACATGGTGATGATCATGATAGTAAAGGTGATGATGATGATGATGATGATAATGATAATGTTATCTAATGATAAAAACGATAATGTTAATGATGATGATGATAATGATCATGATCATGATGATGTTGATGATGATCATCTTCAGACCATGATGATGATGATGATGGTGACATTGATGATGATGATGTTGATGATGATGATGACGGGCATGAGCATGATCCTGACATCTGATTGAAAAGATGAGGAAATATTTAGATAGCATACAGTCTCAGCTACAACATACTAATATTTGGGAGAGAATTGTTGAATAACAACCGAGATACTGGTCAAAACACATTGTCATGCAGATTCATGTTTTGAAAAAAGTGACCTCCCATAGACATAACACGCAAATATGACAAATTATGCATTGTCGCCTTTAATCGAATATTTAACTATGATGACGTCATCCAAATAAAAAATAAATGGCATAATTCTGATAGAGAATTATCTCAGCTACAACATATCAAAATATGGGAAAAAATCGATCACCGATAAGTGAGATAATCTCAATTAAACAAAGACAAAAATGACGTCATCAACAAAATACATTTGTTTGAGTTTAGATGCCAATATGATGACTTTGTTTTACTTTGTACGAGTCAGGGTGGTATGAAATCATATCTCCAACTCATGCTTTCTCCAACCATGATATAAAAATTGGGGGTCGATGGACTATCTGAAGAGCTATTTCGATTTTTAAAATGGCATGTTTTTGATCAAATTTGCATTATATTGCCCATAGCAGCACGCGCGGATTTTGAACTTTGACACACGCTCACGGCCTTATTAAAGGTCAAGAGTGACTGAAATTAATGTAAATGGTCAATTACGTTAAGAGGAATCTAAATTAAGTAAACATTTTGAATTTGACGTTTTCCGCGCGCTGTGAGCGCGCGCAACGCGCGCGGGGACACGTACGGACGGAAAATTTTGAAATGCTTAAAATGACCTGATTCGTACTTTCGTTTAATAGTTAAGTGATTTTGAGCTTTTTAAAATTTTGACGCGCGCGTACGTGCGCGTCATGACCTTTATGTGACCTTTGATGACATGACTTGTTGACCCTTGACCTGAAGTATATGTGATATGAATATGAATGACCTTTGCTCATGCATCATGAAGATATGATGGATAAGGCGAGGCGTCAAAAATATCGATACCAGCAGGCTGCCGCCTCACGTATTGGCGTATCGAGGCTGCAATTACGGCCGAAGCCTGGCTGGGGCAATTATGTTTCACTTATTAGCCCAGCCGGCTTGCGCCAGGCTGGGATCTGAGGCTCGGTTTCCATTCGAAAGGCGGCAGCCGGCGCATGCTTTTGTTCGGAAACCATTATGATGACATCATGAGTTAATTGAGGGTCCTACCGCCAGCGGTAGCCGGCTGAGCTAATCTAAAAAATGCAGCCAGGACGCACAAATGCAGTTAGCTGCCGCTGGCTGGTATATTTATTTTTGACGCCTCGCCTAACGTGATTTAACAAAATGGCGCCTGGATGACGTCACGATGACCTGATGACCTTGAAAAGGTTACTGTCACGTCTCATGACAATGACCTATGACTGTGTCAAAATTGAAAGAAATTAACACAACCGATCTTGAGTTAACCGATGAACAAAAAACGGGGAGAAATAAAAATAAATAATAATAATAACTAGAAATTTAATTCGTCACGAAGACGAATAAGGTGGTCTGTCTAAGTCTTATGATAGAATTGAGAATGGGAGAAGTTATATAGACATGTAAACGATGATGATCATGATGACCATGATGATGATCATGATAGTAAAGGTGATGATGATGATGATAATGATAATGTTATATGATGATAAAAACGATAATGTTAATGATGATGATGACCATAAGCATAATCCTGACATCTGATTGAAAAAAATGAGGAAATATTTAAATAGCAAATAGTCTCAGCTACAACATACTAAAATTTGGGAGAAAACTGTTGAATAATAACCGAGATACTGGTCAAAACACATTGTCATGCAGATACATGTTTTGACAAAAGTGACCTCCCATAGACGTAACACGCAAATATGACAAATTATGCATTGTCGCCTTTAATCGAATATTTCACTATGATGACGTCATTTAAATGAAAAATAAAGAACATATTTCTGGTAGAGAATTAGCTCAGCTACAACATATCAAAATCTGGGAGTAAATCGATTACCGATAAGCGAGATAATCTCAATTAAACAAAGACAAAAATGACGTCATCAACAAAATACATTTTCTTTAGTTTAGATGCAAATATGAAGATTTTTTTTCACTTTGTACGAGTCAGGGTGGTATGAAATCATATCTCCAGCTCATGCTCTTTCCAACCATGATATAAAAAATGAGGGTCGACGGACTATCTGAAGAGCTATTTCGATTTATAAAGTAGCATGTTTTTTGATCAAATTTACATTATATTGCCCATAGCAGCACGCGCAGAATTTGAACTTTGACGCGCGCTCACGGCCTTATGAAAGGTCAAGAGTAACTGAAATTAATGTAAATTGTCATTTATGGTAAGAGGAATCTAAATCATGTAAACAAATTGAATTTGACCTTTTCCGCGCGTTGTGAGCGCGCGCACCGCGCGCGGGGACAAGTACGGATGGAAATTTTTGAAATGCTTCAAATGACCTGATTCGTACTCTCCTTTAGTAGTTAAGTGATTTTGAGCATTTTAAAATTTTGACGCGCGCGTACGTGCACGTCATGACCTTTATGTGACCTTTGATGACATGACTTGTTGACCCTTGACCTGAAGTATATGTGATTTGAATATGAATGACCTTTGCTTAGGCATCATGAAGATATGATGGATAACGTGATTTCACAAAATGGCGGCTGGATGACGTCACGATGACCTGATGACCTTGAAAAGGTTACTGTCACGTCTCATGACAATGACCTATGACTGTGTCAAAATTGAAAGAAATTAACACAACCGATCTTGAGTTAACCGATGAACAAAAAACGGGGAGAAATAAAAATAAATAATAATAATAAATAAATAAATAAATAAAGAAAGAAAATTCTGACGAAAACAATAGGTGATCTGTCGTTGACAGACCACCTAATAAATAAATAAAGAAAGAAAATTCTGACGAAAACAATAGGTGATCTGTCGAAAACGACAGACCACCTAACTAGAATTTAATTCGTCACGAAGACGAATAAGGTGGTCTGTCTAAGTCTTATGATAGATTTGAGAATGGGAGAAGTTATATAGACATGTAAACAATGATGATCATGATGAACATGGTGATGATCATGATAGTAAAGGTGATGATGATGATGATAATGATAATGTTATATGACGATAAAAACGATAATGTTAATGATGATGATGAGCATAAGCATGATCCTGACAACTGATTGAAAAAATGAGGAAATATTGAGATAGCAAATAGTCTCAGCTACAACATACTAAATTTTGAGAGAAAACTGTTGAATAACAACCGAGATACTGGTCAAAACACCTTGTCATGCAGATTCATGTTTTGAAAAAAGTGACCTCCCTTAGACATAACACGCAAATATAACAAATTATGCAGTGTCGTCTTTAATCGAATATTTAAGTATGATGACGTCATCAAAATGAAAAATAAATGACATATTTGTGATAGAGAATTATCTCAGCTACAACATATCGAAATCTGGGAGAAAATCGATTACTGATAATCGAGATAATCTCAATTAAACAAAGACAAAAATGACGTCATCAACAAAATACATTTTCTTTAGTTTAGATGCAAATATGAAGATTTTGTTTCACTTTGTACGAGTCAGGGTGGTATGAAATCATATCTCCAACTCATGCTCTTTCCAACCATGATATAAAAATTGGGGGTCGACGGACTATCTGAAGAGCTATTTCGATTTTTAAAATGGCATGTTTTTGATGAAATTTGCATTATATTGCCCAAAGCAGCACGCGCGGATTTTGAACTTTGACGCGCGCTCACGGCCTTATGAAAGGTCAAGAGTGACTGAAATTAATGTAAATTGTCAATTACGGTAAGAGGAATCTAAATCATGTAAACAATTTGAATTTGACCTTTCCACGCGTTATGAGCGCGCGCAACGCGCGCGGTGACACGTACGGACGGAAAATTTTGAAATGCTTAAAATGACGTGATTCGTACTCTCGTTTAATAGTTTAGTGATTTTGAGCAATTTTAAATTTTAACGCGCACATACGCGCGCGTCATGACCTTTATGTGACCTTCGATGACATGACCTGTTGACCCTTGACCTGAAGTATATGTGATATGAATATGAATGACCTTTGCTTAGGCATCATGAAGATATGATGGATAACGTGATTTCACAAAATGGCGCCTGGATGACGTCACGATAACCTGATGACCTTGAAAAGGTTACTGTCACGTCTCATGACAATGACCTATGACTATGTCGAAATTGAAAGAAATTGACACAACCGATCTTGAGTTAACCGATGAACAAATAACGGGGAGAAATAAAAATAAACTAGAAATTTAATTCGTCACGAAGACGAATAAGGTGGTCTGTCTTCAAGTCTTATAATAGATTGTAATATTTACTGAATTGAAAAAGGGATAAGTTATATAGACATGTACACAATGATGATTATGATGATGATCTTGATAGTAATGATTATGATGATCATGATCATGATGATGTTGATGAGGAAGATGATCACGATCATAAGCGTGATTCTGACATCTTATCGGAAAAATGAGGAGTGATTTAGATGACATATAGTCTCAGCGACAACATACTAAAATTTGGGAGAAAACTGTTGAATAACAACCGACATACTGGTCAAAACACATTGTCATGCAGATTCATGTTTTGAAAAAAGTGACCTCCCATAGACATAACACGCAAATATGACAAATTATGCATTGTCGCCTTTAATCGAATATTTTACTATGATGACGTCATCTAAATGAAAAATAAATGGCATATTTGTGATAGAGAATTATCTCAGCTACAACATATCAAAATCTGGGAGAAAATCGATCACAGATAAGTGAGATAATCTCAATTAAACAAAGACAAAAATGACGTCATCAACAAAATACATTTTGTTGAGTTTAGATGTCAATATAATGACTTTGTTACACTTTGTACGAGTCAGGGTGGTATGAAATCATATCTCCAACTCATGCTTTCTCCAACCATGATATAAAAATTGGGGGTCGATGGACTATCTAAAGAGCTATTTCGATTTTTAAAATGGCATGTTTTTGAACAAATTTGCATTATATTGCCCATAGCAGCACGCGCGGATTTTGAACTTTGACGCGCGCTCACGGCCTTATGAAAGATCAAGAGTGACTGATATTAATGTTAATTGTCAATTACGTTAAGAGAAATCCAAATCATGTAAACATTTTGAATTTGACCTTTTCCGCGCGCTGTGAGCGCGCACACCGCGCGCGGGGACACGTACGGACGGAAAATGTTGAAATGCTTAAAATGACCTGATTCGTACTCTCGTTTAATAGTTAAGTGATTTTGAGCATTTTAAAATTTTGACGCTCGCGTACGTGCGCGTCATGACCTTTATGTGACCTTTGATGACATGACTTGTTGCCCCTTGACCTGAAGTATATGTGATATGAATATGAATGACCTTTGGTGATGCATCATGAAGATATGATAGATAACGTGATTTCACAAAATGGCGCCTGGATGACGTCACGATGACCTGATGACCTTGAAAAGGTTACTGTCACGTCTCATGACAATGACCTATGACTGTGTCAAAATTGAAAGAAATTAACACAACCGATCTTGAGTTAACCGATGAACAAAAAACGGGGAGAAATAAAAATAAATAATAATAATAAATAAATAAATAAAGAAAGAAAATTCTGACGAAAACAATAGGTGATCTGTCGAAAACGACAGACCACCTAATAATAATAATAAAGAAAGAAAATTCTGACGAAAACAATAGGTGGTCTGTTGATAACAGACCACCTAATAATAATAATAATAATAATAATAAAGAAAGAAAATTCTGACGAAAACAATAGGTGATCTGTCGTTGACAGACCACCTAATAAATTTGAAATTTAATTCGTCATGGGGTCGAATTAGGTGGTCTGTCTTCAATTCCTATGTTCATGCTCATTGAAAAAGGGAGAAGTTATATAGACATGTAAAGAATGATGATCATGATGATGATCATGATGATGATGATCTTGATAGTAATGGTGATGACGATGATGATGATCATGGTGATGTTGATGATCATCATTAACAGACCATGATGACATCTGATTAAAAAATGAGGGTACATTTAGATAGCGTATAGTCTCAGCTACAACATACTCAAAAATCAACAAAATTCAAGCTGAAATAACGGCGATATTGCTCGCAAAAGACATGAATATAGAATCCAGATTTGAGAAAAAAAATCATCTCCCATAAGGATTTCACGTGAAAAGTAATGGATCAAGTGATAATAGGGTAATAATAAAGTAAATGTGGTTGTTTATTACATTATTTGCGATTCTACGTGTTTTAATATTCAAAGGAGATGGTACAGTGAAAGGTCAAAAAGAAAAAAAGTGAAGAAAAAAAAATTGTTGGAGACGCCCGGACTCGAACCAGGGACCTCGAGGTCGGAAGTCAAGTGCGTTAACGATATACCAAAACATTTCCCATAGAGATTACACGTAAACGGTAAATAGAATTCACAAATCCCACTTTGTAAGTGAAATATGAGCATGATCCCGGCATCTGATAAAAAAAAAGGGCACACTTACGATAGCTTATTGTCTCAGCTACAACATACTCAAAGCTCAGCGAAAACAAAGCTAAAACAACGGAGATATTGCTCGCGAAAGATAGGATGTAGAATCCAGTTTTGAGAAAAAGTCTTGTCCCATAGAGAATACACGCAAAATGTGAAAAATTGACATGCCTCCTTTAATCGCAAAAATACGCAATGATACCATTGTCAAAATGAAATATCGTGGCCACTGCATTTGTAGAGAATATTCTCAGGTAGAACATATCAAATTTTGAAAGAAAATTGATCAATATTCACAGAGATACAATCAATTTTCCAAAAATCTGCTGACGTCATAATATGCAAATTGAAATTTTGAGTTCGAAGGCCATTATGATAACGTCATGAGTTAATTGAGGGTCAAATGAGACATGAAATCATATCTCCAACTCATGCTTTTTCTAATCATGATATTAAAGTTGGGGGTCAATGGACTATCTGAAGAGCTATTTCGATTTTTAAAATTTCATGTTTTTGATCAAATTTGCATTATATTTCCCATAGCAGCACGCGCGGATTTTGAACTTTGACGCGCGCTCACGGCCTTATGAAAGGTCAAGAGTGACTGAAAATAATGTAAATTGTCATTTACGGTAAGAGGAATCTAAATCATGTAAAAAAAAAAAAATTGAATTTGACCTTTTCCGCGCGTTGTGAGCGCGCGCAACGCGCGCGGGGACACGTACGGACGGAAAATTTTGAAATGCTTAAAATGACCTGATTCGTACTCTCCTTTATTAGTTAAGTGATTTTGAGCATTTTAAAATTTTGACGCGCACGTACGCGCGTGTCGTGACCTTTATGTGACCTTTGATGACATGACCTGTTGACCCTTGACCTGAAATATATGTGATATGAATATGAATGACCTTTGCTTATGCATCATGAAGATATGATGGATAACGTGATTTCACAAAATGGCGCCTGAATGACGTCACGATAACTCGATGACCTTGAAAAGGTTACTGGAACGTCTTATGGCAATGACCTATAACTGTGCCAAAATTGAACGAAATTAAATAAACTGATCTTGAGTTATCCTGTTAACAAAAAAGTGTAGGAAATAAAAATAAAGAATAAATAAATAAGAAAGAAAATTCTGACGAAAACAATAGGTGATCTGTTTTCAACAGACCACCTAACTAGAATTTAATTCGTCACGAAGACGAATAAGGTGGTCTGTCTAAGTCTTATGATAGATTTGAGAATGGGAGAAGTTATATAGACATGTAAACAATGATGATCATGATGAACATGGTGATGATTATGATAGTAAAGGTGATGATGATGATGATGATAATGATAATGTTATATGATGATAAAAACGATAATGTTAATGATGATGATAAGGATCATGATCATGATGATGTTGATGATGATCATCTTCAGACCATGATGATGATGATGGTGACATTGATGATGATGATGATGATGATGATATTGATGATGATGATGACGATGATAAGTATGAGCATGATCCTGACATCTGATTGAAAAAATGAGGAAATATTTAGATAGCATATAGTCTCAGCTACAACATACTAAGATTTGGTTGAAAATTGTTTGAACAACCACCGAGACACAGGTCAAAACACATTGTCAGGCAGATTCATGTTTTGAAAAAAGTGACCTCCCATAGACATAACACGCAAATATGACAAATTATGCATTGTCGCCTTTAATGAAATATTTAACTATGATGACGTCATCAAAATGAAAAATGAATGGCATATTTTTGATAGAGAATTATCTCAGCTACAACATATCAAAATCTGAGAGAAAAGGGATTACAGATAAGTGAGATAATCTCAATTGAACAAAGACAAAAATGACGTCATCAACAAAATACATTTGTTTGAGTTTAGATGCCAATATGATGACTTCGTATCACTTTGTACGAGTCAGGGTGGTATGAAATCATATCTCCAACTCATGCTTTCTCCAATCATGATATAAAAATTGGGGGTCAACGGACTATCTGAAGAGCTATTTCGATTTTTAAAATGGCATGTTTTTGATCAAATTTGCATTATATTGCCCATAGCAGTACGCGCGGATTTTGAACTTTGACGCACGCTCACGGCCTTATGAAATATGAAGAGTGACTGAAATTAATGTAAATTGTCAATTACGTTAAGGGGAATCCAAATCATGTAAACATTTTGAATTTGACCTTTTCCACGCGTTATGAGCGCGCGCAACGCGCGCGGGGACACGTACGGACGGAAAATTTTGAAATGCTTAAAATGACCTGATTCCTACTCTCCTTTAGTAGTTAAGTGATTTTGAGCTTTTTAAAATTTTGACGCACACGTACGCGCGCGTCATGACCTTTATGTGACCTTTAATGACATGACCTGTTGACCCTTGACCTAAAGTATACGTGATATAAATATGAATGACCTTTGCTTATGCATCAGGAAGATATGATGGATAACGTGATTTCACAAAATGGCGCCTGGATGACGTCATGATAATCTGATGACCTTGAAAATGTTCCTGTCACGTCTCATGACAATGACCTATGACTGTATTAAAATTGAAAGAAATTAACACAACCGATCTTGAGTTAACTGATAAACAAAAAACGGGAAGAAATAAATAAAAATAAAGAATAAACTAGAAATTGAATTCGTCATGGTGACGAATTAGGTGGTCTGTTTTCAATTTTATGATCATTGAAAAGTCAAAAAAAAATTGTTGGAGACGCCCGGACTCGAACCAGGGACCTCGAGGTCGGAAGTCAAGCGCGTTACCGATATACCAAAACATTTCCCATAGAGAATACACGTAAACGGAAAATGAAATTCTCAAATCCCACTTTGCAAGTGAAATATGAGCATGATCCCGTCATCTAATCGAGAAATAAATGGCACACTTGTGATAGCTTATTGTCTCAGCTACAACATACTCAAAGCTCAGCGTAAACAAAGATAAAACGACAGAGATATTGCTCGCGACAGACGAGAATGTAGAATCCAGTTTTGAGAAAAAGTCATGTCCCATAGAGAATACACGCAAAATGTGAAAAATTGACATGCCTCCTTTAATCGCGAAAATACGCCATGATGCCCTTGTCAAAATGAAATATCGTGGTGACTGCATTTGTAGACAATATTCTCAGGTAGAACATATCAAAATTTGGAAGAAAATTAATCAATATTTACAAAGATACAATCAATTTTCCAAAAATATGATGACGTCATAATATGCAAATTGAAATTTTGAGTTCGGAGGCCATTATGATGACGTCATGAGTCAATTGAGGGTCAAATGAGACATGGAATCATATCTCCAACTCATGCTTTTTCTAACCATGATATAAAAGTTGGGGTCAATGGACTATCTGAAGAGCTATTATGATTTTTAAAATGGCATGTTTTTGATCAAATTTGCATTATATTGCCCATAGCAGCACGCGCGGATTTTGAACTTTGACGCGCGCTCACGGCCTTATGAAAGGTCAAGGGTGACTGAAAAAAAATGTAAATTGTCATTTACGGTAAGAGGAATTTAAATCATGTAAAAATTTTGAATTTGACCTTTTCCGCGCGCTATGAGCGCGCGCAACGCGCGCGGGGACACTTACGGACGGAAAATTTTGAAATGCTTAAAATGACCTGATTCGTACTCTCCTTTAATAGTTAAGTGATTTTGAGCATTTGTAAATTTTGACGCACGTGTACGTGCGCGTCGTGACCTTTATGTGACCTTTGATGACATGACCTGTTGACCCTTGACCTGAAGTATATGTGATATGAATATGAATGACCTTTGCTTATGCATCACGAAGATATGATGGATAACGTGATTTCACAAAATGGCGCCTGGATGACGTCACGATGACCTGATGACCTTGAAAATGTTCCTGTCACGTATCATGACAATGACCTATGACTGTGTCAAAATTGAAAGAAATTAACACAACCGATCTTGAGTTAATCGATAAACAAAAAACGGGAAGAAATAAAAATAAAGAATAATAAATAAATAAATAAATAAATAAAGAAAGAAAATTCTGACGAAAACAATAGGTGGTCTGTTGACAACAGACCACCTAACTAGAAATTTAATTCGTCACGAAGACGAATAAGGTGGTCTGTCTAAGTCTTATGATACATTTGAGAATGGGAGAAGTTATATAGACATGTAAACAATGATGATCATGATGAACATGATGATGATCATGATAGTAAAGGTGATGATGATCATGATAATGAAAATGTTATATGATGATAAAAACGATAATGTTAATGATGATGATAATGATCATGATCATGGTGATGTTGATGATCATCATCTTCAGACCATGATGATGATGATGATGATGATAATGATCATGATCATGGTGATGTTGATGATCATCATCTTCAGACCATGATGATGATGATGATGGTGACATTGATGATGATGATGATAATGATAATATTGATGATGATGATGATGACGATGATGAGTATGAACATGATCCTGACATCTGATTGAAAAAATGAGGAAATATTTAGATAGCAAGTAGTCTCAGCTATAACATACTAAAATTTGGGAGAAAACTGTTGAATAATAACCGAGATACTGGTCAAAACACATTGTCATGCAGATGCATGTTTTGAAAAAAGTGACCTCCCATAGACATAACACGCAAATATGACAAATTATGCATTGTCGCATTTAATCGAATATTTAACTATGATGACGTCATCTAAATGAAAAATAAATAACATATTTGTGATAGAGAATTATCTCAGCTACAACATATCAAAATCTGAGAGAAAAGTGATAACAGATAAGTGACATAATCTCAAATAAACAAAGACAAAAATGACGTCATCAACAAAATACATTTGTTTGAGTTTAGATGCCAATATGATGACTTTATTTCACTTTGTATGAGTCCAGGTGGTATGAAATCATATCTCCAACTCATGCTTTCTCCAACCATGATATAAAAATTGGGGGTCAATGGACTATCTGAAGAGCTATTTCGATTTTAAAAATGGCATGTTTTTGATCAAATTTGCACTATATTGCCCATAGCAGTACGCGCGGATTTTGAACTTTGACGCACGCTCACGGCTTTATGAAATATGAAGAGTGACTGAAATTAATGTAAATTGTCAATTACGTTAAGAGGAATCCAAATCATGTAAACATTTTGAATTTCACATTTTCCGCGCGCTGTGAGCGCGCACACCGCGCGCGGGGACACTTACGGACGGAAAATTTTGAAATGCTTAAAATGACCTGATTCGTACTCTCGTTTAATAGTTTAGTGATTTTGAGCAATTTTAAATTTTGACGCGCACATACGCGCGCGTCATGACCTTTATGTGACCTTTGATGACATGACTTGTTGACCGTTGACCTGAAGTATATGTGATATGAATATGAATGACCTTTGCTTATGCATCATGAAGATATGATGGATAACGTGATTTCACAAAATGGCGCCTGGATGACGTCACGATGACCTGATGACCTTGAAAAGGTTACTGTCACGTCTCATGACAATGACCTATGACTGTGTCGAAATTGAAAGAAATTAACACAACCGATCTTGAGCTAACCGATAAACAAAAAACGGGAAGAAATAAAAATAAATAATAACTAGAATTTAATTCGTCACGAAGACGAATAAGGTGGTCTGTCTAAGTCTTATGATAGATTTGAGAATGGGACAAGTTATATAGACATGTAAACAATGATGATCATGATGAACATGGTGATGATCATGATAGTAAAGGTAATGATGATGATAATGATAATGTTATATGACGATAAAAACGATAATGTTAATGATGATGATGAGCATAAGCATGATCCTGACAACTGATTAAAAAAGTGAGGAAATATTTAGATAGCATAAAGTCTCAGCTACAACATATTAAGATTTGGTTGTAAACTATTTTGAATAACAACCGAGACGCTGGTCAAAACACATTGTCATGCAGAATCATGTTTTGAAAAAAGTGACCTCCCATAGACATAACACGCAAATATGACAAATTATGCATTGTCGCCTTTAATGGAATATTTAACTATGATGACGTCATCGAAATGAAAAATAAATAACATATTTCTGATAGAGAATTATCTCAGCTACAACATATCAAAATCTGAGAGAAAAGTGATAACAGATAAGTGAGATAATCTCAATTGAACAAAGACAAAAATGACGTCATCAACAAAATACATTTGTTTGAGTTCAGATGCCAATATGATGACTTTGTTTCACTTTGTACGAGTCAGGGTGGTATGAAATCATATCTCCAACTCATGCTTTTTCCAACCATGATATAAAAATTGGGGGTCGATGGACTATCTGAAGAGCTATTTCGATTTTTAAAATGGCATGTTTTTGATCATATTTGCATTATATTGCCCATAGCAGCACGCGCAGATTTTGAACTTTGACGCGCGCTCACGGCCTTATGAAAGGTCAAGAGTGACTGAAATTAATGTAAATTGTCATTTACGGTAAGAAGAATCTAAATCATGTAAACAATTTGAATTTCACCTTTTCCGCGCGTTTTGAGCGCGCACAACACGCGCGGGGACAAGTACCGACGGAAAATTTTGAAATGCTTAAAATGACGTGATTCGTACTCTCGTTTAATAGTTAAGTGATTTTGAGTAATTTTAAATTTTGACGCGCACATACGCGCGCATCATGACCTTTATGTGACCTTTGATGACATGACCTGTTGACCCTTGACCTGAAGTATTTGTGATATGAATATGAATGACCTTTGCTGATACATCATGAAGATATGATGGATAACGTGATTTCACAAAATGGCGCCTGGATGACGTCACGATGACCTGATGACCTTGAAAAGGTTACTGTCACGTCTCATGACAATGACCTATGACTGTGTCGAAATTGAAAGAAATTAACACAACCGATCTTGAGTTAACCGATAAACAAAAAACGGGAAGAAATAAAAATAAATAATAATAATAATAATAATAATAATAACTAGAAATTTAATTCGTCATGGGGACGAATTAGGTGGTCTGTCTTCAATTCTTATGATCATGCTCATCTTTAATTCAATTACCCAATAAAATGATGTTAATGTAAAATGATGTATTGAGATATGAATTGATGAATGAAGTACTAATGAACTGATGAAGTGATAGATTGAACTGTCGTGAAATGAACTGAATTGATAAGCTAAACGGATGAACTGATGAACTGAACTAAACTGATGAGCTGAACTGATGAACGAAATATTGAGAAATTATCATGATTCATAATGATCATGATCAAATTTAATGCAAACAAATATTAAAATACGTAGGCCTAATGAATATGACACAAAGTATTGAAAATAAACTACTTAATCATGATTATCATTATTGTCATGATGACGATAATGATAATCATGATGATGATAATCATGATCATGATGATGTTGATGAGGATGATTATCATCATTATGATAATGATGATGATAATGGTGATGATGATGACGATGATAATAATGATAATGATGATGATAATCATGATTATGAAGATTTTGATGGGGATGATTATCATCATTATGATGATGACCATGATCATAAGCGTGATCCTGACATCTGATTGAAAAAAGTGAGGAAATATTTAGATAGCATTAAGTCTCAACTACAATATACTCAAAAATCAACAAAAACCAAGCGCAAACAACGGCGATATTGCTCGCAAAAGACAGGAATGTAGAATCCAGATTTGAGAAAAAGCCATGTCCCATAGAGAATACACGCAAAATGTGAAAAATTGACATGCCTCCTTTAATCGCAAAAATACGCCATGATGCTTTTGTCAAAATGAAAAATCGTGTCGACGGCATTTGTTGAAAATTGTCTCAGCTAAAACATATCAAAATTTGGAAGAAAATTGATCAACATTTACAGAGATACACTGCAAACAGTATGCCTAGGGTGTGATTGTTACGTCACAATGGATTTCGGGCATAGTGCGCATTTTGTTATATGCGTAATATACATTGTCATGGTCACCAGCAGCTGGTGCGCGATGAAATGTACAACTGGCTCGATTATTGCTCACTACTTTCCCACGCATTTTGCCGTTGACTTTTCAGATCGAGCAATAATATTTGTTCTATACGGTTAATAATGTATTTCGTATAGGCATGTTTTTGCCCATATGCTATGTATTAAAAGAGCTCGCACGCACAGACATTTACCTTGAACGGACGCCCATTTCGTTATTAATGGTCATAAAGAGATAAACATGGTATCAAATTGTTCGGGAAAAAATGGGCAATACTATGTAAGACAACAAATGGCGTTTTTAGGTTGCGTTCGACCATTACGAACAAAAACGTGCGCGCAAATTTATGCGCGCGGAAAGGTGTGCGCACGCGAAATTCTCGAAATGCTTGAAATGGCCTAAAACGTACTCTAATTTGATCAAAAAGTGATTATGAGCATTTTTTATTTTTGCGCGCACCGACGCGCGGACGGACGCGTACGCGCGCGTTTATTGACCTTAAGTTGACCGGACGGATATTGACCATGATCGTTAAGAATATGAATGAGATATGATTTACGGTTATGAAGATATGATCATGAGTTGATTCTCAGAGCACTTCACAAAATGTCGAGTGGATGACGTCACGATATTTTGATGTACTTGAAAATGTTCCTGTCACGTCTTAAAATGATGACCTCTGACTGTGTCAAATTTGAAAGAAATTGGACGCTTCAATTTTGAGTAATCGTGCACACAAAATAGTGGCCACAAATTTATTTTAATTGAATTGTGTTTTTGTACAAATTCAATTAAAATACTAGAAATTTAATTCGTCATGGGGACGAATTAGGTGGTCTGTCTTTAAGTCTTATGATAGATTATAATATTTACTATAATGATAAAGGGAAAAGTTATATAGACATGTAAACAATGATGATCATCATGATGATCATGATGATGATGATCTTGGTAGTAATGGTGATGACGATGATGATGATCATGATGATCATGATGATGTTGATGATTATCATCAACAGACTACGATGACAGACTGAAAAAAATGAGAGAACATTCAGATAGTATATAGTCTCCGCTACAACATACTAAAAAAATCAACAAAAACCA
Organism: Strongylocentrotus purpuratus; assembly: GCF_000002235.5. NCBI lineage: Eukaryota > Metazoa > Echinodermata > Echinoidea > Camarodonta > Strongylocentrotidae > Strongylocentrotus > Strongylocentrotus purpuratus. Next base: position 37,688,234 of record NW_022145607.1, on the reverse strand, counting down.
ACCAGAAATAACGGCGATATTGCACGCAAAAGACAAGAATGTAGAATCCAGATTTGAGAAAAAGTCATCTCCCATAAGGATTACACGCAAAAAGTAATGGATGTAGTGATAATAGGGTAATAATAAAGTAAATATGGTTGTTTATTACATTATTTGCGATTGTACGTGTTTTAATATTCAAAGGAGATGGTAGAGTAAAAGGTCAAAAAGAAAAAAAAGTGAAGAAAAAAATTGTTGGAGTCGCCCGGACTCGAACCAGGGACCTCGATGTCGGAAGTCAAGTGCGTTACCGATATACCAAAACATTTCCCTTAGAGATTACACGTAAACGGAAAATAGAATTATCAAATCCTACTTTGTAAGTGAAATATGAGCATGATCCCGGCATCTGATCGAAAAATAAAGGGCACACTTGTGATAGCTTATTTTCTCAGCTACAACATACTCAAAGCTCAGCGTAAACAAAGATAAAACGACGGAGAAATGGGTCTGATTGTGACGTCACAATAGAGTTCGTGTATGGTGCGCATTTTGTTATACGCGTAATATACATTGTCATTGTCACCAGCAGCTGGTGCGCGATGTTATTTACAACTGGCTCGATTATTTCTCACGAGTTTGACACGCAAAAAATTGTGGGGTCAACTTGCATCCTAAAGAGCTATAATGTATTTTGTATAGGCATGTTTTTGACCATATATGCTATGTATTACAAGAGCTCGCACGCACAGACATTTACCTTAAACGGACGCTCATTTCCTTATTAATGTTCATAAAGAGATAAACATGGTATCGAATTGATCGGGAAAAAATGGGAAATACTATGATAGACAAAAAATGACTATTTAAGTTTGCGTTCGACCATTACGAACAAAAACGTGCGTGCAAATTTATGCGCGCGGAAAGGTTGCGCACGCAAAATTCTCGAAATGCTTGAAATGGCCTAAAACGTACTCTAATTTGATCAAAAAGTGATTATGAGCATTTTTTGTTTTTGCGCGCACCGACGCGCGGACGGACGCGTACGCGCGCGTTTATTGACCTAAGTTGACCGGACGGATATTGACCATAATCGTGATAAATATGAATGAGAAATGATTTACGGTTATGAAGATATGATCATGACTTGATTCTCAGAGCACTTCATAAAATGGCGCCTAGATGACGTCATGATATCTTGATGAACTTGAAAATGTTCCTGTCACGTCTTAAGATGATGACCTATAACTGTGTTAAATTTGAAAGAAATTGGACGGTTCAATTTTGTGTAATCGTGCACACAAAAGAGTGGTCACAAATTTATTTTAATTGAATTGTGTTTTTGTACAAATTCAATTAAAATACTAGAAATTTAATTCGTCATGGGGACGAATTAGGTGGTCTGTCTTCAAGTCTTATGATAGATTATAATATTTACTATATTGAGAAAGGGAGAAGTTATATAGACATGTAAACAATGATGATCATCATGATGATCATGATGATGATGATCTTGATAGTAATGGTGATGACGATGATGATGATCATGATGATCATGATGATGTTGATGATTATCAACAGACTTCGATGACAGACTGAAAAAATGAGAGAACATTTAGATAGTATATAGTCTCAGCTACAACATACTCAAAAATCAACAAAAATCAAGCCGAAATAACGGCGATATTAACAAAAGAAAAGAATGTAGAATCCAGATTTGAGAAAAAGTCATCTCCCATAAGGATTACACGCAAAAAGTAATGGATCTAGTGATAATAGGGTAATAATATGGTTATTTATTACATTATTTGCGAGTGTACGTGCTTTAATATTCAAAGGAGATGGTAGAGTGAAAGGTCAAAAAGAAAAAAAAGTGAAGAAAAAAAATTGTTGGAGACGCCCGGACTCGAACCAGGGACCTCGAGGTCTGAAGTCAAGTGCGTTACCGATATACCAAAACATTTCCCATAGAGATTACACGTAAACGGAAAATGGAATTATCAAATCCCACTTTGTAAGTGAAATATGAGCATGATCCCGGCATCTGATCGAAAAATAAAGGGCACACTTATGATAGCTTATGTTCTCAGCTACAACATCCTCAAAGCTCAGCGTAAACAAAGATAAAACGACGGAGATATTGCTCGCGAAAAATAAGAATGTAGAATCCAGTTTGAGAAAAAGTCATGTCCCATAGAGAATACACGCAAAATGTGAAAAATTGACATGCCTCCTTTAATCGCAAAAATACGCCATGATGCCTTTGTCAAAATGAAATATCGTGATATCTGAATTTGTAGAAAATTGTCTCAGCTAAAACATATCAAAATTTGAAAGAAAATTGATCAAAATTTACAGAGATACAATCAATTTTCCAGAAATCTGCTGACGTCATAATATGCAAATTGAAATTTTGAGTTGGGAGGCCATTAGGATGACGTCATGAATTAATTGAGGGTCAAATGAGACATGAAATCATATCTCCAACTCATGCTTTTTCTAACCATGATATAAAAGTTGGGGTCATTGGACTATCTGAAGAGCTATTTTGATTTTTTAAAATGGCATGTTTTTGATCAAATTTGCATTATATTGCCCATAGCAGCACGCGCGGATTTTGAACTTTGACGTGCGCTCACGGCCTTATGAAAGGTCAAGGGTGACTGAAATTAATGTAAATTGTCATTTACTGTAAGAGGAATCTAAATCATGTAAACATTTTGAATTTGACCTTTTTCCGCGCGCTGTGAGCGCGCGCAACGCGCGCGGGGACACGTACGGACGGAAAATTTTGAAATGCTTAAAATGACCTGATTCGTACTCTCGTTTAATAGTTAGGTGATTTTGAGCATTTTAAAATTTTGACGCACGCGTACGCGCGCGTCATGACCTTAATGTGACCTTTGATGACATGAACTGTTGACCCTTGACCTGAAGTATATGTGATATGAATATGAATGACCTTTGCTTATGCATCATGAAGATATGATGGATAACGTGATTTCACAAAATGGCGCCTGGATGACGTCACGATAACCTAATGATCTTGAAAATGTTCCTGTCACGTCTCATGACAATGACCTATGACTGTGCCAAAATTAAAAGAAATTTAATAAACCGATCTTCAGTTATCCTCTGAACAAAAAAGGGGGAGAAATAAAAATAAAGAATAAATAAATAATAATAAAGAAGAAAGAAAATTCTGACGAAAACAATAGGTGATCTGTTTTCAACAGACCACCTAATAATAATAAACTAGAATTTAATTCGTCACGAAGACGAATAAGGTGGTCTGTCTAAGTCTTATGATAGAATTGAGAATGGGAGAAGTTATATAGACATGTAAACAATGATGATCATGATGACCATGATGATGATCATGATAGTAAAGGTGATGATGATGATAATGATAATGTTATATGATGATAAAAACGATAATGTTAATGATGATGATGAGCACAAGCATGATCCTGACATCTGATTGAAAAAATGAGGAAATATTTAAATAGCAAATAGTCTCAGCTACAACATACTAAAATTTGGGAGAACACTGTTGAATAACAACCGAGATACTGGTCAAAACACCTCGTCATGCAGATTCATGTTTTGAAAAAAGTGACCTCCCATAGACATAACACGCAAATATGACAAATTATGCATTGTCGCCTTTAATGGAATATTTAACTATGATGACGTCATCAAAATGAAAAATGAATGATATATTTTGATAGAGAATTATCTCAGCTACAACATATTAAATTCTGGGAGAAAATCGATGACCGATAAGTGAGATAATCTCAATAAAACAAAGACAAAAATGACGTCATCAAAAAAATACATTTTGTTGAGTTTAGATGTCAATATGAAGACTTTGTTACACTTTGTACGAGTCAGGGTGGTATGAAATCATATCTCCCACTCATGCTTTCTCCAACCATGATATAAAAATTGGGGGTCAATGGACTATCTGAAGAGCTATTTCGATTTTTAAAATGGCATGTTTTTGATCAAATTTGCACTATATTGCCCATAGCAGTACGCGCGGATTTTGAACTTTGACGCACGCTCACGGCCTTAAGAAATATGAAGAGTGACTGAAATTAATGTAAATTGTCAATTACGTTAAGAGGAATCCAAATCATGTAAACATTTTGAATTTGACCTTTTCCGCGCGCTGCGAGCGCACACACCGCGCGCGGGGACACTTACGGACGGAAAATTTTGAAATGCTTAAAATGACCTGATTCGTACTCTCGTTTAATAGTTTAGTGATTTTGAGCAATTTTAAATTTTGACGCGCACATACGCGCGCGTCATGACCTTTATGTGACCTTTGATGACATGACCTGTTGACCCTTGACCTGAAGTATATGTGATATGAATATGAATGACCTTTGCTTAGGCATCATGAAGATATGATGGATAACGTGATTTCACAAAATGGCGCCTGGATGACGTCACGATGACCTGATGACCTTGAAAAGGTTACTGTCACGTCTCATGACAATGACCTATGACTGTGCCAAAATTGAAAGAAATTAACACAATCGATCTTGAGTTAACCGATGAACAAAAAACGGGGAGAAATAAAAATAAATAATAATAATAATAATAATAAAGAAAGAAAATTCTGACGAAAACAATAGGTGATCTGTCGTTGACAGACCACCTAATAATTTGTCAATTACGTTAAAAGGAATCTAAATCATGTAAACATTTTGAATTTGACCCTTTCCGCGCGCTGTGAGCGCGCACAACGCGCGCGGGGACAAGTACGGACGGAAAATTTTGAAATGCTTAAAATGACCTGATTCGTACTCTCGTTTAATAGTTAAGTGATTTTGAGTAATTTTAAATTTTGACGCGCACATACGCGCGCATCATGACCTTTATGTGACCTTTGATGACATGACCTGTTGACCCTTGACCTGAAGTATTTGTGATATGAATATGAATGACCTTTGCTGATACATCATGAAGATATGATGGATAACGTGATTTCACAAAATGGCGCCTGGATGACGTCACGATGACCTGATGACCTTGAAAAGGTTACTGTCACGTCTCATGACAATGACCTATGACTGTGTCGAAATTGAAAGAAATTAACACAACCGATCTTGAGTTTACCGATAAACAAAAAACGGGAAGAAATAAAAATAAATAATAATAATAATAATAATAATAATAATAATAACTAGAAATTTAATTCGTCATGGGGACGAATTAGGTGGTCTGTTTTCAATTTTATGATCATTAAAAAGTCAACAACAACAAAAAATGAAGAAAAAAAAAATTGTTGGAGACTCCCGGACTCGAACCAGGGACCTCGAGGTCGGAAGTCAAGTGCGTTACCGATATACCAAAACATTTCCCATAGAGAATACACGTAAACGGAAAATGAAATTCTCAAATCCCTCTTTGCAAGTGAGATATGAGCATGATACCGGCATCTGATCGAAAAATAAAGGGCACACTTGTGATAGCTTATTGTCTCAGCTACAACATACTCAAAGCTCAGCGTAAACAAAGATAAAACGACGGAGATATTGCTCCCGAAAGACGAGCATGTAGAATCCAGTTTTGAGAAAAAGTCATGTCCCATAGAGAATACACGCAAAATGTGAAAAATTGACATGCCTCCTTTAATCGCGAAAATACGCCATGATGCCCTTGTCAAAATGAAATATCGTGGCAACTGCATTTGTAGACAATATTCTCAGGTAGAACATATCAAAATTTGGAAGAAAATTAATCAATATTTACAAAGATACAATCAATTTTCCACAAATATGATGACGTCATAATATGCAAATTGAAATTTTGAGTTCGGAGGCCATTATGATGACGTCATGAGTCAATTGAGGGTCAAATGAGACATTGAATCATATCTCCAACTCATGCTTTTCCTAACCATGATATAAAAGTTGGGGTCAATGGACTATCTGAAGAGCTATTATGATTTTTAAAATGGCATGTTTTTGATCAAATTTGCATTATATTGCCCATAGCAGCACGCGCGGATTTTGAACTTTGACGCGCGCTCACGGCCTTATGAAAGGTCAAGGGTGACTGAAAAAAAATGTAAATTGTCATTTACGGTAAGAGGAATCTAAATCATGTAAAAATTTTGAATTTGACCTTTTCCGCGCGCTATGAGCGCGCGCAGCGCGCGCGGGGACACTTACGGACGGACAATTTTGAAATGCTTAAAATGACCTGATTCGTACTCTCCTTTAATAGTTAAGTGATTTTGAGCATTTGTAAATTTTGACGCACGCGTACGTGCGCGTCGTGACCTTTATGTGACCTTTGATGACATGACCTGTTGACCCTTGACCTGAAGTATATGTGATATAAATATTAATGACCTTTGCTTATGCATCACGAAGATATGATGGATAACGTGATTTCACAAAATGGCGCCTGGATGACGTCACGATGACCTGATGACCTTGAAAATGTTCCTGTCACGTCTCATGACAATGACCTATCACTGTGTCAAAATTGAAAGAAATTAACACAACTGATCTTGAGTTAATCGATAAACAAAAAACGGGAAGAAATAAAAATAAATAATAAATTTAATTCGTCATGGGGACGAATTAGGTGGTCTGTTTTCAATTTTATGATCATTGAAAAGTCAAAAAAGAAAAAAAAAAAGAAAAGAAAAAAATTGTTGGAGACTCCCGGACTCGAACCAGGGACCTCGAGGTCGGAAGTCAAGTGCGTTACCGATATGCCAAAACATTTCCCATAGAGATTACACGTAAACGGAAAATAGAATTCACAAATCCCACTTTATAAGTGAAATATGAGCATGATCCCGGCATCTGATCGAAAAATAAAGGGCACCCTCGTGATAGCTCATTCTCTCAGCTACATCATACTCAAAGCTCAGCATAAACAAAGATAAAACGATGGAGATATTGCTCGCGAAAGACGAGAATGTAGAATCCAGTTTTGAGAAAAAGTCATGTCTCATAGAGAATACACGCAAAATGTGAAAAATTGACATGCCTGCTTTAATCGCAAAAAATACGCCATGATGCCCTTGTCAAAATGAAATATCGTGGAGACTGCATTTGTAGACAATATTCTCAGGTAGAACATATCAAAATTTGAAAGAAAATGAATTAATATTTACAGAGATACAATCAATTTTATAAAAATATGTTGACGTCATAATATGCAAATTGAAATTTTGAGTTCGGAGGCCATTATGATGGCGTCATGAGTTAATTGAGGGTCAAATGACACATGAAATCATATCTCCAACTCATGTTTTTTCCAACCATGATATAAAAGTTGGGGTCAATTGACTATCTGAAGAGCTATTTTGATTTTTAAAATGGGATGTTTTTGATCAAATTTGCATTATAGTGCCCATAGCAGCACGCGCGGATTTTGAACTTTGACGCGCGCTCACGGCCTTATGAAAGGTCAAGAGTGACTGAAATTAATGTAAATTGTCATTTACGGTAAGAGGAATATAAATCATGTAAAACAAATGAATTTGACCTTTTCCGCGCGTTGTGAGCGCGCGCAACGCGCGCGGGGACACTTACGGACGGAAAATGTTGAAATGCTTAAAATGACCTGATTCGTACTCTCCTTTGATAGTTAAGTGATTTTGAGCATTTTAATATTTTGACGCACGCGTACGCGCGCGTCGTGAACTTTATGTGACCTTTGATGACATGACCTGTTGACCCTTGACCTGAAGTATATGTGATATGAATATGAATGACCTTTGCTTATGCATCACGAAGATATGATGGATAACGTGATTTCACAAAATGGCGCCTGGATGACGTCACGATAACCTGATGACCTTGAAAATGTTCCTGTCACGTCTCATGACAATGACCTATGACTGTGTCAAAATTGAAAGAAATTAAAACAACCGATCTTGAGTTAACCGATAAACAAAAAACGGGAAGAAATAAAAATAAATAATAATAATAATAAATAAATAAATAAAGAAAGAAAATTCTGACGAAAACAATAGGTGATCTGTCGAAAACGACAGACCACCTAATAATAAATAAAGAAAGAAAATTCTGACGAAAACAATAGGTGATCTGTCGAACGACAGACCACCTAATAATAAAGAAAATTCTGACGAAAACAATAGGTGATCTGTCGAACGACAGACCACCTAATAATAATAATAATAATAAAGAAAGAAAATTCTGACGAAAACAATAGGTGATCTGTCGTTGACAGACCACCTAATAATAATAATAATAACTAGAAATTTAATTCGTCACGAAGACGAATAAGGTGGTCTGTCTATGTCTTATGATAGATTTGAGAATGGGAGAAGTTATATAGACATGTAAACAATGATGATCATGATGAACATGATGATGATCATGATAGTAAAGGTGATGATGATCATGATAATGATAATGATGTCTCCTTCATTTCTAAGCGCATAGGGACTTTCTTTGTGTGAGTGATATGCGCTATACAAATAACGTTCATTATTATTATTATATGATGATAAAAACGATAATGTTACTGATGATGATGATAATGATCATGATCATGGTGATGTTGATGATCATCATCTTCAGACCATGATGATGATGATGATGGTGACATTGATGATGATGATGATGATGATGATAATATTGATGATGATGATGACGATGATGAGTATGAGCATGATTCTGACATCTGATTGAAAAAATGAGGAAATATTTAGATAGCAAATAGTCTCAGCTACAACATACTAAAATTTGGGAGAAAACTGTTGAATAACAACCGAGTACTGGTCAAAACACATTGTCATGCAGATTCATGTTTTGAAAAAAGTGACCTTCCTTAGACATAACACGCAAATATGACAAATTATGCATTGTCGCCTTTAATCGAATATTTAACTATGATGACGTCATCTAAATGAAAAAAATGACATATTTCTGATAGAAAATTATCTCAGCTACAACATATCAAAATCTGGGAGAAGATCGATCACCGATAAGTGAGATAATCTCAATTAAACAAAGACAAAAAATGACGTCATCAACAAAATACATTTGTTTGAGTTTAGATGCAAATATGATGACTTTATTTCACTTTGTACGAGTCAGGGTGGTATGAAATCATATCTCCAACTCATGCTCTTTTCAACCATGATATCAAACTTGGGGGTCGACGGACTATCTGAAGAGCTATTTCGATTTTTAAAATGGGATGTTTTTGCCCATATATGCTATGTATTACAAGAGCTCGCACGCACGGACATTATCTTAAACGGACGCTCATTCCGTTATTAAAGGGCAGAAAAAGAATAACAATGTATCAAAATGCTTGAAAGAATGTGTCAGATATGATGACGGAAAAAAATTGGCGATTTCATGTTGCAAAATGTCAGGACACGCGAAAACGCGCGCCATGCGCGTGTGCGCGTTTTTTTTTGCAAAATGCTTAAAATGGCCTGAAACGTATGCAAAATGAATTTGAGACGATTTGAAGCATTTTTTTTTTTTGCGCGCGCGCTGACGCGCGGACGTACGCATGCGCGCGCGTTTTTTGACCTGAAATGGACCGGACGGATATTGACTCTAATCATGATAAATATGAATGAGAAATGCCTATCCGTTATGAAGATATGATCATGAGTAAAAAGTACCAAAAAAAACACAAAATGGCGCCTGGATGACGTCATAAAGATTTGATGACCTTGAAAATGTTACTGTCACGTCTCATGACAATGACCTATGACTGTGTCAAAATTGAACGAAATTGATTAAACCGATCTTGAGTTATCCTCTACACTAAAAAGTGCGGAAAATAAAAATAAATAATAATAAAGAAAGAAAATTCTGACGAAAACAATAGGTGATCTGTCGTTGACAGACCACCTAATAAAGAAAGAAAATTCTAACGAAAACAATAGGTGGTCTGTTGATAACAGACCACCTAATAAATAAATAAATAAATAAAGAAAGAAAGAAAATTCTGACAAAAAAACAATAGGTGATCTGTCGAAAACGACAGACCACCTAATGACACAAAAATATGGTGTCAAAAGGAAAAAGTGCAATGGCTCAGGGGTAGACAAATGGTTCCGTAAACAGAAGGTTCCTGGTTCTAAACCAAGGTAAGGCATTGATCCGTATTACTTATTCCCTCGGAGAGGACTTAAAGTCGCTGGTCCCTTTGTTGCGTACTTATATGCAGCATACATTATTTCATAGCAATTAGGTAAAGGTCATGATCATTATTACCATTATTATGTTAAATTGATCGCTATCTAAATATTGTTATCATTATTATTTTTATTACTAGTAATAGTAGTAGTCGAAATAGGATATAGTAGTAGTTTCACGACCATCATTATTATTACTCTTATTATCATTAAAATCATACCATTATTATCATTATTATTATCATTATCATCATCATCATCACCATTATGCCAATTTAGTTAATTGTTTATCAGTAATAATCAATAATCTTTCACCAGGTTCTGTAGGTGAGGGTGTTGATGATGGTGAAGACATCGATTCCGTTGGAGAGTTAGAAGCTGAAGTACCGGTAGATGGTAAGGTCGCTGTGTGAGAAGAACAAAGATAATCTAAGGGTTATTATGATATTTCACCATTCATAGTTTGTGTTTTTCTTTCTTTTTAATTGGACACACACAACAAATACAAATATGAACTGATTTTGAAAATCATTTACAAAATGACACAAAATATGGTGTCAAAAGGAAAAAGTGCAACGGCTCAGTGGTAGACAAGTGGTCCCGTAAACGATCCCGGGTTTGAAACCTAGGTAAGGCATTGATCCTCATTACTAATTCTCTTGGAGAGGACTTACAGTCGCCGGTCCATTGGATGCTAACTTATATGCAGTATACTTTATTTTAAAGCAATTAGGTAAAGGTCATAATCAACATTATTATTATTATGTTAAATTGATTTAATTGTATATCAGGAATAATCAATAATCTTTTACCAGGATCTGTCGGTGAGGGGGTTAATGATGGCGAAGACTTCGATTCCGTTGGAGGGTTAGAAGCTGAAGTACCGGTATATGGTAAGGTCGCTGTGTGAGAAGAACAAAGATAATCTCAGGGTTATTATGATATTTCACCATTCATAGTTTGTGTTTTTTTTTCTTTTTAATTGGACACACACAACAAATGCAAATATGAACTGATTTTGAAAATCATTTGCAAAATGACACAAAAATATGGTGTCAAAAGGAAAAAGTGCAATGGCTCAGGGGTAGACAAATGGTTCCGTAAACAGAAGGTTCCTGGTTCTAAACCAAGGTAAGGCATTGATCCGTATTACTTATTCCCTCGGAGAGGACTTAAAGTCGCTGGTCCCTTTGTTGCGTACTTATATGCAGCATACATTATTTCATAGCAATTAGGTAAAGGTCATGATCATTATTACCATTATTATGTTAAATTGATTGCTATCTAAATATTGTTATCATTATTATTTTTATTACTAGTAATAGTAGTAGTCGAAATAGAATATAGTAGTAGTTTCACGACCATCATTATTATTACTCTTATTATCATTAAAATCATACCATTATTATCATTATTATTATCATTATCATCATCATCATCACCATTATGCCAATTTAGTTAATTGTATATCAGGAATAATCAATAATCTTTTACCAGGTTCTGTAGGTGAGGGTGTTGATGATGGTGAAGACATCGATTCCGTTGGAGAGTTAGAAGCTGAAGTACCGGTAGATGGTAAGGTCGCTGTGTGAGAAGAACAAAGATAATCTCAGGGTTATATGATATTTCACCATTCATAGTTTGTGTTTTTCTTTCTTTTTAATTGGACACACACAACAAATACAAATATGAACTGATTTTGAAAATCATTTACAAAATGACACAAAATATGGTGTCAAAAGGAAAAAGTGCAACGGCTCAGTGGTAGACAAGTGGTCCCGTAAACGATCCCGGGTTTGAAACTTAGGTAAGGCATTGATCCTCATTACTAATTCCCTCGGAGAGGACTTTAAGTCGCCGGTCCCTTGGATGCTTACTTATATGCAGCATACATTATTTCATAGCAATTAGGTAAAGGTCATGATCCTCATTATCATTATTATGTTAAATTGATCGCTATCTAAATTGTTATCATTATTAGGTGGTCTGTCGATGACAGATCACATATTGATTTCGTTAAAATTTTCTTTCTTTATCTATTTATTTATTTATTTATTAGGTGGTCTGTCGATGACAGATCACCTATTGATTTTGTTAGAATTTTCTTTATTTATTTATTAGGTGGTCTGTCGATGACAGATCACGTATTGATTTTGTTAGAATTTTCTTTCTTTATTCTTTATTCTTTAGTTTTATTTCTTCCGTACACTTTTTTGTGCACAAGTTTACTCGAAATCGACTTGGTCAATTTCCTTCAAATTTCTGTCAGTCATCAGGCCCTACAATATCAAGTTCCTAAAACCTTGTTTAAGGTCATGGGGTCATCGTGACGTCATCCAGGCGCCATTTGTAAACATCAGGTCATTATCATATCTCGATAACGAGTTATCAAAAATCAACCATATTTAATATACATCAACTTCAGGTCAAAGGTAAAAAAAAAATGTCAATAAATTTCCGCGCGCGCACCTCGACGCGCACGTACGTGCGCATCAAAATTTTAAAATGCTCCAATTCGTCCCCAAATAATTTTGCATACGTTTCAGGCCATTTTAAGCATTTTGCAAAAAAAAAGCGCATACGCGCATGCGTGCGCGTTTTCACGCGTACTTGCATTTCGCAACGTAGAATCGCCAAATTTTCTCTGTCATCATATTTGGCACATTTTTTCAAGCATTTTGATACCTTGTTCACCTTCTTCTGACCATTAATAACGGAATGAGCGTTAAGATACGCATCCGTGCGTGCGAGCACTTGTATTACATAACATACATGTGTAAAAACATGCCTATACACAATTCATTGTAACTCTTCAGAATGGATGGATACCCACCATTTTTTTCATATTTGGATAGATTATGAGTTGTAGATATGATTTCATGTCTCATTTGATCCTCAATTAACCCATGACGTCATCACAATGGCCTCCGAACTCAAAATTTCAATTTGCATATTATGACGTCAGCAGATTTTTGGCAAATTGATTGTATCTCTGTAAATATTGATTAATTCTCTTTCAAATTTTGATATGTTCTACCTAAGAATATTCCCTACAAATACAACCTGCATAATATTTCATTTTGGCAATGGCATCATGGCGTATTTTTTGCGATTAAAGGAGGCATGTCAATTTTTCACATTGTGCGTGTATTGTCTAAGGGACATGACTATTTCTCAAAACTGGATTCTACATTTCCCTCTTTCGCGAGCAATATCTCCATTGTTTTAGCTCTGTTTTAGTTGAGCTTCAGGTATGTTGTAGCTGAAACAAAAAGCTATCTCCAGTGTGCACTTTATTTTTCGATCATATGCCGGGTTCATGGACCATGAACCCGGCATATGATCGAAAAATAAAGTGAAGGAGACACACGTAAACGGAAAATGGAATTCTCAAATCCCACTTGCAAGTGAATATTCACTTGCAAGTGGGATTTGAGAATTCCATTTTCCGTTTACGTGTAATCTCTAAGGGAAATGTTTTGGTATATCAGTAACGCACTTGACTTCCGACCTCGAGACCCCTGGTTCGAGTCCGGGCGTCTCCAACAATTTTCTCCTTCACTTTTTTTGTCTTTTCGACCTTTCTCTGTTCCTTTGAATATTAAAACACGTAGAATCGCAAATAATGTAATAAACAACCATATTTACTTTATTATTACCCTATTATCACTTGATCCATTACTTTTTGCGTGTAATCCCTATGGAAAATGACTTTTTCTCAAATCTGGATTCTACATTCTTGTCTTTTGCGAGCAATATCGCCGTTATTTCGGCTTGATTTTTGTTGATTTTTCAGTATGTTGTAGCTGAGACTATATGCTATCTAAATGTTCTCTCATTTATTTCAGTCTGATGTCATCATGGTCTGTTGATGATAATCATCAACATCATCATGATCATGATCATCATCATCATCGTCATCACAATTACTATCAAGATCATCATCATCATGATCATCATGATGATCATCATTGTTTACATGTCTATATAACTTCTCCCTTTCTCAATGTAGTAAATATTATAATCTATCATAAGACTTGAAGACAGACCACCTTATTCGTCCTCGTGACGAGTTAAATTCTAGTTATAAATAGTCTTCATTTAACTTACCAATACAAGTAGGAGGGCCTGAGAACCCCGGACAACATCTAGTCTCAGACATGTAGGTCGTAAGGTAACTTTTTCTACAAGAAACCAGTACAAAGAATCTTGTCAATATACCCCTTAACATGCTTGATTCGTTTCCATTTTGATTCAGATTTGTTTGTTCGTTTGTTTTATTCCATAGCAATAATCAATTTGATCATAATCATAAACATATATAAATATAGCAAATAGGCCATTACAGTGGAATAATGATTTTGTTGTTTGTTTGTTTGTTCATCCGATTCATTTGTAAATTACATATCCCAAAATTGAGTAAATGTAGTCAGTGATTGGGTCATAGGAAGCAACAACAACACACGCTCAAACAAAATGTTAATACGAAACCTCAGAAATGTGGGATGGGTATAGGTGAACGTTGTCTCCACCCCATAAAAAGTAAGAAAGTCAACGACAAGAGGCTACTACTACCACTTTCATCATCACCACCACTATCACTACTACTAACTTTTTTATTTGAAATTTTTCATATTTTTGAAGTACATCCAGACCAGCGATTTTTCTTGAGAATAAACAAAAAAAAGTATGAGTTAATATCGATGGACGATAATATAGTAAGTATCTTGCCTGTATCTTGTACAACGAGCCCAGCCAGCCGCACCGCAAGGAACTGTGTACCTCTGACTGTAGGATTGAGCGTAAGACACACTAGCTAGATAGGAACTGCAACGAAAAATTACAAATGGGAAGTGATCTCTTAACTGTATTTTTGACGATACTGATATTTAAGGTTAAATTAATGTATATAAAGGTGCCATATTTTTCATAATGTTCTCAATGTACGTTATTATTCCCTAGTGCATTTAAATATATACATATATAACTTTTACTATTATTTTGTTTCTCTTTACAAAAGGCTTCTTGTGATTTTTAAACAATTTTCTGGAGAAATTCGTAATCAGTCATTACCAGAGGAAAACAATAACTGTTATATATAACTTACACAACAGAGTCTGCTATTGCTACCATGACATCATAATCATATTATTTTTCATATGGAACACCCCCTCCTGTTGTTGAACTAAACTGGAACTTATTTGGTTTTAAAAGCTGTGAGGGATATATGATTTTTTTTTTATTGCTTTTCCTTTGTGATATTGTCGGGCATAACTTTGCGTCCTCAAGGAGAGAATGGTACTGACATTTATAACAATCACAAATAGAACTGTTTTTGGGTTGTAATGTCAAGCTCTATTTTATTGACAAAAGGGGGACGGATTAAATAAGTATACAATCATTATTCTTTTGAATACTTACGAGTCCCCTGACGAGCATGAACCGTAAATGGGTGTGGCCAGTGATACCATAGTAACCAATACCACCAGCGGTGGAAGAAGGCCCAAAATAACCAAGGCCATTATCATCAATCTAGCACAATGGACTGGAAATGAAAGTAAATGACATGAACAAGCATCAATGATATAACCCGGTATTTAATGTCTTTCTACGCTAGGCCTCAACGCTCAAAATACACGGGGGCGATGGACGATTCGCCCCCGTGAGCTCCATAATCGCCCCCGTCAGAGTGCTCACGTGGGCGATTGCAAAATTAAAAATTGCCCGGTGGAATTATAAAATAAAAATTGTCTTTTCTGTTATAACTTTCACACAAAATTGTGTTACAATTTTCAAACCTTAAACCAATGAAATGGAACTATAGAAGTTATATTTTAAAGGTAGAGACCAGTATTGGAAACGCCCCAATTTCAAAAAATTGAAATGGAAGCTCTCATTACCAATCATGTGAAAGAATATGTTTTGACTAATACATAATGATAAAAAATTTGCAGGGAAACCGCCTACTAATTCATATATTTGGTAAATTTGTTTCTCTCATGGTCTGTGAGAGATATAGGGTAGTCCCATATACATCTTTCTGTGTATAGTGCTTGTAACTTTACGAAGAATGGGCCAAATTTCTTATCATTTTGATGATTCCAGAACCTTGCAGATGCTTCATGTAGATGATCAACCTTTTCTGATCGATTCCACAACGTTTCTTTCACAATGCAATCGCATGACCAGAACTGGTCTTTACCATTAAATGCGTGCAGGATTTCTCGCTCGAATTTTTCGGTGTTAGAGGCTGCCATATTGTAAAGAAAGAAACGCTTTTTCAAGATTGCGCTATATCTCCCATCTCCACATCTCCATGGGTATTACCGATACTAACAATGGAAGTTCGCAGTGCACTGCGGCAGTGACTATACTAGCTGCGCCGGTAGTATACTTAGGCCCGTAGCCACGGGGGGGGGGGGGGGGGGGGGCACATGTTGTTTTTTTCCCCCTTAAGATCGGTTGAAATTTTGTTAACTCCTTCCTAGGACGTCGATCAATTACATGTATGTGCCCCCCTAAACATCAAACTCTGGCTACGGCCCTGAGTATACTGGTGTGCACGCTGCCGCCTCATGTCTTCTGGAGCTAGAGGCGATCGCGCAAGGACCGAAACGTGGAGAAGTTTTTCGTTGTGAAAATCGTGAATCCTCTGAAATCTGGTGATTCCAAAAGACCAGCAAATAATGAACCTCGACCAGTAAATCAACCGAAAGCTTAAATTACTAATAGGAAACATGTTTGGCAATGAGGTGAATGTATACGGGCTTGAACTAGAAATTTCGTACAGAGGGAGGAGGAGATCTGACCATTAGCTGCATGTTATAACTTGTAAAGTTGTAAGAGGGAAATAATGCCGACTATTAATGAAATAGCAAAGAATTTAGGAGTATACCATGGGTACCAATTCAATTGAACTATGTATTAAAAAAAGAGCCCCGTGAGAAGGCTCTCATTTTTTTGGAAGAGCCCCCGTGGACAAAAAAATTAATTGAAGCCCTGGTACGCCTACTGGACGATTGATAATTTATAAAAAGAAAAAGAGGGAGAAAGGACAAGAAAATAGTTATTTATTTCTCATCCTTCAGGCTCTGTATTGTTATTACCCCAATCGTTTCCGAAGAGTACCAAGGAGAGGAAATATGTGGGCAAAACGCCATAACCAAAGATGTAAGTAGTATCACTGAGCAGGGAGTATGAGAGTCTAGAGTCCCTACCGATATACCACAGTGCTTTATAATGTAATTTTGATATTTAGAAGCTGATAAATGACTCATTGACATTTGTTTTCAACTTGATATTATCCACATTCTCTTCAACCTTCAGAATAAAAAGAAATTAAGTAGAAAAAATGGCCCCAACTCGTGCGCGGAGGATTAACCATAAAGGGAGAGTCAAAATATTCTTACGATTAACGACGACGTATATTCATGTTTTTCCGTCAATTTTAACACTTGCGTCAATCAATTCATACCTTTTTTTAAAATTAAATTTCGTCCCAAAACTCCTCGATCATGCTCTTCTTGTAGTCAACTTCATATTTGATCATTCATTTTGTTTTACTTTGTCCAATCAATTTCATTATCTTCGGCTACCATGATCACATTTATATCATCTTTTTTTTCTGAATGTGTGTCAAAATAATACAAATGTTGTCGGTCACAGTGGTATCTAGCTTTATGTCCCAAAAGCCATCTTAGCAATGATTGTTGTTGAATGCTGGAAACAGTTAGTCGTCATTGCTGCTCTTCAAGACAACCATGACATGGCGTAGCAATTAACTCCTTTGTGACTAATGGTAATTTGTTATACAGTTGGCAGATAGAGAGAGCACTGATCATTTCCATGATCGTCTCTACAAATTCTATTTGAATAAAAACTTTTTGAAGTAAAATGTTAGGCTTGAAAATGCTTTCAAAACAAGATCAAGCACGCGATCTTAATCTCCTGGATGCAAGCTAAACAAAATTCTTTACAACAATAAACAACATTGTGGTAGAATTTAACGAAGTGTCACATGATAATCCATGGCAAATGTATTCCTTAGTATCAGGTTTAATCATTTCAAAGAAAACTGAATTTGAACCTCGGACCATGCGCTCTCTTTTGTTCCTCTCTCTCTCTCTCTCTCTTTCTCTCTCTCTCTTTTTCTCTCTCTCACTGACTTAGAATTGTATCTATTTTTCCAGACAGTAGGTCTTTAAAGACCGTCAATACTACTGGGCCAGAAGGGATTAGACCACCCAGCCAGGTCATTGACAGGTGGCTTTCTCATCAACTCAGCTCTCAACTAACATAAGAAAAAGATGATCATGGGGGACCAACAGGCACCGATTGGGGAAGTTTTCTATATAGAGGGAGCAAGTAGCTACAAGTAGGACAGTGGGGCTTTAAAAGAAGTATAAAAGATATTGGAAATAGGGATGATGAAGTTAATACTTGTTGTAGCTACTGTTTTCTAGGGTTGCAATTTGACGATCTCTGATTTACTATATGAAATATAAAGTATTATAGTAGTAGTATGCAGTCAGTGGGCACCTAGGGTTAGTGAAATGTATTTCTTGTTGTTTTTTCTTCTTGATAATGCCACAAAAAATATGAAGGACCGCGTGGACACCCTAAATTTTTCCTTTTAAGAGTTTTTTTTTTTTTTTTTTTTTTTTTTTTTTTTTTTACATAAGTATGTGTCCACTATTTTCTCGGTTTAACCGTTTCATATTAAGTAATTTCACCTTTTTAATTTAATTGAATTCAGGAACTGTACATTAATCTTGATCTAAGGAGACACGAACGAACGAGCCTTTTTAATTTCATGTTACTGTAAACTACGGTAATTCACAATATTTGTCTTGAGGCCAATTTCAAATGCTGGCATCAACACCTCTCTGGTGAATAAAAATACCATTGTATACAGTCCTGAATACACAGTCTTTTGTGAGCTTATTGTGAGCTCAATCAGAGGAGGAAATTTTGATAGTTGGTTGTATATGATTACAATGCATGAGAGTCCAAACATTGGAGAAGCACAAACATGCATAGGGACTGGCGGCCGCAAAATATTTAAGTCTGCACATTTGCCGGGTATATTGAGGTTTATTTTTAAAATATTCATTATATCCCCAATTGTTGCAACAAATGTTTTGTGTACAGTTTTGTTAGAAAATACGCCTACGAAAGGCTTCAATAGACTTTGGAGTGGTTGAAAATAGTATTTTCAAGACTACAAGGTTTATCTGATAATTACAGTCTGCTATGAGGGTAATATTTGTTGAATAAATCTAACCTGTCTACATTTCAAGCACTATCGTTTTTTTTATGGCGTTTAATTATGAATGAAAAGGGGGTCGCAGCTGTTTATTTTAGTTCCTCCTCGTGAAGCAATTGCCTATGAGATCACTGTTAAAAAATTATAGATCTCTTTAATTGTAATAAAGGTATTTCTGTATCTGTATTGTTAGGTGTTTTAAGTCGCGAGGCTCACATTTTGCATTTCCCCTATTTTATCAAACAGTTTGCCGCATCGACCTGTTCTCATTTCTACCTATCTTGCAATTATATATGAACAAGGTGAGACGTACTGACTTATCCTGTGTCATCGTGCATTATTATCGTATACATTGCGACATAATTCGTGATTAAACGACAAGTTGTTTCTTGTATACGTCGGAATGCTAGCTGTACAGTGCGTATACAAAAATGTTTGACATACTTTGGTAGCTTCTAATTAAAAAGTTATTATCTGTGTTACCTTGAATCATAAATGATTGTAAAGAAGAACTTAAGCCCCGTCTAATAATAACAATGCTGCCAAGGATAACTCAACAGCAGGAATTTCGAAATGTGTTGTCAAAATCCTCTTGTACCAAGTTTGGGCTGAAGCAATGAATGTGGACCAAAAGCCATTATGTGTTTGTTAACTCATTCGAAAACAACTGCTCTTTTATTTACATTGAACATTAGGCAGCTGGAAAAGAAATCAACTCAAACTCTAATAAATGCTAATTACAAGCAAAATGTTTGACAATCTTTTCGTTATGATAACAATATTTACTTCATTCGCATCCCTTGTTTAAGGTAACCTTCTCATTGAGTGATATAAAATGGATAAAGTTTATCTCGGATGTTTGTCTTTTAATAAAAGTCTGCTGTCAATTTATTTCCCATCCTTTGATTAAGGTTACCTTCTCATTTAGTGATACAAAATGGATAAAGATTATCTGGGATGTTTTTTTTTAATGAAAGTCTGCTGTCCATTTATTTGATATTTATCATCATAAATGTTCTTTCTTGCATTTGGGTTAAGTAACCTTTGAGTTTTGATCGATATTCGAGATAAACACAATATGCTCTTTACATGTGTAAAATGGTGCAGTAGACACGTGAGCAGAGAGAACTTAGATATCACAAGACAAGAAGTTAGTAGGCTGTCTAAAATAATCAAAGTTTATCCTCTCCATTGAAACAAGGTTATGTAAAAGTCTAGTTATATTGCATCATTTTAACCAAGGAAGCACTGAAGCACGAGGCACAATTTAACTTTTAAAAGAATTTAAGACTAAAGAAGCACATGCATATCATGGCCTGACCCAAATCGGTTCATTAAGCCCATATCTTGGAACAAGAAGATTTTGGCAAAAACATTTTAAAGACCGTGATGCTCATTCACCCGTTGAAGAGATATTATGAATAGGTTATCATTGGACAGAAAATAAGTTATTCTTCGTCGTGAAAGCGATTCCAAAGTAATATTGGTTATGACTTTTTAATGAGGAGCTACCAAAGTTGGGTAAACTTTTTATTGATACGCCCTGTACATTGAGAACAGTACAGCCCAGCACAGTACAAAAGAATATTTCCTTATTAGAGCGAATTCTACTCTAAGAATGAACGTATACATGCACATAATTGAGGGAAAAATTATTCTGTCGAACCCTAATTCCTTGCCTCTTTCATCTTATGGCTGTGTGGGGGTACACAAAAGGCTACGCATGGAACAGATTTACTTCTAGTCTTTTTCAGACGGAGGCAAGTTACCCTGGGGTGAAGGTCGTGTTAAGAGCTAGTCGGGGTAAATATGGTGAGGTAGGTGTAAAGGTCGGAGTGGTGACCGTCTGAACGATGATCTTGTTAGCTACGCCTACCTTTCCCCCGACCTATTTACTCCTGGAATTTCCAAGAGTAACTCGCTGACACGACTAGACGGTAGCATAAGTTGACCGTGTGGATGCTCTCACTTACACCCGGGAGTATCTGTGACCTTTCATGAGCCATTTATACACAGAGTTTGGCCAACTTGGTTTCACTGGGTCTTTTGTTTTGTGCTTGCCCAACAAAGCAGTAGTCGCCAGTGTGTCCACCTCGAACCGGGTTGGCCAAACTCTGTGTATTAGTCCGGTAGAAGTTTTTCAGACCCGGAAAAGTTAATAAGTACAAATTATTTATTTTGTATTCGTGTTCTAGATAGGTTAAGAGGTAAATTCAGCTTGGTTGCCATCTTGGCAACCTTGGGATACTTTTTTTATAAGCGTAATTAGCATAATCATCAAATTAGGATATGTGCAATATGTAATATGTTGCTTATCTTAATCCGGGAAGCCTAAAAACATGGATAATACTAATATTCAAGGGTTTTCTATGACGAGGAATGTATTTATGACACCGGTTCTTACTTTTAAGTAATGCAATTGTCTTAAATAGCATAATTAGCATAATGAGCTAATTCATATGTATAATATATGGAATTCATTCTCATTGTTTATCTAGAAGGCCTGAAAATGGTGCAATGCAACATTGTAAATCACTCTTTAAAGACAACACATTAATTCATGAGAAGATATTCTATTTAGACGTAGTACAATTAGCCTAATTAATATAATTAGTATTAGTAAATTTGCATATTTTATTTTATTGATATTGGTCTAGTTTTATCCAGAAAAATCGGGAATGACAATTTTTTTTTTTTAATGACAGATAAACAGTGAGAATGAAGTCCATAAATAATAGCTCATTATGCTTTTTAAGGCAATTGCATTACTTAAAAATAAGAACCGGTGTCATAAATAAATTCCTCTTCATAGAAAACCCTTGAATATCAGTATTATCCATGTTTTTAGGCTTCCCGGATTAAGATAAGCAACATATTACATATTGCACATATCCTAATTAGATGATTATGCTAATTAGGCTTATACAAAAAGTTGCCCAAGGTTGCCAAACCGGCAACCAAGTTGAATTTACCTCTTCACCTATCTAGAACACGATTTAAAAAAAAAAATTGTACTTAACAACTTTTCCAGGTCATGTATTGTACCGTATACTGGACTATTATATGTAGATGTCTCTGCATAAGTTACGCTGGTCGGTTGAAGGTCGTGTTAACTTAATCGAGGCAAGTTGGTCCGAGTGAGAGTGGGTGGAGAACTATAACGGCGTAAGTGAAATATGCATGAGGTATCTACTGCTGCAGGGGTTAACTAACGCCGACTAGCAAAACCCCGTCTGAACAAGGTTATTGTCTGTCACATTTACCACGATTTTTCACGCATTTCATATTGTGTCGTGATGAATAGCTTCAGGGCTCCTGGTGGCCCCAAAAGGATGTAATATTGGTTGAATTAACAAGGACCTTTGGTATAACACACTTACAACTGTATGTAGAAATAGTTTGATGCTCAGCTTGAATCACATATGTTACATTTGGTCCCTTAAAATCAGATTTAGGGTACCCGAGATACATTATTTTGCTACTAAAGCCTCATACTCACATGCATCAATCCATTTTGATACCGAAATAGAGATTTGCAGTGATCCTATTACACCAGAAGATAGTTGAAAAAGGTTCTTCAATTCAATTTCAATTTTATTCAGCCAATCATTAAAAATAATTTACAATCAAACTGGTACTGACTGGTACAATTATAATATAATGACAGGCTATGGACCCCTGAGAAGCAAAGCTTGTAAATGGGGCCCATTTACATACAATTAGATAACAAATATAATAAAGACATACTTTAACGAACAAAACAAAAAAAGGCATATATGTATATTCATACATATTACACAACAATCTATAGCAGACACACTCAGCCATACTCAATCACTCACACACAATGCAATGCACTGTAGAGCATATTACAAAAGAGAGAGAGAGAGAGAGAGAGAGAGTAGAATATTAACAAGAAAAAGGAAGAAGAGGAAGCACATGAAAATGCGAAATATGAGATTAAAACTTATAGTCCTACCCAGTTTTACAAATTAATAAAAAGTTCCCTTTTGCACAAAACTTTAAATCTAGCCAAATTTGAACTTGATCTTATGTCCTCGTGTAAATCATTCCATTTGCTTATTCCGACATTTCGAAATGATTTCAATGCAAGGGTTGTACGTACATGGGGTTTGTGTTATGACATTTTTCGCCTTGTGTTATGTGAATGAACGGATGCATTACTATTAAATATGTTTTGAAAAATGTGCGGAAGATTACCCGTGTGGAAATAATAGGTTAAAATAATCTAGAGAAGGGCAACTTCAGGGCTAATGTGGACTTATGTTATGCCTATACCGTACTTCATTGTAATGTTCATAGTGGGTTTTCTCCATCAAATGAATGATATTATTGAAATGCCTAAAAAAAGACTGGCCAAAGTCTAATATCATGCTTAGTTTTTGAGTTGCCTGCCACTATAATAATAATAATAATACATAAGATTTATAAGGCGCCAAATCCACTTGACAGTCAAATGCTCAAGGCGCAGCTTGTGCAATAGATGAAATACATACATGATACATTAATACAAAGTGCAATAGGAAAGGTACATACATGAAAGGTTATGGTAATCAATTATAAGCTAAATTAAACAGATATTTCTTAAGGTTGGTTTTTAACACTTCAGCAGAACTGCTATTTTTAATCCATTGAGGGAGAGTATTCCATAACGAAGGCCCAGCATGAGCGAAGGTTCGCTCCCCCCCCCCCCCACTTTGTTTTAACCCTAGGAGTAACAAGTAAGCCAGAGTTTTGAGAACGTAGCTGTCTATAAGGAAAGTAATGCTTAATCAAGCCGATGTTGTACTGCGGAGCAGAGCCATGCATACAGTGAAATAATAGCAAAATAATCTTGAAAACAACACGTTTTTCTACGGGCAACCAATGGAGTGATTTGAGGACTGGTGTGATGTGACTGTACTTGTTGGACAGGGTCACAACACGAGCAGCAGCATTCTGTAATCTTTGTAATTTTGCGAGTAGGTTATGAGGTGAACTAAACAAAAGGCCATTACCAAAATCCAAGCGAGAAGAAATTAAAGCATGAGTAATTTTCTCAGTGGCACTGCGGTTAAGATATTTACGAATAAAACCCAAATTGCGTAACTGATAACGTACTGATTTTGAGACATATTGAATTTGTGTAGACATTGTCATGTTTGAGTCGAGAAACACACCAAGGTTACGACATACATTAGATAGGGTAATTTCATGTCCAGCAAGAGTAATTGAAGTGTTGGAAATCTTATCTAACTGAGTCTTAGAACCATACATTATAAATTCGCATTTGGCGAGATTTAATTTAAGTGAATGTGAGTTTAACCAATTATGAACATCTTGTACACAAGTCTCAATGTTATGGATAGCGCTGGCTGCATTGCTCTGATTAGGTTTGAAAGAAGTATATATTTGAATATCATCAGCAGGCACATGATAAGAGAGAGAATGGTGATGAAAAATATTCTTCAAACCGGTTAAATATAACGAAAACAGCGTGGGCCCGCCCACAGAGCCTTGCGGAACTCCGCATATAAGTGGTACAAAATCTGAAAGGCAGCCGTTTATCAAGACAGCTTGAGAATGGCATGACAGGTATGATTTAAACCATTCCAGGGCTTGACCTTTAACACCGAGTGACATGAGGGTATTCACCAGAACAGTGTGGTTGACAGTGTCAAAGGCGGAAGACAAATCGAGGAGTATCATAGCAGTTACTTTTCCGCCATCCATCTCCTGGAGTATAAAGTTGGATACATTAACAAGGAAAGGAAATACCACACAAACAAAGCACACGTTGTATATTCGAAAGAGTTTATCATAATACGCAATATTTCAGAGGTGTGTTTTTTGTCTTGTAGCGGTCACCCCTAAATTATATAAATCCCCGAAAAAAGAAAAAAATCAGGTGGCACAGTACCTTAAACTCTTTCTCGACTCCAGGCTTAGAACATCAGTCCGATCTAGAGGTGTGCGATGCTCTTGCGGATCTAAATCAGTAGTCTCAACTTCAATTTTAGCGACTCATTCTTGTTTCTTGCTACTTTGACATAAATCGGTGTAACTAGTCGTGCGCATGCTCTGTGCCTTAAGTTCGGGGCTGACTTTGTATCACTTTCACGTCTTCGGGTTACACGTACTTTTGTGAATAATCAAGCGGTACTTCCCGGAAGACCGTGTTTAACGTTTGTTTAAAAAAAAAATGCCACTTATAGCCAAAGTGTGGCGTGCAGTTTAATGTTCTGGAAAAAAGGGAAATATATGAACAGAAACGTCTCGACCCATTACTTTTTATTACGAGATGAAATAATCAAAGATTTCGAATAAAGGACAGCGATAAAAGAATATTATAACTAATAAATCAGAAATGGACAAATTACTTACATTATATTCACTGATGGTTTGAAGTTTCCAGACACAGACAACCTGGATGTGGCCTTCTATGTACTATACTGTGATTACTTAGTATTCATACTATGAGTTTCTTATGTATTTACCTTGGTATTCACAAACTCTGTTTCTTATGTTATTGTATGTGACTGTGCAATTTCAGAAGGCCCATGAGACCAACATTGCTGATATCATGGGCTATTGGTCTCGTGAACCCTCTGATAACACTTCAGAAGGCATATGGGACCAACATTGCTGGTCTCATGGGCTATTGGTCTCGTGAACCCTCTGATAACACTTCAGAAGGCATATGGGACCAACATTGCTGGTCTCAAGGGCTATTGGTCTCGTGAACCCTCTGATAACACTTCAGAAGGCATATGGGACCAACATTGCTGGTCTCATGGGCTTTCGGTCTCGTGAACCCTCTGATAACACTTCAGAAGGCATATGGGACCAACATTGCTGGTCTCATGGGCTATCGGTCTCGTGAACCCTCTGATAACACTTCAGAAGGCATTATGGGACCAACATTGCTGATATTATGGGCTATCGGTCTCGTGAACCCTCTGATAACACTTCAGAAGGCATATGGGACCAACATTGCTGGTCTCAAGGGCTATTGGTCTCGTGAACCCTCTGATATCACTTCAGAAGGCATATGGGACCAACATTGCTGGTCTCATGGGCTATTGGTCTCGTGAACCCTCTGATAACACTTCAGAAGGCCCATGAGAACAACATTGCTGATATCATGGGCTATTAGTCTCGTGAACCCTCTGATAACACTTCAGAAGGCCCAAAAGACCGACATCGCTGGTCTCGTCTTATGAACCCTCACCAATATACCTATCCTTCACCTGCATAACATGGATAGGATGTTGCATAATGACTCGGAATTCTACACCGAGAGTCATCGTTGAAAAAAGCATCCATCTTGTCACTCTTTTGAATAATTGGTGGAGCTCTGTCTGGCCAAGCTACAGTTTATGCATGCAAAATATTGTTTAATAAAAGAAACTGGTCATACAACTGTTCGAAGTAGCTGAACCAGAAATCTTGGCACCATACGTTTCCGAGAGACCATACATTAATTGAATGCATTAGAAATAGAGGGTGTATTGTTAGGAAACAATTGTCAGATATCGAGTGCCCCAAGTAAAAGAGGAAGTACAGGGACCCAGGGGGGGGGGGGGTGGGGGGGTAGTGAGCACATTTTTTTTTTTTTTGGTCCTCGAAAATTTTAAAATTTGCACCCCCATGAGCGCCAGGGGGGGGGGGGCCAAATCTTTCAAAAAAGGTAAAAATCACGTGTTTTTACATGATTTTTTTTCTCGAGGGGAGGCTATCTAATATAACATTTATTGACTGGCAGGGGGTATATAACATTCTTTGGACCTGAAGGAGTTATATTTTCCCTCGTGACCATATTTTCCCTCAGCGCAGCGCGCTTTGGGAAAATATAACCACTTGGGAAATATAACTCACTTCAGCAGTCCAAATAAGGTTATATTACACCCCCTGCCAGTCAATAACTGTATAATAATATTATGTGAAGGTAAACCATGCGATAATAAAAGGTTTAAAGAGAAGGTTCATTGATTTAAAAAGCTAAATTTAATGTCATTATTGCAAAGGGGACACTTTGATTGGCCAAGGTTATCAAAAGCCAATGCTTGGAAACATTCGAAGTAATGATTATTGACAATTACAAAACGCTTAGATACAGCCCCGACATAGCATCTGAAAACCTCTGCGGTCGCTGCTGAGATATCACGTCACATGTTGAACATGATGTGCACAAGCAGACGATGTCCCATGACATCTCACACAATTTCAGTGCCTGTTATGTCATCTTTTCTTCAGTTATTTCTCTTACTTCAATGCCCTCAGGCCGCATGTTTAATCTATTGCCTCACTCTAAACCCCGTGCATGGTATTATTTTGATGAAAAATGCAAGGATTGAAGAAGAAAAAAGGAATCCGTTGCTTGTAAACAAAATAAGACGCCATTTTATTTTCAGCTGCATACACCGTGGCATATGCTATCATTCTGGAGGGTTTTTAATTTGAAAGTGTGGTTTCTTTGATTGTTCATTAACCCCTATCCTGTGTATTTACAAACAAAAGAATTTAGTTATCAGAATGGGGGTCATATCCCTTTTTGAATGGTGTAAAATTCCATCACATTTATATACACTTAACTCATTATAATTTGAGAAATAAAAGCATTGCAATTATGTGCATTCTTTATAAGACGTCGTCTGCTTGGTCAGGGTTGGTTCATATTGTGACGGCTTTAAAACATCGCTATTTTCCGGCGAATCTCTCGCATATCCCAGATGCTATGGAGGTTGTTTTATTTGTATTTTTATAAATCACCCGATATGTAGTCAGGCGCGTACACAGGGGGGGGGGGGCGGTGTTTGGGGGGTTACACCCCCCCCCCATAACCCCCCTAAACCCCCCCCCCCCTTTGGATTTTTTGTCTTTATTAATTTTTAAAAAAAGAAAAATTCCCATGGCTGACCTAAAAAAGCTGACCTTACCCCCCCCCCCCCAACGGAGCAAAATGTCAAATTTTCAAATTTTGAGACCAAAAAAAAAACACGTGACCTCTTACCCCCCCCCCCCTTATTTTAGAAAACAAGAAATGGTGAAAGCATGCAAGACGTTTTCACATAGTCTCAGAGTAGTCTTAACTGAGAAATTACATATGAAATGATGAGAGCATGTTAGAGAATTTAACATTAAACAGCGTAATTTGAGAATTTGAGAGGGTCGTTATTCATAATACGAAATGAGGGTCGTTATTCATAAAACGAGGTGAGGGTCGCTAATCATAATACGAAATGCGGGGTCGCTATTCATAATAAGGGGAGAGGGTCGCTTTTAATAATACGAAATGAGGGCCGCTATTCATAATACGAAATGAGGGTCGCTATTCATAATAAGAGTAGGGGGTCGCTATTCATAATACGAAATGAGGGTCGCTATTCATAGGAGTAGGGGTCGCTATTCATAATACGAAACGAGGGCCGCTATTCATAAAACTAGAAGAGGGTGCTATTCATGAAAATTAAATAGGCCTAAGCAATAAACAAAATGCTAATAACAAATGGAAATATTAGATGGAGGACACCCCCGCGGCTAAGGCGTAGATGTGGGAGGGGGTGGGGGAGGACACATGCCACTGATATTACTTTTTGTAATAGTAGGTTTATTCTACCTTTTATCTTTGATAAGTCTATACATCCCCCGCTCCTGTGGTGACGAAAAAAAGAAATTAAACATACATATATAATGCTATCGTAATTTGTCCTCCGTGTTGGAAATCCTGCTCATCACCCTGCCCCCGACTGATCTTATCCAGGCTACCCCACTGAGACATTAAGTAGACGAAGCAGGCCCATCACCAAAGTTTTAAGGACTGAGTTTGCTATTAAATTCCCACTAAACTACTTGTAGCTACTTGCTCCCTCTATATAGAAAACAATGCCTAATCGGTGCCTGTTAGTCCCCCATCATCCTCTTTTTCTTATGTTATTTGAGAGCTTAGTTTATGAGATAGCCACCTGTCAGTGACCTCGCTGGGTGGTCTAATCCCGCCTGTCCACACTAGTACAGACAGCCTTTAAAGAAACTAGTAATTGTTTATATGACCATAATTTTTGTGTAGAAAGTAGCTTTTAGTAGGACCTATGGGAATACAAGTACTTATATAGCGGGTTGGACCGGACCATGAACCTAGTAACTGCCCAGAAAGGGGTGAGAGGGGATGGGGCACTTTAGAATTATGTTTGTTTGAGGGATAGTGGGCCTTAACACTTTCCGACCTTGGAATGTGTTTTCGCGTCATGTATAGCGTACAAAGAGGTAATGCAATCCGAATATGAACTAAACATTTATCGTCTTTTTCTGTTGGGGATGAGGGCGATGGTGGTGGTAATGGGTAAAGAGGTCTGATAAGGCCTATACAATACGTTCATGTATATTGCAACAAAATAAAAGTAAAAAATGCCGTGAGAAATTTGTTTTCATTTAGGGGTGGGATATCTAGCCCTCGTAGCAACAAGGGGGCAGGATAAAATGATAAATACAGAACAAACACAGTAAAAAAGGGGGAACCTAAACATAAATATACATGCAGGTTCAGAAAAAGTTAAACATTAATTAATACGAGACATGATCAATTCAAAGCAAACATAGAAAATACATATAATAGTTATTCAAGTCTATGTGTACATGCACAAAGGTTCACACACAAAATATGAAGAATCTTTTACTAAAACCAAAAGAAAAAAGAAAATACAATAAAGGGACCAAACCAAACGAAGAGTAAGGCTTAAGTGAGTTGTTATGAAACAAGATAGATAATTACAGAACACACACTTCATAATATACATACCACCTGTCCATTCATCATACACATTGAGAACAGGAATAGATTGTTTGTTTTTTGTTTTTGTTTAACCATATTATCAATCTTAATGGAATTTTGTATTGTAAAAAGCATTATATATCATCCCTTGCTAACTGTCTCCCATTGGGTCTTATTGTCGGGGTCATCTTGTAGGAGAGGTTGGTAATCATATATATATATATATATATATATATATATGTTGTCTTACTGTCTTGTTGTAAATCTTTCCTTTTCCTTTTTATTTGGAAAGAAAAAAGAGAAAGAAAGAAAACGAATTGTAAAAAGTATTACCAGTAAAATAACTTATTATTATCCCTGTATTATATTCCAGAAGAGACATGCAGTAGAAGATTAATTTTTGTTATTCCTTGTTATTGTCATCTTTACTCTTAAAATCAATTTATAGCCTCTTTATGATACACTATAATTTTGAAATTTGTTATCTAATGTTATATAAATATTTTTAAAAGAATTTAAATCAATAAAATTTGAATTGAATTATGAATAATCCCTAGCCCTATGGAAACTATATCGTGCAATATTGTATATTTACGAAAGGTTAAATATGGTATATAACCTAAGTCCCTCCAACCCCTCTCTGTCGCTTCCTTTCTTTGCTGAGGGTTAGGGTCATGATATAGATCAGCCCCTTGATGAGAACGCTGCTACACCCCGATATGCCCCCCCCCCCAACGTGAAACATACACACAGGCTACGCCATCTATGAGAATCGTCTGTAATATGCACTAATGACCCTTATGAATAACGAACCTCATTATGCGTAATGAATAGCGACCCTCCTTTCGTATTATGAATAGTGCCCCTCTTCATCGATTATGAATAATGACCCTTTTAAATAATGACCCTTGTGAATAGCGACCCTCATTATGCGTAATGAATAGCGACCTTCATTTCGTATTATGAATAGAACGACCCTCATTTTGTATTATGAAACGTGGCCCTTTTCTCCTATTATGAATAGCGACCCTCCTTTCGTATTATGAATAGCGCCCCTCTTCATCGATTATGAATAATGACCCTTTCGAATAATGACCCTTGTGAATATGCGTAATGAAAAGCGACCCTCATTTTGTATTATGAATAGCGACACTCTGCTCCTGTTATGAATAGCGGCCCTCTTCTCCTACTGTGAATAGCAACCCCATTTCGTATTATGAATAGCGACCCTCATTTCGTATTATGAATAGCGACCCTCACGAATAGCGACCCTCCTTTCGTATTATGAATAGTACCCTCTTCATTGGCCTGGGAGTGGGTGCCATATATAATTCCCTTCACGTATTCCCTGCGTGTCGTTAAAGGCGACTAAAAGGGACTGCATTAAGCAGCAGCCATGCAGTGAGGGTTCAGGCGGGTGATCCTATCAGGGACAACGGCGTCTATCAGAACTGGTGTTCACGTGGATGGTCCCCACACTGCGATGAGGAAGGCAACGGGAAACCACCTTCACTACTCTTCCCAAGATATACCATGGAAAGTCACAATTCAAAGTCAAAGAGAAATGGCGTGAAGGAAACCTCTAGAAATAGAGGTGCCTCGCTCGGTAGGCTTTCCCATGTGCGACAGGTGGGACCCGATCGTTATTCAGCGTCTGTCCGCAACCGTAACATCATGCGCATCGGCACCTGGAATGCACCCACTCTCTACCAGAAAGGGAAATTGGACAACGTCGTGCAAGAAATGAACAGGATGAGAATTAATATTCTAGGCATTAGTAAAACAAGATGGACTGGCAGTGGAGAATTCACAGTTGAAAAACATAGGATGATCTATTCAGGAGGGATAAGACATGAAAAAGGTGTATGGGTGCTTCTGGATCCATTCATGGCTAACTGTGTTTTGGGCTTTGGGGCAGTCAGCGACAGAGTCGTGTTGGTCAAATTACCAGGGAAACCTTTCAACATGGCAATGGTAGGGGTTTATGCACCCACAGAGGAAAGCACAGATGAAGATATTTACATTTTCTACGAGCAATTAGAGGCAGCCAAATCACAATGTAAATCAAACAAATTATAATTATTGCCATGTGTGACATGAACGCCAAGGTTGGAAGAGGCAGATATAGTGGAACAGTAGGGCCATATGGTATTGGAGACAAAAATGAAAGGGGTAACAGATGGGTAGAGTGGTGCGAGGCAAAATGAATGGTCATTATCAATACATGGTTCAAGGAACATCCAAGAAGGATATATACTTGGAAAGCCCTGGGGATCGTGCAAGAAATCAAATTGATTACATCACAATAAATGAACGGTTTAAAAGAGGTGTAAAGCAAGTTAAAACATATCAGGGTGCAGAATGTAGGAGTGATCACATTCCTTTTGGTAGCAACTCTGCAATGTAAGCTTAAGAAGATGAAAAAGCCAAGTTAATCCAGAAGGTAGATTTCGAACAGCTACAGAATCGTAATGTTTGCCTCCGATTATGCTATCAAAGTACAGAACAGATTTGATAGTCTCACCGACCAGGGAGAGGAGGTCACTTAGGAATCAATGAGGGACATTCTTGTAGAAACAGCGGAAGAGACATTACCTAAAAAGGAAAAGAAAAGTAAACAGAGATGGATGACGGAGAAGATTCTATCAAAGATGAGTAAAAGGTAGAAGATCAAGGACAGAGATGAAAATGAACACAGAAATTTAGATAGAGAAATTCATGACCACTGCACAAAAGCTAAAGAGGAATAGCTGAACAAACAGTGCGCCAAGATAGAGAAGTTTTAATGCAAACGATCCCAGGGTCTTTAAGAAGGTAAATGACCTTTCTGGAAAGAAACTTCGGAGCTCCAAGTTGGGATGCATCAAGGCAAGAGATGGATCAGTACTGGTTGAAAAGGAAGAGGTACTGAACAGATGGACTGAGGACATTGGAAAGCTTTTTGACGATGTAACAACAAAACTTCCACACTGGAGGTGTGTATACCTTGAGTAAAAATAATTAATACTGAAACTATCATGATTTGAAATACCAATGACCAAGGCTTAAAATTTGAAACTCATGATTTGAAGTACCAATGACCATTTTTGTCGCTTCATTATCTTTTGCATGTATTTGTTCCTTACTTCATCTATTTCTATAAACGTGATGTATTTATTTCTTATAATTATGTATTTTCTTGAATATGACTGTAACGCCTGTAGAAAAAAAAAATTTCTATGTAACTTGTTTGCAAAGACCAAATAAAATATCTTGTATCTTGCATCTTGTATCTTGTATCTGGGCAGGATATATTGAAGGATCTAGGATTCTGCTCTCAGAAGTGAGGTCAGCGATCAGTATGATGAGGAGGAATAAAGCTGCTGGTCCTGATGAATTAATAATGGAGATGGTCGAAGCATTGGAGAACTATGGTGTCATGAAACTAACTGAAGTCATCAATAAGATCTATGATGATGGAAAGTTTCCAGATGACCTGTGCAAATCGATTTTTATTACACTTCCCAAGAAACCTGGAGCAGTGGAATGCGGGCAAAATAGAATCATCAGCCCCATGAGCCATATCACAAAGATCATCTTGCGAGTTCTACTTCAAAGAGCAAGGAATCAACTTAGTACAGAAATCAGTAATGTGCAGTTTGGTTTTGTCAAGGATGCCGGAACTACAAATGCTGTTTTTGTTCTGCGGTCTATAGCAGAAAGGGCCGTATAAATGCAGAAAGACGTCTTCCTGTGTTTCATCGATTATACAAAAGCCTTCGATAAAGTAAGACACGATCAGTTATTTGAAGACTTAACCAAGATTGGACTAGACACAAAGGATATAAAGTAAACAGAATTAAGTGACTACATCAACATCACGAGGGGGTTCGGCAAGGATGTGTCATGTCTCCAGATCTCTTCAATGATTACTGTGAGTTGATACTTAGAAACCTAGAACAGGAAAGAGGATTGAAGGTAGGAGGACATAATATCACAAACATAATCGCAGAATCAGAGAAGGACCTGCAGCGACTTTTGGATGTTGTCGTCAGAGAAAGTGACAAGAGAGGATTATCATTAAATTAGAAGAAAACGGAATGCATGGTAATTTCAAAGAGAGGAGGAATACAATGCTCTCTTAAGATCAACAACAATCAAATAAAACAAGCCACCTCTATTACCTCGGGACTACAATTACAGACGTGCAAGAGGCGAGCAAGAAATCAAGAGAAGGATTGCACTTGCAAAATCAACTTTCTCCAGGTTAGAAAACTGAATAAGAAGCTGAACATTAAAAGAAGACTCCGTGTACTAAATTGCTATGTGTATCCAGTTCTAATGTATGGATGTGAAGCTTGGACCCTGACATCAGACCTAAAGCGACTGGAAAGTTGTGAAGTTTGGTTCCTGAGAAGAATGCTAAGAATTTAATGGACAGAAATAGTTTCTAATAATGAGGTATTTGCCATGGCAGGAACAAGACGAAAACTTCTGAATGATATAAAAGGTCGACAGCTGAGCTTCTTGGGCCCAAGTCTATACGGAAGAATGGTTTGGAAAATCATGCACTGACTGGAAGAATCGAGGGGAGGAGGAGTAGGGGTAGAAGGAGGATTCTGTGCATGAGTAGCTTAAGGAGTTGGATTTCTGAATGTGGAATTGATCTCGGGGAGAATGAATTACTTCATAGAATATGGGACAGAGAGTTGTTGCACTCCATGGTCGCCAACGTCTCAGGATATGGCACGTAGAGAAGAAGAAGAACCCTCTTCGTCGATTATAAATAATGACCGTTGTGAATAATGACCCTTATGAATAGCGACCCTCTTTCCGTTACATGAATCAGGCGCGGATCCAGGGGGGGCGAGCGGGCCTTGCCCCCCCCCCCCCCCGCAAAAAAAAAGAAAAAAGAAAAGGGGAGAGAGAGAAGGAAAGAAGGGAAAGGGAAAAAGGAGAGAAAGGGAAAAAAGAAGAGGAAAAAGAAAAGAAAAGAGGGAAGAAGTAGAACGGGGGGGGGGGGGGGCAAAAGGACTTGCCTCCCAGGCTGTTGCCCCCCCCCCCCCAATCAAAAAATAAAAGAGAAGGAAGGAAAGGGAAAGAAAAAAGGGAAAAGAGGAGATACAAGAAAGGAAAAAAGAGGAAGAAGAAAAGAAAAATTAAGGGGATAACGACACAACAAATCGTCTTCTTTCTCTAATGATTTAATGAAACGTAAGCTTCCGCTTAGCGCGGGAGGGGGAAAACTCAATACAGACGAGGATTATTTTTGGGGAACGGTACAACAAATCGTCTTCTTTCTCTAATAATTTATTGAAATGTCAAAGCTTCCGCGTTTCGCGGAGGAGGGAGGGGGAAACTCGCCCCTCCCTGCACCCACCCACCCCCAATTACGTCACTGCTGGTCACCATTACGAACCAATATTTGGCTCGCATAATTTCAAATTTTGCCCCCCTTCCCTCAGAAATCCTGGATCCGCGCCTGATGTATATACAACGGCAACAGTTTCAATATAAAATGTAAGTTCTTCTTACTTAAATCATTGTTCTGGATCAATTATTTGCCCATTGTTGTGTATTGTATTACATTTTCACTGACAATGAATTCACATTGTAATGCAATTTTCAAGTTTCCCAGACCTATTTAGGAGAACAGAAGATTGATATTGTTTAGTTGTACGATAACATCACTCAGTTTGATTTGATTTGATCGGAGTTATATCTCATTAAAAACAGAGTAAAGGCTATACAGTTTCAAACAAACCTACACCATTAAACTTCAAGCTCACCCACACATGATTTATTGCGACACTTTCAAGGCTACTTATTATTTCAAGTTCATGTATATACAAAGGGCAACAGCTTCAATATTAAACGTAATTAAATCAATGGTCTGGAAAATGTTAATGCCCATTGTTGTATATTATACAACATTTTCCATAACGATGAATATACATTGTATAATGCAATTTTCAAGAAAACCATACGTGTCATTACTGTTATATTTGTTATATGATACTAAAGCAAATCGTTTCGCTTATCGATAAGATAAATCAATGTGAAGTACGTGTCAAATAATGAAATCATTACGTGCTATTTTTAACCGGACTAGACATTTGAAACGTATACAAAATGTATACACTATTGACAGCAAGCAAGTTTTTTAAACAAAGAATTCAGAAATTGAACCACATTGCACATTTTAGTCTACACGATATGCTCTTCACTCTTAGTTGGACTGTAAACAGTTGTCTTCTAAAGTCTTCCATATAAATATAAATTTAAAGGAGGTCAATAATCATTATGAAAACACCACTTTCGTAAGGTTGACACATCAATATATATTGTGCACACATGTAACAATGTGATAATATTTTTTCTTGGGGGGGGGGGGGCGGGAGGAGGGCAATCCAAAAAGGGACTGATATGTGAACATTAATATTGATAGGTCGCTTCACAAAAGAGGCATACATAGTCCTTTTTTGTGGATAGTTTTTTTAGCAAAACACAAAATAGGTGGAAGGACGGGGTACACGTCTTCCTTCAATTTTTTGAGGGGGATCGTCCCCCATGGATAATTTGAAAAAGTGCACACCAACAAAATGTATAGCAAATACTGACTAAAGACTGCAACACACTTTAAGGCTCTGGTGGGCCCAAGAGTACAGCATTTAGACTAATAGAAATGCTAAAATCTTCTCGCTCGGTCTCTACACTCCTTCGCATAATATCCTAAAAATATACAAGTAAATATTGAATAAAATATGTATTCTGTTGGTATCACGTATGTACAAATTACACTGTATGTTAACAAGATTAAAAGTTATAGAAATAGATCAGTGTTCCAAAAATGAATATTCAGCTTGCTCTTTTAAGAAGTCCCTTCCTGCTCAGTCAAACTAAAATTTACCTAGTAAATATTTACAACCCTTCGGACTGCACACTAGATATCGGCAAAGTAAAAGTAAAGCGTGAAAAAAGTATATTGCTTGTTTTTATGCTGTAGTTTTGCTAAAGAATGTAATTTTGTAACACAACAAAACTTCAAAAACCTGTGAGGGGTTTACATATAAGACTTATCATACAGCTTTATGAGGGTAGTCCCTTCCATCACCTCCGCCTCTTTCACTGGCGTACTGATGGGGGGGGGGGGCAGTAACCCCCCCCCCCCCCAAATACAATTTGAACATGGGTTATTTTTAATTTGATACCAGTGATTTACAAGTATTGCTAAAATGGCAGTATTTTTCCATGAGCTCCCGGGGGCTCTACCCCCTGGAACCCACCAAGGGCCCTAAGACGGGCCCTGTTTGCTCATCTGGCCGTAATTAAATGCCTAAAGTCCTTGAGCTTTCGGGGGCTCTGCCCTCTGGACTCAACCAAGGGGCCTAAGGCGGGTCCCTAGATGCGTAATTTGGTGCCCAAAAGCCCTTCCGTTATGTATTTCTTATGTATTTCTTTGTCTTTCTTTCTCCATATCCTCTGCACTCTCTTTATGTATTTTTTGTTTTCCCTTTTCTATTACCTTCTCTTCCCTGGGTATACGTGCTTGCACATGAACTATATATGGCTAAACAGTTTTGTAAAAAATATATGCGCGAACGGTCAAGGAGTAAGAAGAAGGCAAAAAGAGAACAAAGACGGCATCCATGGAAGCCATGTGAGAGTGTCCACTTTTTTTCGCTTTTACTTTCACCCTTGCATTCTTTCCTGAATCAGAGTTTTCTCACACCTTGTAGACTCGTGCAGGTTATGATTTTGTGTGTGTGCGTGTGTGTGTGTGTGTGTGTGCGTGCGTGTGTGTGTGTGTGTGTGTGCGTGTGTGTGTTGTGTGTGTT
This sequence comes from Strongylocentrotus purpuratus, assembly GCF_000002235.5. Classification (NCBI taxonomy): domain Eukaryota; kingdom Metazoa; phylum Echinodermata; class Echinoidea; order Camarodonta; family Strongylocentrotidae; genus Strongylocentrotus; species Strongylocentrotus purpuratus. The sequence continues at coordinate 37,650,240 of NW_022145607.1, read as the reverse complement.
CGTGTAACGAAATAAAGTATACAATAGCTTGGCAATTCTCATGGTTATGAGATACAATGTGAAAGGAATTGAGAGAATAATGGTCGCGTAGCTTAAGTCAAAGTTCCCCATTGCAGTCCTCTTTTTTTGGATATTTTTGCATTTTGTTTTTGTAAGAGGTGTAGCGCCAGAAGAAGGAAGAGGAAGAAGAAAAGAAACGGGTGAAGAAGGAGATCGGGGGGGGGGGGGCGAAAGGGCCTTGCCTCCCAGGCTGTTGCACCCCCCCCCCCCTCCAATAAAAAAAAAAGAGAGAAGGAAGGAAAGGGAAAGGGTGAGGGGAGATAAAGGGAAGGAAAAAGAAAAAAAAGAAAAGAAAGGGGATATCATTTGCAATTTTCCCGCCGGTGGATCGAGGAGGGGCAAAAGGCTCTTACCTCCCCCCGCCCCCGCTATAACAAAGAGAGAAAGAAGAAAAAGGGAAAGAGGAGAGCTAAAAGGGAAGGAAGAAGAAAAGAAAAGGGTGAAAAGAACGGGAGATCAGTTCCGGTTAATCCCGCCAACAACGTGTGGATCGGGGTGGGGACCGAAAGGCCCTTGCCAAGCCCACCCCCCCCCCCCTCGGCAAACCTTAAGGAGGAGAGAAAGGGAAAGAAGAAAAAAGAGAAAAAAGAAAAGGGGGGCACTGGCGTACTGATAGGGGGGGGGGGGCTTGGAGGAATTCAAATTCAAACGTGGTTTATTTCTAATTCCATAGCGGTGGCTTACAAATAATGCTGAATTCTTTCCGAGATTTTTCCTCAGTTTTTAGTAAATTATACTTTTGTATGCGTTTGTTGGAAAATGACAAATTCCTAAATTTACAGCCAGGCAAGAAATATGATTCTTGAGAAAAGTTAGGGCCCGGGGATTGGCTGGAATCGCAAGCCTCGAGCTCCCCCCCCCCCCCTCCACTTTTTTTTGAAAAGGTATAGTAAAGAGAAATAGGAATAAAGAGAGCAAGAAAGAAAGAATAGTTAACTAGCTGCTCATCTGACCGAAATTAAACGCCTAGAAACCACTGAGGTTCCGGGGTTCCGTCCCTTGCACCCCGCCTAGGGCCCTAGACTCCCCTGGATGCTGATCTGACGGAAATTGAATGCCTAAAACCCCTGTTTTCTGGGGGCTTCGCCCGCTGGACCTCACGGCAATTAGTGTCCTGCCAGTGTCACAAATAAGGTATAAAAATATGTTCATCTGACCGTAATCAAATGCCTAAAACCCCTGAGCTTCTCGGGTCGGACAAGGTATCAAAATGTGTTTATCTGACCGCAGGCGCGTAGCCAGGGGGGGGGGGGTAGAAAAAATAGAGAGGAGAGGAAAGGAAGAGGACGTAGGGAGAAAAAGGAGCAGACAAAAAACATCTTTGAAATTCAGACAAGAATTAAGAGTATAGAGAACGGTACAACGAATCGTCTTCTATCTCTAATAATTTAATGAATCGTCAAAGCGTATGTGCTTCGCGGAGGGGGGGATTGAATTAAGACAAGGATTAAGAGTATAGAGAACGGTACAACGAATCGTCTTCTATCTCTAATAATTTAATGAAACGTTAAAGCTTCCGCGCTTCGCGGAGGGGGGGGGCTGAATTAAGACAAGGATTAAGAGTCGAGAACGATACAACGAATCGTTTTCTTTCTCCAATGATTTAATGAAACGTAAAAGCTTCCGCGCTTCCCGCGAGACGGGGGGGGGGGGGGGGGGGCTGAATTAAGACAAGGATTAAGAGTCGAGAACGCTACAACGAATCGTTTTCTTTCGTCAATGATTTAATGAAACGTAAAAGTTTCCGCGCTTCGCGCGGGAGGGGGAAAATTGCATTCAAACGAGGATAATTTTCGAGAACGCTATAACGAATCGTCTTCTTTCAATAATAGTTTAATGAAACGTCAAAGCTTCCGCGCTGCGCGGAGGGGGGGGGGGCTGAATTAAGAGAAGGATTAAGAGTCGAGAACGGTACAACGAATTGTCTTCTTTCTCTAATACTTTAATGAAACGTCATATATAGCTTCCGCGCTTTGCAGAGGAGGGAGGGGGAACTCGCCCCTCCCTACATCCCCCTGCTTTACGTCACTGCTGGTCACCATTACGTACCAATATTGGCTCGCATAATTTCAAATTTGGGCCCCCCCCCCCTAAGAAATCCTGGATCCGCGCCTGACATGAATAGCGACCCTCTCGGCGTATTGTGAATAGCGACCTTCATTTCGTATTATGAAAAGCGACCCTCTTCTGGTATTATGAATAGGACCCTTATGAATAACGACCCCGATTTCGTATTCTGAATAGCGAAAGAGTTCCACTAACTATTGAAAATAGTGCCGTACATAGATCTGCTCAAAGAACTCACCTGTTTGAGATGCCCGAGTAACAAGACGGATGATGTTTGCATTGATGACTCTCGGTGTAGAATTCCAAGTCATTATACAACACTCTATCCATGTTATGCAGGTGAAAGAGAGTTATTGTGGTTAGGGATCTTGACTCTCATTTAAGAGGTCCCCGGTTCGATCCTTGCTTAGTGCTTATACATCATTGGACAAGATGCTTTGTCCGCATTGTCTCTCTCTACCCGGGTGTAAAATGGATACCTGAAATTGCTGGGGTAATGATACATGCAGGAATATCAGTATTAACAATGATGTTGCTACCCTGGGTTACATGTCGGTTTACTATTAAACATTAAATATATGGATGTATCTTTCCTGGGGACCGATTGACGAGTTTATCCATTGAAGTGACTCGGTAACAGTGTTGAAGGTTGATGACACAATTTGTGTATGACATATTACTTATTATATTCCTTGTACTGTACTAACCCTCTTTGACATGCAAAAAAATCCTGAAAAGTTCTCAAACAACAAAGATATATATGGTTTTATTTGGAGGCGTCGCTGTGCGACACACTCTAACAGTAGATTCTCCCAACTATTTTTTAATTTTCCCAATACCATTTTTCCTTCAAAATAAAACATAAGACAGGCTTTTAAATATCTGTCAACACTTAATAGTCTGGAATGGTATATATAACCAATTCATTGCTTTGAGACGATTTATATTCATCTAAAATGTACTTAAATTGTAATAATATAGTTGGGAGAATCAAGGAATCGTTCAGATCAATTTTTCCAATTGTTATCATCAATAATGGTCTATTTTCACTCTAACCTTCAGATTATCTTTAATTGTACATCTCGCATTGAAGTCACTACATAAGCATCATTTTCTCTTATCTGAACAATGTTACAAAGTCCCTTTAACGTGTTATCAATGAATGAACTACAATAATTCAGTCCGTATATACTATTTGTTGATACATCGGGCAAGGCACTGACAAGCATCCAGGTTGTCAAGAACAACCTTTGTTTAAAAGTATGCATTCAATTTGAATATTTAAGTTGACCGGTCTATTAACATCCATTAAAGCGACTACCATTACTTTATCGCATAACACAATTAAAACGGCTCTATGACTATGCGCATTTAAGGATTTATTACTGTACACCAGCCATTAAAAAAAATGTTGCATACGGCATTCTGTTTTTTTACTACAAATGTCAGCTTTGGCTTATCATTTGAGAAAGAATTAAAAAGATCATAATTTTTAATATTTTGACCGAATATATACTATCTGAAAAAGATCTTTCAATTTTAATTTTAAGTGTGAGTCTGATGCAATGTACTAATATTAATATATACATTTGAAAGTGAAATATATTACACACTAAAGTCGACGCAATAAAACGTGAAAGTGTGATTTACTTAGAAATGGGGTCATTACAAATAATTATATAAATTGCAATGTTTTTTTTTAATCTGTCCATTGAAACAAATGTTCTTGATTAAACATGTAATATATAATGTCTTGCCACTCACTGAAAAGAGTAATCAGATAATATGATGGATAATTCATGTTATGCTATCCCAAATGATGTTGATATATTTTTACACGATGCGCATTTGAGTGGAAAACACACCGTATAATAATATACAAATAATAATAACAACAATGATAGTGCTGCAACTACTACGTGTATAAGACTTTAGACGCTAGATGGCGTAATCTCTGTAATCATATAAAACACTGAGTAGAAGAGTTCAATGCACTAACATTCCTCTAAAATTTCGGTTGTTAGTACTTTAAACATTATTTAGAAGCTTAAAATGAGTAAGATGAGGTTTGTTTCGCTTTCCCATCTCGTACGATTGCTAAGTCTTCGAAAGTCTGATCGCAGGACGATCGTGTAGTGTTCATTCGGCTTTAGGCTGAATTTTTTTTCAATCAATCTTATTATGCTTACAAGACTTTCATGAAGTGATATTCATATTATATACTCCTTTTCCTCACTGGATGTTGAAACATTTCCTAAAGTTTTCACTTGCTTTAAGTGATATTACTTGTATAACAGACCCGAAATCGCGTTCCATAGCATAGGCTCAGATTGTAAATTTCTTAATTTGATTCCAATATTATTTGTATGACATATCGTCTGTTGAGAGCTGAGAGAATGTTGGTTCTATGTTATGAATGAGTTAACGCCCTTCTGCCTCTCTACAGACGATACATAGTACCCTCACTCGCAACTCGATTCTGAATATATGTCATGTTTTTGACCTGTTTTTTTAAATTTTGTTACCGATTATTATTATTATCAATTTTATTATAAACTGCCCAATTTATGGAGATACATACCCTAATAAGTTCTGACGTTATATACAATAAATATGAAGTATTGTAATCATGAGCTTACTTAAATTTACATGTATTTTACAATGTGCAATCATTTGATTGTAGCCCATTCTAATTCATCTATTTATTCATTGACAGCTCATTGACTTTATGTATATTATTTCTACTCTATGTTTGTATTTATATTTTTTATTTGAAATCCAACCTCAATTTTTGATTGAAATAAAGAAACATTAATAAAATCTGCGCGATCCTGTTTAAAATGAATCTCAAAACTTGTCATAATACGATCATTTTTCATTATTCCTTTAATAGTCATCTGAAATCCATTCAAGAGGCGGCGCTCTGGGAGGGAGGGACAGGGTCACAGTGGATTCCCGCTTTGTTAAGTACCCCCCAAAAAGTGCCCCCTTTTACATAGGAAAAGTATCAAATTTTACTTTGACAAGTGCCCCTTTTTCTTGTGATAAGTGCCCTCATGTTGTTTTATAAAGAGCCCATTTCCCTCCTCATAACTGCACCTTTTCACTTCTGATAAATGTCCCTACCAATATCTGATATATGCCTCTTTTTCTTCAACAAAACTGTTCCGTTTCTTCATCTCTGGTGAGTGCCTCTTTCACCGTGCGAGGAGTACTCTATTTTCAACCCTAATCAGTCCCCTTTTTACTTTGACACGTACTCTTTTCTTTTCTAAAAGGTGTCCTTTTCCCTTTTGATTATTGCCCCCTTTTCCTTTCTCCATAACATGCACCCCTAATTTAAAGCGATTTTAAGTAAATTTCTCCCTGCGTCTCGCTCTCTCTCACTCTCTCTCACTCTCTCTCTCTCTCCCTCCTTTCCTCCCTGTCCCTTCCTCCCTCCCCATCTCTCTCTCTATCTATTTCAGAGGTAGCACTATTCACTTGGGAAAAATAAAAGATATGTGAAGTGCATGGACGGCTTACAATTTGTTCAGTCCTGATATGACTTGTATTTCTGTAATACTTAACAGACCGGTTTACTAGTGTGATAAATTAATGTATGAACTACACTACTTGTAATCCAGTCTGCATACGTTATGTATTGCTATGTCGGGGAAACTGACAGCAAGATTCCATGTTTTCAAGAAAAGCCTTTGTTTAAAAAGTATACATAAATTTAAATGTTAGTAAACCGGTGTATTGCCCAAGCAGAAGTATTGCATTCGAAAAATCAGACCTTTAAACTTCCTTCGATATGACTTTATAAAAAAAACAATCCTTCAGCCCAGGGTCCGATGTGACTTTCAGTAGAATAAAGGCCAAGGACAACAAATTTAAAGTTTGTGACGCTACCTTTCTCATCGTCAAACATTCTGCTGAGATCCAAAAGGGCATTAAGGTTTGCGTACAAACTGTACATTGTGTTACATATGTCCTTATGGTTCTTGACAATGGGATAGGAGAAATATGAAACCAAATGTATGTTACAATTAAATTACATTGTGTTATTTTCCGATTATTTGATAACGAGGGTTGAATTAGGTCATTTTAGGCCGTATTTGGAAGTGAAACTTGTAGATGAATCATGAGGGGAATTGACTGCTTTAAAAAGTGCAAAAGTCATATTTGTACGGCAAAGCCGCATGACTTCTTAAAAAATTCTTGATCATTGTTTTATGTCTTCGTTTTGTTCTACTTTAAAACGAAGCAACATACCTCCACAATTTGTATGGTTATACAAATCATATTGCAAGCCCCTCACAGACTCCTACAGTTCTTATAGCATTTTAGAAAAAGGAAACAGTCACGGTTTATTCTCTGAAAGGTCATGAAGGAAATAATGAGCATCGGTGTGGATTATATAGTGCCCAAGTCTTTGTAGCGCCCTTATCTGCACATACTCATAACTGCATGAATCTAGTGAAAACTTAACACCAACGAAGATGAATTTTTCGTCTCTAATAAACCAAACATATTCATGCAACAAAACAAAAAAATCATTCACAAAAATAAAAATAAAGAATTTAAACATAGTGAGAAAAGTCCGAATTTATTCACAACTCTAGACATGCTATCTTTCACATCAAAAAAACTGAATATGAAAATTAACGTGTGCGCAGATCTTTCTACCCTGTATTAATGTCAAAATGACACCGCCGCCTTTTCTCGCGAAGATCACATTGCTCTTATTTGGATTTTGATGACATTTTCTCAAACTTTATTTTTAGAATATAAGGAATAACATGTTATTAAGCAGTCAAATGAATATAAAAGAAGATATAAGGTCATATATATGGGTCCGTTCAGAAAGTTGAGGCACTTTTTTGACATACCAGAAGTGAGAAACTATATATGTCTCCTATCAACTGTAACAATGTTTGCTCAAATTGAGTTTTGCATAGAAAGCATAGCCAACTATCTTCAGAATGCTGGTAAAAGGTAAAACAAATTGTATTAAGCCGCAAAGATTTTGAAGAAAGGCAACTGAAACAGGAACGTTTCCGGCCGGGCACTACTATATTTATTTATTGCATACAAATCTTCAACAGATAATTTCATCTTCCATATGTATTAGAAGACCTCATATACCTACGTTACATGGACACCGTCATACATTTGCCCCAACTTTATGGATTGACCCATGTACATGCATGCCTATTGACAACCAGCATCAACAATGCATCAACTAATGATTATAAAGTACTCTGCCTAAACTGAATGCTATAAGGTAACATAAACATGTAAAAAAATTATCAACATACCACCACAAGAAAATAGTAATAAACTTTTAAACGAACAGAATATTCAAGAGATTACAATAGAACACTAAATTGGCTGTAAATTAGCTTTTACTTATGACAATTATTATTCATATACATCTGACATATCTGAGTAAGCGCAAGTTAACACAGTCATTTGTAAATATATAGCCCTTTTAAAAAACAACCCTAAACTTGCCAATGTTATGAATTGTTTATAATATGTCTTTGTCAGTGAAAACTATATCTATCAACAAAATTGAATTTTGAATCAAACATTAGGCCCTTACGCAACAAATCAATTATTTACATATACAACCATATTACATCTAAACCGAAAAACGCAAGTTTGACTGTATAAACATACCATGATCATTCACAGTCTAAAATCAGTTGGATAAAACCTCGTTCAGATAGGATGTGGCAAAACTACAGCTGTTTTTTTTATAATAATGTAATGACGTAAATTTCTGTATCTTATAACACAGAGCTTAGTGAATACATGCAAGACCTTTGTTGGGCGTATGCCATTCATTTACACAAGATAAACGAATGTGACGACTTTTTTGTGGCGGATCACTGCACCATGTCTGAACAAACCTATAGAGTGCGTAAACAAAAGTGTACCCAACTTGTGTAGCTTCTAATTAAAAAGTTATAACCTATGTGAAGCTTGAATCATATTTTATTGCAAGGGTTTACAACTTATACCCTGTCTTATGATAGCATATTTATAATTGTGCTGAATGGATTACAGAGCGGCAGGCTTTTCAAAAGTTTTGGCTGAAGCAGTGTTTTGAATAAAAAGCCTAGGGGTGTTTATTTCATTCCAAAAATAATTGCTCACTTATTTATATTGATTATTAGGCAGTTAAAAAGAAAAGGTGTTAGTATCCCTTGTTTAAGGTAATCCTTCTCATTGAGTGATACATAATGGATTAAATTAAGTTGGGATGTTAACTTTTTAATGAAAGGCTACTGTCAATTCTTTGATACTTATCTCATGTGTACTTTTTATATTTTGGTTCATTAACCTTTGAGTTTTCATTCGCTAGTATGCTCCTTCCGAGTGTAAAATGGCACAGCTGACAAGTGAGCAGAGAGAACTTAGATATCGTGAGACAAGAAGTTAGTAGGCTGTTCAAAATAATCAAAGGTTAATCGAAAGAAGGTTCTGTGAAAGCCTGGATGCATTGCATCATTTCACAATGAAACACTGAAGCAGGAGACATAATTTAAAGGTTTTATGACCAAAGAAGCACATGCATGACCCACATTTGTTCCAACATCCGAAACTTGTTACAAGGTGATTTTGACAACACTTTTTAAAGACCCTGGTCCCCAGTCACCCGTGGTAGAAATATTATGAATATTGTACCATTGGACAGAAAACAAGTGACTGTTCATTACTAAATAGATTGATATGTATATGAATTTTTGATTAGAAGCTACCAAAATAGGGTACACTTTCTTGATACGCATTGTATTTGGTAAGATGCGAACATGCATTATTGTTGGGTAAAATTAGTATTACATGTAGGTATGATGTACCCAAATCGGGTACAGATTTATCCAAAAAACATACAAGTTTCCAATGTACTCAATTTTACCCAACTGTTAAGAGACCTATCTGGGTAAGTAAATGTTAACACTAATTTTAATAATATGCATACTAAGTATTCTGTATAAAATACAACACGATAAAGTAATGATCCACCACCATAACAAACCTGCATTGATAATCATGCGTATGAAATACACATTAAAGACGACAACTAATAACGGAAAATACAATATGAATATAAGCATACGATACATCTGAGTATTAAGCGAAAGTAAACATCCAAACATAACGACAGACAATGAATGACAGAAATTTTCGAATGTAAATATTGTAGTTACATTTTGGGAAACAAATATCAAGACCAGAAGATGTGAACCAAAGGACTAAAATTTAAATGGTAGTATTATTACGAGTATTTAAAGATACCATGTCCTTTTGCAGCCAACATCAAATTATGTAGAACTTTGCAGGAATTATGAATATGTCATGGATTTCCTATTTGTGAAATTTAAAGACTATCAGTTTCCTAGTATTCAAATTAGGCAAGGAAACCAGTTTACCTCCTAGACTTCACTGTCAGACACTATTGATGTGACTGACTGACATCCTTTTCTCTTTGGCAATAACATACATTAAAATGAGCTGTAACAGGTACATTAGCATTTATCTACATCAATGACCCACAAAATTAAACTGATTGAATCTTTGTGTAGCACAAAATACAACTATTCGGTAAAAGGGTCTGAAAATCGGACTATTACAAAGGTGATTACAATCACTTATGTTCATTCGACAACTAAAGGTCGTTATTTCCCCACTAAAAGCCATCTTAAAGCCCTTTCATTTTGAGGAAGGTTCTAAATCAGTATTATTTTTCAAATGTAGTAGGAGTTTAACCTTTTAATTTTGGGACATGGTATCTTTAAGTTTGCAGCAGAGGCGTGAGTGACCCTTTTCAGGTACAAGAAGTGCCCCTTTATACCATCTGTGATAAATGCACCTTCACCTCTTGTAATTGCCTCTTTTAAAATTTGAGAGGCATCCCTTCTATTTTGACACGTGCCTTTTTTTCCTTTGTATGCACTTGTTTCATTCTTAATAGTGCCCCTTATTCTTTCTAATTAGTGAAATTTATTTCTGATAATTGCCCCTTTCCTTTGTAATAAGTGACCCTTTTCCATTCTCATAACTACCTTTCCCCATTTCTGGTAAGTGCCCTTTATTAGGTGCATGAAGCGCCCCATTTTCACCTCTGACAATTCGGCTTTTTACTGTAAAATGTACTCTTTTTCTTTTCTAATATTAAAGTATCCTTTTCCTTTTGGATATTAGCCCTAAAATTGATATAATTATGTTTCAGAGGAGGCGCGATAGCTCAGGCGGTAGAGCAGTGGTCTCGTTATCCGGTGACCCGCGTTCGAAACCGAGTCGATGGTAAGGCATTAATCCTCATTGCCAGGTTCCTCGGAGAGGACCTTTAAGCCGTCAGTCTCCTTGTTGCTTTAATACTAACAAGCATTTACTGCTTTCTTAGCTGTCAGGCAAAATAACCACCACTATCACTATCACTAATTAGATTGTGCTTAAATCCCCATCAGGATTGTTTTTTCCTTCTTTGGAAAATGTAATTCTTTTGTACAGCGACATCCCAAATCTTAAAAATCACACCGAACTGCAAAGTATAACGTTTATATTTTGGACTATGTAAAGATGTATAAACATTGTATATTTTCACTTCAAGATTTCCCTTTGTAGGTAACCCTATTTTTACTTCAGAAAGTGCCCTTTTTGTAGGTGCCCCCTACAATTTGAAAGACGCCCCCCCCCCCCGCCCTGGTTGGCAGTACACCTTAAATTGTTTTTTGTTAAATGTTATATATGAAAACCGTTTGAAATATCTAAATTTAGCATTCAATAATTTGCATTTTGTAGCTACGGATATGATGTCAGCTAATTTCAATATTTAAAGTTTTGTTGAGTCAGTTTTTCACAAAATAGCCACCATCAAAACTATTTTTTCTCAGAAACTGAATGTAAAAAAAAAGGGAAAAAAAATTCTTTCAAATTGCCTTTAACTGTTAAAAGCAGAGTGGTAACTCAGAGTTTTACAAATGAGTGGGCCTTTACAAAAATTTAATATTGAAAGGAAATGTGAGTTGTGCAGGAAAATCATTACTCACATTCTCCAGAGATATGTTCATCGTTATCAGATTTGCTCAACACAGACTCGTTATACGGATTCTCTGTTCCTGTCACTGTCGTCTGTTTGATACTCATCAGACCTGCATCTGTCGTCAAGGGTAAATCCTGGAAACAGCAACCCAGGTGTTCCCGCAAACGCGCACGGCTTTGCGGTTGTCGGAGAACGTAGAAAACAAAGATGAAGAATCCTTGGAGAGAGTTGAGTAGGATGAAGATGACATGGACTGCGAGATTGAGTTGTTCGATCACGGTGAAGTATCCAACCAGCCAGGTCAAACCGAGTAGGAGGAGGACGCCAATCCCGTTTTTGAGACGGCGCATGATCTCGTGGCGGGCTGCTGAATTTGATTCGCTTGCTTTCCTGCCACCCGATTTGATGCGCATGAGACGACGCATAACAAGAGCGAAGATGATCAGGTTAAGAGCGAGAATGAAGGCCATTGGGATCAGCAGACCGCCCACGAGAGGCCATTTCTGAAGAAAACAGCTGTACAATTGAAAAGGGAAATAATCATCTTAATATACAGATTTACAAAATGCTAATCTAAATTCTGGTAATGGCTTGTATAAAAATAGATGCAGAAATCAAACAATAGCAGTGAATAAAGATGACATAATAATAATAATAATATAATAAATAATTACTTATAGAGTGCACTTATAAAATAACTTACTCAAGGCGCTATACAAAACAAAACACACAAATCTTTCTCCAGAATTTTATCAACATAATATCATTAGTTACTCTAAGTAAATAAAACCTTTTTAACATGTTTCTGAAAGGTTTGTAGGCATTGAATGTTTCGAAAGATGTTCAACTTGAAATCATCAAAATAAACCGCAAGGTTGCGAAGTAATCAAAGTAACCAGTCTTTGGCTGGAAGATTAGCTCGATTTCCTCTGCTTTTTTTGTTTTCGTACATTCATACTAATTTCGATAGTTGCAGTTTTCAGTGAAGTTTGGTTATTATCTGAAAGATTTCTTTTCTCTGTTACCGTAGCAGCTGAGAATTAACTAAATCTGATTCAACTCAATAAATGACTCCATATCAGGAAATAAAACACGATGGTCTTTACAAGAAATTAGACAACAACACATTCTCTAACATTCTGAATGTTTGTTGGATAGCATGAGCATAATGTAGAGAGTACTTACTAGTCGGAGTTGGCGTAATTCTGTCTCGAGATAACACCAGTTAGGAGCACTATCGCAGCAGGTAATCCTGTCAAACAAATACATTGATATCACATGGTTGATTAATAATAATAATAATAATAATAATATTCATTTGTAAAGCGCAATAATTATGTGGATATATTCTATTGCGCTGCAAGAGCTCGTAAATGCTGTGCTATACATACTATATGAACAAGTGAGTTTTCAGTTTTGATTTAAAATTATTTAGTGATGGGGCTTTCCTTATTTCTAGTGGTAATTTATTCCATAATCTAGGGCAGCACAGAGAAATGACCGGTCCCCTAGGGTTATTTTGGTTTTATATGGGGTATTTGCAAAATAAATGTGTCTTGTGTACTACGAAGGTTACGACCATGAGTTTGGAATTTGATATGCAACAATTCAGTAACGTAATACTCTCTAATGAAAAAATAAGAAGAGGCATGAAAAAAAAAGAGAAAAAAAAGGACAAATTATGTTCCAGTAAGAGAAGAAATGCAAATTGATCAAAAAATGTATAGGCCTACTTTAATCAAAGTTTAGCAAGGTGTGACTGATCAATTTATTGATTGATTCACACAAATATAAAAAAATATTAAAAAAATTATTGATTAATTTCCTTTTCAATATGAACATGATAAGCTTATACAAAGTACATATAAATTCAATAGTTGAAAACAAAATGTAATAGTATAGTATTAATGACTGCTTTGAGAGAATAGTTGTTTTATTACGCTCAAGGGAAGGTTAGAATTGTGCTATTCCCCGAGGCTTGCCGAGGGGAATAGCCCAATTGTAACCTTCCCGAGAGCGTATGAAAACAACTATTTCTCGAATATTAAAGCAGTCATTAATACTTTTATATGCCGAAAAAAAATAGACTAAAAAATGAAAAATTAAAAATATTTATTAATTTTGTCGAAGACGGGATTCGAACTCTTGCGTACAACAAGAGGTGTACCGAAAACCAACGCTTAGACCACTCGGCTATGGCCCGCCGTTAACATGCTTGGCAGTTTTCTCCAATATATACATTAAAATGGATTGAAACCGGCTTCGCGTGTGATGAATGCTTCGCAAAAGCTCCATATACGGACTCTTCTTTTACTTTTGCAATGCATATTGGCACGAACTTAGATCAAGATCTATCGGCAGATGTTGTTTTTTTGTTTTTGGAAGTTTATTTTCGTCTTCATGTCAACAATGCAAGATAAAATTGTCGGTAAGATCGATCGAGATTCAATTGTATTGAAATTACCGACCAATCCTTCGCACACATACGGCATCCTCCATCGCTCAAACCATTTTTTAACATGTAAACCTATGGGGTAACCATGGAGGCTGACCAACTTTTTTTAATAACCATGGTTATTAAAAATATTGAAATGTTTTATGCATGGTTACCGAGAATTTTACAGGAACAGTTGAAGTTTATGAATGCAATTCGACCAATCAGATGGCTGGATTTCTTAAGTGAGGTATATAAAATTGTATGATAAACAAAATAGATATACAAATACTGAAACAGAGGAGCATGCTAAAGAAGCACTTGTATGGTGCGAGGCCCTAAAACATAGTTGAATGACAACAGGCCACAAAAGTTTTGGTCAAAGAAGTTATAACAGCAATTTACCCCATGCAATGATGGAGGCTTTCATCATGAAGAGTGGGATATACGAGTCCATGACACGGACAACCATTAGGAACATGTTTATCCCTTCAACGCCCATCCATGACATCGATGAGAGCGTGGTGAAGTGGAGGACAGCGGCGATGACCCCACACAGACCTGGATCGACCTCAGGTTCTCCGGATATCGGTCGAGTGCTGTCATGATGATGAAGAAGACGTACAGGAAGAGGAGCGTGATGCAGAGACACATTAAGATCCGGATGTGCTGCAAGTGACGAAGTTTCCTGGGGCAAAGAGAAACACATACTTAGTATGAAGGAATTTTAAAATCTTCAGAGCGGAGTAGGTGAGTTGATTATGTTGACCTACTAAGCACATTGTAATTGCTAGTGAAAGTTGACAACAGAAGCATCACTGTTTGTAGACACTACTCCTGTAATAAGCATCTGTCATCTGTAAAAGGCTAGTTTAGATATTTATATAGCTTTTAACTTTACAAATGTTCAAATAAACATTAAGAGGGAATACCAAAAACATTACACAAGATGCAATGACAACTAAGAAAGCATAATACATCTTGTGTATTCAATTAAATAAAAATTGGTAAGGGTTTAAGTGATTGTAAAGAGAGTGAGATTACTTCCATGATAAACAAAAGCTTGGTTAAACGCTAGACTGACTTAAGAAGGGAGACCATTGTAGTCTCTCTAAGGGTTGAGAGCTTGTGTTGATATAAGAAGGGTAGGAACGTGGAAGTTTAAAGGCAATACAACTATGTATAAAGTTCATTAGTATGAAAGTAGAAAAATTAGAGAAGCAGAATAGCGAAGTTTGTAATATATCTTACCAAAAAAAAAGAGTTATTCGATTGTAGCAGCGACCATGAAAATCTCAGAATATGCAGTTCTTATATACAATTTCCAAACAGGAATAGCAAATCGGTTGATTGTAGTAAAACAAAATCATTGTTTTAAAGCTAAAGTAATATCAGTCTTGAGAGGGAACTTTACAACATAAAGAGTTTAATACTCACAATACCAACACTTTAGACTCAATTTCCACTGCGACAACGATCATTGAATATTGTAAAATCGCATAATAATGCTTCCAATATGTTCATTTGAACTAAACTCAGGACCCCACACCGAGACTTTGTATTACCTTTAAAGAGTAAAAGTCTGCTGATGTTGTATTTTTTTCTTGAAGTCTTACCTATCAGTGATGTACACAGCCAGGGTCACCAGGAGGCCTACAATAGAGAAAGAACATCCTATGTAGCTGAGGATCCTAAACACTTGTTCAACTCTCTCTGATCGTCTGGGGCTGCCACTTACGTCCTGGTGAGAAACAGAAGGCAACAAAATGTGGAAATAGAATAAGCCAAATTGGAGATAGATGTATATAGTTGTTTTTAAATGTCTTAAGGATTTATCTGCAGACTCTGACAAAAATGTTTTTCGAGAAGTATTAAAACAAATAAAAACATCATAATTATTATTTTATGTTCTTACCATAAGGACTGCAAAGTTGGTAAGATGATTGCACTGGCATTCAGTATGTGTCTCAGAAGTGTTTGTCATATCACAGCCATCGCTTTCCCAAGCATTAGTGGAATATTCCCAATACACACACTGTGGACTTGTTGCATTTTGCTGGAAGTATATAAAATTGTTTTGGGAGAAAAAGACTTGTAGTTCCTTTGACTCTACAAATTAAGACAGGTTTTAAGTGAGTTCTCTTTTCATATCTGTATTCAATATTTACAGAACATTCTTTCATGTCGTTAATAAATATGATTCAGGATTTTTTTTTTACTTGAACATTAAAGAAATATTATGTATGCAAAATTCATTATACTTTGTTAATCTTGCCTGGAATATGAATAAAAATCAATTAATCAAAACATTTTTTATTCATGGTGATGTCCCCAATTTTTGTTTTTTTTAAATAATCACTGCCAAAGTCACGGAGGGGCATTGTTTAGCCCTCTTGAAAAAATACTTTCAATTATGCATCATGAAATGTATTGTGCATACAAAATTAAAAATTACAAAACATTGATGAATACAAATTCAATATCCGCCTCGGTGGGTTTTATAATTTTGGACAAATGACTTGAAGTCTGCCCTTTGAGCAGGTCGTATCTACAAACTAGCTTATGAAAAGACTGTATCTTACCTGTTTGTGTGCCAGTGTTATGGTGACCGGAGCATTCAGAGTTTTGGTTTCACTCGTACCGAGGCTCGCTCCGATGACATTAGTATTGATCGTGATATTACGACGCCCATCATTGCTTCCCACTTGATTGTCTTGGCCACCGTCCATTACAAACAATGCATCGTCTCGGTAAACAGTAAATGCTATATTCCCCATGGTGCCTTCATCAATGCTATCTGGTCCAATGACGATAGCTGCTTGGACAGTACCACCTACATTACCGTTGCCGCGATTGTTGGTGGATAGCTGGATGTCACTTTCATCAAAAGATTGGCTGTCATCGCCGATGATGGAGAAGGCAATCCCATCACGGACACCATCAGACTCAGAGTTGAGTACCTAAAGAATGTATTAAAGGCCTGGTCAGATATGGCGCAGTAACACGCTGCCCAAAAAACCCAGCGGAAATGGATGGGACTGCGCACAACAAAGGACTTCCGCATGTTCACTGAGATCTGTGTTATATGACATGGGAGTCGAACCCTCAACCCTTGGACTGAGAGTAGTGGATAAACCACCAAACCACGACACTTCCACATGGTGGCGAAGTGTTTGAGCAAACCGGTACCTATAGAGGTGTTGTGGTCTAAGAACTTGATAGGAGATGCAAGAATCGTAAATTCGATCCCCGAACTAATTCTATATGAAGCACAATACAGAGTACCATATTACTAACTTCAAGTCATATTCCCTTGTCCTCTGGGTTACTGGTTCTAAACAACAGAGCCTGCACATGAGGTTCGCTGCGAAATCATTCTATGGCCTGGGGCAGGGCACCCCTGTTTAGCACACAACTGTTTAGAACCAGCAACCTTGACAATTGAGCCAGTATGAAGTCACACATCGGTAGTGTATTCAAATCCAGATTTGTTTGTTTATCATCATACCTGTATCACGAGGTTTGATGCCACGTACTGCAAGGTCTGGCTGGAAGGCAAATTGACGGCTAGAAGGATTTCCTCCAAGGCCTCGGTGGCTCTGCTTACAGCACCATTCATCATCTGAGCCTCCATGATCAAGCCTTTTTCTAACGTGGCCAGGATGCTTAAGATGTCGACGACAAATGCAACATTCTAGTATAAACAAAAAACAAAAAAAACAACGACAATAATGATGGTGATCATAGGCCCTAATGATAATAATAATAATGATGAGGATAATAATAATCATAATAATGATATTAATGATAATATTCATGAAAATAGCCCTTACATTAATCATATTAATAACAACAACAATGAAAATAATAATGATAGTAATAATATCACCAACACCATTGTTCAAAAGATATTCTTCATTTTGACTTTGTTATTGGATGTAAAAATAAATTGTGTTTGATATTTGCTTCTGCTACGTTTACACTATGTTCCCAGGGGCCACAACAATCACGTTTCAGGCCACCATCGACAAAACGGGATGGACGTGAGACAACGCGGGGGACGGAATGGGCTAACGTGACAGGCCGCTATTGCCGTGGATGCCGGGTCAGATTTTTAAACTGTCAAAAAATTTGCCACGCCAGTCACGGAGCGAATGAGAAACCTAGTAGGCGGTAGTAAAACGGGGTGAACACAACGAAACGTGACAGTACGTAATGGGCCGTAACAAAACTTGGAGGCGGTCCGTAGTGGGACGGTTTACCGACCCGGCACGCTAAGGCGCGTTGCATTCTACTACGGCCTGACACAATGGGCAGGTGTCAGGATACAATGATTGCTATTTCTTGGGAAGCTATTTTTTATACCGTGTGCACAAATGTGCTTCAAAGCTGCCCGGCATACACGTTTCATCCTAAGAAAGCCTAAGCAGAAGGTGAAAAACGTGTCAGAACTTGATCAGAACGTGAGAAACGTGAGGGACCCCATCAGGACTTAACGGGCCAGTAGGGAACGTACTCGTATCCGTGGCAGACCGCAGGCCGTACCGCAGTGTACCTTGAAGCCTCTTGGACAGCATTCCCTTTCCTTCCAACGCCCCTTAACGGAAACCGTGAGAACACTTGGCGAGACCTTACAGAACTTGAATACGGAGGGAAAAAAATGCCAAAATCTGCCGTGGCCGTCACAGGAAGATAGAATTCAATGAAGTAGTGATGGACTGGAATTGAAAGCATCAACCCTGGTGAATGATCCCGACCCCTTTCCGTGGATGATGATCTGATCCGCCTCGAGCTTCAGGCAATGAAACACAAAGTCATGGGACCAGTTCTCAGGCTGGTACTTTGTATAAACGACCAACTAACTTAATTTGTGTCTCAACGGGATAGGGTGTTATGTATTGACCCCCTGAACAAGCCATCCCAAGGAAAATCATTTTAAGCGCAAGTATACCGCAATGGCCATCCCACTGCAGACACCATGGCAACCTGTTCCAGATGGTTGGAATCCGGACACCACGCTTCAAGATGTGCCAACGATCTCAAATGCCGACATTGCCAAAACCGGGCAATCGTAAAAGTGCCCAGCGATCGCTAAACACGAAGAGGAGAAAAATAAAAACTTCTCCTACAAAAAAGAAATAATTTATTGAGCTGTTTTAATATTGGATATGGAAATAGGACGCTACCTGTATTGTATTTCATGACTCTGGTCATACATCAGTTTTAGGACCTAAAAGTGCACTAGAAATGTCAGGTAATGATACACAAGGTCAGTGGACTTATAAACATTGTGGATGTATGAAAGGTATATAGGCCTATGTCCCATTTGTAGGCCCCAAAAAATGAAAAGGTTAAATTCCAACGGCATTTGAAAGACAATACTAATTTAGAACTTCCCTCAAAACTAAAGGGCTTGAAAATGGCTTTCGGTGGGAAAATGAATAACAACACTTAAGTGATTGCAATCACCTGAGTAATATAGTCTAGATAGATTTACAGACCCTTTTACCGAATGGTTGTACGTTTTGTGCTGCACAAACATTCAATCAGTTTAATTTTGGCCAATACAAGTAGGTTATTGATGTAGAAAAATGCTCATGTACCTGTTACAGCTAATTCTATGTTATTACCAAAGAAAAAAAGATGTCAGTCAGTTACTCACTAATGTCTGACAGTGAAATCTAGAAGGTAAAAGGGTTTCATTGCATAATATGAAAACTAGGACACTGCTAATGTTTAAATTTCACACATAGGAAATTCATGACATATATTCATAATTCCTGCAATGTTCTACATAATTTGATGTTGCTGCAAAAGGGACAAAATATCTTTAAGCGCTTAACTGTATATAAATATATTATCATTATTATTATTATTACAACAATATGCTATTTTATGGCATCCCAAGAGAGAGATACATATAATGAAATGCATTTTTTTTTCAATTGGGTGATCTTTCATCAAATCAATGAATGCTTATTGTTCAATCAAAAGTCAATAAAATCACCTCTTGCATTGGTTGAGGAATCGACCCTCTCTGGTGAAGGATGTCAAATGCAGCATTGACAACGGCAGAAGTAATATTCGGGTCTTGGGAGATCACAGTCAACACTGACAGGATGTCCTGGGTGTTTCTTTCAGCAGTCGTCGGATTCTATCAACAAAACACAAAGTTTTAAATGACGGGTTACCAACTTTTATTCTAGAGTAATTAAGATATTTTCTTTAATCAAGTTTAATTTGATATAACTTTTAAAAATCAGCCTATATTTTATGTGAAGGAAATTTAAATATGAATTAACACTATAATACAGCACAAACTAATTCAAACAGAGAATGGAGGCGAACAAACAACAAATAACATGTCTATTTTTATTAATCATACAAATATGTCGGATCGTACAGAGCACCAAAAGAATGGGGAGGAGAATTGTAAAAGAGATAATCCATCGATGGAGATCTTGATTAGTAACAAACAAGAGGCATTCACCAAATCTGATGACCATGAGACCAAAAGGCTAGACTGCATGTTTAGATTTACTATAAAACCAAGTAAATGTATCAGATATGTTTATATGTAGGCAAAAGCAAAGAGAAGAGGAAGAAAGTTATATGGTAGTGAGATCAACAGATCGAGAGAGAGAGAGAGAGAATATAGAAACAATAAACTCATCTTTTGACAATTTTTGCATTTGTGCGTATGCATCAATTTTGAGGTTTAACAAATGTCTATGAGCTAAATCTAGGTCAATCATAGCTAAAAGTGATGATTTGAAATTGCTATCAGCAACACAGTTCAAGTGAAATAAAAATTGAACTAGAACATTCAGTACGAACGGCACAATCGAAAACATGCGCACAAATTTTTGAATTGTTCAAAAAGATCTTAAACGTGTATTAAATTGGTCAAATAAGCGATTGGACCAATTTTATATTTTGACGCGCGCATCCCCCATGACGTGCATAGGGACATGGGTGTGACCAAAAGTAAATCCATGACGTCAAGTACATGTACATGTTTATGCATATCAAATAACATTCAGAAATGACAATGTATGAATGAAATATGGTCAATACTAGAAAATTATCAAAATGGCGCCTAGATGACGTCATGCATCAGTAATAATAAAATTTTCTGTTCGGTTAAAAAATCTTGCATTTGGTAAATGTCAAGAAAAATTCATTGTCATTAACCGTGTCATTCATGAGATATGAAGAAAAAAAATCCCTAAAGAAAGAAGAAAAGAAAAAAGATAAGATTACGACAAAATCAATAGGTACTCTGCCATGCTGCAGATCACCTAATAATAATGATTAACACATGCAATACTACTATTATCACTATTAATTTCCAAATAATGATATTAATACCAAAAAGTAAGAGATTAAAGCTAGATGTTTTTTCTTCTAGAATCGATTAGTCCAATTTATCTTTTATTTAACTTTCAATCTTAAGTTTATTTATTGTGTGGATAAATATGATTTTCAAGCATTTAAGGGTTAAGAACATTCCGCAGTAAGATTTATGTGCACCTTAGATGCACAGGGCCAGCTGATCATGTATTTACTTTGCACAATACCAGGAACTCTATAACAGACTAGAAGAAGATCAAGTTTACCTCTCGTAAGTAGATTAAGAGTTGATCAGCCGTTTTATTGCCACCGCAGTTATCTGAAGGTACCCATGCACAAGGAGAGATATAATCACCGGAGCAGACGGCTCGTGCTATTGGCTCTCCATCTTTAGACAAAAAACAAGTTCCGAATAAATACATTATAGGTCTTATATTACCACGGTATACTGTGTGTAGATGTTGGGGGTATAGTGGTTCATTCTTTTGACTCTCAATTTCAGGGTTGAGGGTTCGAATCCAAGTCTGACACTAATGTCCTTTTGCAAGATATAAATCCACAATTACAACCCTCCACCACCCAGGTGTAAATGGGTGCCTGGCAGTTGCTGGGATAATAATGAATGTAGGGCCCCCATGAAGAACAGCATAATACTGATGCGGTTTCTTGGGTAAAAAATATTGTGATTATTTTCTTCTTCTTTATCTTCCTCTTCATCTTCTTATCACTATTATTAATACTAATGCTATCATTATTAGTATTACTATATACTACTGCTGTTGTATTATGATGTTCTTGTTTTATCAAAGAACTTTCCAGTTGGTAATAATCTTGACATTCATGGGTTTGCTTTCTCATGTAAGCTCAACTATCTTAAGTTTAAAGAAAAAAAATATTCCTATAATTAGAATATCAGAAATATTTGTATCATTGTACCATTGACGGTGAACCATGGACATTCTCCACTCGATTTACTCCACGAATGAAGGTCTCCTGACGAAAACTGGACAATACCATACGAAGATGGCCAAGAGGTGTTTGGACATAGAACTAAGAGAGAGAGAGAGAATTTAAATTTCATAATCTGTCATTGCAGTTCTTGAACATTTTAAGAAGTGATGCAATACGGTATTAATATTGCTCTTGGTTTCCTTTTTGAAAGTCTGTGCAATAGTGTTAAGTTCGTTGCACACCAGACGATCCTACGGCCATCAGATTTTTTTTAAGAAAACGCAATTACCTTAGATATGGAGAGTTAAACATACATCATCTTTCTGACCTGTATTTTCAATAATAAATACTTATCACTGACATTTTAGTGTCTTTTTGCTTTGTAGTCGACTGAAAAGCATGTTCGGCTTCAGATCACAGAAAACTCCTGGGCCCCATTTAACAAAACATATCATCAGTGACAAATGACAGTTTTTTCACAAGCTAGTGAAATCCTTGCTTCTGATAGGTTATCAGCAGATTTGTCACTAATTTTTGTCAATTGTCATTAAAAAAAGGCTTTGAGAAACGGGTCCCCTGGTCCGACATTGCTGCAAACTGGGCTTTCCCCCAAATTCCTATTTTTCTTTAATTCATATGATTATTCAGAGTGGCGATCACTAAGAACACATTCCAATATTCATATCAAAAGCGATAGCATGTGTTTCTTATATCGGATTGCAGTTAGATCATTTAGTATTTACTTGGCATCAACCCATAGCAGGACACCAGTTGCACCAATTTTAGTCCACTTCCAATGCAGTACATTGTGCAGTGCTACAATAATAGTGAATCGATTGTAACTAATCATTATAGTTGATAAATTGGTAACCAGTTTGAGATATAAAGTCACTATTTTTATGTAAAAATTGGCATTTTTTTGGTTAAATTTTGCAATTGTTTTTCATATAAGTTGAACTAAGAAAAAGAATTCTTTAAACTATTAAGAAGGAGTGGAAAACAAGATTCATTCTTGCCAAAAGCTGATTAATACACAAAATTAAGAAATATGAAAAATACTGAACTCCTGTAGGTTAATATGATTTCAATTGAGCAAGATTCACCTGTACTGAGTACCAGAAGGAGGGAAGAGTCAACGTAACCATTAGAAACTTCCTCCACGTGAAATAATCCACTCCACAGCAGGTCCATTTCATCTTGTGTAGTCATGCTACTGTTGGCTATGTAGGCTCTCATATCAATCAACACACCATCATCTGGTAGAAGTTGATTCACGTGAACGTAAATAGTGCCGTTGGTGTCACTCTCTGTGACAAGCGCCTCAAACACCGCCTCGAACTAGATATAAAATGATGCCCACATTATCGTGGATGTTTAATCTAGTCGAGTATTTTTACATAAGATGGTAAATTTTATGTAAGCATGTGTGTTTTATACTCTACGGGAGGACTGGCGCAGCTCGTTACTGCTCGTTACTGCTTCCGCCCAGCAGGCGAGCCGAACCAGCCGAATCAACTTCTGTTGATTGGTCGAGCACTGTCTGCGTCGGCCAATGAGCCTTGTGCGTTATTGTTCCATTTATCAATCAAATTATTGACTGCTGCGCCGGTCATCCTGTAGAGTATAAAACATGCTTGCTTACATTAATTTTTATCACCTGACGAAGTGTTGCAGCAGCGCACGAAAAGTCGTGATCTTTTAGATCCCTTATTTACCACATTGCGAGACAAATGAATATTACTAGCGATATTTTTTATAAATGTTATTTGTTTCATTTTTTTTGCCTAATGGTTATAAAATACACATGATATCATTATACAATGGTTATTAATTGCAGTGATATCAGAATTCAAAAGTTAGAAAACAACAAGATGTATCACTGATTATTTGGTAATTCCATTTATAAAATGCATGAGATTCATATCTCAGTAAGCTACGCAAATTTCCACATCAAATTCATATTAGACAATTGAATGAATGAAACAATAAACCAATGAAAGAAACAGGTAAAGATTATTGTTTTCTGACTTTTTTGTTACTGCAAAAATAACCAAGGATTTACCCTAGCTCAGAAAAACTGGGAACCGTGAAAGAGAATGTATATCATTCTAAATCAAAGATATTGCAAACGACTTAAAAATTACAATCCTTTTACCTTTACTTTAATAGCAAGCACAAGGGTCTTGTAATCTGAAGATTCTTGATCAGCGTAAAATGACGTGAAATTTCTTACAATCCTGAACTTCAGATGAAAAATAGATATATCTGTATTAAAGAAAAACAAACATGTACATACTGTTAATGTAATCTGATGTTTCACAAAAGTTGTTGCACCAAGTTCACCTGAATCATATTGTGTGAAATAAATTTACATTCCTATTAGGCTACATTCAATATCTCCCCCCCCCCCCCAAAAAAAAGTAGTGTTGCAACATGCAGATGGAATATTGCTGTGATCCAACGTTGCTTACTTTCTGTAGAAATGTGTTGTTTGATATGTAAATGAGGTTATATAGACGTGGTAATGTCCAGTGGATACGTCGCCGGACTGTGGATCACTTGGTGCGCGGTTCTAGTCCCTCTGCGGCACTTATGTCCGTTAATCTACATTTGCCACTCTTCACCAAAGTGTAGTCAATGGGTATCTGGTAGGAATTTATTCCTTGCATAACATTACAAAATTGCTCTAGTATTTTAAGCACAATTGATTGTTCGAAACACGTCACATGACACGCAACGTTTTTTTGCAGTTCGTACAGGAGTGCAAAAAAATGCCCAACGAAAAGTAACTTTGTACGCTCCATTCCAGCGTATGGCGGGAGAAACATATCTTGCATAAATTTTAAAGAGTTGCATCCATGGAAATGTTTGCGGAGTTGTAGCTGAAATTGCGAGTTGCTCCAGTTCTGAACGCGAGGCCAGGGGGGCATTTCACAAAACTTGTCATCAGTGACAAATGGCAGTT
The DNA here is from genome assembly GCF_000002235.5 of Strongylocentrotus purpuratus. Lineage (NCBI taxonomy): Eukaryota > Metazoa > Echinodermata > Echinoidea > Camarodonta > Strongylocentrotidae > Strongylocentrotus > Strongylocentrotus purpuratus. The sequence continues at coordinate 37,625,373 of NW_022145607.1, read as the reverse complement.
TTTGTTATAAGCTACTGAAATCCCTGCTTCTGATTGGTTATCAGCAGATTCGTCACTGATTTTTGTCATTGAGAGAAGGCTTTGTGAAACAGGTCCCAGGTCTGTGACATTCACAGAGACCAGCACTACATACATGCCAACCCTCACAAATAATATGGATTATTCTGATTTTCAGGATTTCTAGGACCTGATTTTCTTTTCTTTTTTAGGGGGGGGGGGGGGTTGTTTTGATTTGTGTTTTTGTTTTTGGTGTTGCTTAAGCCAACTTAAGCTTGTTTTATCATGTGCCGCGATTTGATAGTTCACATATTGTGTGCATTGAATGGCTGCATGATCGGCAGCCAATTTTTATTCACTTTTGGTACAGATTTACGGCATATTGCCAGTTACACTGCCGCTGCTGCGATTTCTTATTTTCGAAGGCATACCGAGCTAAAAAGTCATAATTCCTATTTTAAAATGTTGGCAGGTATGGCACTATATAGTTCAAGAAACTGTGGCATTAAGCCTTTATACAGCGATGTTCCTGGTCCATCTTCGCAGCCTCAACTAAAGCCATTATCGGAATCAACAGCAAAGCATCCACAAACATTTACATGGATGCAACGTTGACATTTGTAAATTTTTGCATCAAACTCCACTGTAATAAATGCGTTCAAACTCAAATTTAAATTTATTTTTGTTTATTTTTGCCTTCGACTTAATAGGCCTAGTATAATAGGATGGATTTAATGAAGGAATTCCAGCTTGCAAAATGTGGAATCCCATGGACTTTTGGATAAGTAGCAAGGTCTAACTATCTTTTTATTTTTCTAGAACTATTACATAACTCTCGTAGGCCTAGACTCTTACGTTAATCTAGACTTTTGTTGTTTTGATTGTCATGCCTATGTCGCTATTTTATGAAACAAATAACGCACTTAACCCTGTTGTGCATAATGTAAATGCAGTGCACGCTCTGTATCTTCAGATGGTGCACACTGTGAACTCGGCTCGTGCAGAGAAGCGGCACCAATCTAAAGAAACCTCGCTTGCAATACATTTACACTAAAGCACGCTGGGCCGTGCATTGTTTGTATAATACTACTTTGTAGGTACATCAAGTATCCTCTGGGTTGGATACGCAATACCCTGGACTACAATGACATATTCCCAATAGATAGTCCCAGGTAATCATCTTTTATTATTAGGGCGATAGTATTTGGTGAATTCGAAGATAAAGATGTAATTGTCTCGGGTCGTTGTCTTAAAGTAAAATTTTGGATGTAACTGTTTTTGTATCAAACAATACCCTCTTCCCCCCCCCCCCCAAAAAAAATGAAATAAATGAAATAATAACCTCTGATTCTTAGCAGTGCTTGCTTGCTTTCAATATGAGGTCCGTTTTCTGGGATACCAACACAGCTATAGTACGCCTGATCAGGGGGGCTCATCTCATCGATGACATAGTTGGATATATCACGGGTGTCAGGCACCTTTCTCCCATCTCTCCACCAGTCAAAGTGCTGAACATTTTGGAATTCACAGTTCAATACTACCATCTCTGATATACCTACAGTTTTATTTCTAGGGTGAGTGGTAACGGTCGACACACCTAGTACGGATGAAGAAAGAAATTTCATTACCATTAATCATGACATTTTTCTTTATACAAATCTAACAATGACTTAAGGTACTTTGTCCGAATTGCAGGCCAAAAAAACGAAAAGGTTAAATTCCAACGGCATTTGAAAGATAATATTAATTTAAACTTTCCCTAAAAAAGGGGGAGGCTTGACAATGTCTTTCAGTGGGAAAATAATGACTATTAGTTGTTGAATCGACTTAGGAGCTATAGAGCCATTAGTTGTCGAACCGACTTAAGACCTAAAGAGCCAACAAGTAATAGTCTGATTTTCAGACCATTGTACCGAATGGTCGTACGTTTTATGCTGCACAAAGATTCAAGCAGTTTAATATTGGCCATTACAATAAGTGGGTTATTAATGTAGACAAATGCTCATGTACCCTTTACAGCTCATTTTATGGATGTTATTACCTAAGAAGAAAAAAGCCCGTCAGTCACTCAATGGTGTCTCACAGTGAAGTCTAGCAAGTAAACAGGTTTCCTTGCATAATTTGAATATTAGGACACTGCTAACGTTTAAATTTCACAGATAGGACATACATGATATATTGATAATTCCTGCAAAGTTCTACAGAATTTGATGTTGGCTGCAAAAGGGACATAGTATCTTTAAGTGATTTGTTCCAATGAACACAAATCATAAGGACTGTGTTGTTCTTACTAGAAATTAATTCAAATGTTTTTTGGGGCGCTATTTAGCTGTAACCACATTCACATGTTCTCAAATTAATAATCTAAATTTTTAAGCATTATCTCAACAAATTTGTGATAAGTATGTTGCTTGCAATCACGTGTGTAAGCTCAAACACAATTCCAATTCCTATTACAGATCTAAAAAATGACATATAGATTATTGCTTTAAGATTATTATATTTTTCCAAAAATTGTCTAGTAGAATATTGAATCAATCGCATAAAAGTTTATAACAAACTAATTGATAACTATTTGTTATTTTGTGAATGCTGATTACCTTTTGTATGCATTTTTATCATTGTAAAATTATGACACTTTCAAAATAATGAATAAACCATTTGTTTTGCTCTCATACTCAAAGGAAACAAATTTTAACATTAGATATTGGAACAAGAATAATGAGATGTAACTAATAGAAAATGTTGCCATTTCTCACCTCCTTAAATATTGATTTTTAGAGTGCTAAAACCAGAGACAAATTTGATCCATGGCTGAGGCATGACACATAGTCATAACAACAATTATTCTATGTAAGTGGTGGTTTTGACTTAAAAACCTTTTCTGATATACAGTCAAACCTGTCTATAGTGACCGCCCGAGGGAAACAAAAAGAGTGGTCTTTGTAGACATGTGGTGTGTGTAGACAGGTTCATTTAGTACATGTTTCAATGAGAAACCGTTTTCAAGGGGGAAAAAATGTGTTCTTGTAGACAGGTGGTCACTATTAAAAGCGGGTTTACTTGGTACTTGGTTGGGTAATCCCTTTGGCAGCTCACTCAGGAAGCTATACTGGGATGGTAGGTGAGGCAAGTGACTACAAGGAGTGTCATGAATTGCTGGAATGGTGTGTGGACAAAGCACTTGTCAATTTACAGTAAAATATGCTAAGTCCAGTGCAAGTAAAAACCAAGCTAGTAAGCTTATATGATGTGAGAACCAACGGGGGGCTGCATCGTTCTGATGGAGGGTAGAGCAGCCTCCTTGAAGTTGGTTATTCCTGTTGCATTGACTGCAGAGCCTGGCAAATGGTTCCAGATCCTTATTGCTCTTGGGTAGTATGAGAACTTGAAGGAGTCGATAGTTGCAACAGGAATTACATACTTCAGGTTGTGGTCATGTCTTCCGAAGTATGTAGCGGGGATAACAATAGTTGGTGCAGGTATGGAGACAAGTCGGTGATGGATCTTGTAGAGAAGGGTGCATTGGTCGAGGATTCGACGTGTGTGAAGCGTGTCCCACCCTAGAGCTGCCACAAGAGCTGATGGTGATGTGGTGTATCTGTAGTCACGGTACACAAAGCGAGCCGCTGTTCTTTGTACTTGCTCTAGCATTTTTGTGACCGTGACGCTGTGTGGGTTCCAAGCCTCCGAGGCATACTCCAATTGGGGGCGCACTAAGGCTGTGTAGGCCCTGGACTTTACATCCCTGGTACAGGGTGAGAGAGTCCTGCGAAGAAGACCTAGAGTACGGCTTGCTTTATGCCGGATGGTTTGGCAGTGCTTGTTCCAACGGAGATCAGCAGCAACCGTTACTCCAAGGTACTTGTACTCTTTCACTCTCGGAATCAGTCCATTTGACAGGTGGTATTCTCGGATGCTGGGAGTACGCTTCCGTGTGATGGTGAGGATAGCGCACTTTTTCACGTTGAAGTCCATCATCCAGTTTGAGGACCACCTGGACAGCTGTTGGAGATCGTCCTTTAGGATTTGATGGTCCTCAGGGCATCGAATCTCACGATAGAGGGTGCTGTCATCTGCGAAGAGACGCATTGTGGACTGGATGTTGTCTTGGATATCGTTGATATACAACAGGAAGAGGGTAGGGCCGATGACGGATCCCTGGGGGACTCCAGATGTTACATCCCTCCATGTTGATTTGGATCCATCAACTACGACTGCCTGCTGTCTATCAGTGAGGAGAGACATTATCCACTGGAGTGAGTCACCACTTATTCCATAGTACTGAAGTTTGGTTGACAGGAGAAGGTGTGGTACTCGATCAAATGCCTTCTTGAAGTCCAAGAAGATTATATCAGCTTGGCTACGCTGCTGTAGGATGGAGGACCAGTCGTGGACGGCTGTTGTCAATTGAGTGGTTGTTGACAACCCTCGTCGGAAGCCATGCTGTGCATCAGTGAGGATATTATTCACTGCAACATGCTTCGACACATGGCTCAGGATGATGTGTTCCATGACTTTGCAGCAAACGCAGGTAAGTGAGATCGGTCTGTAGTTGGAGGGGTCACACTTTTCTCCCGACTTGTGAATAGGGGTAACCAGTGCTTGTTTCCATTGGGCTGGAACGATGCCACTGTTGTAGCTTTGTTGAAACAGGAAGGACAGTGGAGAAGCAATCTCGTGAGCTACCAACTTTAGGAGCTTGGGTGGAAGTTCATCAGGTCCGCTGGCCTTTGAAGGGTCCAGTTGTTGGTCCAGTTTGACTGTAGTTGATACAAATGGACCCACAATTGCCCCCAACATATCCTGCAGATATTTCAATTACAGAAAAGAGATCATTGAAATCTGATATCATTTGTATTTGGCAAACAAGCATTATTTAGTTTAGAACACATGAAGCTCATACCATCTTGTGTTTGGTCAATGTTGCATGTTGTTCCCGCGTAGAGCGACGAGCAAGCACACTGTCGTTCAGCTGGTATGCATGTACCTCCATTGAGACAAGGATTCAACGCACAGTAGCCTATTGAGAAAAACACATTGGTTCAGTGGTAGAGCAGTGATCTCTAATTGACTCTAAACAAGAAGGTCCTTGGTTCGAAGCCAAGTGAATGCGCTATTGCCGTTTGACAGAGCAATAATCCTTGATTACCAAGTCCCTTGGACATAATAAGTCACTTCTGAGATAACACTTGTACAAATGACTCCCAAATATCCATATTCTGATTCCAATTCCAGTTTGCAATAGGTTACCTTAGGTTGTGTTTTGATACCATGAACCTTCATATCAAATTTCATTAAAATCTGTCAAACAATACTAAAGTTATGGATCGGAAACCAGATTCGCATATTTAATGAGCTATGACCTTTGACCTACATACTAGGAAATTGAACCTAGGCTGTGTTTTGATACCATGTGCCTTCATATCAAATTTCATTAAAATCTGTCAAACAATACTAAAGTTATGGATCGGAAACCAGATTCGCATATTTAATGAGCTATGACCTTTGACCTACATACTCCGAAATCAAACTTAGGCTGTGTTTTGATACCATGAACCTTCATATCAAATTTCATTCAAATTCGTCAAACATTACTTGAGTTTTCAAATGGAAACCAGATTTGCATATTTAATGAGCTATAACCTTTGACCTACATACTCCGAAATTGAACTTAGGCTGTGTTTTGATACCATGTGCCTTCATATCAAACTTCATTAAAATCCATTAAACATTACTGAAGTTATCGATCGGAAACCAAATTTGTTACAAACGGACGGAAGCACGGAAGGACGGACGGCAGCGTTACTACACTGTCGCTCATAAAGGTGGAATTTTTTTTTTTTACCCCAATTTACGGAATTATTTTTAAAATAATAGATCTAGATAATATACATTCTCAGATTTTATTGAATAATAATTTGCCAATGTGTGTTTTGCGTGACTGCTGAAGCACACAGAAGATTTGTTTATGTTGGGAACCGGGGTAAAATGCAATAAATTATTGAAAATTTAATGCATTTTCTGTGTTCTTTTATATTCATGGAAACTGCCCCCTACCCTAGCCCCTCCCTGCTGCGTACAGTCATGGTTCAGTGACAAAGCAATGGCCTCGTAACTGTGAGGCCCCAGGATCAAAACCGTGTCGATGTGCTATATTAGTGCCCTTTTGTTGGGCATTAATCCTCATTACTGTCATTTATGAATTAAGAGCGTAGGTCCCTAGTTGATAAGCATTGTAGCACACACATGCTTCAGCAGTCACGCAAAACACACATTGGCAAATTAGTATTCAATAAAATCTGAGAATGTATACTATTATCTAGATCTATTATTTTTTAATTATTTTTAAAATAATTCCATAAATTGGGGTAAAAAAAAAAAAAATCCACCTTTATGAGCGACAGTGTATATCCTGTCCGACTTCGTCGGCAAGGGGATAATGAAATTATTGTTCTAGACGTGGCTTACGCCAAACTGTTGTTCAAGTCTGCAAAACTTACCGCTCTGACAATATGTGCCAAACCATCCCTCAGTGCAATTACAGGTGAACGAGTTCAGTCGATCGACGCATGTTCCTTCATTTAAACACGGGCCGGAATAACATTCGTCAATATCTATTTGAGAAATGGGATTTCAACTAAATTACTTGAGGTATTTATTAATTGTTTTACTTTATTTATTTCTTTATTTTCCATCCAGTATCTACTCCAATGGATTAACCACATTTCACAGCCAGATTCAATATGCCCTATACGGTAAGTGATATTATGTTACTTGTTTATATCCTGACTGAGTGTGTATGTATAAATTGTGATGCAGAATAAAACACTGGCAGACTATTTGACTCACAAACTAAAGAGTGATATCTCTTGGTATCGAGTAGATATAAGAACAAAAAGTTGTATATGTGTTTGTATAAATATCGGGCGTATGTGTACATCAAATTACTCTTATTTATGTATTCTTCATTGCATGTTCCTAATTACAGAATTACAGAATAAATTAAAACACAAACACACACATGATCAAAACAAACAAACAATACCGATTTCACAGGTGAAGCCCTCCCATCCTGGAGGGCAATCACAAGAGAAGGCGTTCAGGAGGTTATTACACTCTGCATCGTTTAGGCATTGGTTTGAAGAACATTCATCAACATCTGTGAAGTAATTCAATAAAGGACATATAAACTGTTCAAAAATCAAGTTATGCAATCCAAGATTGAGCGTTGATATCTCTCTTGCTGCTATTTATATTGACATTGCTTTCATTGAAAAGCCAGTTTATAACCATTATGTATAGGATTAAGTAAAAAAAAAAAAAAAAAAAACGTTGCCAAATGCAGTGTTATTGTCAACAGTGAATTCTCCATTTGATTAAAATGTGACACCTTTGTAAAGGGGAATAATGAAGCCCTTTAATGATACCAACATCATGTATGATAACAATATCAAACTTGAATTGGAGAACTTGTTTTGAGGACTTTCATTTATTTGCACTGATTTCTACAAGAGCATCATTTCAGAAAACTGTCATCTGCAGGCTGATATTTCTTTAGAACACGCGTAACAAAATAAACACACGTTTGTAGCAGTTTTGTGAAACAACGCCGAGATAGCCAACGACTGGGCACATCCCCAATCCCTCTTGGACGTTACCTTTAAATTTTGTCCCCAAAACAACAAATGGGTGGGTTACCTTGTTTAAGGTTATTGCTTAAGCCGAAAAGCAATTGAATTTAGTAAATATAATTACTGAACTACAACATGATGTTGCTGATACCATGTAGTGACACTGCAATTTACAATTTGGTTGTATAAGAATGATAAACATATGTCTTGGCACAAAAACTTTCAGGATCGTAAAATCATGATACATCAGACGAGAGAGAGAGAGAGAGAAAGTGGAAGAGAAAGAAGGAAACTAAGGCAAAACAAAGAAAACTAAAGAAAAACATAACATAGATTAAGAAGAGAGAATTAGGATTAAGAAAAACGAAGAGATAGAAAGTAATTGGAAGACACAATATACTGGTTAACTATGTTACACCATGTTCACTGGGCCAAAGAAACACAGGACCAAATTGCTGTACAACTAACAAACATGATGCTAAGATCTTACCAGGGCACGAAACTCCATCTACGTCAAGATAATATCCTGGGTTACAGGAACACACAAAGCTACCCGGTGAGTTGGTGCAAGATTGGTTGCATGGAGATCCTTCTTGACACTCGTCTACATCTGTAAAAACGATTAATTGATGATTAGAAAATAATAGCAACAGCAGCAACAACAACAGAACTAACCAGAGAAACAGCATCAACAATAACAGCAACAACAACAACAACAACAATTTCAATTATTTAAACATATTTGTGGGTTACACCCAGGAAGCATTACATTTAACAACAACATAAATCACCAGAGAAACGGTAGTAGCAAAACACGACAGCAGCAGCATCAACAGTACAACAGCAGCAACAATAACAGCAACATCAACAATATCAACAACGGGAAATTATCATAACAACAGTAATGACAAGATCAACAAAAAGAACAAAAGGGAAGCATATTATACGAAGAGCGGTTTTATGAATTTCGAACACGGGGGAGGGTCCAATTTCTATCAAATCTAACAAGAAATAGTAAAGGGGGTCTAACCCCCCCCCCCCCCCCCCCCCCCCGTTCTCCTTGATCTTCCCTTTTCTTTGTTTGCCTATAGCAATGTGTGACTTAAATGGCGTATCCAAAAAGGGGGGGGGCAGAGTTTTGGCTACTTTTTGGCCAAAATTATCATCTATCGTCAATCTTGATCAGGGGTAATTTTTTCCTATCATTATTATTAGCAACAGAGATTTGATGGGCCTATTCTATGTAAACATGTGCCCTGATGCTAGAAACAACAACATTGTCATTTAGGGTTATGTTTGCAAAAAATAACATTTTACATTGATTTATGTCCAAATTCCAACCAAATTTTCAGTCAGAAAACTGATGTAAAACGAACAAAAAAATATATAAAAATGTGTACTGATTTCGAAAAAATTAATCCCATATAAAGGACTTGCCCAGTTTGGACCACTTTGATAATTTCAATATCAGGCTAGCGTCTTTTTTGCGACGCACTGGTTGAACGATGTCAACCCGCCAGCTTAAACATTGACGTTGAGGGCGCTGTTAACTGTGAATCCAGCCCTTTAAAGATACTATGTCCTTTTTGCAGCCAACATCAAATTCTGTAGAACTTTGCAGGAAATATGAATATATCATGAATGTCCTATTTGTGACATTTAAACGATAGCAGTGTCCTAGTATTCAAATTATGCAAGGAAACCCGTTTACTTGCTAGACTTCACTTTGAGTGACTGACTGTTTTTTTTTCTTCTTTGGTAATAAAATGAGCTGTAAAGGGTACATGAGCATTTGTCTACATCAATATAAACCCACTTCTTGTGATGGCCAAAATTAAATTGATTGAATATTGCGTAGCATAAAACGTGCGACCATTCGGTACAATGGTCTGAAAATCAGACTTTTACTTACTTGCTCTATAGCTCTTAAGTCGATTAGTAAATAAGTATTATCTTTCAAATACCGTTGAAATTTAACCTTTTCATTTTTTGGCCCTGCAAATGGGACATGTACCTTTAAGAACATTTTATATAACTGTAACTCAATCTTGACATAAGTTACCAAGTTCACAATTCATGCCGCGCCATCCTACATGACAGAGACAATCATAGGCGTTCTCCAGGTTATAACAAGTCCAGGTTCCATTTTCATTACATGGTGACGATGCACATTCATCTATATCTAGAGATATAATGCAAAAGGAAATGAAGAATAATGTTGGCTTTGAATTTATTTCCACGCAAGTTATTAAAGTTATACACCTTATTTCCTAATATTTAAATATATTTATATTTAGCTTACAGCGTCATTAGACGGACATATGTAGCGAAAAAAATGAGTCATTTAGTTGACATGGTCATTAGCAGGACGTTTTTGTGTCCTGTAAACGATTGAAAAAGAGAAGTACTGCCCTTTACGTACGTTTGCAGGCAGAGGAAACTTAGAGACCTCCCAAGAAACAAAAGGTTTTTTCATTAGTCATTAGTTTAAGGGGTTAGGTTTAGGGTTAATATTCCAGTTTTTATGACGTCCAGTTAATGTACCATTTAGGGTTATATACCGGTATATATAAAACACACACATACATATGATTTGAGTTTACAATTGAAAATCTAAAAGAAATACTAACAAATTTTCTCAATAACGTCACTGAAATGTATTCAAATTTAGTAGCAAACCTTTCCTTTTAAATAATAATAGTGAAATCACCACTAAAAAAACCTTTTGAAAAGAAAGTACACAACATATCACAGTTTCATTTCATAAGGAGCTAAATTCCTTTAATCCCAAAAGTAGCTAAATCCACACAATCTAAAAATAATCAAAAATAATTGGTAGATTTTTTTTCTTATCATATATTATTGGTCCAGGGCAACACCTTTACATAAATAACAACATGAAAGTACATGGCTAAAGGGAAAGAGGAGAAATGAACAAGTTGATTTATTCAGAAGTGTATTTAGCTCCTTTTGGAATGAAACCGATATGGATTTAGCTCGTTTTGGAATGAAACATTAAATTGTACCTAATTTTTTTAAACTTCCTGGTGAAATTCTAAAATGTGATATACTGGGTAGTGCATTTTGTCCCCATGTAGGAACTCATTATCTTAGGACAAAAAAACTCAATTTTGGAACCAAGCTCTTCATATATTTATAAGTAATACGCAATATGATAATTCCGTTGCCAAGAAACGCCCCCATTTTAGCGCAATGCGCTTATATGTATAGTTTGTTTATAATTTGTTGCACTTGCTTTCAATTTATAAGTTTCAATTCGCTTTCTATGATGTAACAGTAAAACAATATATGATAAATCTTTTGCCAACTTACGTGCCATTTAGTGCAATACACTCGTACACATTGTTTATAAACATTTTGCTGCATTTGTATGTAAATTTTAATTTTGAATTCACTATCTGAAGAAATCTAATTGAAAACGGTCATAGTGAAAAAGTGAACTCTCAATGATGATCATACGTTACTATACAAATAATATGAATAATATCGAAAATAATATCGCTAATGACAATCGATTGTCTCGCAATGTATGGTCAACAAGGGATCTAAAGATCACGACGTTTCGTGCGCGGCTGCAACACTTCGTCAGGTGATAAAATAAGAATAATGATAATAGTAATAATAATAATTATAATAATAACAATGAAACCAATTATAGTTAATATTAAAAACAGTAATATCCTAGATTAATATAGCATTTAATGTATCTACAATGTTTCAAGGTACTCTACAAAATAGACACTTTATATCGACATGGCATTTTTATTGTTAACGAATCAAGAAAGGTCTAACACTCACATTCCATAATAATTTGTATTGTATTAGGCTTACCTATACATGTAAATCCATCAACATGCAAAGAATAGCCCGGGTGACAAGAACATAAATAAGCACCGACGGTGTTGTTACAGATGTGAGTACAGACATGGGTAAACAGGCATTCGTTGATATCTAGTAGTCAAACATGAAAGAAAAACATGCCATCCATTTGAGAAGTTAAACAAACATTTCACCTCAATCAGAGAGTCACTTTTGGAGGAGAATGACTGGCCTGCAATATCAAAATAAGTCCTGCGTGACATTTAAGAATCGCCCGCTGCAATATGAATTTTGTACCTTCACCAATTTACCTTATATTTCTTCATAATAAACAAAACAAGTGTTCATCCAACTTAGTTGTGAAGGTTATCTGTGATTAAATGTAGTTATCATAGGGTGCGAATCTTGGGCATTTTTAATATATTTCCAATGAATATGAATTTAGATCAGCCTATTCTCTGTAATCACTATACACTGTAAATAAACAAAGAATTTCTGATTTATGCCCCTTCAATATACACCAGGTAAAAATGCTGGAATATATTTTATAACAGGGAACCTCTAATTGTTGAAAAACATCTACTTTAATTTGATCAGTTGTTCATCCAAATTCAATCATGGATGATATAGCATCGACCTTAAAAAAGGGGAAAAATAAAAATCGCCTTTGCCATGGGTTTAAAAGAATGGTGGTCTGTAGTAAATTTCATCTTGTATGTGAATGCATATAGTTTGAATGGTGGCCATTTGATAAGTTAAACCTTAATTTGATTACTTCGGTACACAGAAGCACATTTTACAAAACTATGAAAGAATCCCGCTGTTGACACAATACTGAACTGATGGACTTCCTGCCATTGCATACAGTTTATTGCACAACGCCATCTCTACGTCAAATTGGCAAAAGTGCATAACCCAATACTTAATTTCCACTTTGCAGAGAACCCAATGTGAAAATCAACAATGCAGCTAGGGAAGCTGAGATTTACGGTACCATACTGCTAGAGCTGACCTGAGATGGCGCTAGAGGGGATTTTGCGGAAGTGCTTCTATATAATACAGTATTGCTGAAAGATGTCCATGGTTAGATTTTTTTGATCGAGGTGTCAATAAAAGAAAACATGACAAGCTATAATAATAGTGGGTTCTTGTATAGCGCTCGGGTATGTCAGACTTGACACTCTTGGCGTTCTCGATTATTACCCTGGATTTACCACGGCTGCCATTACGGCGCTCTAGCATTTCAAGGAATTAATTCCTGCCAGGTACCCATTTACATCACATGGGTTGAGTGTGGCAAATGTACATGTATATCAATGTCTTGCCAAAGGACATTAGTGCCGCGACCGGATTCGAACCGCGGACCTTGTGATCGACAGTCCGGAGACATATCCACTCGACAATGACACCTCTACAAAGTGAGTATCTTTATGTTTTGATGGTTTGTTTTACCTGATTGTTAAAAAAGCATTGAGAAGCGTGTAAGTAAGCAACCAGGAGAACGGTGGCTTTAAGTCCCCTCCAAGGGAATCGGTAATGAGGATTAATGAAAAAGGATCTACGATCCTTCATACGATTTTGGGGGTATTGTAGGAGGCTTCGATGTTTGTGTTTACATTATCTAAGAGCATCGTGCCATTTCTTGTATTGTAATCGCAGGCCAAATGTAATCTAGGCATCACCATGTGTCTGCAGCTGCGGTAAGGATGTAGGACAATAATGCATGGATTACACTTGGCCTGCGATTAGTCTACGAAGCCCGTGTCCTGCGCGTATCTCCAGATAATGTATACACAAACATCATAGCCCGTAGACTCCTGCGATGCCCCAAAAATTGCACGAAAAATCGAAGACTAATTTATCGTAAGGCGCCCTGGGCAAATGTAATCTAGGCATTACTTCTGCTAGTTGCTTGTTATGCCTAGGTCACATTTGCTCTACGGCTAGAATACGGCAGCCGTACGCCTCTGAAATCGAAAGATACTTGCAGCGGCCACGGCCAGGATAATAACGCAGAATTATAACTTTTTGTCATTTCTAGATTCGTCGTAGCAATTAGACAAGCCTCAGCCATGCCATAAAGCGGTTCCATGGTGACTATACGTCAGGTGTACGGTGGCCTTGCATTTGCGATGCGACTGACCTAGGGTCTTATGAATTAAAATTGACTTTTGCAGAACCCAAACCAATTGCGGCTGCCGCAGGAATTCCATGGGCGCCCTAGGGCAGCCTTAAGGCCACCGTGCGTCGTCACTTCAAAGGTCATACGGCAGCCGCCGGTTTTCTGTCACCACAAATTCAAAATACGCCGTGCAGCTACCCCAACATATTTGACCGCTACGGTATATGACAGTGGGAATGCTGCGGTGGACCTGTAATTACTATTGGCCGTATATAGTTTAGACCGCACAGCCGCCGAGGCACATGTGACCTAGGCATTATTCTTACGATCCCTCGTGGGCGCCTTACACCCTCCATATAAACATATTAATTGTCTTCCTTTCTCTAATATTTTGATGAAACGCGACAGCTTCCACGTGAGGGGGAAACTCTTTTAGACGAGGATTAAGAGTCGAGAACGGTACAACGAATCGTCTTCTTTCTCTAATAATTCAAGTAAAACGTCTAAGCTTCCGCGCTTCGCGTGGGGGGGGGATTCAAGAACAGTACAACAAATCATCTGCTTTCTCTCATAATTTAAGGAAACGTCAAAGCTTCCGCGGGAGGGGGAAACTGAATTCAGACAATTAGGGTTAAGTGTTGCGAATGGTACAACAAATCGTCTTCTTTCTATAATAACTTAAGGAAACGTCTAAGCTTTTGCGCTTTGCGCGGGAGGGGGGAAATTGAATTCAGGCGATTAGGGCTTATTAAGAGTCGAAAACGGTACAACAAATCGTCTTCTTTCTCTAATAATTTACCTAAACATCTATGCTTCCGCGCTTTGCGCGGAAGGGGGAAAACTGAAATCAGATAAGGGTTAAGAGTCGAGAACAGTACAAAGAAGCGTCTGCTTTTTCCCATAATTTATTGAAATGTCAAAGCAAATTCAGACAATTAGGGTTAAGAGTGGAGAACGGTACAAGAAATCGTTTTCTTTTCATAATAATTTAATGATTCATCAAAACTTCTGCGCTTCGCGCGTGGGGGGGATTCATTCAGACAAGGATTAAGAGTCGAGAACGGTACAACGATTCGTCTACTTTTCCTAGTAATTTAATGAATCTTCTAAGCTTCCGCGCTTTGCGCGGGAGGCCTTTCACCGCTTGCCTGCTCTTTAAGTGATTTGCTTAAACACTACCGCCCTTCCCTAAAATAAGATCCTACCTACGCGCCTCCATTAAATATATAGCTATGATGTGGACTGAGTTGACAAAATAATTTTTATATTTATGTCGTCGAGAAAAATGACCATTTGCGAATACGCAAGTACTATAGATACTTCATTGGAAAAGCAAATTGGCCTTCGGCCCCCGGGTTTATAGGGTTAAATTTGTAGATATTGGGACATTTAATTTTGTTGGTAATCCTTGGGCGCTACACCTCCCCCCCCCCCCCCCCCCCTCCCACTGAAAAAGGTCTAGCGACGCCCCTGACTACAAGAAGCCCTGGGATGCTCGCCAAAAGCCCATTTAACGTTTGCAAAAAAGTACTACTGCTGCACGTATTACCTACCTCCATCAAATACCATAGCCACATGCAGGGATTACTGGGCAGGTAGGAAATGCTCTTCAACAAATGTCTGATGCAAGGATTGTCTGCAAACACGGTGTAAAGCAGACACAGAGCTAGAGAGGCGCATATGGCCAGTTGTTACCAGGGCTTGATACCGACAACATCCTAGACTTTCTGTGTCTGATCTTTGGCAATATGTCAATAGTCCTAATAAACCTTCGAACGGATGACATGATGTCACATTATTTCCATAACAATATACTAAAGTTTGTAACGTTTGGACAGCAAATTACCAACAAAGTCTAGCTTGGACTTTACTTACCGTTACACGTTGTGCCATCATGATGAAGCTCATATCCTGCTGTACAGGAACAGTCGTATGATCCGGCAATATTGGTACAATTCTGACTACATGCATTCATGTCTGCTGAACTACATTCGTCAATATCTGCAAAATCAAAACAGACACAAATGATGCCAATAACAGAGGGTTTTAGTCCTATGTTCTTAATCCTACTCTTTAAATGAATTGGTGTCGGACATTATCACATTATCACAATTAAAAGCTTAAATAAAGGTTGCAAGCTGTCAACCTGTGAGAACGACAGCTCACAAGACTTCTGTAAAGCAATCTGAGGCTCCATGAACCCAACATTCAGTCTTGTGAACTGTCGGTCTCGTTAGGATGTCCGCCTACTCCTACTGCCTACTGGGCTGTCGGTGTACTGGGATGCCAGGTTAGGTTACACGATCTTGTAATTTTTGATAAAAACATTATTTTGTCAAAGAACCCGGTATCTAAAGGAATGAAGGAAGAAAGGTTAGAAAGTTATAAAGAAAAAAAAGACTGATAACAAGACTTTTGTTGTTTTCAATAGAAGTTCATACAATTCTTTTACACAGCTCGTCTATACACCTCACTACCAAAGCTACCAAATTTTATACCGAAAGCCTTAAGTTGAGCATATTAATTCACCTGGGAAATCTAGAGAACATCTTAACATATGAATGTTAATAAGTTGGCCAAAAAGTTGGCAAATATAGTTGACAATATTCTATTCGATGGGTAATTGATAACGTGGTTTTACATGAACCACGTCCGAAAAACACTAGTGCGTGAAATGTATTATTTCTGTACATCGATGGATATACCAAAAAAATAAATCATTGGGCATAATAAGCTTAACACATGATCTCAACATATAATTAACAACAACATACTTTGCATCGTTCAAGGAGCAATTACAGTGAGAGCTGTATTTTACCAGGTCGGTTGTTCAGTATTTTGAAAGAGACAAAGTGCAACAAATTATGACTTGCAGGTATAGCACTTATGAAGTCATTACCATTGTTACATTGGAAGCCAAGCCAACCAGGCGAGCAAGTACAGGAATAAGAGCTGAGGAGATCAGTGCATACTCCATTGAAACATGGATTTGACAAACACTCATCAATTTCTGGAAAAAATGAGATGAAAATGAAAAATAAATTTCACAATATACATGTACATTGTAAATCACAGCATGCTTCCAAATTGTGACTTGTATTTGTGTGCTAGTGATTTTTGAACAGAATAGGAAGAATTGTACTTCATAATTGCATATAATTCTCTTGTGATTAAAGATGGAGTTGACTTCTGGTCATGCTATTTTATTGTGAAAGCATCGATGTGGAATCGACCACAAAAGGTTGATCATCTAGCATATAAGAATATTTTTTGTGTGTATTGCAAGGTTCTGGAATCATCAAAATGATAAGAAATTTGGCCAAGTCTTGGTAAGATACAAACACTGTACACAGAAAGATGTATATGGGACTACGTCACAAACACGTGGCGTAAAAATCCTACCCCCAGTTTTACGATGTTACATGACATATTTCGAATATGAAGGCATTTGAAGAGCCATGCTTTTCAGGGAACATGTCTTATATGATGTTCTTCCACACTTGCATAATAAGAATGATAATGCTCACAAATTATTTTTTCACCTCTTCCCAGAAAGTGTCTTTAAGACCTCACTTTAAAAACTTTTATGTATTGTATCAATGGAAATGTTTAATGAAATGTGAAATACATTTACGTTTATGGGCAATAAAGTGCATTTGGAAGAATTTTACTTAATAAATGTAACTTTTATATGAGATTTTATTGTGTCAATTATTTTGTTTTAAATCTCCAACTCTATTTCCTATCTATCTCCTTCATTTCATTTCATTCATAGGCTTTTGGATATCCGATTGGGAGGAGGGGGAGGAGGAGAGGGGTGGATGTGCCCCTGTACCCTTGAGGATGTGCCACTTGTGTATTTGTACCATTACATGTCCTCATATCGATATCAAGACTGTATCCATCATTGCACGAACAGATGTAGCTGCCTTCAGTGTTTGAGCATTCTTGACCGCAGTCACGGACTACAACACATTCGTCCACGTCTGAAAAATTACAAATGGAAAAAGAGTCGCCGTAATATCGACTGAACATTATGCCTAGGTCGCATTTGCCGCAGCGTTCCCACCGTCAAAAACGGTTGCGGTCACATATGTTAGGGTAGCCGCACGGCGTATTTTGAATGGGTGGAGAATGTGCAGCTGCCGTACGACCTTTGCAGCGATGACGTACTGTCGCCTTAGGTCATCCCTGTGACGGCCGTACCTTTTTGACATATACTAAGGCAGACGCAAAGAAACCGCAAGGTGTCCACAAGGCGGCCGAAAGGGGGACTATACGGCGACCGTGCGGCCAGACTGAAGCTGCTGCTTCTCCCCCTGAAGTGTGTAAACGCAATACTACCGCAAGCCCGACGTACGGTCGCCGTTGACCGCTCTACTGCGTGGCTACGGCGTGTGTAATCGCTACAGCGAACCTAGAAATGAAAATAATTATAACTCCGCGTTATAATCCTATGGTGACCCGTACGACCTGTAAAGATAGGGATACGCCCTGAGTGACCTTGATGCCACAGCAGATTCTCTGCGGCCGCCGCAAGTGTCTCTCAATTTCGGGGGCGTACGGCCGCCGTATCCTAGCCGTAGAGCAAATGTGACCTAGGCATAATCCTGCGGCGGCCGCAGAGAATCTCCGGTGGCCTCAGGGTCACCCCAGGGCCTAGAGGCGACCTTACGTCATCACTTTGAAGGACGTACGGCAGCCGCAGATTTCACAAATTCAGAATACGCCGTGCGGCTACCCTAACATATGTGCCCGGGGAAATGCTGCAGCGGTCCTACATATAATTACTATTGGCCGTAAATACTTCAGGCCGCACGGCCACCGCGGCAAATGTGACCTAGGCATTAGGACAAGATTTTCACACAATCTTACGTCTCTCTACTTTCATTTACAGATTCGATAGTATACACTTAAAATTATTCATGTGCTGTTACTATTTTATTTGCTGAACGGGTAAATAATGAGTCACAGTTTTTACATAATTCTCATGTTTCTGTAACTTCAAGTTGCATTGCAGGTTGAATATATTCGTTGTAAAAACTGGGAGTACTCACAATGCTGTCACTTATCAAACCAACAAAACAAAACTTAAGTCTTGCAGTGATTACAAGGTTAAAGGAAAATAGCATACAACTCTTAATTTAAGCAGGAAACCGGTGAAGCAGACTGGTGCAAGTTTGAACCAAACCGGGCAAGGATAAGAAAGTTATGTATTTTGGAAAGATGTAATCACTGTACGTATGGGAACTCAACTTCCAATTGGCTGAATCGACAATGTTCTGTGATGTAGTTCCGGACAACTATCCCATTTGTTCCAACACACAAATGACTCAAATGGCATTTTTTCATGACTCTGGAGGGTCTTTTATTTTTAAGGGACCTTTAATAATGTATTATCCATAATATCTTTTAGTACTGCCTCAAGGGAGAAAGCAATTGGGAGAAAACATAAATTATGATAAAGGCCTACACAACAAACAGGGAAGTTTGATTATTTCACAATCGACTGACAACATTTCCAATTTGATATTTGCATCGATTGATCTCATATTCAAGACAGTCAAACACCCTTATTATTTGTCCTATTTATTCCAAACTTTCGCAATTCAGTTTGTCTTTTTTATTTCTGCCTTTATACTAATAAACCAATTACAAGGGTTGGATTCCCCTTTAGCTTGATTAATATCAATATGGATGATTCGTCCAAAGTATTACATATTTTGAACATCCAAAACCAGGTTTTTAAACATCAAATTTATAAGACTAATACCTTGACACGATGTTCCATCTGGCTGAAGTTGATAGCCTTGATAACAGGCACAGCTATATCCCATACCCATGCCATTATCGATGCACTTCTGACTACAGTTATGACCCAAGGCACATTCATCCACATCTAGAATGAAGAACAAGGGGGGAAAGAAGGATAGGAAGAAGAAGAAGAAAAAGAGGAAGACGAGGAAGAGGAAAAGAGGAACAACAACAAGAACAAGGAGAGAAAACAAAAGAAAAAAAGAGGAAGAGTAAAAAACAGAAAAAGAGGAAGAAGAAGGAAAAGGAAAAAGAAGAAGAAGAAGAAGAAGAAGAAGAAGAAGAAGAAGATGAAGAAGAAGAAGAGGAGGAAGAAAAAGAACAGAAGAAGAAGATGAAGAAGAAAAAGAAAAAGAGGAAGAAGAAAAAGAAAAAGAGGAAGAAGAGGAAAAGAGGAACAAGAACAAGGAAAGGAAGAAAAAGAAAAGAAGAGGAAGAGAAAAAGCAGAAAAAGAGGAAGAAGAAGGAAGAGGAAAAGGGAGAAGAAAAAGAAGAAGAAAAGAAGAAAAAGCAGAAGCAGAAGAAGAAGAAGAAAAAGAAAAAGAAGAAGAAGAAGAAGAAGAAGAAAAGAAGAGTAAAATGTTATTACAAGAAATAAATATTCGAAAAGTGCTTTCAAGGCTCTCGTCAGTATTGGGTTAACGAATGTATGATCCATGTTTCAGTGACAATACTCTGCTCTCAATTTCGTACACATGACAGAACATTAACCATGTTGACATTGAACTCAAAATCATAACTAATTTCCATAAAATCAACATCCAAGTGAAACTTTAACCCTAAGACCAAAACAAGAAGAAGAAAATGAAGACAAAAAAAGATGAAGAAAAAGAAGAAGATTTCAGGAACATTTGAAGAAGAAACAGATGTAGAGGAGGAATAAGAAGGAAGATGAAAAAGAAGGAGAAGAAGAAGAGAAAAAAATAGAAAATGAAGAAAGTGGAAAAAGAAGAAGAAGAAAAACAAGAAGAGGAGGAATAATAATAAGAAGGGGTTTTAGGGACATATAAAGAAGAACTATGAGAAAAAGAATAAGAAAAAATAGGAAGAAAAAGAAGAAAAATAGGAAGAAAAAGAATATTTTAAAAGAAGAAAGGGAAGAAGAAGATAGAGAAGGAGAAGATGAAGAAAAAGATAGCTTTACCGGCATCAATATTATTCACAAAACAAACATATTTGCTGCTAGGGCTCCGGGTATTGGGGTAGCCAAGTTACGTTCCATGCTCCGGCGATAGTATTTTCGTCCCGCTGTTCAAGCCGTACACAGGGCAAAACTCCAACCTTAATTCAATCTTAAACTTTGGTCTTATAATATTCACTATCCAACCTTAGACCCAATCGCAACTCTTACCATAAACCTAACCCCATGACTCTGATGTAATAAAGCCCAACGCAGATGTAGGGTCATCGGGGTACCATCAATTGATGGGCTACCATACAACGAGAGGGAGGGGGGGGGAAGGATTGAATTGTTCTTGTTAATATATATATGTATTTAATATATCCGAAATATAAAGAATCATATATTCAGAAGCTGTCTTCATGTTTTTTCCTGGTTGTTTTATAAAGAGACTTTGAAACTTTTTTCCAGAAGATGTTGCTTTTGAAGGAGTGGTTAATTCTTGTGTTCAAGAATTACTTATATGCCGAATAAGTTTGATGAATAGTTACCTTCATCACATGTAGATCCAGTCCATCCCTGCATACACGTACAAGAGAAGGCATCTTGAAGATTTGTACAATTTCCTCCATTGTGACACGGTCTTACGTAACACTCGTCAAAATCTATCAGCGGTAAGGACAATCAAAATACATTCTGAGTCTAATTTAAAAATGGAATTTACAAAGATAATGCTATCAAAGCCTACACGCTTACTACACATTGTACAATATTATTTGTTTGCATACGAGTATTTCCCAGTATTTACCATTATTTGCTACTATTTCCCATTATTATCTATATAAGGCTTCCAAGTGGTACAATAAATCAGTGTATCTAATATCTTTAGCGCAGTACCGGGATGACAGATCAATATTGTTTTTGTATTGCTCTGTCATCCGGGAACTTCAATTGTCAATACGATATTGCTTGATTACTTATTTCTGTGTTTTTATTGTAATTTTAATTAAATATTTTCCACAAAATGTGACCCCTTTTTGCATATAAGCATGCAGGTATCAAATACGCTCTGATTATAACATTATTTTTAGCTGATAAGGCACACATTGACACGTTTTGTACAAATGCATTCTCATAGATGTTTGCAAAGATCGTGAAAATAGGGTATCTACTTGACTAGGTCAAAGAAAGTCAACATAAAGTCGCTCACACATGTGCAAGGTTACACTTAGATAACGTGAAACCCCACATAAAATGATATAACCGGGATTTTTTTTTAAATTGTAAGAATCCGGGAGATTCTTTGTGTGTGTCAGGATGTCAGGAGACAAATTTGGGAGGGTTGGCAGCTCTGCATCATGCCTTTAAAAAACAAAATTGTATTGGGCCGTCTAGCCTTCCGCATCAAATGCACACAGCTGAGAAAATTCAAACAATGGGTACGTGCGCAGGGTTGCTTGGAGATACAGAAGCAAGTACAATGCAATAATATACTCATTTGACAGGTTAGTCATAACAAATTTAATAATCGAAAAATTACTGAGAGAGAAATTATTCTAATCACGGTTATTGCAATTGATATTATGTGAAGAACTTTAGACCATTCACAACTTTGTATCTGCCAGAGCTTTCTAATATAAATATATATATATGTACATATTATTTTACAAGCGAATAGACTTGCCTTCCTCGCACCTCGTTCCTGTCCAGCCGTTTACACAGGTACAGGTAAATGCATTCTGAAGATTGTTGCATAAACCATCGTTAACACATGGATTTGACATGCATTCATTCACATCTACGAAATAAAAAATAAAGAAATGATACCATGTATTTCGCTCTAGTTTATTTGTTATCAATTGAAGGCAGGAAATTTAACTGACAACACTTTCACTGCTGTAATGGATTTTAAATTGCGCCATATTTTGGTGAAAGTGTACACAGATTGATTTCTGGTTCATGTACCCAATCATCATCACCACTGTACCTTAAGCTCAGTGATCATCAAGCGCACTCTTTCAGTTGGTGATGCACTGTGGGACATTGCTAGCAGTAGATGTCAGTTAAGTAAATCTGAAGTGGTGTCAGTAGAATACCCTGCTCTCATGTCTGTCGTCTTTTCATTGACTCAGCAACACATTGATTTGATTGTATATGTCATTTTTTCCAATAGTTCATGATTCTGAGAGTTACGAGAAGAAGAACTATGCCCGGTAAATATATTTTTCAGAAATGCCCAGCAGTCAATTAAAAATCTATACATGTAAATATATGTTCATCGCTTGGATACATTAGTTTCAAGCACTAATAATGCTACCAATGTATCATCATATTTAGTGATGTTGTTATCATGATTATTATTATCATTATTTTTTAAATATTTATCGTTATGAATGTCATTATTATCATCTTAATTCTAATTATTATTATTTATCTGACAAGGACATTAATTTTGTACGAACATCATCTTACATCAAATCAAAACACATACAAAGAGTTGTGCTTGAGGTTTTACATGCACAACAAAACATAATAATACAAATAATAATATTTGGTTCTTTTAAAGCGTATATCACATTATATCGTCATTACGGTATGTGCTACCAAAGAGCTTTGGACATTATTACTCCGGCTTTAGCATGGCTGCCATTACGGCGCTCTAGCTTTTCATATCATTTCATTTCAAGGATTTAATTCCTGCCAGATTCCCATTAATCTCAACTGGGTCAAGTAAACCAAATGTAGATTAATGTCTGGCCGAAGGACATAAGTGCCGCGGCGGGACTCGAACTGCGGACCTTGTGATCCACAGTCCGGTGCAATATCCACTCAACCACGACAGCTACAATGTACATCAAAAGGAAGGAAAAAATAGTCACCAGTTTGACATCTTGTTCCCGTCCAGCCAGAATCACAGACACACTGGAATGCATTCTCAAGATCGATACAAGACACTGCATTAATACACGGGTTAGACAAGCACTCGTCAAAATCTGCAAAGAAGGAAAAGTCAGATCATTCTTGGTAATGGTCGGAATATCAAACAATCAACCTTTATTACAGGTAAATGTGAACATAAAGACAAACAATTAATGCAATTTTTTATAACAAGATTAATATTTATATGTATTTCAAGAAAGCAAATATTGCACATGATACAAAACAAGACAATGCTCATGCCTTATTTAGAGCATGATGAAAGATAACATAAGACAAAGAGAGAGAGAAAGAAAGAGAGAGAGAGAGAAACCTATGACAAATGAAAATAGACATAAAATACAAGCTTATTAAAGAAAGCTAGTGCTTGGGCAGAGCTGTATACTGCACTTGATATTCAAGTTATTGTTATACAACATAAGTTTATATTTTAAGTTAAAAAACGGGTCATTAAGTGAAGTCCTAGATGTACGTGTGTTTGGTTGTTCTTCCTTTTCTCTCTGTCTTTCCTTTCCTTTTTGTTATACTTCGCTTGTTTCCTATAGGCCTATTTTCTAATTTTATTCCTTGTTTTGCTTTTCTATCATTTCTTTCTATCCTTATTTCTTTGTACATCCTTCTTTTGTTCTTTCCTCAAATATCTTCCTAAGGTAAGTTATTCTTTCTATCATTTTACATCTATCATTATCTTTCCTTATATAATTATTTGTCTTTCGTTATATTATGTATGTTTTTGTTTTTCTACCTATCCTTATGTAGATGTTTGTCTATCTTTCTATAAATTTCTAGCTATCCATATTCATTTCTTTATCTTTCTTCTCTCTTCCCTTATGTTTCTCTGTTTTTTCTTAGGTATTTCTTTGTTTTTCTTTCTATCATTTTCTTTGGCTAAATGATCGCCCGATGGTCATACGAGATGGATTCAATGGGAGATCAAAGAGTAGACAGAAATAACCGTCTAGTATGAGTCATTCTTAAATAAAACTGACATTTCACAACATTCCCCAATACACAGACGGCAACCCGACAAGACTTTTCCGGGTTAATCATTAATTTAGGATCTCAATGAGCAAGGTTTCGTAAGTCAAAGTAGATATTTCCATGTTATTTAAAAAAAAATAAGACCCAGTGTTATATTGCAGCCAAAGTGGATAATATATGAAGACGTAAAGAGTGAAAAGACTCGTTGCAAATCTCATTTATCTCGGTCCGGCCGAACCGAACCATTCGTTCCCTACACTACCCCCATATGACGTAATTCAGTCTATGTATAGAGGCGGTCAGAGAAGCAAGATGTGATCTCAGCAGAACAACCGTCGATATCAGGACTGAAGCTTTCGGTCTAATCAAAGAGATGATCGCGCTCGCTTGTTTGTTACTCGATCTATCCCACTCCAGCAAAGCATACAGCCAATGATAATGCGTATTGACCTCAAGCACTTCATACTTGCTGAGAGGCAGGTATAATACACAAATACACACACCACACAATTTGAATGTTTTAATTATTCTTTTTAACATCAGTAAGCTAAAAGGAATTGTATTTTAGGTGTTATCTATATTCTATTGTCACTAAAGTACAGATTATGAGTGAAATCAGTTGTGTTTTGTACAGAGGTGTTTGAAATGTTGAGAATCAATAAAACAGCGTTTAGTACACAACCAGGATAGCTATGTGTGAATCTATCCCACTCGGCCCGGGAGCATTAGTTCAAGATAACATTACACAAACAGTCAGTACAAGGGACTAGTGCATTCACAATTACAAAACAGTATGCTTGAAACCCCTCATCATTAACACTAATAGTTACATAAAAAAGTCAGTTAATTCCTGAATATGTGAATACTATCGCAACAGGTATTTACATCTGTCCATTTAGCTTACAACATAAAGTGGAAAAAAGGAGATTTTTTTCTGTGAAAAAGCTGTTTCAGCATGCAGGCGCCCTCATCATTTCCAAAAAAAAGAATGCAGACGATTCTCAGCAATCTTATAAGATTAGTTAGAATCCTAGTCTTCTCGTTATAGTTATGGTAATAATTTCTTCATTATTTCTTCATAATAGTCTAATTACCTTAATCCTAACTCTAAACCTAAAGCTCAACTGCAACCCTCAGCATAGCCTTAACCCTAACCATAACCCTAATCATAAAACCGATTTACAACCCTCAGTTTAACATTAACCCTACTTCTAACCCTAAATCTAAAATGTACCTGTGGTGTGGTCTAGCGCGTTGTTTTTTCAACCTTTGTAATAGTCACGGCACACTAATTTTTTAAAAACCTATTGCTAAAAACTAACTGCAATCCTAGCCTTATAATAATAACAAGTTGATGTACCCAGTGACACATCATTAGCACCATGCAATATGCTGTTATTTGTATGGCCCTGCAATTATTCGCTTAAAACAAAACGTGTTGGATCATCAAATATCTCTCAGCAGAACAGCTGGACAAGGTGATCCTTCCAAAACTATTTGTCATATTGCATATTGCGTTAGTAGGCCTACGTATTTGTATGTTTTTACACTCGGTAAATAAAGCCAAACCTGGCGTTGAAACAATTTAGTTTTTAAATTAGCTTATATATTTTCATTAAAACTTATGAAAAGACACGGACGGTGATTGGCTCAATACTTAGTTATCATATTGATATTCGATTCCAAAGAATTAGGTACTACATTTACAGAACAATTATTATTAAATTTCAGAGGGCCTATGTTATTTACCTAGTTCTGATATAATAATTTCGGTCACGTTAACCTCTGCCAATCAATCACCAGTAATATGATCATAATTATTTTCGAGAAATCAACTCAAAAGGTAGTTTCAATACCCAACTGTACATCACATAGAAATCACGTTCAGATTATAATAGGCCATTGTAATGCTAAAATATTTCAATATCTGAAGGACAAGGTTATCTAATCTGCCTTAGGTTTATTTGTTGAAAGTCTTTACAATTGTAATCATCCTAGAAGAGTACCCTTTTGGGGGCAAGAAATTAAAAAACAATACCTGACAATGGAAAATTAGTAATACGAGATGGAGAGGGCTTATAGTCCTACCTTCTTCACACGTTGTCCCTGTCCAACCAGATTGGCAATCGCAGACAAACGCATTGAACTCATCTTCACATACACCATCATTTCGACAAGGTCGAGATTCACATTCGTCAATTTCTAACAAACAGAGGAAGAGAACGTGAAAAAGTTAAAACAATTAGGCAGCAACCATTATTCAATTCACATGCTTGAGTACAATAAACTCGCAATGATATGATAATGACGATAGGTTTTTGTATAGCGCTCATGTCTGCCAGAATTGGCAGTTCATATGCAGGCGCTCCACTATTGATGGCTGATTCTCAATACACAATGATTGAAACCATTCTAGTAATATTAAATATAAATAGTGACTGTTTAGACGGGCATGGTTAAAGCTATTGCCTAAGCGATGTCAAAACTGTACTGTGCCCGGCCGAGACGTAGTTGAGCTGCAAAGTGCAGTCTCGACATTTAATACCAAGGTGGTAGTAAACGTGACCCCCAAATAGGCAGTCGATATTTATTTTTTACTTACCGCATATAAAATAATATGATATCGTGTAATGCATTCTTCGTTATGTAAACCAATATCATACGTATCACCTAATTCGTCTAAGTGACGAATTAAAGTCTAGTTATTATTGTTATTGTTATTATTATTATTATTATTTTAATATGAGTATTATTACCATCATCATTATTATTGATATTGTTATTTATTTGACAAGGACATTACTTTTTTGTTATGAACATCATCTTATATCAAACCAAATTACATACACAAATTGTGTTTGAGGTTTTACATGCAAAACAAAACATCAATAGAAAGGAAGAAAAATAGTCACCATCTTGACATCTTGTTCCCTCCCAGCCGGAATTACAGGTACAACTGTATGCATTCTGAAGATTGTTACAATGCGCTCCATTGGAGCACGGGTTAGACGAGCACTCGTCAAAATCTGCATAGAAGGAAAGGTTAGAACATTCTTTGTAATGTAATAAATATCAAATAATCTACATTTATTAGAGGTAAATATGCATATGGTACAAAAACATTGTTGCATTATTTTATGACAAGATGAAAACTATATATTTATAAAAAAGCAAAGACTTCACATAATAAAAAAATTAATAAAAGATCGTGCCTTAAAGCAAGATGAACAATAACTTAATACGAAGAGGGAGAGAGAGAAAGAGAGAAAGAGAAACCTATGGCAATTGAACATGAAAAAACAGCTTATTAAACAAAGCTAGTACTTGGGCAGAGTTGTCTACTGTGCTTGATATTTAGTTTTATACAATAAACATTTATAATCTAAATGAAACTCTAGGTGAAGTATTAGACGAGATCAATTTCTCTTCTTTTCTGTCCTTGATGTAGGCTACATGTATTTCTTTAGTTTTCCTTCACTGTCTATCCTTTTTATTAACAAAATGCAAATTTGAACTCGGTTTGTTTCCATTAATAACTCTGTATCACATTCAAAAGTGTTACAATGTGGGGTTCCTCAGGGTTTTCTCCTTGGTCCCCTTCTGTGCATTATATACATAAATTATTTCAAGAATTCCTCTGATACCTTTTTCCCTTTTTGTTTCCTAAGTTTGCAGCTGATTCTAACATTTTCTATTCACATCGTTACCCTCATATTCTCTAAGATACTATAGATATAGAATTACATTCTGTGAATGACTGGAGCCAAGCAAATATGTTATCACCCGATATAGGAAAAACTAATTTCGTGCTTTTTACCGGTAGTAATACAGTTAGCCGATTACGCAGGTGGGTGCATTCGCGCGTCTGGGATCTCAGTAGGAGCAGGCATGCGCAAGATTTGATGCACGCTGACGATAGTCTAGCACTTAATTCATACTGGCAATCTCGCTCAACAAGCCTAGCTTTTCTGAGATTACCTTTTTCCCCTCTCAGTTAAATCAACCAATATAAAATATTTTGTATTATTTTCGACTTAAATGTACTGTGTAAACTTATTTTCTGTCGTAGATACCAATCCGTATTCGTTACTGTTATAATTCATTTATTATATTATATTAATAAAACTGCATGGTTCATACATGTTATTTTAGTGTTGGATATTTGAGTGGAAAGAAAGGAAATAACAAAAGAAGCACCCTCTTTCTAATAGTTCCGATGGAGTTCGGCGAAAGATAATCTGCATTTGCCACTCTTCAATCAGATGATAATAATTTCCTTGAGTATTAGAGCACCTTATTTGGGCGGCATGGTTAATACCAGGTAATAAAAGTACATTGCTAAGAAACATTGGTATGAATTACTATGAATATTACCAAGTCACCAGTATTATTATTATTATTATTATTATTACTATAATCATTATTATTCATCTGACAAGGTCATTAATTTTTTTATGAACATCATCTTAAATCAAATCAAATCACATACAAAAAAGGTGCTTGCGGTTTATATCTAAAACAAAACATGAAAGGAAAAATATAGTCACCGCTATCACATCTTGTTCCCGTCCAGCCAGAATTGCAGTAACAACGGAATGCATCCTGGAGATTTTCACAAGTCACTGCGTTAATACACGGGTTAGACAAGCACTCGTTCACGTCTGCGTAGAAGGAAAAGTCAATAAATAGTCAGTCTAGTTGTGATAGTGTAGAGAATGTATGAATGCAAGTGATAATTTTGTGTATCTATTGAAACATATCTGCACAGAATTAGGTTACATTTGTTAAAATGAATATATGATATATTTTTTCATTGATACCAGTAGTTTGAGATCAGTATGGTATCTTGTCTAATCCGGGAAATTGTAGAGCGCCGATATCTACAGTAGTTACCTAGTCAAAGGCACTGATGAAGTTGAACAAAACTACTTGATATACCGTTCATGATTCACTTGAGAAAGACTGTGAATAGTATCTAGTTGTGAGCAATGTGGTATAGGTATGTCTTTATTGGGTTTTTAAATTATACATTAGGTCACAAAGTACCGAGGAATACTGTTCCACAACCAAGGTTCAGCAAATGATTCATCACCAAGCAGAGAGCGTGTTCAAGGATTCTCAATCATATTTACCTCATGATCATAATCTCAATGATTATAGGGGGTGGAGGGGGGCAGCATGTCTAAAATATACACTGGGGAAAATCCATTGATTCCATGTAAATTAAATAACTTTGTATTTTACTCTCCGTTTTACAACATGGGAGCAACTAATAAATGGTCACTTTCGGGAACTGGAAATAACAATGATCAAATTGACTAATGTTATGATGATGTCTGGCCAGGAACATTTACCTAATAATTAAAGATTCATTACCTCCAATTTGATTCGTTGGGTGGTAAAATATTGAGTTTACTTACCTAGCTCACACCTTGATCCCGTCCACCCACTAGGGCAAGAACATGAGAAATGATTCCGGTCGTTTGAGCATTCTCCTCCATTCACACACGGATCAGATAAGCATTCGTTTATATCTTGGAAAAAGAGATTATAGATGAAATCATAAAATAATATTAATGCATACAGAAAATTTGTGTTTGTCCCTCAAAGAAAGGGGAAAAACACCACCCAAAAACACACGTCCTGAGTTCGAACTATATTGTATCAAATACATTCGATAACTTTGTGATATTAATATCATATCTGATATTAAATTCCCTTTGATGTGAATATAAGGTGCGTTTCATGTCGATGATTAATTTATTGTCATACATTACGGTGCATTTAAATGGGCCAATCTTGACTAGTTACAGTATTGTTATTTGTTGGCTCCATTTGCCATATGTATACAGCGCGTATACAAAAAGAGTACCCACTTTCGGTAGCTTCTAATTAAAATGTTATAACCTGTGTGACCTTCAGTTGAATCGTTTCGTATTGTAAAGAAGCACCAATACCCTGTTTAATGATACCATTTTTTTTTAAATTGTGCTGCCAAGGATGACTGAACAAATAAAATCAAACAAACGAACAGCAGGATTTTCAAAAAGTATTGTCAAAATCCTTTTGTACCAAGTTTGGGCTGAAGCGAAGAATGTGGGTCAAAAGCCATTATGTCATGTGTTATCTCATTCCACAACAATTGTCCTTTTATTTATATTGTCTATTAGACGGTTAAAAACAAAAATGTTAGCATCAACTCTACCTCAAATAAATGCTTATTCCAAGCAAAATTTATGACATTCTCTCCGTTATGATGATTACAATCTTGTAATCATTTGCATCCCTTGTTTAAGGTAACCTTCTCATTGAGTGATACAAAATGGAAACAGTTCATCTGGGGTGTTATCTTTTTTATGAAAGTCTGCTCTCAACTCATTTGATATTTATCATCATAAATGTTCTTTCTTGGTTTTGGGTGAAGTAAGTTTTGAGTTTTCGATCGCTATTCGAGATAAACACCTCGCGTGTGAAATGGTGCAGTAGACATGTGAGCAGAGAGAACTTAGATATCAAGAGACAAGAAGTTAGTAGGCTGTTTAAAGTAATTAAAGGTTATCCCGTCGATTGAAACAACGTTCTGTGAAAGCCTATTTACAATGCATCATTTTAAACAATGAAGCACTGAAGCACGAGGCACAATTTAACTTTTAAAAGGATTTAAGACTAAAGAAGCAGTTGCATATGGCTTGACCCACGATGGTTCCTTAAGCCCAAACGTGGAGCAAGGCGATTTTGACAACACTTTTTAAAGACCCAGGTGCTCATTTAGCAGTGGCAGAAATATTATTAATAGGGTATCATTGAACAGAAAATAGGTTACTCTTTATCATGAGAGAGATTCCCCAAGTCACATTGGTAATGATTTTTCAATCAGGAATTACCAAATCGGTTACACTTTTTATTGGGAGTGTCGTGGTTGAGTGGTTAAAGGCGCTTGACTGGAGATGCGAAGATCGAGGGTTCGAATCCCGACGCGGCACCTTTGGCAAGATACATGTATTAACCTGCACTTGCTACTCTTCACCCAGGTGTTAAATGGGTACCCGGTAGGATGCGACCGTCATTGTTGGTCAAACAGTTTTTGAGCGTCAAGTAACGCCTGGCTGAAATGCTTCCCAGGGAGCGGAGATTGTGTGCGGGCAAGCACTAACTCCAATGACCGGGGTAGTAGTATATTTGTAAAGCGCTTAGAGACATTTGTATTAAGCGCTATATAAAAGCTAAGTATTAATTATTATTATTATTGATACGCCCTGTAGTTATTTGTCATGCTGAATTTGTATCTGCAGATTTGGGTCATAAATGTAATGTGCGGCATCATGCGTATCAATAACGACCCCGAGACCCTTTGAACATAATTTCTCTGTCTTTTTCATCGTAGTCATATTTAGGGACACTTTCTTGTTACAATATGGTTCGGTTTTTTGTCTATTCTTATTTTCCGCATAAGAAGAAAGGATTATGATATACATGTACATGTAAATACCAATACTGGATACAAAAATGAATTAATGGCTACAATGATAATGATAATAATAGTACTAGTGATAATAATAATTAAAACGATAATAATACAAATAATGATAATCATAATAATAACTCGAAATGAAATCGTGTCACAACGATATGCATTCCATCTGTCTACGTGTCAGACGAAGGAGAATCTCTTGGACTATCCAGAGCAATGTGTACGAAGTCTGTAGCTTCAGTGATAATGGAGATAGGAAGGGCGAAAGAAATGTTACCAAAACGGCCCGAAACGGACAAAATGGCGCCTGGATGGTCACGCATGATGGTTTCAGGAGAACGAAAAAAGTAGTGACCTTGCCAGAACGCTAGATACTACGCCTACAAATTTTGAAGGAAATTAGATTAAAGGAAGGGACCTAGAAATGGCTCGCAAGCACTAGGTGCAAAAACCAATGGGATTTGGTGCATGATTAACATGTGGCACAAACGGCCGCACATACTAACACAATCATGCAGAGTATAAAATGGCGTCATACACGGCTCCCTTGACGAATTTTAAAAATCCGGCTTCGAGAGGCCCTGTGTTTGGCCAGCCATAATTCGCTTACTAAATTACAAGAGGAAAAATGGACGGTAGAGGAGCGAAAAGCAGTCTGAAAAAAATGACGTCATAGCCGATATGTGTTATAACTTGGCGGAAACTCGGCAGAATTCCTATAGTGACCTTTGTTCAAATGCCATTTACTCACAATTTTTCTGTGTGAACATATACCATACTTGGTATCATTCGAAAGGGCACTTCATTGCGGTGAGTTTGACACCATTCTCATTTGCGCGCAATGTACTGCACGAATTAAGCGCACTATTACATAATACATAATCAAATTTTACCAAACTTAGCAGACAGTTGTCACCTATATGGATACATGTGTCAGCCAAGTTTCATTGACATAGGTCTAAGGATCGTAATTTTAGAGCAAGTTGAAGTTACTTCTCAATTTCTTGAAAATTGCATATTTGGAGGGCATTTTTTGCAAAATCGGTCAGCATTAGGGTATATAATTTTGCATTTGGCTGGAAAGGGCATATGTTCAAGTATCTAAATCCAAAAAAAGATACAGGTTTGCCAAGACACAATAGAGATACAGCCACAGAAAGAAAGACAATTCCCAGAACTTTAAAGGGCGCTATCTATGTTTTGCATAGCCATTGGAGCGTGAAATTTGACATGGCTATGCACAATTAGGAGATAAAGATACTGTGAGATTTAAAAACAAAACAGAATTTCTATAAGAAAGTTATGGCAGTTTTAGATTTTTAGGGGTCCATTTTTCAAGAATTTTAAAGATACCAAAGTACCATGATGGCATTTTGAAGGTCAGGTTATGCGTCGCAGATAAAAGAACATCTCTTGGAGTATCTAGGGGAATTTGTTAGAAGTTTGTGGGATCTAGGATGGTGGAGATAGGAAGGAAGAAAGAAAGGCCTTAAAATGGACCAGAAACAAACAAAATGGCGCTTGGACGGTTATGCATGAGTGATTTCGAAAATCGAAGAATGTAGTGACCTTGATGAGATGTTAAAGACCAAGCCTATGAAATTTGAAAGGAAAAGGACATGAGGAAAGCACCTAACTAGGAATAACAAGCACTATGTGCAAAACAAATGCAATTTCCTGAAGATAAGGAAGATAAGGAAAACACTAAGAAGGAGGAGAATATTAATGGGGCAGAATGTGAATGAAAACAAGGCAATGACGATCTAATACAACATTTGAAGAGAGAGAGAAGAACAACAACAAAAAAGAAGAAGAAGATGAAGGGAAGAAGGAGAAGAAGAAGGAGAAAGAGGCGCAGACGAAGAAGAGGAAAAAGATTTTCTTTTAAAGTAATTATGAAGAGTGGGCATGTTTTTTGTTAGGGTGATGAGACGGGGTTGGGCATAGTCATGTAGTCTGGTTGGTCAGGGGCTAGCGGAAGGGGGGGGGGTTGGCGTCAGGACGGGAATTAATGGGATACAAGAGAGTGGGATAGAATGGGATAATGGGAGAGATGCTAGCGAGGGGCGTTAATGGGTATAAAAGAGTGGGATATAATAAAATAATGGGATATAAAGGAGGGGCAGGGGAGTGGCGTTAATGGGTTATAAAGGAGTGTACATTACCTACTCCGTTTTAGGTGTTATTATTAATTATGAACACTTGATAGGACTGTTTGATGTAGATGAAAAGGGGCGGGCATAGTGATTTAGCTGCGATGGTTATGGGTTTAGTGGAGGGCAGGCGCTGATCCACAGAGGGGGCGATGGGCCAACCCCCCTCCCGCTGCTCCAAACCATCCAGGCTGCCTGATTATGCCTGTCCCCTTCTCATCACCCTTAACAAATCCTTTATTCACTTTTCATAATTAACAAAACTCCTTAAAAGGAAGTAGGTATAACATATACACTGTACCGTGTGAGTAAAAAAAAAGTTTATACCTAGAAAATTGTTAATTTTTTAATTAGCTATGGACAGTAGATTATTATACATTTTATGAAAGAGCGTTTTATCCCAAATCATTTGATATCATTTTTGTGTAGTTCGCGCTTGTATGAACAGGAGGCATTGTTCGCGAGAGTGCAAAAATCGACTTGCGCCAAAGTGGTGCCTACTGTCAGTATGTGATATGTTGGGATTAAAGTGAGAGAATGAATTGAATCTATCAAATGAGATGCATTGCATATGCTTTTTGCAGACGCAAATTCACACATTAACACACAATGGCGCGCGCACAAGTGTTCGTTGATATTTGATATTCGATATCTGATATGTGTAGCATGATTAATTTTGTTAGGGATGTTATTTGAATCTGCTTTAGTAAAACGAGCTTGAGGGGATCTATCTTATTTCAGGGTAATGATTATTAATGTACCGGTTAACATAAACCAATTTCTCACTCTAATCAAACTTTGAACATTCACTGGAATTTAGAAAGCTGCATTTATCACCTCTCAATCTCAACTTATACTAATTAAGTCAAGTTCAACCATACAAGATAGTCTTTCATTAGACTACAAAAGAAAACAAAAATGTAAAGTTTCACTGAAATTTATAACTGATATTTAATCAATAGACACAAAATCTGTGTACTAAAACATCAACTTGAAAATAACAGGACACACTTCCTGTAGGGCTGTGATATAAAATCAACGACTATCAAACAACTTGTCGCTAAAAAGGAAAAAAACAAATATTCCCTTTACCTAAAAGTAAAAAGCTAAAACTGTCCTTTAAAATATGGCTGTATATCAATACAAAAGTCAGTGACTACTGACACCTTGATGCTGCACTTTCTTAATGCTAGAAAATATTAATGGTATCAGGTTTGTAAAAGAAAAGATGCAAACATACAAAGTATACCGTCTAGGACAATGCTTATGTACTATTACACAAAATTAGTGCTTGAAAGCGATATATTATGACAAAATCAACCTTGGTTGAGTCTGATACCAGCCTATAATAATGGTCGAATGTTAATGCCTTAAAATAAATTAATGAACACAAACAAATTGTGAACCATACTAGAAAGTGAAAAACGGTACAAATGGCCATCTTGGACTTTGCTAAAGCGTTCAACAAGGTTCCACATGAACGACTACTGGAAAAGCTTCACTACTACGGGATTAGACACCATACACAATTACACATCGGTGGCTTAGGAATTTCTTGACATTCCGAACCCAGAGAGTGACTTGTGAAGGTAGTATGTCATCAACAAGCAATGTTCTATCCGGGGTGCCCCAGGGGACAGTGCTCGGGCCGTTACTGTTCCTGATGACCTTCCAGACCTGCTGAAAAGCCAGACAAGACTATTCGCAGATGACTGTTTGGTATACAATAAGGCTGTGCATAACAGTGTAATGAGGTACCCGAGTACACTCCCAGGCTCACAAGCGAATACTCGAGTATTCAGACGCCATGTTTTTTTATAATTTTTTTGAATTTTTTTAAAAAAAATTGATTTTTTTTTTAATTTTTTGATTTTTTGATTTTTTGTGATTTTTTTTCTTTTTTTGCTACTACCATACCACTCCCCAGTTTCCCAGGTCCCTCGCCGAAAATGCATGCAATTTTACTTTGAGTTGCAGTTGAAGGCGCCGATTTAATAAGAATAATTACAGTAAACAATGCTGTTTTAAAAACCAAAGATGGCAGAATAATCCATTTTCCTCCAAGTCCAAACAGAAATCTGGACATTTGGTCCCAGTTTCCGAAAGGTGAGTTTGACAGTGCTTGAGTTGGGAAACATTTTTACCGACGGTACCATGCCAGCGGTCGCCGCTCTCCCTGGCACAGGTAAGCGTGGGCCTGGACATTTATTTTTTTTATTTATTTTTTTTTTTTTCCAGCCGAATATTCAGGTACGAGAAATCGTACCTGAGTAGTTGTCAACAGTGCGGGTACTCGAGCAGTCGACTACCCGTCGCAGCCTTAGTATAATTTCAGAAACACACTCTAGCATGCATCACCTGCCATACAAGTTAGCGACATGCGGAATACCGCCCTGCTGACTCCAATTTCAGAAGGTTCAGAAGGTACAAGGGTACAAAATAAGTTCTTCTTGACATGAATGATGGCGATTATTTCATAAAATGATCTAGATGTTCTAAACGTGAATTCAACGTGATTGTTGGTATAAAAACATGCACAAGAACAAAATCAATAGTAGTCTATACAAAACAGCCCCAGGTTAGATTGGCAGTTGTCAACTTCAATGCTTCACTGTGTAAACATGGTAACTACTTCACATGTAGCTGTACTAGATCTGATAGGAGTCTGTGTATCACGCAATGTTATGTTTTTTTAATACTAACCATCAAACTGTGGTCGAAGACGAAGAAACCTGGCTGGCTTGATTGTTCTCGCTAAGTAAAATAGGCCTACTGTAAAGATGTGTCGATCGCGTGTAGTCCCCGGCCCCCCACGAGTCGCTGTTAGCGTAGTGGCCGTGTAGTAGACCAGCTCCCTGGGCGACGAACGCTACACCGACGGACGATCTTAAAACTGGAAGAAAATCCGTTGAAAATCCGATGGAGAAAGACACTAATTGATCTTTACTCTGGTCGTTGAAAGTGGAGGTTCCGTGAAGTTCACGTAGATCTAGCTGCAATCTGCACAAACTAACTGCTGAATGGGAAACTTCCCAGGATGAAGTTCACGTATGTAGCTACAAAGTACAATGCAGACTACACATTGAACGGGAACCCCATCACATAGAACTGACAAGAAGCTATGACCCTATAACCTATAGCTATGCGAAGGCGAGGTCAGTTCTTGGATGAAATCGTTATGACGAAAATTGCGTTGAAAACATGAAGATCAAATGTCCAATCAGGCCCAAGCAAGAGTTGCTATGCACCTCACTGAAGTAGTAAACTGAAATTTGGGCACTGATAAGTTGAAAAAGTCATAAAAAGTAGTCAATTATGACCAAGAGCACAAAACATTAGGGCTCTCAACTGTACGCGAGAGATGGGCGGTGTGCCAAAAAACGCATTGAATCTAAAAACGTGGTTATTGTTTACATTCTATACGCACTATCAATACTAATTAGAAAGTAAACAAGAACATGAATCAATTTTGATTTTGTATCACTTTATTATCAATCTTCAATAAAGGAACATGGTATAAACATAAAAGAATTGCACAGTCACAGACATATAATAAGAGTAGTCCAGGTCATGGCTAACTGCCAAAGCAGGGCATACAATACAAAACATATAAACATAAAGATGTGTTCATGCCAAATTGTTTCGTTTCAGATTAAGAAAAATACACAATTTAAAATTCACTTTACTCAAATAATGTATACAAATGCTTAATCGTTTTGGAGGAATAGGCTCACGTGATGCAACAAAATATAACATCAGTGGCATGCAAATTCAGCCCACGGTTGCACCACGATAGCCCTCTTTATAAGCACTATTACTTTTGTTATTACTATAATCATTTTTAGCTTTATTATTATCATTGTTATTATAATTATCATTATTATTATCATCATTATCATCGTCATTTTAATTATCATTATCATTATTATTGTGTTTATTTTTATTATTATAATTGTTGTCGTTATTATTATTATTAATATTATTACTCATTAAT
This sequence comes from Strongylocentrotus purpuratus, assembly GCF_000002235.5. Classification (NCBI taxonomy): domain Eukaryota; kingdom Metazoa; phylum Echinodermata; class Echinoidea; order Camarodonta; family Strongylocentrotidae; genus Strongylocentrotus; species Strongylocentrotus purpuratus. The sequence continues at coordinate 37,587,310 of NW_022145607.1, read as the reverse complement.
GCCTATATTAATGCGTATATTCTAATAAATGGTGATTCAGAGTATAATTTTGTTGATAATACTTTGTATAAAAAATGTATACATGTAAACAGAAATATTATACTTAAACAAATATTAGCACTGCACTACTTGTAGCTACTTGCTCCCTTTATTTAGAAAACAATGCCTAATCGGTGACCATTGGTCCCCCATGATCCTCTTTTTCTTATGTTATTTGACTGAGTTGATGAGATAACAACCTGTCCATGTGACCTTGCAGAGTGCTCTAATTTCTCCTGTAAACTATACTGATAAGCTTTAATCAAAACATGAATATTCATTAAAAATGACGTCAGATAACGGCAGTGCTACACTGCAATGATCGAATTAATACTCAAATCCGAATTGTTTTATTCAAACATCACATTAGCAACTTTGGCGCAAGTCGATTTTTGCACTCTCGCAAACTCCTGTTCATCCAAGCGTGAACAAATACCACACAAAAATGATACTAACTGATTCGGGATGAAACACTGTTTCATATATTCATAGATGATTTTATACAATTTTCTAGGTGTAAACTTTGTTTGACTCACACTGCATAGAAGAAGACAAAAAAGAAGATAAAGAGAAAAAGGGGAAGAAAGAGGAGAAAAATGAGGAGACGAACAAAAGGGGGAAAAAGAAGAAAAAAGAGGGGAAAAGGGAAGAGGAAGAAGACAAAGAAGAAAAAGAGGAAAAAAGAAGGGGAATGAGTAGAAGAGGAAGAAGAAGAAGAAAAAGAAGGGGAAGAAGAAGAAGAGAAAGAAGAAGATTAAGAAGAAGAATGGATGAATGTACAATCATAACAACATTTTTAAAAGGCCTGGATTGCGCTACCGTGTTTGTTCATAAAAGGGCTCTGCTCATCTACTTTATCTTATGCACCGCCCTCTTGATATACAACATGATATATTTTGATATAATATTAAGTTCATGTAACTTACCAATACAAGGAGGGCCTAAAAACCCCGGACAACATCTAGTCTGAGACGAATAAACCGTACGGTAAAGTGTTCTACAAGAAACCAGTACAAAAAATTGTGTTAATACACGACTTAACATCCTTCATTCGTTTCAATTTTGATAATATTAGTTTGTTTTTTTTATTTTTTTATTTCCATAGCAATAATCAAATATCTGAACATATAAATTGTAAACATATATACACACGGCACATAGGCCATTTCAGTGGAATGAACATTATGCCACCGTTCTTTTATTGACATAATAAAGAAACACATGTTCATTAATCATAATGGAACGAAAGTCAAATTAGAATAGTAAAAACCATAATCAAATAAGAATAGCTCAAGTTCCAGTTAAGTTCATTAATTTACTATTTTCAAATAAAAGTGCATAACATAAAGAACATTTAAGAAAAATACATTTATGGTAACAATGATGTTTTACGTAAAATCATACTAATAGAACATTATTAAATTGACACAATATTAATAATAATAATAATAATAATAATAATAATAATAATAATAATAATAATAATAATAATAATAATAATAATAATAATAATAATAATAATAATAATAATAATAATAATACTGAACATTTATAATGCGCCATGTCTGTCAAAAATGACACTCCTGGCGCAGTTGTGTGGAAGTTGTATAATTGTTATTATTATTATATTATACACATGTAGATAAGATAATTGAGAGAGAGAGAGAGAGAGAGAGAGAGTGAAAGAGAGAGAGAGAGAGAAAGCGAGGGAGGAAGAGAGCTAGGGAGGGAGAGAGACAGACAGACAGACAAAGAGACAGTGATAGAGGGGAAGGGGGTGGTTGTGACACCACTACCACTTCGACTACCGATGACTTTTTGGTTGGAAATTCTATATTTTTGAAGTGACCAGGACCAGCGATTTTCTTGAGAATTAACAACAAAACCAAAAATTTAATATGAATAATCGATAATAGTAGGTATCTCACCTGTATCTTGTACAGCTAAACAAATCAAACAAGCCGCAATCTACGTAGTACTTCTGACTGTAGGCTTGGCTGGAAGACACAGTAACTTCATAGGAACTGCATCAAATAATTTATTGTAAATCGGAAATAACTTTGATGATTTTTTTTTTGTGGTTAAAATAATGTATATGTGGGTGCTCTATTTGTCATAATGTACTTATTGTACCATATCCATCAAAAATGCAAAGATATATATATACATATATATATATATATATATATACACACATTGTCGCTCATAACGTTGGAATATTTTTCTTTATTCCAATGTATGGATTTTGTTTGACAATGATTTATTCCTAATTGATCTAGATGATAGTATACATTCTCAGATTTTATTGAATAATAATTTGCCAGTGTTTGTTTTGCGTAACTGCTAAAGCATGTGTATGCTAATATGCTTATCAACTAGGGGATCTACGCCCTGAAGTCGTAAATGACAGTAATGAGGATTAATGCCCCACAAAAGGGCACTTATACAGCACATCGACACGGTTTTAAGAAAAATCTTAAAATATATCTATTATCCCTTTAATTTGTTTTAGTTTACTACCTATTTCAAAATAAAATATAATTTGTAAATTACCATAAGAGAAACAGAAGGGGAGGGGGAGGTGGTGGTGGGGTGGGGTGGGGAGGGAGGGAGGGGTAGAACAAAGCCATGCGCAATACTCATTATTATGTTATTATATATTTATGCGTAATTATTTTATTCATTTGGACGCCTGAATCAACAAGCAAACATAAGCTTCCTACTCATTTTCACAGTTTGTTTAAATTAATTTAACACAATGCTCATAATTTGTATATTTTAAACTGTCTGTACTTTATCACATCTATATATTTGTTTGTTTTTTAACGAAAATAAAGTCTTTTGAATTGAATTGAATTGAATTGAAGTTTTGATCCTGGGGCCTCACAGTTACGAGGCCATTGCTTTGCCACTGAACCATGACTGTACGCAGCGGGGGCTAGGGTAGGGGGCAGTTCCCACAAATAAAAACAAAACAAAGAAAATGCAATAGATTATTAATATTTCATTGAATTTTCCCGGTCCCCAACAGAATTTATTTTTCTGTGTGCCCATGCTTTGAGCCATAATGCATGGCTGTACAGAGAATTTTTTAATGTTGGAGACCGGGGTAAAATGCAATGAATTATTCAAAATTTATTACATTTTTTATAACAACCGTGCAGATGTGCTATATTAGTGCCCTTTTGTGGGGCATTAATCGTCATTACTGTCATTTGTGACTTACGGGTGTAGGTCCCCTAGTTGATAAGCATATTAACATACACATACTTTGGCAGTCACCCAAAACAAACACTGGCAAATTATTATTCCATAACATCTAAGAAAGTATACTATTATCTAGATCTATTAGGAATAAATCATTGTCAACAAAATTCCATAAATTGGGGTAAAAACGAAATATTCCAACGTTATGAGCGACAGTGAATATAAATATTCAGCTCAAATTTCACTTTGATTATTATCATTTGTTTACAAAATGCTTCCTGTGAATTTAGAACAATCTTCTGAAGATATTCGTACTCAATTAAATACCAGAAGTAATGACTAACTTTTATCTATATTACTAACACAACAAGATTTTACTAACACTACCATCATAATCGTATTATTATTCCTATGGACCCCCACTTGTTGTTCAATTAAACCGGAACTCATTTTGCTATAAAAGGCGTAAAAGAATTATGCATTATTGTTTTGCTTTTTCTTTGTGATAATGTGAGGCATAAACTTTGCGTTCTAAAGGAGGGAATGTTACTGAAATTTACAACAATCGCAAATAGAACTGTTTAAAAGAAAATGTGAAGGTGTGTTTTATTGATAACAAAAGGGATGGATTTAATATAAAAAACCAATCATAATTATTTGGAATACTTACGAGTCCCCAGACGAGCATGAACCGTGAATGGGTGTGACCAGTGATGCCATAGTAACCAACACCACGACCAGTGGAAGAAGGCCCACAGTAACCAAGGCCATTATCATCAGACTAGCACAATGGACTGGAAATGAAAGTAATTGACATGAACAATCATTAGCGAACAAAACCCAGTACTCTATTACTTTCTTCGATACTGGATGATTCATAATCTTTATTTTAAAAAGAGAGAGAAAAAGGAAAAGAAAAACAATTCTTTTCAATAATTTACTTATCATCCCGCAGGGCCTGCAATTGTTATTCGTTACATCATTTCCAGGAAAACCTGACTCAAGAGGAAATATGTGGGTAAAACGCCTTGCCCAAGGATGTAAGCGATAGCACTGCGCAAGGAGCGAACCTTTTGTAGGAGTCCTCAATATGCCACAGTGCTTTATAATGTTATTTGGATATTCAGAAGCTGATCAATAACGTTTTTATATTGTTTTCAACTTGATATTATCAAAATTGTCTTCAACCTTCATAATGAAAAGAAATAATGCAAAAACGTTCACAACTTGTGCGCGGAGGATTTAGCGTAGAGGGAGAGACAAGTACATAATAGTGAGCCTTTCAATTGACCAATGCTGCCTGGAAGACCTAGTGACAGCAAATGAGAAGGCTCTTCAGTGTGCAAAAGCCTGGCAGAACATTTGAGGTCAGATGATGGACACGAAAGAAGAATACGAAGTGTATATATCCTCTTCTTGAACATGATATTATTTATTTGTGTTGCTTGATAAACCTTTATAGATATTTATCACAATATGACATTTTAGATGGTTATCATTTCGTTTTGTTTTGTTTTTTTGTTTTTTATTCAGTTCTGAGTTTTGAGTTTTTGATCGATCGGGTGTGTGGTTAGTGCACACCATTACTTATTATAGGCTCTGTATAAGCTTGGCTTGTTAGAACTCTTGTGAGTAGTGTGCCGCGGGATTCCATATCCTCAAACTGCTTGCGAACAGAGCAACAAGACCAAGCTCTGTAATTATTAGGATCTCTGTCCAGTAGTGCCGTGTTTGTGCCAACGAACTGGATCGACCAAATCAATTGATTCATAATATATGTATATATAATTATACATATATAATATTTTTTCCGTAACATGAGAGTAATTTTATTAGTTTCATCCTTTTAATTATATATAATGTTAATTTTTATTGTATCATTGTTTTAAATGGGGGCACGCTACACGAGTCCTATCTCGCAACCCAGGGCAACGTGTCTGACGCGGACGGTTGTAGCAACTACCTAGTAGCAACTACTCCGAAGATCAAGATACATTAATCTTGATCTAATGAGACACGAACTAACAGCTAGCTTTCGATTTTCGCACCGCTTTTCGAGTTACTGGAGCGTGGAGATGTTGCACATCTAGGCCCGAATTCACAAAGGAGGTTTGTCGACAAATCTCCTTTTGTTTCGCCAAACCTCCTTTTGTTTTTTACAAACCAGGTTTGTAAAAAAACGCGTGAAAACGCGTCATATGACGTACGAAAACCAAGGTTTGTCGACAAACCTCCTTTGTGAATTCGGGCCTATATGTTCTATATGGCCTATATTCCCTTTGATTTTTCACAACGGTGCTTTCGTCGGTCACGTGACCTATTTTTGAGATCAGGTACTAAATTCACACTGCTCGAAAATCAGATATGAAGAATAGCATAAGATGAGAGAGAGAGAGAGAGAGAGAGAGAAAAAGTGATAGAATGATAAAACAAACACAACATGAGAAAAGGTGATAGCAAAAGAAACGAAGGATAGCAAGAGGAAATAATAGAATAAAAACTCAGAATAACATAAGAGAAGTTGATAGAAGGTAGAAAAAAAGAATTAAATAAGAGAAGTTGAAAAAAGGAAAAAATGAATATCATAAGGAAAGACAGAAACATAAAAAATGATAAAGAAGAATGAAATAGAATGATAAAAACAAAGAAAATGATAAGAGAAGGTAATAGAAATAAGAAACACAGAATAGCATAGGGAAAGAAAAAAAGAGAAATTAATAGAATGATAAAAACAAAGAATAACATAGGAGAAGGTGATAAAAGGAGAAAAGAAGAATAATATAAGGAAAGACGGTAGGAGAAAGTGATAGAATGATAAAAACAAAGAATAACATAAGAAAAGGTGATAGAAAAAGAAAAAAAGGATAGCGAGAAGAAATAATAGAATAAAAAACAAAGAATAACATAAGAGAAGGTGATAAAAGGAACAAACAAAGAATTACATGAGGAAAGACGGAAAGTGAAAGTGACAAAATGATAAAAACAATGAATAACATAAGAAAAGGTGATAGAAGAAGAAACAAACAACATGATAGGGATAGGAAAGATAGAAAAAATTATAGAATGATAACAACAAACAATAACATAAAAGATGATAGAAGATTTTTTTTAAAGAACAACTTAAGGAAAGACAGAAAGAGAAATTGATAAATAATAGAAACTTCAAAGATAGGAAAGAAGATGAAAGATGGAAAAACTGCCCATGTCTGGTGCCTTAATCGAAAGGTCGCTAACATAACGATTAATGACGGTGCATATTCAGATTTTTCCCATCCATTTAAACACTGTTGTCAATCAATTTTATTTTTTTTTAATTCAATTTCGTCCCAAAGTCCTTAATCTTGCACATCGTACAGTCAATTTCATATTTGGTCATTCATTTTTGTTTTACTTTATCCAGTAAATTTCATCATTTCGCACCTAATTTCCTCAAAGTCAAATAAAGTTCTTCATCATCTGCTGCCATAATCACATTTAAGTCATCTTCATTCCATTTCCAATGTTTTCTGAATGTTTTTCAAAATAATAACATAGTTGTCAGTCGTAGTTTTATCTAGCTGTATGTCCAAAAATCTATTTTAGCAATGTTTGTTGCTGAATGCTGGAAACAGTTAGTCACCATTGCGGAGGACATACGTGTATGATCGAATCTCTTTGGTGGCGGTGGGGGCAGTCGCCCCAAAAAAACGCCGGCCAAAAAAAAAAGAGAAAGAAGAAAGGAAGAGGACGTAGGAAGAAAAAGGTTTAAGAGTCGAGAATGGTACAACAAATCGTCTTCTTTCTTTAATAATCTAATGAAAGGTCGAAAGAACTGAATTTAGACAAAGATTAAGAGTCGAGAACGGTCTAACGAATCGTCTTCTTTCTCTAATAATTTAACGAAACGTCAAAGATTCCGCGCTTCGCGCGTTCTGTTAGTGAATCTACTCACTACCGCCCCCCCTAAAATGAAATCCTGGCTACGCGCGTGCATTGTTCATCGTCTCAACAATTCTACTTGAAAGAAAAACAAGTTCTTTTTTAAAAGGCGAGAAGTTTCGATTGGTGTATAGAAAAGAATATTTGTTTTGGCTTGCACCCAGTAGATCCCGTTAGTAGGTACCAATAATTTTTGTTTGACTTGTTTTCCGTGACAAGATCGAGCACGCGATCTTAATCTACTGGATGCAAGCCAAACAACATTCTTTACAACAATTAACAACATGGTAGTATTTTAAGTAGCGTCACGTGGCAATTTCATGACGGATAAATTCATTATAGTACCAGGTTTAAACCCCTGACCATGCTCTCTATCTCATTTTCTTTACACGATCGGGGAAATGCATGAGCACTTATACCCCCCCCCCCCTATCCGAGCTACGTCACATGACTTAGAAAATATATGTATTTTAATCCAGACAGTAGGTGTTAAAGGAAGTATTACAGAAAATGGAAACAAGGATGATGAAGATAATTTAAAGCTGCTCATTGGACGATCTCTTTCAGTGATTTACTATATTGACGATGAAGGCTTATAATAGTAAGCAGTCAGTGGGCACCTAGGCCTAGTAAAATGGATTTCTTAAATGTTTTTTTCGACAAGGCCACAGAAAATATGTAGGACTACGTGGACACCTAAGTTTTTCCTTTTAAAGCTTATCTGCCGTAGTTTACATCAGGGATTAGACCGCTCTGCAAGGTCACTGGACAGGTGGTTATCTCATCAACTCAGCTCTCAGTTAACATAAGAAAAAGAGGATCATGGGGGACCAATGTTCACCGATTAGGCATTGTTTGTTATATAGAGGGCGCAAGTAGCTACCAGTAGTGCAGTGGGCCTTTAAGAGTGATTTTTTTAATATAAAATTTGTGTCCACTCTTTTCTCGGTTAAACCGTTTAATATAAAGTACTTTTACGTGTTTTCAGTCACTTTAAATTGCCGTAGTTCACAATATTTGAAGACTCATTTCATATACTAACATCAACACCTCTCTGGCGAATGAGAAGAGCCTTAGTTTTAAACAGGCCTTAATAAAAAATTGTTTTGTGAGCTTATTGTGAGCTCAATCAAAGCATACTGTACATAATACATAATATCCTAAAATTAAATTTTCGTTTTCTCAATTTTCTACCGATACCACAAGCATATTTTCAGAAAAGGAAAGGTTTATAGCTCTTTGTATATCATTAGAATACACGAGAAGGCAACAACCTGATAGGAACAGACTTACATAGGGTCTGGCTGCAAAATATTTCTGCAAGAAGTTTGCCCATTTTCCAGGTATAATGAGGTTTATTTATTTAAAAAAATAAAAGTTAATCAATATTTCACCAAATGTTGCAATAGATGCTTTCTCTACAGTCTTCCTAGAAAATACGCCTACAAAAGGCTGCAATAGAATTTGGAATGGTTGAAAATAGTCAAGGTTGATCGGCTTATTACAGTCTGCTTTGAGGAAAATGTTTGTTGAATTAGTATGTCACACCTGTTTATATTTCAAGCACTATCGTTTTCCATGGCGTTTAATTAGGAATGAAAATGGATCGCAGTTGTTCATTTTAGTTCCTCCTCGTTAAGCAATTGTCTATAAGAACACTTGTATAGATCTCATTAACTTCAATAAAGGTATTTCTGTATCTGTATTGTAAGGGGTTATAAGTCATGAGGCTCACATGTTGTATTTCCAGTATTTCATCAAATAGTCTGTCGCATCGACCTGTTTCTCATTCCTACCTATCTTGCAATCCTATTTGAACAAGGAGTGATGTACTTTAATACCAGCCCAGTGTCATCGTGCATTATGATCGTATACCTCACGACATAATTCATGATAAAACGACAAAAAAAAAAAATTCTACGTCTGAATGCTAGCTGAAGATTTAGAACAGAAAACAGCAAAGTACAGTACAAAAGAAAGTTATTTCATTATACTGAGTTTACACTAAGTTATATTACTTAGTATATTGTATTAACTGCCCTGTTTCATCACAAAAAACTTCCTTATTAGAGCGAATCCTACCCTTAAAATAAACGTATAAATACACATGATTGAGGGACAAATAATACCACTGAACACCAATTATTTGCCTCTTTAGTTTTAAGGCTGTGTGAGTGTACACAAAAGGCTACGCATGTATAAATTGATTTACAAAGCCGGTCACATTCACCACATAGGTGTTTAAAAAAAACTTTGATTTTAGCATTCACAACTTCTCCTGGAAAACTTGAATTTAGAAACTATACAGTAAGTCCTAGAAAAAATGAAACCAAGATTTATCGATGTTTTAGCATAACTTAATCACAATTATAATTAATAATTGACACATATTTTTAAAGTTTAGAAACAACTTTTTCATTTGATGCAACTCATATGATGCATATATTACCTATGAGTGATTGAAAATAATTTGAGAAAGGGTACCAAAAAGTCATTTAGCGAATGACATCTACATTAAAAAAAGAAGATCACATTTCCAGAAAGTTCATTTTCTGCCCTTTCATATGACAGCTCAATTAGGCAAAAATGAGCCAGGAATAACAAGTTCTGTTTGTTTAAAATAATACTTGAACTTCCATAAATTTATTAAACAAATTCGTGTTCACTGGCTGTCTGCCGTAGCAACAAACAAAAAACTCCGTTTCGTTGACGATCAGTCATGCATGAAGTCTTTCGTCGTCTTTATTGTAATAGGCATGCCAGGGGGCACTCGTATTTAAAAAAAAAAAAAAGTTCATTTTTGTTGAGGGAAAATAATTGTGAATATCCAAACTTCATATACCATTGCGTTCATTACTCTTAAAATGGAAGAAGTTTCAAAGCTCCGAAAGTTAAGTGTGTTGATCAGAAGGGGGGGGGGGAGTGGAGAATGAATCTCTCATTTTCGTTTCTGATTTGTTTACCGCACGGGAATCAATCTAGCCTTCATTTTGGTTCTGAAAAGAAAGGGTCAAAGACCAATGTTTTACCTCTAGATTTTGTTCTTCAATAGTACAGCGTTTTTCCGTCCAACTTTTTTTCAATTTTTTCACTGTGTTTATTAATGATTTCATTTTACTTTATAAGTTTCTTTTCTCTCTATTCTAGATATCCATGTACTCTCCTTGATACGCCGCCATAGTCATGTAAAATGAATGTATGTGTAGGAACGTGGAGGTACACGAGCTCTTGATTCAATGACAGTTTGTCAGAGGAATGAGATATTTCAGTTTAAAGTGACTTGGTAACGTTGTTCAAGGTTGATGAAAAAATTGCTTAATTTTTGTATAAAATGTTTATATATACATAAACAATAAAAAAAGAAACGACTGCCCAAATGCTATAAAAGCGAGTTTAAATGTATTTACGTCCATTTCTCATATCTCATATGGTGGCGCTGCAAGAAGACGCCTATAACCTGGCAAGTAGGCCAATTTATTACGAATATTGCATTTTTATATGATTTCATCTGAGAACTCTATGTGTATTCTACGTTATAAATGACAAGGACTCATTTCGTGTAAGTAACTTGCAGATCTTGATCATTATAAACTGAGCGAAATGAATTTGTTATCCTATCTCTGTCTGTGTGTTCTTGCCTTCAAGCTGTACCACGAGGTAGCCCAGTCTGGGCTAGCTTCGGGTGTCTTTGTAGCTATGAATGCTTCTCCATTTACTCAGTCGCCCGATGATTTGGGCCGTAAAAGGGTTAATCAAAATGCAGAGCAACCAGAAAATCCAGTAATTTCACAATTGTACTATGTTTGAATTTGACCACCTGGAGAAGTTTCATAACTACAATACTACAATACTTGATGTTTCCTGTCAAGTGTTTAGTTTGATAATTTGTAATACACGTTTTATATATTGGTGGTTTGTACAAGCCACGAGGATCTGTACATTTTAAAGCTAATTAATAGAAGGCTCATTACACACGTTTTTCACCTCATCTTTCTTGATATATTCCTCTTGCTAACCCTTCCTTTCTTTTCCTTTCATTCTTTTCTCACCTTTTGTTGATTCTTGCACCTTGCTCCTATTCCTCATTCATCCCTTCTCTCTTTCCATACTCATTTAATTTTGATATAGAGTTTTAATATGATATTTGTTATATATATTATGTCATAGTCGAAAGAATATTGTACTTTTAACTTACATTTAAATACAAGTACTTTTCAACTGTATTCCAATGGCAATTCAGTTGTAAGACTGCGACGATGGAATTTGTTCAATAAAACCTTTCTATATAATATACATTTTTTTGATATGGACGTCCTTTTTACACGTTTATGTGAGAATATCACGAAATCGCATGCTAATACAATTAAATTGGGTAAACTAGTTTTACCCAATTTTTTTAAAATGCTGATCTCGGTGAAAATTTAAGTACGGGCGAGTATCCTCGCAGCCTGGGTCTCGAGAAAGGCAAGTTATGGACGTCCTCTAAATAATGTCAAACACAAACAAGACCTTCGTATGCTTTGTATAGGATTGAAGAAAAAAATACGCGGATTTGGGGATAGACACACCACTGGAAAACTAGTCCATGCACTTTTTTTATGCCACATTGATTTCTGTAACACTCTTCGTTTCGGTCTTCCTCAGCGACAAATACAAAAATTGCAGTCTATTCAAAATTCAGCGGCGGGATTAGTGACGTAAAACTCGAAAATATGAATCAATCACTCCTGTGCTACGAAATCTACATTGGCTTCCTGTCCACTCCGGTATTTTGTTTAAACTATTAGTTATTGCATACGAATGCTTTCATGACATTGTCCCTTCTTATTTAAGTGAACTATTATTATTGTATTACTCGTACTTTAAGATCAAGCTCAAAATCATTATTTATTGCCCCTCTCACCTCAACAAAAACATACGGTAAACGTTCTTTTAGCCATGCCTCTTTAGTTTTATAGAATGCACTTCCAGATTCCATGAGAAATCACAATGATTTAAACAAGTTTACTCTCTAAAAAAATCGAGTGATCACGGACATCACTCCTCTGAAGAGTGAAAATGTAGTGAAAATGAAGTGAACATTCACTCTTTTCTTCTTAGAGAGCACTCGAAAATCAATCGATATTCACTCCTAAACAAGTGATCACGGACGTCACTCCCAAGAAAGTGAAAATAGAGTGAAAATTCACTCTTTTTTGAGAGAGAGTAAGATTTCTCTTAAAATGTATTTATTCAATGTTAAAAGTGTACACCCATGAACTCAGTGTCCAACACGACATGTAACTTTTTGCTTTTGAATGGATTTTTCTAATTTTCATGACTTTTTCTTGTAATTCTTTTCTTTCTATTTAAAGCGCATAGGGACATGCTATCCTGTAATGTGTTATGCGCGTTAAAAGAACTGAGTATTATTATTATTATAATCAGCTGATACAGATTATCAAGATCCAAGAACGAATTGCAAAACAAAGTGATTCCCGAACGAAGCAAATAATAATGAGGTGGTACAGTACCTTAAAATCTTTCTCGACTCCAGGCTTAGAACTTCTGTCGGATCTAGAGGTGTGTGATGATCTTGAGGATCGAAATCAATAGTGCCAACTTTACTTTTAGCGACTCATTCTTGTATCTTACTACTTTAACATAAATCGTTGTAACTAGTCGTGCGCATGCTCTATGCCTTAAGCTCGGGGCTGACTTCGTACCACTTTCGCGTCTTCGGGTTACACGAACTTTTGTGAATAATCAAGCGGCACTTCCCGAATGACCGTGTTTAACGTTTGTTAAAAGTGCAGTTTACCTGAGATGTTCTGGAAAAAAACAGGAAATCTATGAAAAGAAGCTTCTCGACCCAATATTTTTTATTACGAGATGAAATAATCAAGGACTTCGAAAAAAAAAAAAGGCCGGCGATTGACACTTCACCATTGCATGATTTTACAAAAGAATGTACAGGTGTAAAGATTATATCTCAAGGAACATCTTTATAAAATCTTGTGATAATTTACTTTAAGTCATGAGACCAGCAATGTTGGTCCCATGGGCCTTCTAATGTGTTATGAGAGGGTTTATGGTACTGATAGCCCATGAGACGAGCAATGTTTAATAGTCCCAACTGCCTTCAGAAGAGTTCAGAGAGTTCACGAGACCAATTGCCAATTGGTCATGAGAGCAACAATGTTGGTCTCACGGGCCTTTTGAATTCTCAGGTTTTGCGAGACCGTTATTCCATGAGACTGGCAATAGCGGTCGCACTGGCCTTTTGAAATGTAATCACAAGGTTGCGAGACCGATATGTTCTTAATTTGTTAATTTTCAATGTTTGAATCTCATTTGTCGCGATTTAGGTCACCATATTTAAACCCATTGGTGCCGTTCTCGGCAGATAAAGGCGTGTTATGATTAGGTCTACTGAGGCAGAACTATAAAAGTGACCTTCCGTCTTCGAAGGGCGTGGGAATGATTGAAGTATGTGCAGTATTAACGCACATTAAAAAAAGGTGGACTATTCATATTCTTATTTGCAATTAAAAAAATTGAATTAAATCATTTTCTATTTTGGAACACATCCGACTCAATTGCAGCACGACTAAAGTATACGTAATGGGAGGCTTATGCTTCATTATATTTATTTGTGGTCCCTGTACTTCCTCTTTTACTTGGGGCACGAGATATCTTGTTTTTCAAGTTTTGTATTCAACGCATACATACCAACATATAAATCAGTACAGAGTACAATAATACATTAAAGGGAAATGAAACCCAACAAACTTTAGCTTACAGTCTTACTAAAAATTGAGAGCCGGATAAAAAAATCTTGAAAATACTCCTATTTGATTACTTAGCAAGGAAGGCATTCTCTCAAAAAATTGCAGTTTCCTTGCTGGCTTTTCTCCCATGGGAGTCACCATTCTGATCAAAATACTGATGTCAGAGTCGTAAAATCACTTGAGATACCCACTGACCTGAATGTTATTTATGATGTAAGAAACTCATCTGTGAAATGCATGACAATTGTTTCCTAATTAAAAACCCTCTATTTCTAATGTATTCAATAATTATAAATGTATGTTCTCTCAAAACCTATGGTGACAATATTTTTGGTTCAGCTATTTCGAACAATTGTATGATCAGTTTCTTTTGTTAATCAATATATGGCATACATAAGTTGTTGCTTGGTCAAACAGAGCTCCACCAAATATTCAAAAGAGTGACGTACATAGATCAGCTCAAAGACATCACTTTTTGATATGCCAGAGTCACAAGATGGATGCTGTTTGTATCGATCACTCTCGGTGTAGAAATACCTAAGTTATCATGCAACATCCATCCATGTTATGCAAGTGAAGGAGAGGTATATTAGTAAAGGGTCTTGAGACGAGACCAGCAATGATGGTCTCGTCTGCCTTCTGAAAACGTATCATAGGGTTCACGAGACTAGCTAATAGCCCACGAGACCAGCAATGTTGATCTTACGGGCCTTTTGAAAAGTTAAGACAGTCTTTGCAAGACCGATAGCACATGAGACCAGCAATATTTGAGGTGTTATCACAGGGTTGCGAGACCAATAGGTTCTTAATTTGTTAATTTTCAGTTTCTATTATGTCTTTTGTCGCGATTTAGGTCACCATAATTATATTGGATCCATCGGTGCTGTTCTCGACAGAGAAAAGCATGTGACGATTAGGTCTACTGAGGCAGAACTATGAAAGCGACTTGCCGTCTCTAGAAGGCGTGGGAATGATTAAAATATGAGCAGTATTCATGACAAAAAAAGAAACGTGCTCTTTTCAGGTTCTTAATTGCAACCGAAAACTTGAATTCAATGATTTTCATTTCGGGGACAGCTATTTAAAACAGTTTGATGAGCAGTTTCTTTTGTGAAACAATATTTGGCATACATAAGTTGTTGCTTGGTCAAACAGAGCTCCACCAAATATTCAAACGATGACGTACATAGACCAGCTCAAAGACATCACTTTTTGATATGCCCGAGTAACAAGATGGATGCTGTTTGCATTGATCACTCTCCGTGTAGAAATACCTAAGTTATCATGCAACATCCTTTCCATGTTATGCAAGTGAAGGAGAGGTATGTTGGTAAAGGGTCTTGAGACGAGACCAGCAATGTTGGTCTCGTCTGCCTTTTGAAAACGTATCATAGGGTTCACGAGACTAGTTAATAGCCCACGAGACCAGCAATGTTGATCTTACGGGCCTTTTGAAAAGTTAAGACAGTCTTTGCAAGACCGATAGCACATGAGACCAGCAATATTTGAGGTGTTATCACAGGGTTGCGAGACCAATAGGTTCTTAATTTGTTAATTTTCAGTTTCTATTATGTCTTTTGTCGCGATTTAGGTCACCATAATTATATTGGATCCATCGGTGCTGTTCTCGACAGAGAAAGGCATGTGAGGATTAGGTCTACTGAGGCAGAACTATGAAAGCGACTTGCCGTCTCTGGAGGGCGTGGGAATGATTGAAATATGAGCAGTATTCATGACAAAAAAGAAACGTGCTCTTTTCAGGTTCTTAATTGCAACAGAAAACTGGAATTTAAATGATTTTCATTTCGGGGACAGCTATTTAGAACATTTAGATGAGCAGTTTCTTTTGTTAAACAATATTTGGCATACATAAGTTGTTGCTTGGTCAAACAGAGCTCCACCAAATATTCAAAATAGCGCCGTTCGTAGATCAGCTCAAAGGAATCATCTGTTTGAGATGACCGAGTAACAAGATGGATGCTGTTTGCATTGATCACTCTCGGTGTAGAAATACCTAAGTTATCATGCAACACCCATCCATGTTATGCAAGTGAAGGAGAGGTATATTGGTTAAGGATCTTGAGACGAGACCAGCAATTTTGATATCACGTGCCTTTTAAACTACGGAAGCTTCAAAGTGCCACCGAGATGACGATGTCTTCTCGACTTTTTTGGTCTGAGAAGGCAAAAAGGCGGAAAGGCGAGATTCCAAATCTCGTCTTCTCGACTTCTCGGGTACGAGAAGGTGAGAAAGGGAATTACAAATCTCGTCTTCCCGACTTCTCGGGTATGAGAAGAAGAGAAAGAGAGATTCCAATTCTCATCCAAATATCGTCTTCTCGTCTTCTCGTCTTCTCGGTTTTGAAATGGTGAGAAGGTATTATTTACAAACTCGCCAAGTCGCCTTGTTTAAGACTTGTTAGACCTCGCTATTCATAAGGACCGCCTTTCAGAGTTGGAGAAGAGGGGCGCTATTCATAAAACGAAATGAGGATCGATATTCATAACACAAGAAGACGGTCGCTATTCATAATACGAATTTAGGGACGCTATACATAATACGAGGAGAGGGTCGCTTTTCATAATACGAAATCAATTCGCTATTCATAATACAAAAAGAGGGTCGCTATTCATAATACGGGATGAGGGTCGCTATTCACAAAAAAAATTAAATACTAGTAAGTAATAAACAAAATGATAATAACGGCTGCGGAGTAGGTGCTAGGGGGGCACCACGTGGCCCCGAATATTTAAAGAAAACATTTAATGCAAATATATATTTCTGAACAAATAAAGATAAAGGCGTGCCCCAATAATGTATGTGACCCATCATCCCGGGCTCCACCGCTACCCCCCCCCCCCCCATCAGTCCTACCACGCAGTATTCCCTAGGTTCAAGTACATATTACCGACATTTTCGTCCAAGTAGTTCATAGATGGCGTAGCCTGTGTGTGTTTCACGGGGGGGGGGACGTGGGGCAGTGAGGGTGTAGCAGCGTTGCCATGACCTATCATGTCTCTTATCCTCAGCAAAGGAAGGAAACGATTGAGAGGGGGTCGTAGAGACTTAAGTTCTACACCATTTTCAAGCTTTTTGTAAATAAACAATATTGCACGATATATTTTCCATTCGTAGTAGGTCCATGTTCAAATTATATAGCCTTAGCCATATCCAGGGACCCAGGCCTGAAGCTCTTCAAAAATCAGCCAATGAAGATTTTCGTTTTTCCATGAATTATCATATCTCGGGATACTAGGTAATATTGATATTAATAAACCTAACTTTATTCATCCACAATCTTGATTTCCTGAAAACTTGAAGACCGAAAACACACTGAGTTGGACCAGACCATGAACCTAGAGGGGTGGGGAGAGGGCACTTTATAATTGTGTTTAGTTTGGGGGATAGGGGGCTTGAACACTCTTGGACCTTGAAGTGTTTGCGTCATGTAGCGTACAAAGAGGTAATGCAATCCCACTATGATTTATCTTTTGAGTTCTATAATAATTTAGATATTAAAAACCGAGAGTTTTAAGTTTTCGTACGCTTAAATCTATATTTATCCAACTAAATAATATGAGTTCTCTGTATTCACATTACGAGGTATAATTCATGGAAAAACGAAAATCTTTAAACTCTTCATTGGCTGAAATTGAAGGGTTTCTGGGTGCCTTAATATGCATACGGCTATTAATTTGTAGGTCCACAAGTCCTACTAAAAGCTACTTTCTACATAATATTTAGAATCTCGCTTTCTCACCTTACCTTCTTGTACCTGAGAAGCCGAGAAGACGAGATTTGGAATCTCGCTTTCTGACCTTCGCGTACCCGAAAAGTTTTCGGTGGCACTTTTAAGCTTCCGTACGAAACTAATAGCGCTCGAGACCAGCAATGTTGGTATAATGGGCCTTTAGAAGAGTTATCACAAGTTTTGTGACACCAATAGCCCATGAGACCGGCAACAACGGTCTCACAGGCCTTTTGAAGGGTTATCACAAGGTTGCGAGACCAATAGCTTATTACTTTTTTATTTTTTGTTTGTTTCTATAATCTCTTTTGTCGCGATCTAGGTCACCATATTGGATCCATCGGTGCCGTTCTCGACAGAGAAAAGCATGTGATTAGGTCTACTGAGGCAGAACAATAACCACGATTTGCCGTCTTTGAAGAGCGTGGGAATTATTGAAATATGAGCGGTAGGTATGAAAATAAAAGAAACGGATGCTATTCAGAATGTTATTTTCGATAGGAAGCTTGAATTCAATGATTTTCTTTTTTGGGACAGCTTTTTCGAACATTAAGCAGTTTCTTTTGTCAAACAATATTTGGCATGCATAATTAAGTTGTTAGGTCAAACAGAGCTCAACCAATAAATTAAAAAGAGTGACGTATATATAGATCATCTCAAAGAAATCACCTGTTTGAGATACCCAAGATACCCAAGTAACAAGATGGATGTTGTTTACATCGATGACTCTCGGTGTAGAATTACAAGTTATTATGCAACACCCTATCTATGTCATGCAGGTGAAGAAGAGGTATATTGGTTAGGATAGGTCTCTGATTCGATCCTCGCTTGGTGCTTACATCATTGGACAACATGCTTTGTCCACATTGTCTCTCTCGACTCAGGTGTAAAATGGATACCTGAAATTGCTGGGGTAATGATACACGCAGGTAGTGCAGTATTAACAGTGATGTGGCTACCCCTGGGTAACAGGCCGATTTACTATTAAACATGAAATGTATGGATGTATCTTTCCTGGAGACCGATTGACGAGTTTATCCATTAAAGTGACTCGGTAACAGTGTTGAAGGTTGATGACACAATCTGTGTAATTTTTGTATGAAATGTTACTCCTTTTACTGTACTTACCCTCTAAATGCAAAACATCCTGAAAAGTTCTCAAACAACAAAGATTTATATGGTTTTCTTTTGAGGCGTCACTGTGCGACTCACTCTAACAGTAAATTATCCCAACTATTTTTGAATTTTCCCAACCGTTTTTCCATGAAAATAAGACATAAGACAGGATTTTAAAATATGTCTACACTAAAAACGTCTGGAATGGTATATAGAACCAATTCATTGCTTTGAGACGATTTATATTCACCTAAAATGTAATTAAATTGTAATAATATAGTTGGGAGAATCAAGGAATTGATCTGATCAATTTCTCCAATTGTTATCATCAATAATGGTCTATTTTTACTCAAACCTTCAGATTATCTTAAATTGTACATTTAGCATTGAAGTCACTACATTACCACCATTTTCTCTCATCTGAACAATGTTACAAAATCCCTTTAACGTGTTATCAATGAATGAACTACAATAATTCAGTCCGTTTATACTATATGTTGATACATCGGGCAAAGCATTGACAATCATCCAGTTTGTCAAGAACAACCTTTGTTTAAAAGTATGCATACAATTTGAATATGTTAGTAAACCGGTCTATTAACATCCATTAAAGCGACTACAATTACTTTTGCAATGTTTATTCTGAAATGCTCAAAGTGTGAATTCTCCGCATTTAAAAGATCTGTGGATATTTAGGATTATTCTATAGACCCATTCCACGGAATTCCCTAAATAAAATCAATAACAAATATAATCTTGTCACTTACTTGCCATTTAAAAAATATATATCAAATGTTTCCGATCAATACTTAATTTTCAACTTATTTGTATTGCTATTATACGGTTTGAATCCCAATTGATAACTAGTTCTTATGCCTCTTAAATCATATTTGTAATGTCATTTGTGTTTGTTTCGTCTTTGTTTGTTTCATATTTATATATATCATATTTTTTTGTAATGGGGTTTGCCATTGATAGGCTTGCGGCCTTTGCAAATCCCACCATGTTTGAATTTGTTTGTGCTGTAAAGGTTCTATGTCCAATTTGCAGGCACAACAAATGAAAGATAGTGCTAATTTAGAACTTCCCACAAAAAGAGAGCTTGAAAATGTCTTTAAGTGGGAAATAAAGACTATTAGTTGTCGAAATCGACTTAAGAGCTATATAACCAGTAAGAAATAGTCTGATTTTCAGACCATTGTACCGAATGGTCGTACATTTTATGCTGCGCAAAGATTCAATCAGTTTAATTTTGGCCATTACAAGAAGTGGGTTATTGATGTATTGCTCATGTACCCTTTACAGCTCAATGTATGTATGTTATTACCAAAAGAAGAAAAGAAGCCAGTCGGTAACTCAATAGTGTCTGACAGTGATGAGTCTAGCAAGTAAACGGGTTTCCTTGCATAATTTGAATATTAGGACACTGCTAACGTTTAGATTTCACAGATAGGACATACATGATATATTCATAATTCATGCAAAGTTCTACATAATTTGATGTTGGCTGCAAAAGGGACATAGTATCTTTAATGTGATACCTACTTTCTTTAGGGGTCAACGATCAACAAGGCTAAATTCTATTTTTTGTTGAATTCCCCCCCCCCCCCTACATTCGCCATAAATTTGTTTCTTATTTCCTTGTTAATTTTATTAGGTAGGTCTACATGTTATGGCCATTGTGATTGTTATTTTTATTAAAATGTGAATATGGAATGAATTGAATTAAATTGAGTATTTGTACCCTTGCTAAATAAGAACTGACCTAGGATTAAGCCGTGCTGTTGTGGTTTAGTAATATTAGAGAAGCTGCTGTCCACGGTGTTTTAGTGGGTAAAAGTTTTAGATCTACATATGACGGGGTTTATTATACACACTGTCAAAAATCCCTTGAGGTGCCCCCCCCCCCCCCCCTCCCTGTAGCAATATTACTTAATTATGCATGAGCTACGATACGCAGTGACTGACGTCACAAGGTATCCCATAATGTATACGCGTCGGGTACAACTAGATTCCCGCGCATTATTATTGCTGAGTTCTATCATGGCGGTCCCGGCCGCAGCCAGTTATGTTGTCGGTGTTATTTCACACAATAAAACCTATGTTGATGTTGAACTATATATACCAGTTTGCTCGGACTAATCTATGCTATTTGACATGGTGGCAGCCAGATGCGAACCTAAGGTACGATTTTATGACAATGGATCAGGATATCTTGGATAGATATGGAACGAGTTTGCTTCGTTCGGGCTGCAGTGCAGTGTGTACCGACAGTGACGTGTCGTCTGCAGGCTATTAACGACACAGCCTATTCGTTTGTACGTGTGTGATCCAAATTTATTTTGAGCGATCGGACCGCTGAGAACTAACTGTGACTGTGAGTAAGTAGAGTCTAGACCTCTAGAATCTACTACTACTTGGACTAGACTGTGTATAGCAGTGTACGTTTTGATGACGTTGTTGTCTCGATAAAATGATAAGCATGCTGTGCATGGTGACTATAGTATAGACCTCTAGTTGGAAGTCCCGACGTCATGACGTGGACCAGGAAGGCTGGAACCTAGCCTAGAGGCTAAATGCTGGTGAGCTGGATTCAGATCTGACCTGGACCAAGATTTTTAACGCTATGCTGAACAGCGGATCTGACCGGATGCCTACATCAGAGCAGTCAAGATTCAGGACTGGACAAGTGTCAAGTTGGGACGGTCAGGCAGAGACTCAGCCACGGAGCAAGACTTGGGCCTGAACGTGAAGTTATGAATGCTAAAAAATTGAACGCTAAATTTGAACTCTAACAAGTCTAAACGATTTAAGTTAGGCCTAGCCCTAGGCCTAGACCATAACATAGCGAGTCAGGATTGTTGCAGAGTAAATAACAGAACTGCTGCACAGATTATATGGACTATAATTGTACTAGTTTTTCTAGTGGACTCGAGTTGACTCATTTTGAACTTATTCATGCATGTGTAGTCTGGACTGTAGGCCTAAGCTAGGCTAGACTAGAGTTAGACTAAGACTAGACTAGGTCTGGTACTTACAACAGTGTGTAAAGTAATTTTCATGTCATTTAGACTAGATAGGACCTAGATCCTGTCGAATATTGGTATGTGTATCAATGTGGTTCTACTGTTGTAACAGAATTTTTTGTTTTTTGTTGCATGACTTTAGAAAAATGTCATACTGAATTGGAATGTGTACAACTAACAGGTCAGTTCACATATGGATTTGTATGCTACATCTATGTAAAAGTGTATGCTGAATTACAAAAGTTTGTTCACATATGGCGAATGTATTTTTGTTGCATGACTTGAGACAAATGTCAAAATGAGTTGGAATGTGTAAAAGGTCAGTTCACATATGGATGTGTAAGTTATGTAAACGTGTATGCTGAATTACAAAAGTTTTGTTCACATATGGCAAATGTATTTGAACCTGTATTAAGCAATTGTTTTGCACTGCTAAATGTTCTCTTACTAAGGTTTCTGTAACAGGTATTGCCATGGCTAGTGGAGCTATTCCAAGTCCCAGGATGGACTGGTCCAACCCGGACCGTTCGCAAGCATTGCGAGAGTTTAGATAAGTTGCCAACTTGTGGTTCAAAAAAAAAAAAAGACTCCTAAAGAGGCACAGCATACCTACGTGATATTATGGTCAGGAGTCGAAGGACTTAGGATGTTCAATACATGGAAGATGACAGAAGAAGTACTGAGCGACCCCAAGAACGTTTGGGAAGCATTCTCTACCCAGCTAGAGCCCCAGGAGAATTTTCGGATCCATAGATTGGAGTTCCAGAGATACAGACAGGGGGCGACAGAGTCTATAGATGATTTTGTTCTGAGATGTCGCACGAAGGCGGCAAAATGCAATTTCAAGTCCGAAGAATCTGTCGAGGAGAGGATCATAGAAGTTTTGATTGCTGGGATCAGGCACTCAGAGGTACAAAAGATCCTACTTAGCAGAGATGTGCATCTCAAGCTCGATGAAGCTGAATCGTTTATAGCCAGGACACACGAGGCTAGTGACACGCACATGAGTCAGTTGGACTGTCTGGATAGAGCCTCAGTACATGATGTACACCAGCAAGAAGCAAGAATTAGTACCTGCCAGAATTGTGGGTTGAGACATCCACCGAAGAAGTGTCCTGCATTCAAGTCACAGTGTCACAAATGCGGCACGAAAGGTCACTGGATGAAATTGTGCAGATCATCAGGTGACAGTAAACAGAGATCTCGGTCTAATTTCAGACGGACCAATGGTGACAAAGGAAATTGGAGGAACCGAAGTAAAAGTCGAACCCCTACTTCAGCAAAGAATTTGCTTCCTATTGCCAGTTCAGAGGATGGTGGTGAGCTACAGAGGGAATTCGATGATATCTGTATCGAGTCAATCTATGTTGGACATGTCCATATTGATGGTATTCCTATTGATGACAGCGATGAGCTTTTCGCAACTTTGAAGTTTAGCATGAGGAACAAGCCAGGTAACCACACTTTGAAGGTGAAGGTAAACACAGGAGCGCAGGGGAATGTGTTGCCTCTACGCTGCTTCAGAAAAGCGCTTCCAGAGTTTCTAGATGACCAGGGATATCCTCTCAAGTCGGCTGTAAGACTGCTACATGTAAGATTGTTTACTTACAATGAGACAGCAATACAACAATATGGTTGTTTTGATATTCCCTGCCAGTACAAAAATGGGAAGTGGTTCCGCAACAGCTTCTTCATTGTGGATACAAGTGGACCTGCCATCCTCGGATTGCAGAGTTCAGTCAAGATGCGTCTAGTTTTAGTGAACTGTGAGTTGCATCAGAGAAGCAGACCAAACATGATCAAGAGTACACAGGACCTGGTAGATAAGTACCCAGATCGATTCCAAGGTATTGGGAGATTCCCAGGCGAATACCACATCACTCTTGAAGATAATGCAGAACCTGTTGTCCATCCTCCAAGGGAGTTCCCTATCCATCTTCGAGATGAATTGAAGGAAAAGCTGGATAGGATGGAATCGATCGAGGTCATAGAGAAGGTGACCAAGCCTACCGATTGGGTTTCCTCGCTTGCTTTCAGCAGGAAAAGTAACGGACAGCTACGAGTGTGCCTTGATCCAAAGGACCTCAATAAGGCATGTAAGCGGACATATCACAAGGTCCCAACACTAGAGGAGATGACCCATAAGCTACATGGTGCTGAAGTGTTCTAAAAGCTAGATGTCAGACATGGCTATTGGAGCGTCGCCCTCGACGATGGATCTAGCTACCTAACAACCTTCAACTCGCCTTTTGGAAGGTATAGGTTCAAGCGTTTGCCATTTGGGATTAGAGTGGCTCAAGACATATTTCAGGAGAAGATGGATCAGATCCTTGAGCAATGCCCAGGCACGATTGGCATCGCAGATGATATAGTTTTCTATGGAAAGACTGAGGCAGAGCATGACAAAGCTCTACATAACCTCATGGCTGTGGGACGAGAGTATGGACTTGTCTTCAATGCAGACAAATGTGACGTGAAGACCCCACAGGTGAAGTTTTTTGGCTGTCTCGACGACAAAGAAGGTGTGCATCCAGATCCTGCAAAGATTGCAGATATTACCAGTCTTCCAGCGCCAGGCTGTTTACGAGAGTTGCATCAGTTTCTAGGGATGGTACAATACATGTCTTCCTTCGTCCCACACCTGGCTGACAATGCAGAGACCCTACGTGCATTGACTAGGAAGGACAGTGAGTGGCAGTGGACTCCATCACACCAGAAGGCATTTGAACACTTGAAATCAATGGTGTCGTCCATGTGCACTCTGACATATTTTGATCCCTCGAAGCACACAAC
Source organism: Strongylocentrotus purpuratus (assembly GCF_000002235.5). Lineage (NCBI taxonomy): Eukaryota > Metazoa > Echinodermata > Echinoidea > Camarodonta > Strongylocentrotidae > Strongylocentrotus > Strongylocentrotus purpuratus. The sequence goes on along the minus strand of NW_022145607.1, from coordinate 37,562,692 downwards.
AATTCAAGTAGATGAGTCCATGAAAGGACTAGGAGCAGCACTACTCCAGGAGGGGAAACCAGTCGCATTCGCAAGCAAGGCACTGACAGAGACAGAAAGCCGATATGCAAACATTGAACGAGAAATGTTAGCGGTAGTGTTTGGCTGTACAAGGTTTCACACATACGTGTACGGAGCAAAATTCACAGTGGAATCGGACCATAAGCCACTGGCAAGCATCCATAGGAAGAACCTAGCCAACACTCCACCCAGACTGCAACGGATGCTTCTCCGTTTGCAACTATACGACTTGGAGCTCGTATACAAGCCAGGAAGAGAAGTGGCCCTAGCAGATGGTTTGTCGAGGATCAACCCAGAGAAGCAACCGACCATGGAATTCGACAAGACCATCCATGCAATATACATGTCTCCCAGCAAGCTAAGACAGCTACAAGAAGAAACGGAAGCTAGCAGAAGCTTAAAAGTGCTTAAGGAAGTTATCCTAACTGGCTGGCCTGAAGACATGAAGGAAATTCCCAAAGAAGTGCGTCACTACTACTCGTGCAGAGATTCCCTGACAGTAGAAGATGGTCTCATTATGAAAGGGGAAAGAATTTTCATACCCAAGCCTATGCAGCATGAAGTGCTACAGAGTCTTCATGCAGGTCATCAAGGAACGACCAAGACGCAACTCAAGGCAAGAAGATGTGTCTACTGGGATGGACTATCAAAAGCAATTGATCAGATGGTGAGCTCTTGCCAAGCATGCAATGAGTTGCAGAAAGCTCAGCAGAAGGGGCCACTACTTCAGCATGAAGTACCCCATCATCCATGGGAAACAGTGGGAACGGATTTGTTCCACTTTGAAGGTGACGAGTATCTCATCGTCATAGACTACTGGTCTAAGTTTCCTGTCGTGAGGAAGATCACAGGTGGTTGCACCAGTTCGACTATTGTTCGAATCACAAAGAACATATTCAGTGAGCAAGGCATACCCTTGAAGATTGTGAGCGACAATGGACCACAATTCTCAAGCCGAGAATTCAAGAGTTTCACAGAGAAGTGGAATATTCAACATGTGACATCAAGTCCTCATTATCCACAGAGCAATGGACTTGTAGAGAGGGCAATCCAGACAGTCAAATCAACTCTGAAGAAAGTAAAGATGACTGGAGGCGATCCACAACTTGCCCTACTGTGTTTGAGGACTACACCAATCGACAGTAGTTTACCCTCACCAGCTGAACTACTACAGGGGAGAAAGTTCAGGAGTAACCTACCCTTGAAGGTTAATCACTCACCACATCGTGATGAGGTCTATGAGAAACTCCAACAACGCCAAGAGAGGCAGAAGGAAGTATTTGATGCAAGAGGAGTTCGAGATCTACCCCCACTGACCGTGGGTCAGAAAGTGACAATGCTAGATCATGGATCTGGAACCTGGAAACCAGCAACTGTCGTCGAACAGTGCCAAGAACCCAGATCATACATGGTAAAGACACCCAATGGAAGTGTTCTATCTCGTAATAGAAGAGACCTACGTAGTCTTGGACCACAGAAGCGTGTCCATTTCGACCTACCAAAGGACCCTGAAGACGGAACGCCCTCCGGTCACTTCCAAAGAACAATAACCAAACTAACCCAACAAATCAACCAGAAAAAAATGAGTATCACACTAGATCAGGTCGATTGGTTAAAACGCCTGATCGACTAATTGAGAAATAATGTGAAATTACTTCTTGCAGTTTGTAAGTTAAAAAACTGATAACTATACATGTATGTACCTATGATAAGTCTCTTGATACTTGCATGATATTACAGTACATTCACCTGCAAACGATAACAGTGTAATTTTGAATTAATGATATTACGGTATATTGTTTTGTAAATTAAAATTGATAACTATACATGTATGTACCTATGATAAGTCTCTTGATACTTGCATGATATTACAGTCATTCACCTATAAACAATAACATTGTACTTCTGAATTTATGATATTATAATCGTTCACATATAGTCATACAATTTCAACACTCACACGCTTTACATTCTAAAATTAGAAGTTGGAATGTGATATTTCATTTTTATTTCCAATGAGTTGTACATACAGAATTTGGTTAACATGAAGTTAAAATGATGTATAATACTAATTATGATATGTTTGGATCAAGCATGATATGCGTCATTATATACCAAGTTGGATTTTGTACTGGTGTTGAAACAAATTGAAGATAAAAGTTATACAGTTACAAAATTTAAGTTTATTATTGTTCACATATTTGAGAGGTACATTGGTTAAGGCCCGGTCACACAGGGAGGACGCATGGGGAACGCACGGCTAGCGCATGGAAAATTTGCAATTTGGGCCAGTGCGTTGTCGTTCGCTAGGCGTGCGTCATCATTCGTTACTCGTTCGTCGAGCGCGCTGGACCAACGCTGGACCAGCGCTATGCATGCGTCGTCATTCGCTGTGTGCGTCGGGATTTTTTGAGCATGCTCAAAAACGTGCGCCGAGCTCGACGCATGAATATACACGCCGAAGGCACGCCAGACATGCGTGGAGCGCGCTAGACCAGCGCCAGACATGCGCGGAGCACACGCTGTGTATACGTTCTGAGTTCGCCGGCCGACGTCTAGCGAATGCCTAGCGCACACCTAGCGCATACCTAGCGCGTTTCCAACGCATGTCCAGCGAACGTGAGCGTGCTGAACGCGTGCTGAACGTGTCTCTAGCGCACCCGACTTCCTTCCTGCGTGTCCCTAGCGTATACCTGGCGTGTACTGAGCGAGTATCCAAAGGGAATTTAAACGGGTTTCGCCCCACCTATTACGTAAATATTCTAAAAAGGAATGAAACGCCGATAATACCAAACAAACAACAACAACCTCGTCATCACTTCTCCACAGACCCTCATGTGTGATGACAGAGGTTCTTACTGATCTTGTATAGAAGAAACACCTCAGAAGATGGATGGTCACGACAGGATATACGCCTACAATACGAAATTGCGGTTCTCCAACATCAGCAGAACCTCATGGAGCTGGCAATTCACCAAGTCCATGTCATCAGGAGAAGGATAAAGAGAAGAAATCAACGGAGATTCTGGGTTCGACCGTGGATCGGTAGGCGACGACAGTTCGGCCTGTATGATCAGCTTCTTGTGGAACTCCGTAACGAAGACCAGGCAGCCTTCAAGAATTTCATGCGGGTGCCCCAAGAGATGTTCGACGAACTGCTAACCAGAGTGGGCCCGAGAATCACCAAGCAGAAAACAAACTACAGAGATGCCCTTGATCCGGGCCTGAAGCTTGCCCTCACTCTTCGGCATCTTGCCTCTGGAACCAAGTATCGTTCAATGTCCTATGGGTGGAGAGTGCCTCACAACACTATATCCCTTCTTATCCCAAAAGTGTGCCAAGCCATCATCAAAGAGTACAGGGATGAGATGATGAAGTGTCCCACCACCCCTGAGGAATGGCGTGCCATATCTGACAAGTTCATGGAGAAGTGGAACTTCCCTCATACCTGTGGTGCACTTGATGGAAAGCACGTCAACTGCAAGTGTCCTTCAAACAGTGGTTCCTTATACTACAACTATAAAGGGTTTTACTCCGTTGTCCTCATGGCTCTCGTTGATGCTGATTACCGATTCATCTGGGCGGACATTGGTGGTATGGGATCAGCATCAGACGCTCAGATCTACAATGCCTCTGAGCTGAAGGCATGCGTTGAAGGTGGCAGTCTAGGCTTCCCTGATCCCGATCCTCTTCCTAACGATAACCAGGATATGCCCTACTTTTTCGTTGGCGATGATGCATTCGCTCTACGACCCACCATGATGAAGCCGTACAGCCTCCGGGGTTTGACGAGACCGGAGCGCATCTACAACTACCGGCTTTCCCGAGCCAGGAGGGTCGTCGAAAATGCCTTCGGCATCCTGGCCAACCGATTCCAAGTTCTCCTGAGCACGATGCAGCAGCAGCCCGAGACCGTCAAGCTCATTGTCACAGCATGCATGATCCTCCACAATCTTATGAGGACTCGGTATCCAGGAATGCAAAACCAGCAGCTTGACCGTGCCGAGAATCTGGGTCGCGACTACGTCCCAGGAGCGTGGAGATCTGGCTTTAACATGCAGGACACCCAAGTAGTCTCTGGCAACAACACCTCCAGCAAGGAAGGAAAAAAGCAGAGGAACCTCATCAAGCATTGGGCCAACTCCGAAGCCGGCTCAGTTCCATGGCAAGACAGGATGATCTAGACCACCCCACCTCCGCAGTTCGGAAGGATATGGAAGGATACAGAGACTGATTGAATGATATATTTTTAATAAATAAAGTATATCTAAATGTCCTTGAAAATTAACTACTAGTACTGTGTTGAATTCATTTGGAGGGATAGTTGAGTTTGGGTATAGAGGGCACTGCACGAAACGAGTCAAAAACAAAATGTTGCAAAATGCATACAATTTGATCAGGCGGGTACGCAGGGGGGGGGGGGGGGGGTTGGAGGTTAACCCCCCCCCCCCCCTTTGGTAATTTGTTTATATTTTTTTATAAAAATAAAAACAAAAATAATAATACAAAAAATTATACCAATGGCTGACCTACAAAAGTTGACCTTACACCCCTCCCCCCCAACGGAGCAAAATGTCAAATTTTCAAATTTCGAGACGGATGGCTGAGTCGTTGCGAAATTTTCGGCCCGATTTAAAAATGTTAACCCCCCCCCCCCCCTTGAAAAAATCCTGCGTACGCGCCTGAATTTGATTATGTTTTTATCTCAACAACATGAATAGTAATGTCTCCTTTTATTTGGAGGGTCGATATAATGTTTTAAGTCGAGGCGGTCATGTGTGATTGTCATTGGTTCATTCTCCTTTTCTTTTATGAATATTTGCAACATTTCGATTTTGACTTGGCCCCTTATTAAGGTATTATGCACAATCCATTATGACACAATCATTACAAATAGGGCTTCAACACGCTTTTCGGTGATAACAAATTCATGTGGGGTAATATTGAAGATTGAAGAGAGAGATATGAACGCGAGATAAAGAGAGAGATGAAAGCAGAAAAATTGTGAGAGGTTTATAGACATTTGTCTTCATCATTATTTGCATATACAATATTCTCACCCCTCTCTCTCTCCCTCTCTTTCTCTCTCTCTCTCTCTCTCTCTATTTCCATTTTCTCTCTCTATCCTTCTCTCTCCCTCTTCTTCTTTCTTTTTCTTCCTATCTCTCTCTCTCTCTCTCTCCATTCCATAACATGTTAAATAAGCAAACACAAACACATTGTTTTAAAGTTCAAACAAAATATTTATTAAATAGCCAACACGATCTTTTTCTAAAAACTTGTTTACGTTTTTCTTTATAACTAAGTAGAATGGGCAAATAAAAAATTATTGATTAAAATTAATGTTAACTCTTGATAACAAACAATAACCAATTCTTTCTTTTATTTACAACTTGTTTTACAACTTAACAGTCAATAAACATGTAAAAATAGGCAGAAAAAACTAAATGTTTAAGAGTTAAAACAAAATTATCCTTCTATATCATTTGAGCTACTACCACGAGTCCCTATCTCCCTACTGCTTCTCACCAGCACTAGATAACGTGGAAGTATCCACATCCATGGGGGTCACCTGGCCTGAGGTATGGGATGTCTCCAGCAGCGCAGATAACCCGGAGATGTGTGAGATATCTTCTAGGTCACGGTCACAGCTTGTGGAGACTTGGTGAGAACCCTTCTTGGAGTGGTGGTGCTGTTGCTGCTGATAGAACGGGTACCGATGTCGTTGCTGGGGGTATTGGTGTCGCTGAAGGGGGTGCTGCTGTTGCTGGGCGAACTGCGGTGGAACAGGAGGAGGAGGTGCCATATGGTTGGTCATGCCGGATTGGTACCTATCCATGTACCCGCAATCCTGTGACTGCCATGTCGACCCGGGTGGTGGCCTGGTGTTCTTCCACAGCTCGGGGGCCGGCTGCCACCCCTCGACGGTCTTGGGAGAGGACGAGAAGGTTGGAGCACATCTGGGTTGGGAGGATCCTGCTCGTGAGAAGGATGACGGCGTGACTGATGGAGGCTCTTCCTCATCGCTATCCTCCATAGCAACTTCAAGAATTCGGCTGATGGCCGTGCGTGCCTTCTTGAATTTTTTTCTTGGCAAGTTGACTAGAACCCCCTTGACGTAGGTCCCAAAGACTTCCTCCGGTGTCTGTGGCCGCATTGCCTGCTGTAGCTGGAGCATCTGCTGGCCAGACTCCTGCAGCCGCTTCTATAATGTGGCCATGAGTGCGTCCTCCGATGATTTTGCACCCTTCCTTTTTTTGCCGACTTGCTGAGCCTTCTGACAACCTTCCTCCTCCTCTTCTTCCGCCTCTGCACCGATCATGGCGAACTCAGCCTCAGCAGCCGAGAGATCACCACTGTGTGCATGGATCGTATCCTGAACCTGCAAGTACAAAATAATACAGATCATAAGTAAAATGAATGCAAAAATGCTAATGCAAAATTGACTACAAATTTATGTTGAGATACATTGGACCCATAATAGATTACTTTAGATATATTGAACCATCTGATAGTAATGATCTGTATTTACATAAAAAGTATCAAACGTCTAACAGTATGTAGCTGTACTTACACTGCTAACTGGCTCTGGTGTGTGATAAGTTATCTTTTGGAGGAAGTGCATCTTCTCCAAGGTCCAGAGCTCCCTCTCTGTGAATGTTCGTTGCCCGGACCCGGACTTGGGCAGCTTTTCCAGGCGCGCGAAGTTGTCTCTCATGCCCTTGAACCACCCTTGCAGATGAGAGACTTCCTTGGACATGGTTTCTGCCTGCTTCTGCCATGCAGCGTTCTTCATGTCTGGTCTTCTGTAATGCGTCACCTTCTTGTTCCATATCATTTCGTTCTCTTCCAAGAAGGCGACCATTAATTCTTCCTCGTCATCGGACAGCTTGTTGTCCTTTTTGTCCTTCTTGCTCTTGACAGATGAAGCCTGCGATGCCAGCGATGCTTGGCTGTCTACTGACCCAGCGCGTGAGCGAGTAGGGGAGTACTGAGGGGATGCGGATGGAGAGTGTGTATAGCATCCTCGACAGCATCCTCGACGACAACAGCAGGGTCCAGGCTTGGCAGCTCAGCAGGGTCGACGCTGGGCAGCTCAGCAGGGTCGAGGCCGGGCAGCTGAGCAGGGTCCAGGCTGGGCAGCTGAACAGGTTCAAGGCTGGGTAGCTGAGCAGGGTCAAGGCTGGGTACCTCTTTGACTCTACATCTGCCCCTTCCTCCACGACCCCTGCCTCTACGACCGCGGCCACCAGCAACAGGAGAAAGCGTCTTCTTCTTGAGGTTCGTACACGTCGGGTTCATCCTCTTGGGAGGCATTTTGAAGAGCTAAGTTGAGTTGTACACTCGTCGCTGTGCTACTTTGATATGACTACAAACGCAAGCGAGACGAGCTGCCGCTTTCAATATGCACAGTTACGTGACCTCAGGAAGAACAAAGCCATTTTAATAAAGGTTCTGAATAGAGCATCCCAGCCGTTTTTAATCCTTGATTTGTATTATAGCAATTTCAATTGCTTTTGTTACCCCTGACCAGCAGATTGTATCCTTCTCTCTCCCCTCTCCACCTTCCTAAAGCTGTTTTGTATGTTTGATGAAATATCTATGTATTATTTGATTGTTATATTTATTGTATGTTTTACGATTGATCAAATAAATAATAATACTACTAATAATGATATTTGTTAATGTTATTCTTGTATGTATTTGAATGTGGAAGTTTTTAACATGTGCGCTCTGGATACGGCCTGTATGCGCCCTGTGTGCGCCCTGTATGCGTCCAGCGCGCTAGCAACACGCTGTGCATTCGTGGAAGTTTTTAACATGTGCGCTCTGGATACGGCCTGTATGCGCCCTGTATGCGCCCTGTGTGCGCCCTGTGTGCGCCCTGTGTGCGCCCTGTATGCGTCCAGCGCGCTAGCAAAACGCTGTGCATTCGTGGAAGTTTTTAACATGTGCGTTCTGGATACGGCCTGTATGCGCCCTGTATGCGTCCAGCGCGCTAGCAACACGCTATGCATTTGGTGTCAGCTCGCTGTAGCTTCGACAAAAGTTGGGCGCACGACAACGCACTGGCCAAAATTGCAAATTTCCCATGCGCTGGCCGTGCGTTCCCCATGCGTCCTCCCTGTGTGACCGGGCCTTTAGACTGATAACATTTGGATCTGTTTAAATTCTTGGATAATTCAAAGGCTTCAAAGTCGACAGTTTTTCTTTTATTTCCACATGTTCGGAAATGGTAACAAACTGATTATTCATCAAAACCTATACATATGAATAACTAAAATGATTTCAGTGATGCATAATATTACTCAGGAAACACTCCGGATACATTGTTTTCTTTTTTTTTATGATGAAAGGGGGGATGTAGCAATGTTACTTAATTATGCATGAGCTACGATACGCAGTGACTGACGTCACAAGGTATCCCATAATGTATACGCGTCGGGTACAACTAGAGTCCCGCGCATTATTATTGCTGAGTTCTATCATGGCGGTCCCTGCCGCAGCCAGTTATGTTGTCGGTGTTTATTTCACACAATAAAACCTATGTTGATGTTGAACTATATATACCAGTTTGCTCGGACTAATCTATGATATTTGACACCCCCCCCCCCCCCCTCAACTCAACTCAACTCCTCGGACGTTAATTAAAACAGTTTTTCTGGGCCTAAATCTCAGCGATTTTTCTTTTTTCTTTTAATTCATGAAATTGCCGATAGTGAGCGCGCACTATTAAGCAGGCAGAAAACCATGCGCATACCATGCGCCGCGCGTACAAAGATTTATGTTTGTTTTTGTTTTTTTACGCGGAGTGCAATTTCGTTTGATCCTTTCGCTCCATTGCACTCTGACGTCACTTAGCTCACAATATACTTTGTACATCGTTAGTGACGTCAGAGTGCAATGGTGCGAAAGGATCAAACGGAATTGCACGGCTAGAGAATGATGCCGTTCAATGGTACTTTTAGCGCATGTCATGTGATCCAGAATTGACCAATGAGGTTGCAAGAATCTTAGTAGGCGTTGTATAAAACGAAATATTGTATATCGCTTTTAAGACCCTTTAATTTAAATAATTCTAAGTGTTAGTATGATGTAACGTACTAATTTAGTATACATTTGAAAGTTAAATATATTACACACTAAAGTCGACGCAATAAATCATGAAAGTGTGATTTACTTAAAAATGGGGTTATAAAATAATTATTAAACATTGCAAAGGTCTTTTTTTTAATCTGTCCATTGAAAAAATTGTTCTTGATTAAACATGTAATATGTAATGTCTTGCCACTCACTGAAAAATGATCAGATAATATGAAGGATAAGTCAAATTATGCTATCCCAAATGAATTGATATATTTTTACACGGTGCGCAATAGAGTGGAAAACACACTGTATAATAATATACAAATAATAATAACGATAATGCTGCTACTACTACATGTATAAGACTGTGTACGCTAGATGGCGTAATCTCTGTAATCATATAAAACACTAAGAGGAATAGGTCAATGCACTATAATTCCTCTAAAATTCCCGTTGTTAGTATTCTTAAAGATACTATGGCCCTTTTGCAGCCAACATCAAATTCTGTAGAAATTTGTAAGAATAAGGAATATGTCATGTTTATTTATTTTTATTTATTCAAGTCTTCTTTATACAGGGTGGCCCTTTCAATAACGAGTATTGCTCTTCCAAGGGGCCCTGTCTGTGAAATTTAAACGTAAGCAGTGTCCTAATATTCAAATTATGCAAGGAAACCTGTTTACTTGCTAGACTTCACTGTCTGACACTATTGAGTGACTGACTGGCTTTTTTCTTCTTTGGTAATAACATACATAAAATGAGCTGTAAAGGGTACATGAGCAATTGTCTACGTCAATAACCCACTTCTTGTAATGGCCAAAATTAAACTGATTGAATCTTTGCGCAGCATAAAACGTACGACCATTCGGTACCATGGTCTGAAAATCAGAATATTACTTATTGGCTCTTTAGGTCTTAAGTCGGTTCGACAACTAATAGTCGTTATTTTTCAACTTAAAGACATTTTCAAGCCCCTCTTTTTAAGGGAAAGTTCTAAATTAGTATTTACTTTCAAATGCCGTTGGAATTTAACCTTTTTATTTTTTTTGGCCTGCAAATGTGACATAGTACCTTTAACATTATATAGAAGCTAAATATAATTAAGATGAGGTTTGTTTAGATTTCCCATCTCGTACGATTTCTAAGTCTTCGAATATCGGATCGCAGGACGATCGTGTAGTGTTCGTTCGGCTTTAGGCTGAAATTTTAGAAGTCTTTTAATCAATCTTATCATGCGTCCAAGACTTTCATAAAGTGATATTCATACTATATACTTCTTTTCCTCACTGGATGTTGAAACATTTCCTAAAGTCTTCACTTGCTTTGTATAACAGACCCGAAATCACGTTCCATAGCCTAGACTCAGTTTATAAATTTCTTAATCTGATTCCAATAAGATTTACATGACATATCGTCTGTTGAGAGCTGAGAGGGTGTTGGTTCTATGTTATGAATATGAGTTAACGCCCTTCTGTCTCTCTAAAGACCATACATAGTACCCTCACTCACAACTCGATTCTGAATATATGTCATGTTTTTGACCTGTTTTTTTAATTTTGTTATCCATTATTGTTATCTTTTTCATTATAAACTGCTCAATGTATGGAGATACATACCCTAATAAGTTCTGACGTTAAATACAATAAATATGAAATATTGTACTGATGAGCTTACTTTAATTTACATGTATTTTATAATGTACAATAATTTGATTGTAGCCAATTCTAATTCATCTATTTATTCGTCGACAGCGCATTGACTTTATGTATATTATTTCTACTATATGTTTGTATTTATATTTTTTATTTGAAATCCAACCTCAAGTTTTGGTTGAAATAAAGAAACATTAATAAAAGTCAGCGCGATCCTGTTGAAATTTAATCTCAATTTATAACAAAACTTGTCATAATACGATAATCTTTCATAATTTCTTTAATAGTCATCTGAAATCCATTCAAGAGGCGGCGCTCCAGGAGGGAGGGGCAGGTGCACAGTGGCTTCCCGCTTTTAAGTGGATAAGTGCCCTATTTCAGAGAATTGCTCCTTTCCACTTCTGATGAGTGCCCACTTCGTCTCTTATAATTGCCCCTATTTAAATCTGAGAGGTGACCATTTAACTTTGACAAATGGCCCTTTTCCTTTTACGAATTGCCCTTTCGCCTTCTATTAAATGAGTTCCCCTTTTCATCTCTGATAATCGCCCCTTTTATTTGACATGTGCCCCTTTTTCTTGTGATAAGTGCCCTCATGTTGTTTTATAAAGAGCCCATTCCCCTCATCATACATTCCCCTTTCACTTCTGATAAATGTTCCTATCAATATCTGATAGATGCCCCTTTTTCTTCAACAAAAGCCCCCTTTTCTTAAACTGTGTAATTTTTTTTTATCTCTGATGAGTGCCTCTTTCACCGTGCGAGGATTACTCAATCTTCACCTCTAATAAGTCCCCTTTTTCTTTGACACATGCTTTTTTGTTTTCTAAAAGGTGTCCCTTTCCCTTTTGATTATTGCCCCTTTTCCTTTCTTCATAACATGCACCCCGAGTTTAAAGCGACTATAAGTAATTTTCTTTAATTTCTTCCTTAGCTCGCTCGCATCTATAGTTGATGTAGTAAATATAGTTATATATAGTTATGTTCCTTTTTGAAAGTCTATTCAGTCTTCTATGATTGGATCGTGCTTAAAACCCATCAGGATTTTTTTCTTTCTCTCTTTATAAGATGATTTTTTTTCTTGCACTGATACCTCACCGTCGTAGGGAACTTTGATTATTTTGTTTTATCTTGATACTTTTTATTGGTCAGAAAACACAATAATTTACTAAATATGCGTTACATAGTTTTGCACAAAAATAATGAATAATCATATTGTTTCACACTTACAATCTTGTGGTTTCACATTTCAGTGTAACATTAAAAAAACATAGCATGATACTTCTGTATACCCAGGCTGCACAGACGATACGCCCACCAGTCCGACACGAAATGGAAAGAGAGAGGCCAAGAAGTAAAGAACATTTATAGCCCCTCCCTCCCCCCGCCGGTCCGTAGTCGGCCCGGCTGCACCGCCTGGGCAAAGCGCATGATATAATCTGACCTTTTCTATTACATAATAGAACATAGTATATCAAATACTCAAATACTCAAGAACTTTGATTATGATGTTAATAGGTTGAATATTAGACGGGACTATGTTTTAGCATGTATAATGTACAACTGTATTCATGAAAAAGCCTCAGTATGATTGTGCAAAGAAGTGAAAATGGCTGTTCACTGCAGACATGGTTTTAACACTAGACTTGCCAATACGTTGAATGTTGTTTTACCCAAGCCTAATCTTCAGTGTTTTAAGAATTGTTTTAGAAACGCTGGTGGTAAAATCTGGAATAATTTACCTTTTGCTTTTCAAAATGCTAAATCTATCGATGTCTTTAAATGTATGTACAAGGACATTTTTTTTAAACCTGTGTGATACAATGCCGATTCATATACTGCTCTTGACATAGCTTATGTATCTCTCTCTCTATCTCTCTCTCTCTCTTTCTCTGTCTCCCTTTCCCTCTCCTTCTCCCTTTCCAAATCCTTCTCTTTCTTTCATTCTCTCTTTACTTCTCTACCTTCTACCAACTTCCTTATATCTTTTTTCCTCTTCTAATCTTTTTGGTGATATTTTAATGCCTTTTATTCAAGTGATTTTATATTTTTTACCGCTTTTAATTTCAATTAATCAACATTCAAGCAAGATTCCATGTTTTCAAGAAAGGCCTTTGCTTAAAAAGTATGCGTAAAATTGTAATGTTAGTAAACCGGTCCATTGCCCATTGAAACAGAAGATTTGCATTAGAAAAGATAGACCTCAGACTTCCTTTGTTAACCCGATTTGAACAAAAATAATCCTTTAGCCCAGGGTCGGGTTTGACTTTTAGCAGAATAAAGGCCAAGGAGAACATTTTCAAGTCTGACTCTACCTTTCTCATCGACAGAACATCTGCTGAGATTTAGAAGGGCATTAAGGTTTGCGTACAAACTGTACATTGTATCACAGTGTATTACTAATGTCCTTCTGGTTCTTGACAATGGAATAGCAGAAATATAAAAGCAAAAGTATGTTACATTTACATTACATTGTGTTATTTTCAAATTATTTGATAACGGGGGATAAATCAGGTAAGTTTAGGCCGTATTTGGAAGTGACACTTTGATATGCATATACAAATTTGTGGATTAATCATGAGGGGAAATTGACTGCATCTAGAAGTGCCAAAAAAGCAATATTTGTGTGGCAAAGCACTTCTTTAAAAATTCGTGATCACTGTTATATGTCTTCATTTTGTTCCACTTTCAAACGAAACAGTATACATCCACAACTTGTATGGCTATACAAATCATATTGCAAGCTCCTCGCAGCCCCCTACAGTTCTTAGCACTTCAGAAAAAGGAATCAGTCATAGGTGATTCTCTGAAAGGTCATTAAGGAAATAATGTACATCGTTGTGGCTCTACAGCGCCCAAATCGGTGCAGCATCCTTGTCTGCACATAAGTATGCGCAACTGCATGAATCTATAGTGAAACTTAACACCAAAGAAGATAAATTTTTCTTCTCTATCATACCAAAAAAATTCATCCAACATAAAATAATCATATAAAAAGAATACAAATAAAACAACTAAAACATAGTAAGAAAGTTTAATTTTATTCACAAACCAAGACATGCTATCTTTCACATCCAAATTCCACAACTTCATGTCAAATAAATGAGTGCGCAGACCCTTCTATCTTGTAAGGTGAAAATGACACAGTCGCCTTTTCTAGCAAAAAATAACATTGCTCTTGTTTGGATTTTGATGAAATTTTCTCAAACTTACTTTATAGGATATAAGGAATGATATAAGATTAAGCATTAAGACGAATATAAAAGAAAATACATTGTCCCTCAATCCTCATCATATATATATATATATATATATACATGTATGCATATTGACAAACCAGCATCAATATGAATTAATCAATGATTAAAAAGTACTCTGCGTAAACTAAATGATATTAAGTAACCGAAACATTTAAAAACAATTATATACATACCACCACAAGAAAATATGAATCGATTTAATAAGCGAACAGAAAATTCAAGAGATTACAATGAAACGCTAAGTTAGCTGTAAATTAGCTGTTACTAAAGACAATTATATATTCATATACATCTGACATGTCTGAGCAAACAAAAGTTAACAAAATTATGCATCTATAAAGCCCTCTTAACAAACAACCACCAGCTTACCAATGATATAATATATCTTTGTGAGTTTAAATCATATCCATTTACACAATTTATTATGTTTCAAACATTAGGCCCCTACACAACAAATGAATTATTTACATAAGAGTGAAGACAACGAAAACACAAGTGTGACTATATACACATACCATGGTAATTCACCCCTTAAAACAGTTGGATAACATTTTACCCATTAAATGTGACTCGGTAACATTGCTTCTGAATTCAAATTCAAATTCTGAAACAAAATTATGGAATTTAGCTCATGCTGCAATCATAATTATAAACCTTTTGGTCAGTCAGGAATCCCATGACTTCTTCAAGCCGATCGCCTGTCTGATTATCAAGATATTTATGATTGGAAATCGAAACTTCATTTTTGGTTTTCCTAACGGTTTTCCTAACAATACAGTCTACTGGGGGGAATGAGTATGATAAAACCGGGCATTCAAAGATTTTTACTTTTTGAGGCACTTCATAATCATTTTGAAGCGCATTTTGTTTACGGTTTCAATATTACACCATATCACAGACACTGATAACACGTATATAGGGCCATGTATCTTAGATTTAACATTGTTAAAAGATGCCTTTAAGGCTCGTTCAGATATGATGCAGTATTACCACGGCCGTTTTTATTAATTGCCATTTACCTCATACGGTTTACCGCGTCATGTGTATTGGGTAAAATGGGAACATGCATGATTGTTGGGTAAAATTAGTTTTAGGTATGATGTACCCAAATTGGGTACAGATTTTTCCAGTGATGTTTTATCCAACAAACAATCTAGTTTCCAATTTACTCCATTTTAACGAACAGTTTTAAAAGCGACCTATTTGTGTAAGCGAAAAATATTACTAATTATAATGATATGCATAATAATAAAATATGACCCGATAAAGTAATGATCCCTCACCATAGCAAATCTGCATCGAGAATCATGCGAATGAAATACATATGAAAGTAGACAACATAATTATAATGAAAAATACCTTATGAATATAAACAAACATTACATTTGAGTGAGCGATATGTAACACCCCTTTTTAATGTAACAAAATATGATGACATAAAATGAATGACAGAAACTTCCGAATCCAAATATTGTAGTTAAATTTTGGGAAACAAAAAAACAACGACCAGAAGATGTGAATCATCTAAAATAAGGGCTACATACTCTAAACAACTTACATGTACACAAACGATTAGTATTTCAATCGTGCATATTACTACGAGCATTTAATGTTTGTAGCAGAGGTGTCGGAGCCGGTGGAGGGATGAGGGCATGTACCCTAAAGTGCCTCTTCTTTATTCCTGATGGGCGCCCATTCCACTTATGATAATTGTCCCCTATTCAATTCTGACAGGTGCCCAGTTTACTTTAACAAGTGCCCTTTTTATTGTGTAATAAGTGCGTATACCCCTTCTGATAATTGTCCCTTTTCATTATTGTTGAGTGCCACTTTTAAACCTCTGATAACTGCCCTATATATCATTTTGTTTATTAAATGCCCCTTTTCTTGTTTAATCAAAGCCACTGCCTCTTCTCACAAATGCCCCTTCTGACACCTCTGATAGATGCCTCTATTCAGATCTCATAGGTGCCTCTTTTCCCTCCACAAGTGCCCATTATCGTTTGTAATAATTGACCCATTCCGTACTCACAAGTGCCTTTGTTCATTTCAGGTGAGTGCCCCTTGCAAGCTGTTATAAGTGCATATTCACCTCTTATGATTGTCTCTTTTTAAATCTGAAAGGTGTCCCTTATATTAGACATGTGCCTTTTTTCCTTTGTAAGCCCTCTTTTCTTTCTTATAAGTTCCCCTTTTCATCGCCGATGAGTGCCCTTATTCAAATTTGAGAGGGAACCCCTCTAACTCCGTAATAAGTGCCCCTTTTATTTCGACACGTGCCCCTTATCCTGTCTAGTGCCATTCTCCTTTTGATAATTGGCCCTTCCTTTGTAATAAGTGCCCTTTTTCCGTTCTCATAACTGCATTTCTTCATCTACGGTGAGTGCCCTTCTCACTCGCGAAAGGTGACTCATTTTCATCTCGTAAAACTCCCCTTTTTACTTGACATGTGCTCTTTTTCATTTCTTATAAATATCCTTTTCCCTTTGGATATGTGTCATAAGTGAGCTCCTAATTTGAAGTGACTAAGAGCAACATTTTCTTTAATGATTAAATTGTGCTAAAAATCCTATCGGGATTGTTTTTTTCCTCTTTATATACAATAATTGTTCGCACTGCGACCTTTAACAAATCTTAAGATATTTGCTCACTCGCAATATGCAGACCATCACACCAAACTGCAAAGTATGATTCTTAAAGTAGCTGAGCGAAGGTTTCAAAAGGCTTTTAACCTTCATAATGTTGGTATCATTGCAAAGTTAATGTTACAATCTTTCTAATGGTTCATGGTTTTAGTTTTCAAAAATTGTTACAGAATTGACTTATCTGCTATTAAAAGTGGTGAAATTACTACCCGATTATTCCGCCCTTGATCGGCCCGCTATTGTGACGTACGATTTGTGACGTATGAGGTTGGGCACATGATGAGCGCGAGAGAGCTCCCAAGAGCTCTCACACAACTCTCGCCTGCATGCATTATACGTATACAAACGCCACTCGAATGCTAAATATCTGATCAAAATGCCCGAGCTCGAAGAAGAGGTTTTACTTAGAACTCGAAGTTGATGAGCACAGCTCCACAACTAGTGACAGTGATACTGGTAGTGATAGTGATAGTGACGATGATGATGATGGGGATGTAGGATAGATGGAAAAAAGAAAACAATTTGGAGAAGACGGCGTCGGTGCAGGTCAAGTGATAGCATATCAGCGCGAGCTGGCTGAGTGGCCAGCTGCCGCTCAGCTTTCCCGGTCCCGCTGAACTGGCGATCGATCTGTCATGCGCACCCTGTCACTGGGGTAACTGGGCCGGGCGAGACTTTTCGGGATGTGCAGGGCTTTTCAAGTTTTGGGCAAATTTCACGGATAACAAATCAAAGACGATTAGATGTGAGATTATATTTGGCGAAAATCAATTGCAAATATGCACCATTCATAAATAGAAGTGCAGCTGCAGGACGCTCGCGATTCACTCATCATGCGGTCTCGTATAATCAACAGCAATCACTATCACGCCAAAGCATGATGACCGAACAAATACAAAACAATTCAGCAAATTACACAGAATGGAAGGGTATTTGGACAAATCGAATTCACCCCTCGTATTATATTACATAAATTCGTTTAATATTATATGTAATTACATGATTTCTAGAGTTTGTTATTCCACTTTCTGGTCAGGATATGAAGCATGCAAAGTCTCGATAATGTATACTATAGACCTATGAAAAATACCACACGCGAGCTGTGCGAGAGGCGAGCTTGAGGCCTAGAATTGCGATCGTGCCCAACCAGTGACGTCATAATCGGCCTACTGCGCGAAAAAAATGTTCAAGCCAGGAATAGAAGTTCTGAGAAGGTTCTTGGAAAAAGCTTCTTACCGCGTTTCATTTATATTTACAAGACTTTAGAGCAGACTACGCTATCCGGACATGTATAATTTGCCCATTTTTAGTGATTAAGTAAACTTTCTTCGCCAAGCTACTTTAAGCAGTTTGTTGGAACATGTAAAGAGAAAAGAGAAGAAAAAAAACATTGAAATTATCCCTCATAAAGAAATCACAATCTAGGGGTATATACTAATGTCTAAATATTGTATATTTTCGCGGTGAGACTTTTCTTTTTATATAGGTGCCCAATTTGTCTAGAAAGTACCCTTTTTATCGGTCCCCCCCCCCCTCCCTACTTTGAAAGATTCTCCGACGCCCCTCCTGTTTGCAATACACGTTAAATTGTGTTTGTGTTTAATGTTATCTATGAACGCCATTTGAAGTGTTTAATTGATTATAGTATTCCATAATTTGCATTTGTAGCTTCGGATATAATATCAGGGAATTTCAATATTAAAAGTTTTGTTGAGTCAGTGTTTAACAAAATAGACAATATCAACACAAATGTGAATGTGAGTAATTCAGGGTAATGCATTAATTTTCTTTATAGACATGCTAGTCGATATCAGATTTGCTCAACACAGACTCATTACCTGACATTGGATTATCTGTTCCGGTCATCGTCGTCTGTTTCATACTCATAGGACCTGACTTTGCCACCGAATATGAATCGTGGAAACAACAACCCAGGTGTTCCAGCAAGCGCGCACGGCTTTGCGGTTGTCGGAGAACGTAGAAAACAAAGATGAAGAATCCTTGGAGAGAGTTGAGTAGGATGAAGATGACGTGGACTGCGAGGTTGAGTTGTTCGATCACGGTGAAGTATCCAACGAGCCAGGTCAAACCAAGTAGGAGGAGGACGCTTATCCCATTTGTGAGACGGCGCATGATCTCGTGGCGGGCTTCTGATTTTAACTCGCTAGCTTTCCCGCCACCTGATTTGATGCGCATGAGACGACGCATAACAAGAGCGAAGATGATCAGGTTAAGAGCGAGAATGAAGGCCATAGGGATGAGCAAACCGCCGACGAGTGGCCATTTCTGAAGAAAACAGCTGTACAATTGAAAAGGTAAAAAATTATCCTAATATACAGATGGATAAATGCTTAATCTAAATTCTGGTAATATGCATGCATGAAAAATGATGCAGAAATCAAACAATATCATTGAATAAAGACATACGAAAGATATTCAACTTGCACTCATGATAATTAACCGCAGTGATGCAAAGTAACACAAATCAGAAATTATTCTTCCCATTTACTCTGATGAGTGCAAGACAAAAAGCCTTTATAGTCCCTCCTATACTTTGATCTTGTATTAACAATCGCATCTTCGTGTTCAGAAAATTTGTCTAACGGATCATTTCTAACGGATGGTTGTTTATAATAACAAATTGTGATCAAAATAGCAACAACTTTCTTAAAAATACAAATGACATGCATACTCATACCGCGTAATTTTTATTGACAGTCTTGTGTTTGACGATTAGCTCGATTTCCTTGGAGTTTTTTTTTGTTTCCGTACATTCATACTCATTTCAATAGTTGTAGTTTCCAGTAAACTTTTGTTTTTATCTGAAAGTTGTTTTTTTTCTGTTACCGCAGGAGCTGAGAGTGAGCTAAATTGGATTCAACTCAATAAATTACTCCATATCAGGAAATGAAACACGATGGTCTTAACAAGAAATTAGACAACGACACATTCACCAATACTCCTGAGACTTTAACATGTTCAACAAAGAATGATAATTTGATCATACTTTATTATAAATGTTTGTTGGAAAGCATGAGCATAATGTAGAGGTTACTTACTAGTCGGAGTTTGAATAATTATGTCTCGAGATAGCACCAGTAAGGAGCACTATCGCAGCAGGTAATCCTGTCATACAAATACATTGATATCACATATTTAATTAAAAATCTCTATCAAAAAAAAAAAGATGAGGAAAGAAAAAAAAAATGAAGAATAAAAACAAACGCGAAATCATGTTCCAGTAAGCAAAGAAATGCAAATAGACCAGAGATGTATAGGCCTACTATGATCAAAGTTTAGCAAGTTGTGATTTATTGATTGATTTCCAATTAATATGAACATGATAAGCGTGTACAAAGTACATAGAAATTCAATAATTGAAACACTGAAACGGAGGAGCATGCTAAAGAAGCGATGTTTGTATGGTGCAAGGCCCTATTAAAACATAGTTGCATGACAATAGGCCTTAAGAGTTCTTGTCAAATAAGTTATAACAGCAATTTACCCCATGCAATGACGGAGGCTTTCATCATGAAGAGTGGGATATACGAATCCATGACACGGACAACCATTAGGAACATGTTTATCCCTTCAACGCCCATCCAGGACATCGATGAGAGCGTGGTGAAGTGGAGGACAGCGGCGATGACTCCACACAGACCTGGACCGACCTCGGGTTCTCCAGGATATCGGTCGAGTGCTGTCATGATGATGAAGAAGACGTACAGGAAGAGGAGCGTGATGCAGAGGCACATTAAGATCCGGATGTGCTGCAAGTGACGAAGTTTCCTGGGGCAAAGAGAAACAGATACTTAGTATGAACAAATTTAAATGTTTTCATAGTGGAGAAATATGCTGACCTAATAAGGACATTGCAATTTCTAGTATCCTTTGACAACTGAAGCATCTGACTTGTAGCCACTACTCCTATAAAAAGCGTCTGTACTCTTTAAAAGGCTAGTTTAGATATCTATATAGCTTTTAACTTTACCAACGTTCGATTAAATATTTAGAGGGAATACCTAACAAAAAATAAACAAGACTAAGCTAGGGCTAAGAATCAATAACAACTTAGCATAAAACATTTTGTGTATTCGACCCCCCCCCCCAAAAAAAGAAGGTATAATTAAAGTGGGTGTTGGCAGAGTAAGATTACTTCCATGATATACCAACATGAGGTAAAATACTAGACTGACTAAACTAGGGAGACCATTGGAGTTTCCTTAAGTGTTGAGAACGTTTGTTGATAGAAGAAGGGTAGGAACATGGAAGTTTAGAGGCAATCCGACCTTTGTGATAGTTATCGGTACGAAAGCAGACAAATTAGAGAAACAGAATACCGAATTTTTGAATAAATAATTCTTATAAAATGAGAGCTATGACTGTTTGACAATTCAATCAGTGGATTGTGGCGTAGCCAGGAACGTTTGTTGCACACAAAGATATCATTATTTTCTGTAATTTCTTTTGGGGCACTACTCAAGAATTATCATGGATAGCATATAATAAACAGTTCTTTATTAAAAATAAAAGACCCTCTTGCTTCACACATTTTGAAAAGAAAATGAAATATTAGTCATTTCGTGTGTAGCAGAAATTGCCGAGAATGTATTACGGACTCCATTAAAGGGACATTACCGATTCAGTCAATTTAAAATGCATATGTAGTGGTTCCAACGTTTTAAAAAAATCTTAGTTTGGGGGTCGGATTTCGTTGACAGTTTTCACCTGCCTGCCTTTCTGATTTTGTTGTGCCTTCTTTTAGAATAAAAGTTCAGGTTAGATTTTCCTCAAAGTCTTACTTATCTGTGCCGTAGACAGACAGGGTCACCAAGAGGCCTACAATAGAGAGAGAACATCCTATGTAGCTGAGAATCCTAAACACTTGTTCAACTCTCTCGGATCTTCTGGGGATACCACTTACGTCCTGATGAGAAACAGAAGGCAACAAAATGTGGAAAAAGAATAAGCCAATTTGGAGAAAGATGTATACAGTGCGTCCCAGAAAAAACGAAACCAAGAATTATTGATGTTTTATCATAACTTATCCACATTTATAATTAATAAATGACACATATTTGGAAAGCTTAGATCCTCCTCGTTCGTTTGATTAAACTCATATTATACATATTTCATGCATGAGTGATTAAAATTCATTTGAAAAGAGGAAACCAAAAAGTCATTTGGCGTACGGTATCTGAATTTCAAAGAGAAAAATCACATTTCTAGAAAGTTCAGTTTCTGCCCTTTCATATGACACCTCAATCAGGAAAAAATGAGCAAGGAATGTCAAAGTTGTTTAAAGTAGTGTTTGCCTTTTCATAGTTTTATCAAACGAATTTGTTTTCACTGGCTGCCTGCCGTAGCAAAAAGCAGAATTGACAAAAGACTTAACTCCGTTTCTTTGACAATCAGCCATGCATGAAGACTTTCGTCTACGGCTGATTGTCAACGAAACGGATTCGTTTAATAAAATTATGGACATGCAAGCACTACTTTAAACAAATGGAACTTTGTTACTCCTATCCAATTTTTCCTGATTGCGGTTTTCGATTTTCTCTTTGAAATTCAGATACCGTCCGCCAAAT
Source organism: Strongylocentrotus purpuratus (assembly GCF_000002235.5). Classification (NCBI taxonomy): domain Eukaryota; kingdom Metazoa; phylum Echinodermata; class Echinoidea; order Camarodonta; family Strongylocentrotidae; genus Strongylocentrotus; species Strongylocentrotus purpuratus. The sequence goes on along the minus strand of NW_022145607.1, from coordinate 37,540,400 downwards.
GACTCTTTGGTTTCCTTCCTTCAAATTGCTTTTAATCGCTCATGCGTGCAATTTGCATCATATGAGTTTCATCAAATGAAAGAAGAGGATCTAAGCTTTACAAATTTGTGTCATTTATCAATTATAATTATGATTAAGTTATGATAAAACATCGATAGTTCTCGGTTTCATTTTTTCTGGGACGCACTTTATAGTTGTTTTTAAATGTCTTAAAGATTTATCTGCAGACTTTGACAAAAAGTATCAACAGTACTGTTAAGAATATGCAAACTACTGGATTGGAATATGCCAATTCCAAAGGATGACGTGTTGTTAGATGGTGAGGCTGATAAGAACCACGAATCAAATGTAACGAATCGTCCGATTTCGTCTTGATTTTTTTAATCTATCAATTTGATTCTTAGTTGATGTAGGGGATTATGTAAACAGTACATGATATTAACACCCGACAATGTGCAAATCGCGATGATATCATAAGTAAATGTCATACAGAATAATATAAGAATGCAAATTATGCTATGGCTGTTCAACTCTCTGGAATAATTTACCTTTAATATTATTATTACTATCATTACTATCATAATCATGATCTTTGTTTCATCATTATTATTACCATTATTATTATCATTATCATTATCATTAGTATTATTGTTATTATCATTATTATCATCCTTATTATCATTATTATTATCATCAATTCTATCATCATTATTATTTCACGTTCTTACCATAAGGACAGCAAAACTGGTTAGATGATTACACTGGCATTCGGTTTGTGTCTCGGAAGTGATTGTCATTTTACAGCCATGGCTTGACCAAGTATTAGTGGAATATTCCCAATACACACACTGCGGATTCGTTGCATTTCGCTGGAAGTATATAAAATAGTTTTGGGGGAAAACACGTGTAATTTCCATTTGACTATACAAATAAAAAACAGGTTTTAAGTAAGTTCACTTTTCATTTCTGTACTTAGTGATTTGAAGCACATTATTTCAGCCCATTGAGCAGTTGTACAGCTTATGGAGAGATGTTGTATCTTACCTGTTTGTGTGCCAGTATTATGGTGACCGGATCATTCAGAGGTTTGGTTTCACTCGTACCGAGGCTCGCTCCGATGATATTAGTATTGACCGTGATATTACGAAGCCCATCATGGCTTTCCACTAGACTGTCTTGGCCACCATCCATTACAAACAATGCATCGTCTCGGTACACAGTAAATGCTATATTCCCCATGGTGCCTTCATCAATGGTCTCTGATCCAATGACGATGGCTGCTTGGACAGCACCACCTAGGTTACTCTTGCCGAGATTGTTGGTGGATACCTGGATGTCACTTTCATCAAAGGATTGGCTGTCATTGCCGATGATGGTGAAGGCAATCCCATCGCCGGCACCATCAGACTCAGAGTTGATTACCTAAAGAAATGCATTTTAAGATTAAAGGCTTCTTCAGAAATGGCGAGGTAAGCCGCCAGACTGGGAGTCGAACCCTCAACCCTTGGACTAAGAGTGGATAAACCACTACACCACGACACCTCTAAATGATAGGAGAGCTGTCAGAGCATACCCATATAGGTGATGTAGTGGTTTAAGAACTCGACTGGAAATGCTAAGGTTGTGGGTAAGATCTCCGACACATGCAGCACTAATGTCATTTGACAATACATTAATACACATTTGCCACTCTATATCCCAAGAGGGAAATATGAAGAGAGCTTTTGTGATACATGTTGTCATATTCCATCATGGTTATTGAATGGTAGGCATACTCCCCAGGTAGTGGAAATTGTGCACATTGTGCGTTCATGAACCCAATTACTTGGGTAATATGATATCTGTAAAAGCATAGAGATGGTATTTCATATTAAGCACCATATAGAGCACCGAAGTGCTAACGTCATATTCGCTCGTCGTCGAGGTTACTGGTTCTAAACAACAGAGCCTGCACATGAGGTTCACTGCAAAGTCATTTAAGTAACGGCCTGGAGCAGGGCAAATTCAGCGTTTTGACCTGGTGTGATCACCACACCCCTGTTTAGCTAAAAATTGTTTGGAACCAGCAACCTTGACAAGTGAGCCAGTATATGAAGTCACACTTCGGTAGTGTATTAAAATCCAGATTTATGATTTATTTTTCATTTATCATCATACCTGTACTACTAGGTTTGCTGCCACTTGTTGGAAGGACTCATTGGAAGGCACATTGACGGCTAGAAGGATGTTTTCTAAGGCCTCGGTAGCTCTGCTGACAGCACCATTCATCATCTGAGCATCCATGGTGAGATCTTGGTCTAACGCGGCAAGGTTGCTTACGATGTCAACGACTGAGGCAACATTCTGGCATAACACAAGAACAAACGATTACAGAGATGATGATGATGATGATGATGGTGGTGGTGGTGGTGTTGGTAATGGGCCCTAATTGTAATAATAATATTACTTCAAATAGTTGTTATATTAATTGTAATAATATTACTAATGATGATGATTATATGATGACGATAATGCATTGTGTGCAGGCAAGCTTTAATCCGACGATAGGGGTAATAACATATCTGTTAAACGCTGAAGCGATAAAAATGATTAAATTCAGAAATGTTGTTCAACTTGGTGATCTTTAATCAAATCAATTGATACTTATGGTTCAATATTTTTTTTAATCGATCAAAAAACCTCTTGCGTTGGTTGAGAAATTGACCCTGTCTGGTGAATGATGTCAAATGCAGCACCGACCCCAGCAGAAGTAATATTCGTGTCCTGGGAGATCACAGTCAACACTGACAGAACGTCCTGGATGTCGCTTTCACCAGTCGTCAGATTCTATCGACAAAACACACAGTTGGAATTGACCGGTTATCGGCTTTTATTCTCGTGTAATTATTCAAGATACTTTCTTCAAACAAGTGTAGTTTTATATCACTTAAAATAATCAGCCTATTTTTGTGAAAGAAATTTTAATATGAACTAGCACTATAACACATCATAGATGATTTTGTGGATAAAATATAATTTTCAAGTGTTTAAGGGTTAAGGACATTCCGCATTAAGATGCATGTGCTTCTTAGCTGCACAAGGCCAGCAGTTCATGTATTTGCTGCGAACAATACCAGGAACTCCATAACATACTATAATAAGATCAAGTTTACCTCTCGTAAGTAGATTAAGAGTTGATCAGCTGTTTTATTGCCACCGCAGTTATCTGAAGGTACCCATGCACAAGGAGAGATATAATCACCGTAGCAGACGGCTCGTGCTATTGGCTCTCCATCTTGAAATATGCAAAACCAAAGTTCAGATTAAATATATTATCGGTCTCATATTAATGCTGTATATTAATTGTTGATGTCGGGGTATGGTAGTTCTTTATTTTGACTCTCATTATCAGGGTTTAAGGTTCGAATCCCAGCCCGACATTAATGTCCTTTGGCAAGATATTAATCCACATTTGCTACCCTCCACTCAGGTGAAAACGGGTGCCTGAAAATTCCTGGGATAATAATGAATGGAGGGCCCCCAGGAAGAACGTCATGATGCTGATAAGGCTTCCCGGGGTAAAACCTATTGTTATTATTATTAGTATCATCAATATTTTTCTTCTTCTTCTTCATCTTCCTGTCACTATTATATTACTATTGCTATCATTATTATTATTACTACATCGTGTACTACTACTGTTGTTATTATGATGTTCATGTTTTATAACAGAGATTTTCAGTCGGTACTAATCTTAACTTTCATGGGTTTGCTTTCTCATGTAAGCTTAACTATCTAAAGTCTAAAGAAAAAGAATATCTTATAATCAGAATATCAAAATATTTCTTTCATTGTACCATTGACGGTGAACCATGGACATTCTCTAGTCGATTTACTCCACGAATGAAGGTCTCCTGACGAAAACTGGACAATACCATACGGAGATGGCCAAGAGGTATTTGGACATAGAGCTAAGAGAGAGAGAGAGAGAATTTGAATTTCATAATATTCAATTGCAGTACTTGAACATTTTAAGAAGTGATGCAATAGGATATTCAAATTGCTCTTAGTTTCCTTTTTGAGAGTCTGTGCAATATTGTTAAGTCCGCTGCGCACCTGACGATTCTACTGCCATCAATTTTTTGAAGAAAACGCAATTACTTTAGATATGGAAAGTTAAACAAAGATCATTTCATGACCTGCGTTTTCAATAATGAATAATAATCACTAAAATTGTAGTGCTTTGGTACCTAATTTAAGTCGGTTGGAAAGCATGTGCCGCTTCAGATCGCTAATTAATCTTGGTCTGACAGCGCTACAAATCTGGCTTTCCCCAAATTCTTATTTTTCTTTAATTCATATGATTATTCAGAACCGCAATCACGAAGACTTTTCATGTTCCAATATTCATATCGAATGCAAAATCGGATCGTTCATAGATCATATAGTATTCACTTGGCTTCAACCCATAGCAGCACACTGTCACAAATTGGCAATTCTTCGGTAAAATTTTGCAATAGTCTTTTATATTGATTCATCTAATAATTGTGTTCTTCTTCAAAATATGAAGGCGGGGAAGCAAGATCATTTTTTGCCAATTTGGTAAAATTTGGTAAAAGTAGAAAATTAAGAAATAGGAAAAGTTCTGACCACCTACGGGTTAAAAATTATTTCAATTGAGCAATTTTCACCTGTACTTAGTACCAGAAGGATGGAAGGGTCAAAGAAACCTTCAGAAATTTCCGCCACAGAGAATAATCCGCTCCGCAGCAGGTCCATTTCTTCTTGTGTACTCATGCTACTGTTGGCTATGTAGGCTCTCATATCAACCAACACACCGTCATCTGGTAGAAGTTGATTCACGTGAATGTAAATAGTGCCATTGGTGTCTCTTTCGGTATCAAGCGCCTCAAACACCGTTTCGAACTAGATATCAAATGATTCCATCGTAGATATTTAATACAGTCGAGTATTTTTACATAGGATAGGACATTTCCTAGCAACTGTCTTTTCTCGAATTTGGTTGTATCTTTAACATAGACACTGACAAAAGTAGCAAAATGTTTATGAAATATACATGATATCATTATACAATGGTAATTATTATTTATGTGAGCAAAGCTAATTTCCATGTCAAACTCATATTGGGCAATGGAATGAACGAAAGAATGAATGTGTGCATGAAAAAAACAGGTAAACATGTATTTTTTTCTGGCTCGTTTTGTTTCTGTCTCGGCTACCCGTACACATGAGTAAGCTTCACATTTTAAGAAGCTGGACAACATTACTTCAAAACTTAATCAAGAATGTACCCTCAGGCCAACCGGGAACAGTAAAGAAGAATGTATAGCATTCTAATTCAGAGATATTTCAAATGATTTAACATTTTTCATCCCCTTACCTTATCGGTAATAGCACGCACAAGAGTCTTGTAATCTGAAGATTCTTGATCAGCGTGAAATGTCGTGAAATTTCTCACAAGCTTGAACTTCAGATGAAAAATAGACATATCTGTATTTTTAAAAGTTTAAAAAAATATTCACTGGTACTGCTTAATATATATGATATTTCAAAAAAGTTGTCACACAAAATCCACTTGAAACATATTTTGTGAAATGACTTTCATTCTTATTAGACTACCTTCAATATATTTCCCAAGGTAGTGTTAAAACGTGCAGATGGAATATTGCCGCGATCCAATGTTGCATAGTTTCAACGGATATGTTTTGCTTAATATACATAAATGGGGTTGTATAGACGTACCATGGTCTAGTGGATACCTCACTGGACTGTGGATCACATGGGTGGTGGTTCGAGTCTCGACACAGTACTAATGTACTTTGGCAAGACAACAATCTACATTTGCCACTCGTCACCCTGGTGTTTTAATTTGGTACCTGATGGGAGTTTATTCCTCAAATGATTTAAGCGCCTTAGGGCAGCTAGGCTAAAGCCAGGGTAACAATACTACTCTGTAGGCACTTGAGCACCCCCTGGATGGATGGATACGTGCGCAATAAAAATGTAACTGTTAATTATTATCACTATCATTACTATCATAAACATTTTAGCGCAAGCACTCCCTGAGCTACAATTACATATTCGCAATGATATTTACTGAAAAATAGTCCCGGACAGTTATCTTTTATTATTTGGGTAATAGCATTTGGGGTAAGTTTTATAAGTCTGTAAGATGAGATAACGAAGTATATTTGGGTCGTTGTCTAAAAGTAAAATTTCAGATGTAACTATTTGTTGTGTCAAACAATACCCCCCCCCCCCCCAAACAAAATTTACCTCTGATTCTAAGCAGTGCTTGGTTGCTTTCAATATGAGGTCCATTCTCTGGGATACCGACACAGCTATAGTACGCCTGATCAGGGGGGTTCATCTCGCCGATGATATAGTTAGATATATCACGGGTGTCAGGCACCTTTTTCCCGTCTCTCCACCAGTCAAAGTGCTGAACATCTTGGAATTCACAGTTCAATATTACCATCTCTGATATACCTACAGTTTTATTTCTTGGGTGAATGGTAACGGATGGCACACCTAGTAAGGATGAAGAGAGAGATTTCACTGCCATTCATCGTGACATTTGTCTGAATACAAATCTAAAATTTGACGATGACTTTATTGATTTGTTCTAACAAACATAAATTATAAGGACTGTGTTGTTATAACTGCTTCAATTTTTTTTATATTTGCTATTTAGCTGTTACTACATTCACATGTTTTCAAATTAATTCCCTGAATTTTAAAGCATGATCTCAACAAATATTGTGGTCAGTATGTTGCTTGCAATCAGTTGAGACATCCACGATACTTTCATATTTTTGGGGACTTTTGTGTTTTAGAAATGAATAAGACAGAATTTCCCAGAGGTCATGAACTTGGGGTAGATACAATGTACGCTCAATCACAAATCTAATTCTTATAACAGAACTATGAAAACAATTAAAGACTACATAATTGCTTTAAGATTATATATCTATTTCAAAAGATATCATGTAGAATATCAAATCAAACCTCACAATAGCTTTTATAAAAACATATTGAGATAATACGATACGAAAAGAATGGTCATTCATCTATTAGATATTTTCGTCAAAGCTGATTATTATCTTTTTGTATGAACTTTATTATTATAAATTATGAAACTTTTCTAAAAATCGATTAACTATTCATCTAGGTATCTTGCTATCATGATCTATTTTTTTAAATCGTTGGATATTGTAACATTAACAATAGACAATTTTTGCAATTCCTCACCTCTTTAAAAATTAATTTAACTCGTTTTAGAGTGCTATAACCAGAGACAAATTCGATCCATGGCTGAGACATGACACATAAGAGTCATAACGTGCGGTTTTACTTAAACATCTGTTCTGATATTGTACACGCGAATGAAACCACAATCGCCACAATGTATCCTGCAGATATTGCAATACCAGGCAAGAGATGATTGAAATATGATATTATTTGTATTTGGCAAACCAACATTATTTAGTTTAAAACACATAAACCTCATACCATCTTGTGTTTGGTCAATGTTGCATGTTGTTCCCGCGTAGAGTGATGTACACGCACACCGTCGTTCAGCTGGTATGCAGGTACCTCCATTGAGACAAGGTTTCGACGCACAGTAGCCTATTGAGAAAAAATACACTGGTTCAGTGGTAGAGCAGTGATCTCTTAACTAGAAGGGCCTGATTTCAAAAACTAAGTAAATTTGTAATTGCCCTTTGATAGAAAAACAAGCCTCAATGCCCAAGTCCCTTGGATAGTACTTAAGACCTTAGGTCCAAAGCTTGCTATAAGTTACTTCTGAGAGAGCACTTGTACAAATGACCCCCAAATGTTCCCAGATCATTTACACATGTGCATTTCAGAATAATCACTGCCAAAGTGATGGAGGTATTTTCTTTTAATATATGATTACTTGTATGCCTTTCTGAATACCTCCTTTGTTATCTAAAACAATCCTATCAGTGTTTATCATTTGATATAGACAGAAACAAAGCAATGCAATTAATGTTAAAAACATGGCTTACGCCACGTTCAGGGCCTGCAAAACCTACCACTCTGACAAGAGATGCCGAACCATCCCTCAGTGCAATTACAGGTGAACGAGTTTAGATGATCAATGCATGTTCCGTCATTCAAACACGGTCCGGAACTACATTCATCAATATCTAATTGACAAAAGGAATTCCAACAAAATGACTCGTTAAAGGGGTATATTCATTCATTTATTTATTTTATTTATTTATTTATTTTATATCCAGTCTCCACTCCAAAGGACTTACCACATTTCACATTTCACGGCTAGATGCAATATGCCCTATACGGTAAGTAATATTATCGTACTTGTATATATCCTGACCAGTGTGTATGTATAAATATTGGTGCAGAATAAAACACTAACAGACTGTCTGACTCATCAACCAATGGTTTTATATATTTTTGTATTTATATGTATTTATAAATGGACTACCGGGCGTATTTCTACGTCAAATTACTCTATGTATTCTTTATTGTATGTTCCTAATTACAGAATTACAGAATACATACATAAATACACAAACACATGAACAAAAAAAACAAAAAATAAACAAACAATACCTATTTCACAGGTGTAGCCTTTCCACCCTGGACGGCAATCACAAAAGAAGGCGTTCAGAAGGTTGTTACACTCTGCACCGTTTAGGCATGGGTTTGAAGAACATTCATCAACATCTGTGAAGTAATTCAATCAAGTTCATATTAACTCCTCTAAAAACAAATTCTGCCATTCAAGATTGAGCGCTGATATCTCCCTTGCTGCTATATTACTAATATTGACATTGCTTTCATTTAAAAGCCAGTTTACCCCTTATAATAAATGGGGCTAAGTAAAAGAACAAAAATGCAAACTGCAGTGTTATTGTCTCCATTTAATTTGTTTGGAGGACGGATTGTGTTTTGAACGATGGTGAGGTGAGGCGGTCATTGTTGACAAAAACAATGCATCTTGTAACATTTCACTTTTGACTCGGTCCCATACTCAGGTGTACTGCATATTCCATGACTATAATGGGGCATCGATCATTGTAATGGGGAATATTCAGGCCTTTCAATGATACCAACATCAAGTATGAAAATGAGAGCAGAATCAACACTCAAAACATGAATTACTTGTTTTCAGGAGTTGTATTCAGTTGTACAGATTTCTAAGCATCAGGCATTTCACAAAACCATCATCAGTACAAGTTCGCTGATATTTCTTCAAAAAAATTAACACGAGTTTGTACTTGTAGCCGTTTTAGAAACGATGCCAGGATACCCGACGACTGGGCACCGTTTTTTCCAGAGCGTAGTGAATAAGAACATCCCCCTCTTGTTCGGTACCTATAAATGTTGTCAAATCAATGGATGTGTGGGTTACCGTGTGTCGGTTAATTGCTTTAGCCGAAAAGCGATGGAATTGGGTAAATGCAATTACTGAATTACCACATGCTGTTACGGCTACCTGCAATGCTTACGTTGATGTAGTGACATTGCGATCGACAAATTGGTTGTATTTATAGAATGATTTTTTTTTTTTAAGTATGGGCACAAAAACTTTAAGAATCGAATCATCAAGATACATCATTTTTATTCTATCTTTAATTTAGGCTGTTGAAATGAAAATGAAATCAAATGAATCTGTAGTGACCAAACTCGTTTTTACCATTTCAAAACTTGGTTTTTTATTTAAGAACACCGTACAGCATATTGGGTGCGTCTAATTTAAAACATACGTGTCAGACCCGAAGCCTCATTACTTTAATGGTCACGTGGGTCTGTGTACTTACGTTAAGGACAAAGTAGTCCCTTGATTATTTATCTATAAATCGTTTGTAGGTAATGTTAAATGGACCGTAATGAAATTATGATATTTTCTCATGTATGTTTTATTGTTCTATCCTAAACTTGATTATTATACTTAGTTCAGAAGGATGTGCATTCATGCTCGAAAAGTAGTCCTTACGAATGCGCGCTTTGTCAGGCAAGGCCCTGATGGGTATTTTATATAGCGGACATTCGTTCACTTGCTTTAAGCGAAGCTGGTTGTCTCTATTTTACTCCGACACGCCCAAGCTTTGCCGTCAATGTAGCCTGTTTGTGTTGCACCATTTAAACAGCCGCTGAGGCGTAAGTTGAGGTTGCTTTATCACCACCACGCTACAAAGCTACAATTGACGATGACGTATGATTTTTCTTACCCGTGTGACATTTAGTCTAGGGGTCTTCTCCGTCTTTATTTATAAACGAAATAAACTTCATTGCACTTCACCATGGCGTCTCAACTTCTTCATTTTTGCTGGCTATGATTTGAACCGTGGAACACGCGTCCCACAAATCCATCCATTGAGAGAGAAAGTAATTGGAAGACATATAGAGGTTCACTATGTCACATCATGTTCACTGGACCAAAGGAACACAGGGCCAATTAGCTGTAGGATTAACATGATGCTAAGATCTTACCATGACACGAAGCTCCATCAATATCAAGATAGTATCCTGCGTTACAGGAACACACAAAGCTACCCGGTGAGTTGGTGCAAGATTGGTTGCATGGAGATCCTTCTTGGCACTCATCTATATCTGTATATACGATTGTTAGATGATTAGAAAACAACAGCAACAACAACAACATAACTCACCAGAGAAACAGCAGCAGCAGAGACAAGAGCAGTAAAAAAATAGCAGCAACAGCAACATCGGGAAAATACCAGTAACAACAATAACGACAAGAACAAAAAAAGAACAAAGGGAGCGAGTAATAATGTATGAACCTATCCGAAGGGCAGCTCCAGGAATTTGGAACACTGTCCTTTGCTTTTTACTTGCTAGCCTAAGTCTGATTTTAGTGGCGTGTCCAATTAGGGAGAGGAGTGGCAATTGATTCTGCCTCTGGTTTGCAAGTCAATGAAAATATAACAATATATTTGAAACGAAATGACTTTTCATGAACATTATATTTCAAACATATGATATTCAAGATTATGATGCATTTTTCTATTTTTGTAATAATTTGTTTTCATCACATTAGACCTTTAAAGTACATGTTTATATCCTGATATGCTAAACAGTTTTATTAGGCTACATGATTATTATTGTTAAGGTGGCTATCTTCTGTGACTACTGTAACTCCATCTGGACAAAACTTACCAAGTTCACAATTCATGCCGCGCCATCCTGAATTACAGTGGCAATCATACGCGTTCTTCAGGTTATAACAACTCCAGGTTCCATTTTCATAACATGGTGAAGATGCACATTCATCTACATCTAGAGATATAATGGGAAAGCAAATGAGAGAATAATGGTTGCGTTGCTTGAAATTTTGTAGTTTGTATGTATCATAGGTTTTTTTTTAGTGTTATGGCGATCCTACCACAAGCCTCATGCTTTCAAGGGAAGTTGGCCTCCTTCCTACATAACTTTGCCAATATTTCATGATATGTTCATTTTGTTTTGTCAAGGAAATTAATGTTTATTAAATTGAACTGAAATCAAAGTGTGATTTGTATTTATTTCCATCCTAGTTGTCAACGTTGTATATGTTAGTTTCTTATATATGTACATATTGATATATATACTCGTAATCAAGTTTAAAGTTTGAATGCGAAATCTATACTCATAATATATATGACATTGGCATGATGTATACATATAAACTAGGTAATAATAATGATACTATTACTACTACTACTTACTATAACTACTACTGCTGCAACTACTACTACATCTACTACTACAACTGCTACGTCTAATACTACTACTACTACTTCTGCTTCTACTACTACTACTACTACTACTACTACAACTACTACTACTGCTGCTGCTGCTGCTACTACTACTACTACTACTGCTGCTACTTATGATAATATGTTCAAGATAATGATATTAATAATAATCATGACAAACATGTATACATTAATTCAGAGTGATGTACTCGTAGAGGTAGTAGTAGTAGCTGCAGTAACACATGTAGTAGGTAGTAATAATGATACTATTACTACTACTACTATAACTACTACTGCTGCTACTACTACTACATCTACTACTACTACTGCTACGTCTAATACTACTTCTGCTTCTACTTCTACTACTACTACTACTACTACTACTACTACTACTGCTACGTCTAATACTACTACTACTTCTGCTTCTACTTCTACTACTACTACTACTACTACTACTACTACTACTACTACTACTACTGCTGCTGCTGCTGCTGCTGCTGCTACTACTACTACTACTACTACTACTACTACTACTACTACTTTTACTACTACTGCTGCTGATACTTATGATAATATGTTCCAGATAATGATATCAATAATAATCATGACAAAGATAAAAAGAATATTGATAATAGTAATATCCTAGATTAATATAGCATTTGATATATATACGATGTCTGAAGGAGCTCTACAAAATAGAAATTGTATATAGGCCTACGTATTTTGATTACTAATGAATCCAGAAAGGTCCAAAACTAACTTTCCATGATAATTTGCATTAGGCTTACCTATACATGTAAATCCATCAACATGCAAAGAATAGCCCGGGCGACAAGAACATAAATAAGCACCGACGGTGTTGTTACAGATGTGAGTACAGTCATGAGTAAGCAGGCATTCGTTGATATCTAGTAGTCAAACATGGGGGAAAAACATACCATGTAGGCGAGAAGTTACAAAACGTTTCACCAAAATCAGAAAGTCACTTTTTGAGAACAATGACTGTCCCCTGATAACGACATTATTCCTGCGTTGACGTTTGAAAATCGCCCGCTGCTATAGGACTTTGCAGCTACATCAATTTGCCATGAATTTCTTCCCTACAAGGAATTTCTGATTCATTCCCATTACAAATGCTGGAATATACTTTATGACAGGTAACCTATGAATGTTGTTCTTTAGTCGTTGATGACTATAAGTACTGGCCATTAAAAACAAAATACATTGTCTTTGGGTTTAGGAGAATGGGTTTTTGGATATACTTTCATTACGCGTATGTGAATGCATTCAGATGAAATGTCGACCATATCAGATCATTGGCAACATGTTACTAGTCATATTAAAGCTCAGATCAGATGACCCGTTTGATGTCATTTTTTCACAACACTATACAATAGTTGTTAATATTTGGACAGCAAATTACCAAATAGGTCTAGCTTGGCCTTGTTCTGTACATTACTTACCGTTACACGTTGTGCCATCATGATGAAGCTCATATCCTGCCATACAGGAACAGTCGTATGAACCGGCAGTATTGGTACAATTCTGACTACATGCATTCATGTCTGCTGAACTACATTCGTCAATATCTGCAAAATCAAAAGAGACACATAATGGTGCAAATACCACAGGGTTTCAGTTCCATGTTCGAAATCCTACATCTTTGAATAGATTGGTGCCAGACATAATCAGTCTTTCACAATTGAAATCTTAAAGTCACTTTAATTCAGTTCAAAACATATTTGACAAGCCAAAGTAAAGGCTGCAAAACGTCAACTCAGGAGAACGACAGCTCACTACACTTCTGCAAAGTGATCTGAGGGTTTATGAGACCAATATTCGGTCTCGCCTGGCTGTCTGTGTACTTGTACTGTCAACTGGGCTGTCGGTGAACTAGGATGCCCCGTTAAGTAACACAATTTTGTGAATGTTGATAAAAACATTATTTTCTACAAGAACCTGACAATGTAAAGGAATGAATGAAGATTAGTTAATGACAAGTAAAGTAAAAAAAAAATACTGATAACTCAGACTTTAGTTGTTTTCAATAGATGTTCATACAATTCGTCTACACAGCTCGCCACCAAAGCTATCAAATTGTATATTGAAAGCCTTAAGTTTTGAATACTAATTTACCTGGAAAGTCTAGAGAACATCTAAACATCATAATGCTTTGGCAAACAAAAAATTAAAATAATAATAATAATAATAATAATAATAATAATAATAATAATAATAATAATAATAATATTAATATTAATGGGCCATAATAAACTTTACACAAGATCTCAAAATATATTTAAAAACATCATACATTATACAGCTCATCGTTTAAGGAGTAATTACCGATAGAATTATACAAAATGGAATAAAATTGGACAAAAACGAAGAAGGAACATTTTTCTATGACGTTAACCTTTTACCAGGTCGGTGGCTCGATATCTCAAAAAAGACAAAATGCAAAATGTACGACTTGTAGGTATTGTACTTATAAAGTCATTACCATTGTTACATTGGAAGCCAAGCCAACCAGGTGAGCAAGTACAGGAATAAGAGTTGAGCAGGTCAGTGCATGCTCCATGAAAACATGGATTTGACAAACATTCATCAATTTCTGTAAAAATGAAATGAGAATGAAAAATAAATTTCACACTATACATGCACATTGTATATCACAGTATGCTTCTATACTGGGATTTGTTTTTATAGGCTAGTGATTTTTTGACGGAATAGGAAGAATGATACTTCATAATTGCATATATAATTCTTTTGTGATTAATCGAATAAGCATATTTAAAGGTACTATGTCCCATTTGCAGGCCAAAAAAAATGAAAAAGTTAAATTCCAACTGCATTTGAAAGATAATACTAATTTAGAACTCCCCTGAAAAAGGTGCGGCTTGAAAATGTCTTCAAGTGGGAAAATAACGACCATTAGTTGTCAAATCGACTTTAGGGCTAAAAGAGCCCAAAAGTAACAGTCTTGATTTTCAGACAATTGTACCGAATGGTCATACGTTTTATGCTGCGCAAAGATTCAATCAGTTTAATCTTGGCCATCACAAGAAGTGGGTTATTGATGTAGACAAATGCTCATGTACCCTTTACTCTTTTCATGTATGTTATAAGCAAAGAAGAAAAAAAAGCCAGTCAGTCACTCACTAGTGTCTGACAGTGAAGTCTAGCAAGTAAACGGGTTTCCTTGCATAATTTGAATATGAGGACACTGCTAACGTTTAAATTTCACAGATAGGACATACATGACATATTCATAATTCCTGCAAAGTTCTACAGCATTTGAGGTTGGCTGCAAATGGGACATAGTACCTTTAAAGGTACTATGTCCCATTTGCAGGCCCAGAAAATGAAAAAGTTAAATTCCAACTGCATTTGAAAGATAATACTTATTTATAACGTCCCTAAAAAAGGTGGGGCTTGAAAATGTCTTCAAGTGGGAAAATAATGATTATTAGACGTCAAATCGACTTTAGGGCTATAGAGCCCAAAAGTAATAGTCTTGATTTTCAGACAATTGTACCGAATGGTCGTACGTTTTATGCAGCGCAAAGATTCAATCAGTTTAATTTTGGCCATCACAAGAAGTTGGTTATTGATGTAGACAAATGCTCATGTACCCTTTACAACTTTTTTCATGTATGTTATTACCAAAGAAGAAAAAAAGCTAGTCAGTCACTCAATAGTGTCTGATAGTGAAGTCTAGCAAGTAAACGGGTTTCCTTGCATAATTTGAATATGAGGACACTGCTAACGTTTAAATTTCACAGATAGGACATACATGACATATTCATAATTCCTGCAAAGTTCTACAGAATTTGAGGTTGGCTGCAAAAGGGACACAGTACCTTTAAGACCTAACTTTAAAAATTATTATGTTTTGTATCGCTTAAAATGTTGATCGAAACGTGAAATACATTTATATTTCTAATATAATGGCCATTTTAAGTGCATTTGGAAGAATTTTCACTAAATACGTGTATATTTCATATGAGATTTTATGGTGACAACTACTTTTTTTTAAATCTCCAACTCTATCTCCTCTCTATTTCCTCGTCTCTTTTTATTCCTAGGTTTTTGGACATCGGATTGGGAGGAGGAGAGGCGGGGGATGGATGTGCCCCTGTACCCTTGAGGATACGCCACTTGTGTATTTGTACCATTACATGTCCTCATATCGATATCAAGACTGTATCCATCATTGCACGAACAGATGTAGCTGCTTTCAGTGTTAGAGCATTCTTGACTGCAGTCACGGACGACAACACATTCATCTATATCTGAAAGAATACAAATGGAGAAAAAAAAATAGTCGCGGTAAATCGACGGAACATAAGGACAAGGATTTTACACATTTCTCACATCTCTGCTACTTTCATTTACAGCTTCAAAAGTATACACTTAGAAATATCTATATGCTGTTACTAATTAATTTGCTGAACGGCTAAATGATAAGTCACAGTTTTGTTTACATAATTCTCAGTTTTCTGTAACTTCAATTTGCATGCAGGGTGAATATATTCACGGTAAAACCTAGGTATACTCACAATGCTGTCACTAATCAAACACATAAAAACTTAAGTGCTGCATTGGATACAAGGTCAGAGGAAAAAAACCCAATAATAAACAACTCTGAAACTCTGAAGTTGTAATCACTATACCTAGGGAATTTCCAGTTGGCTGAATCGACAACGTTTCTGTGATGTAGTGCCGGACATTACTATCCCTTTCGTTCCAACACACAAAATGACCATTAAAAAAAAAATCTTGAAAATGTATGACTCTGGAGGGTCTAATATTTGTTAGAGTACCTAGGATAATGTGCTATCCATAAGATATATTATTACTGCCCCAAGGGAGAAAGCATTTGGGAGACAAACAGAAATTAATGATATATCTGTACACAATAAACAGGGAAGTGTGACTGTTTAACAATCCACCGACAAAATTTCCAATTTCAGATTTGCCTCAATATAGTGATATCATATTCCAGACAGTCAAAACTCTTTTATTATTGGTCCTTTTGATTTCAAATCAACCTGTCGCCATTCAGTTTGTCTTTTTATTTCTGTCATTATACAAATGCATTAATTACAAGGGGTATATTCCCCTTAATAAGCTTAGCTCCTTAACCAATATTATCAATATGGATCAATCGTCCCAACTATAAAATATTTACATATTTTGAACAACCGAAATCACGCTTTTAAACATGAACTTCATAAGACTAATACCTTGACACGATGTTCCATCTGGCTGAATATGATAGCCTTCATAACAGACACAGCTGTATCCCATACCCATATCTTCATCGATGCATATCTGACTACAGTTATGACCCAGGACACATTCATTCACATCTACAGAACAAGGGGAAGAACAAGAAGAACAAGAAAAGAGAAAGGAGAAGAATAATAAGAAAAGCAGAGGAGGAAAGAAATAAAATATAGAGGAGAAGAAGAGGAAGAATAGGGAGAAGAAGAAGAAAAAGAACAATGTGAGGAAGAAGAAGGAAAAAGGAATATGCGGAAGAAGAAGCAGATGAAGAAGAAGAAGAGGAGGAGAGAAGAAGAAGATGAAAGATGGAGAAGAAGAGAAGGGAAAAGAAAAAGAAGAAGAAAAGGAAGAAGAAGAGGAAGAGGAGGAAGAGGAAGAAGAAAAGAAGAGAAAAAAGAGAAAGGAGAAGAGGAGGAAGAAGAAGAAAAAGAAGAGGAAGAGGTTATTAGGCAAAATCAATTTTAACAAAAGAAATGAAACATGCTTTCAAGGCTCTCTCTAGTATTGGGGTAGCCTATTATGGCATTCGAGGAACGACTTTGGAGTGGTTCAAAAATTACCTTACCAACAGAACCCAGGTGTAGTAAATAAGTTGAAATATTATGTCTTAAAAATATTATATTCAACTCTGTTACTACCTTACCTAAATTAAAGGATGCTAGCGTGGGAAAACTATTCCAAAACAAAAATTAATTTGATTTTTCGTAATCCAAAAAAGAGCAATAGGAATAATAAATTTGGCAGACTTCCAGGAACACACTAACGTTTATTTCTTTCAAATCGTTTTCTGAAAGTATCTGATTCATACCTTATTTCCTCGGAATTTTCATCTATCAGCTAAGTAAGGGTGATTTGCTCAATATATTCCAGTTTTTGTTTTAAATTCTTAAATCTAATATTATTTGTGTGACCTCTCTAGTCCTTTTTCTTCAATGCTTATTTTAATTGTTAATTAATGGTGCCTGTTCCGGTTTTTTAATGTATAAAAACAAATTACTTTGTGCTATGCTAACTAAATTGCTAGGGTGACTACACATTTTGAATACGCATTTTAACTGGGTGACTCTGGAACTTGATGCTAATGCATTATTTTGTATACACATTTCCTAACTCCATCGTGTATTATATTCTTCCCTCTAAATTACGTCTTTCTCTACTGCTACGGGTTTTTTTTCATCTACAATACTCATTTTTCCAGGAACATACAAGCACTGCTGTTTTATAGGTTCCCCAAATTTTACTTAATCTATTTCATGAATTGAGAATCAATGAGACGCGCTCATTTATACTACATGTATTGTGTAATATATATATATGTCTATATTTTTTGTAAAATTTGGAACAATAAAAACCTGAAACTTGAAACTTGAATGTACGATTCATGCTTCAGCGACAAAACTTGTACACAAAACATAAACCATGTCAACATTGGACTTAAAATTATAACTAATAATTGTAACATCAACATCCAAGAGAAACTCTAACCCATGGAGAAGAAAAAAGATAGCTTTGCAGGCATAATATGTATTCACAAAACAAACGGATGTTGCTGCTAGGGGTCCGGGTATTAAGGTAGCCAATGTACGATCCATGCTCCGGCGATATTAAATTAGTCCCGCTGTCCATGTCGTACCCAGGGCAAAACTTCATCCTTAATTCAATCTTCAACTTTGGTCTTAGCATAATCGAATACATATCATAATAATAATAATAATAATAGCCTAATAGTCTACTCCAAATTGTATTAAACCGAAACGGAAATTCTTTTTGCCCAATTGATCGTGAGCCCGGCAGCCACTGAGCAGCGCCAGATCGACGTTGCTCTTTCTCTTGCTCCCATGACTTTGACGAAATAAAGCCGAAAGCAAATATAGGGTCATCGGGGTACAGAGAAGGGGTTAGGAATTAAATGCCTTGGGTAATATATAAACATGTTTGTATAAATACATCAGAAACATAGTATCAGATATTCAGAAGCAGTTTTCTCGTTTTATTCTGTTTTTTCATGAAGAGACTTCGTAAAAATTGTTTTCAAAAAGAAATGTTGCCTTTAAAGGAGTGATCAACAATTGGTCTCTTTACGAATTACTTATGAATGCTGAATTAGTATTATAAATAGTTACCTTCATCACATGTAGATCCAGTCCATCCCTTCATACACGTGCAAGAGAAGGCATCTTGAAGATTATGACAAATCCCTTCATGGTGACACGGTCTTACGTAACACTCGTTAAAATCTATCAACGGTAAGAACAATCAAAATACATTTGTAGTTTAATTAAAAGTTGGAATTTAGTGAGATGAAAGATATTGCTATAGAAGTCATGATCCCTCACTACACATTGTACGATATCATTGTTACGCTTAAGAGTACTTCGCGTTATTTTTTTTCAGTATTTCTAGTATTTCCCAGTAGGGCCTATTTCCCGGCATTTCCCAGTATTTCCCGGGATTTCTCAGTATTTCCCGGTATTTCTAGTATTTCCCAGTAGGGCCTATTTCCCGGCATTTCCCAGTATTTCCCGGGATTTCTCGGTATATCCCGGTATTTCTCGGTATTTCCCAGTATTTTTCGGTATTTCCCAGTATTCCCGGGATTTCTCTGTAATACCCGGTATTTCCCTGTATTTTTCTGTATTTTTTTTTACTCTTTCCCGGTATTTTTCGGTATTTCCCAGTATATTTCCCGGTATTTCCTTGTATTTCCCGATGGTTCCTGGTATTTCCAAATGCTTCCTGATATTTCTAAGTATTTGGCACTCCGCTGGAAAATACCAGTATTTCCCGCGGGAAATTGCCATCCCTGGCGATAAAACACTTTGGTTATTGAATTAAATAATATATTTCCATTAAAACTTATGAAAAGACAAGGATGAGGATTGACTCGACTCATAGTGATATTTGATTCCAAAGAATAAGGTACTTCATTTACAAAACAATTACTACTTTAATTTCAAAGTGCATATTATTTACCTAGCTCTGATATTTTAGACTCTGCCATTTTACACCGAACAATATAATAAAACATATATCAACTGAATGAGGGCGTAATACACATTTTTACCTCTGGCATTTGTACATTTAACATTCTTACTTCGGACATTTTTACGTCGGACATTTTTGCCTGGTATAATATTAGATAGCCTTGATAATATTATGCCTTCAAAATAAATAAAAATATCGGGCCGTCTGCTTCTGCATCAAATACACACAGCTGAGAAAATGCAAACAATGGGTACGTTTGCAAGGTTGCTTGGATATGGTACAACGCAATAATATACTCATTTGACCGGTTGGTCATAAACGTTTTAGACATCGAAACATTACCGGGAATGTAAATATGCTAATTACGATCGTCGCAATCGATATCATGACTGTGAAGAGCTCCGGACCAATCACTGCATTGTGTCTGCAAAAGCTTTCTAATATAAATATGCATATATATATATATATATATAGGTACATATTATTTTAAAAGTAAATATACTTGCCTTCCTCGCACATTGTTCCTGTCCAGCCGTTCACACAGGTACAATTAAATGCATTCCGAAGATTGTGGCAAATCCCATCGTGATCACATGGATTTGAATCACATTCATTCACATCTACAAAAGAAAAAGAAAAATAATGATACCTCATTTGTTTGCTCAAGTTTATTTGTCATCAATTAAAGGCAGGTCATAATCGTGTGCATTTTATCAGTTGGTGATGCATTGTGGGACATTGCTGTAGCCACATCTGGACATTGCTTTATAGCAGTATATGGCAGTTTGCGTTAATTCGAAGTGGTGTCAGTAGGAAACCCTGCCTTCAAGTCTGTCGTCTCCTCATTGACTCAGCAACACCTCAATGTAAAAGTATATGGCGTTTTTTCCGATGTTTCATCGCTACCAACTACAATGTTCATGTATGTCTACCTGGCAATGCAATTTAGTAATTTAATGTTACCAACCTTGTTCCATACATACACTGTCGCTCATAACGTCAGAATATATTTGTTTCCCCAATTTATAGAATTATTTTGACAATGATTTATTCCTAATAGATAATAGTATACATTCTCAGATTTTATTGAATAATAATTTGCCAGTGTTTGTCTTGCGTGACTGCTAAAGCATGCTTATGCTTATATGAAGAAAAAAATCTTCTGTGTGTTCACAACATCAACATTTGTATTTTTTTTTTTTTTTTTTTTTTTTGGGGGGGGGGCAAAAATTCGTTTTGCCCCCCCCCCCCCACTTTTTTGACTGGGGGGGGGGGGGGCAACTGCCCCCCTGCCTCCCCCCCCCACCCCCCACTTACGGCGCCTATGATTAAGCGACTAGGCATATTTAAGACCTAACTTTAGACAAGTGTAATGTTTTATATCACTGGAAATGTTGATCGAAACGTGAAATACATCTAAAGTTCTGATTTATGGCCATTGAAGAATTTTACTTAACACATGAATATTTCATATGAGACTTAATGGTGACAACTATTTTGTTTAAAATCCCCAACTCTATCTACTCTCTTTCTCCTTCATTTTCTTTTCTTCCCAGGCCTTGGTCATCCGATTGGGAAGAGGAGGAGAGGGAGAAGGGGGTGGATATGCCCATGTACGATTGGGGATACGCAACGTGTGTATATGTACCATTACATGTCCTCATGTCGATATCAAGACTGTATCCATCATTGCACGAACAGATGTAGCTGCCTTCAGTGTTAGAGCATCCTTGACTGCAGTCACGGACAACAACACATTCATCTATGTCTGAAAGAACACAAATGAAGAAAAAAAGAGTTGCCGTTAATCCACGGAATACAAGGACAAAGTTTTTACACATTTCTCACATCTCTGCTATTTTCATTTAAAGGTTCAAAAGTATACACTTAGAATTATCCATATGCTGTTTCTATTTAATTTGCTGAACGGCTAAATACTAAGTCACAGTTTTTTTTACATAATTCTCTTTTTTTTTGTAACCTCAATATGCATGCAGGTTTAATATATTTACGGTAAAACCTGGGGATACTCACAATGCTGTCACTAATCAAACAAATAAAAACATAAGTGCTGCATTGGATACAAGGTTACAGGAATAATAAAAAAACAATTTAACAACTCTGAAACTCTAAAGTTGTAATCACTATAACTTAGGAAATTCCAATTGGCTGAAACGGCAACGTTTCTATGATGTAGTGCCGGGCATTACTATCCAATTCGTTCCATCACACAAAATGACTAAAATTTCTTTCTTTTTTTTCTCAAAATGTATGACTTTAGAGGGTCTATTATTTTTAGAGTACCTAGGATAATGTGCTATCCATAATATATATTAGTACTGCCTCAAGGGGTAAAGCATTTGGGAGACAAACAGAAATTAATGACACATTCGTAAACAACAAACAGGGAAGTGTGACTGTTTCACTATCAACCGACAAAATTTCACAATTCAGATTTGCCTAGATATAGTGATATCATATTCCAGGCAGTCAAAACTCTTTTATATTTGGTCCTATCTATTTCAAACTTTCGCCATTCAGTTTGTCTTTTTTATTTCTGCCTTTATACAAATGCATTAATTACAAGGTGATGATTCCCCTTAATGAGCTTAGTTCCTTTAGCTAATTTTATCAATATGGATGAATCCTCCCAAGTATGAAATATTTACATATGTTGAACAACCGAAATCGGGCTTTTAAACATCAACTTCATAAGACTAATACCTTGACACGATGTTCCATCTGGCTGAAGTTGATAGCCTTCATAACAGACACAGCTATATCCCATACCCATATCTTCATTGATGCATCTCTGACTACAGTTATGACGCAAGGCACATTCATCCACATCTACGGAACAATGGGAAGAACAAGAAGAACAAGAAAAGAGAAAGAAGAAGAATAATAAGAAAAGAAGAGAAAGAAAGAAATGAAAGATGGAGGAGAAGAAGAAGAAGAGAAAGAATGAGATAAAAAGAAGAACAAGAAGAAAAAGGACAAGAAGAGGAAGGAAAAGAAGAAGATGAGGAAGAAGAAGGGAAGAGAAGAAGAAGAAAAAAGAAGAGAAAGAATATGTAGAATAAAAGAAAGAAGAAAGAAAAGAAGTAGAAGAAAGAAGAAGATGCAAGATGGAGAATAAGAGAAGGAAAAAGAAGAAGAAGAGGAAGAAGAAGAAGAGGAAGAAGAGGAAGAGGAAGAAAAAAGAAGTACCACAAGGTTCTCTTTTGGTATATATATATATAAATGACTTCATAAATTCATCCACGGTTCTTTCGTTCCTACACTTTGCAGACGACTCAAGCATTTTCTGCTCACATCCCAATCCCAGAATTCTTCTTGATTCCCTGAATTTTGAATTGCTTTTGGTAGTTGAATGGATACAAGCAAACAAATTGTCCCTAAATTTGAATAAAACTAATTTTATGATTTTCAGCAATACACTATCTGAGCTACCAGGACAAGTTTTGGTTAATGGCTTACCTTTAACCCAGATAATCTCCACTAAATTTATTGGCCTTTTTATTGACTGCAAACTAACATTGAATACTCAAATTGATCATTTATGCAAACTGTTGTCTGGGAACGTAGGTGTAATAGATAAGTTGAAATATTATGTCTCAAAAATATTATATTCAACTCTGTTACTACCTTATCTAAATTACGGGGTGCTAGCGTGGGGAAATTGTTCCAAAACAAAAATCAATTCGATTTTCATAATCCAAAAGAAGAGCAATATGAATAATAAATCTGGCAGACTTCCAGGAACACAGTAACGTTTTATTTCTTGCAAATCGTTTTCTGAAAGTATCTGATTTATTCAATTATTTCCTCGGAATGTTCATCTATCAGCTAAATAAGGATGATTTGCGCAATATATTTGATTTTTTTTTTAATTCTTAAATCTAATATCATTTGTTTGCCCTCTCCAGTCCTGTTTTTTCAATGCTAATTTCAATGTTAATTGTTAATTAATGATGCCTGTTCCAGTTTTTTAATAAATAAAAACAAATTACTTTGTGCTATGCTAACTAAATTGCTCGGGTGACTACGCATTTTGACTACGCATTTTAACCCGGTGTTTCTGGATATTGGTGTTAATGGATTACAAATGTTCTTATTCCGTTGTGTTTTAAATTCTCCACTCTAAATTACGTCTTTCTCTACTGCTACGGTTTTTTCATCTACAATATTTTTTTTTCCAGGAACATATCATATACAAGCAATGCTTTTTTATAGGTTCCTCACATTCTACTTAATCTATTTTATGAATTGAAAATCAATGAGAAGTGCTCATTGATACTACATGCATTGTATAACTGTTGTTTTATATTTATGTCTATATATTTTTTTTAATTTGGAACAATAAAAACTTGAAAGTTGAAACTTGAATGTACGATTCATGTTTCAGGAACAAAACTTGTACACATGACAAAACATAAACCATGTCAACATTGAATTCAAAATTATAAATAATAATCGTAACATCAACATCCAAGTGAAACTCTAACCCAGGGAGAAGAAGAAGATAGCTTTGCAGGCATAATATGTATTCACAAAACAAACGGATGTTGCTGCTAGGGGTCCGGGTATTAAGGTAGCCAATGTACGATCCATGCTCCGGCGATATTAAATTAGTCCCGCTGTCCATGTCGTACCCAGGGCAAAACTTCATCCTTAATTCAATCTTCAACTTTGGTCTTAGCATAATCGAATACATATCATAATAATAATAATAATAATAGCCTAATAGTCCACTCCAAATTGTATTAAACCGAAACGGAAATTCTTTTTGCCCAATTGATCGTGAGCCCGGCAGGCACTGAGCAGCGCCAGATCGACGTTGCTCTTTCTCTTGCTCCCATGACTTTGACAAAATAAAGCCGGAAGCAAATATAGGGTCATCGGGGTACCATCAATAAAGGGGGTTAGGAGTTAAATGCATTGGGTAATTCCTTGTATAAATACATCATAAACATAAAGTATCAGTTACTCAGAAGCTGTTTTGGGGTTTTATTCTGTTTTTTTTATGAAGAAATGATGCCTTTAAAGGAGTAATCAATCGGCGTCTATATTAGAATTACATTTAAATGCAGAATTAGTTTGATGAATAGTTACCTTCTTCACATGTAGGTCCAGTCCATCCCTTCATACACGTGCAAGAGAAGGCAGCTTGAAGATTATGACAAATCCCTTCATTGTGACACGGTCTTACGTAACACTCGTTAAAATCTATCAACGGTAAGGAAAATCAAAATACATATGGAGTCTAATTGAAAGTTGGAATTTAGTGAGATGAAAGATATTGGTATCGATGCCATGGTCCCTTACTACACGATGTACAATATCGTTGGCACGCATACAAGTATTTCGCGCTATTTTTTCAGTATTTCTAGTATTTCCCAGTAGGGCCTTTTTCCCCGGCATTTCCCAGTATTTCCCGGGATTTCTCGGTATTTCCCAGTATTTTTCGGTATTTCCCAGTATTCACGGGATTTCTCTGTAATTCCCGGTATTTCCCTGTATTTTTCTGTATTATTCACTCTTTCCCGGTATTTCCCGGTATTTCCCGGTAATTCCCAGTATTTCCTTGTATTTCCCGGTGTTTCCTGGTATTTCCAAATGTTTCCTGATATTTCTGAGTATTTGGCACTCCGCTGAGAAAATACCAGTATTTCCCGCGGGAAATTGCCATCCTTGGCGATAAAACACTTTGGTTATTGAATGAAATAATATATTTCCATTAAAACTTGTGAAAAGGCAAGGATGGGGATTGACTCGACACCGAAATATCATAGTGATATTCGATTCCAAAGAATTAGGTACTTCATTTACAAAACAATTACTACTTTAATTTCAAAGTGCATATTATTTACCTAGTTCTGATATTTTACACTTTGCCATTTTTACCTCTATCATTTTTACACTGAACAATATAATAAAACATATATCAACTGAATGAGGGCGTAATACACATTTTTGCATCTGGCATTTGTACATTTAACATTCTTACTTCGGACATTTTTACGTCGGACATTTTTGCCTGGTATTATATTAAATAGCCTTGATTATATTATGCCTTCAAAATAAAAAAAAACATATCGGGCCGTCTGCTTCTGGATCAAATACACACAGCTGAGAAAATGCAAACAATGGGTACGTTTGCAAGGTTGCTTGGATACGGTACAACGCAATAATATACTCATTTGACCGGTTGGTCATAAACCTTTTAGACATCGAAAAATTACCGGGAATGTAAATATGCTAATTACGATCGTCGCAATCGATATCATGACTGTGAAGAGCTCCGGACCAATCACTGCATTGTATCTGCAAAAGCTTTCTAATATAAATATACATATATATATATATATAAGTACATATTATTTTGCAAGTAAATATACATGCCTTCCTCGCACATTGTTCCTGTCCAGCCGTTCACACAGGTACAACTAAATGCATTCCGAAGATTGTGGCAAATCCCATCGTGATCACATGGATTTGAATCACATTCATTCACATCTACAAAAGAAAAAGAAAAATAATGATACCTCATTTGTTTGCTCAAGTTCATTTGTCATCAATTAAAGGTATCAATTTAAGGCAGGTCATAATCGCGTGCATTTATCAGTTGGTGATGCATTGTGGGACATTGCTGTCGCCACATCGGGACATTGCTTTATAGCAGTATATGGCAGTTTGCGTTAATCCGAAGTGGTGTCAGTAGGAAACCCTGCCTTCAAGTCTGTCGTCTCCTCATTGCCTCAGCAACACCTCAATGTAAAGGTATATGGCGTTTTTTCCGATGTTTCATCGCTACCAACTACAATGTTCATGTATGTCTACCTGGCAATGCAATTTAGTAATTTAATGTTACCAAACTTGTTCCATACATACACTGTCGCTCATAATGTCAGAATATTTGTTTTCCCCCAATTTATGGAATTATTTTGACAATGATTTATTCCTAATAAATAATAGTATACATTCTCAGATTTGATTGAATAATAATTTGCCAGTGTTTGTCTTGCGTGACTGCTAAAGCATGCTTATGCTTATATGAAGAAAAAAATCTTCTGTGTGCTCACAACATCAACATTTGTAAATCACTTGTTTCGAATAAGAAATACACCACCCCCCCCCCCCCCCCCATCAGTACGCCAGCGTTCAGGGGCTAATGGCTTCTAACACCTATAACAAAAAACGGACACGCTTTCCCATTCTCGCACAATATGTCCACGATATGCGCGTATCGCTATTATAAAGACCTCCACTGACAAATACGGTATAGGTGGCATGCGCAATGTTTATGAAATTGAATTCCTGTGAACTTTCCTTTTTCTTTGAATGGAATTGTATATGTGATTTAATTCAGGTTTTTATTATTGTTACGTTCTTTTGGATTAAAAATACAAACTATGTTTACTCCTTTACTGTTTGTTTGTTGTTTTGTTTTTGGAGGGGGGCAAAAATGCGTTTTGCCCCCCCCCCCCCACTTTTTTGACTGGGGGGGGGCAACTGCCCCCCCCCCCACTTCCGGCGCCTATGATTAAGCGACTAAGCATATTTAAGACCTAACTTTAGACAAGTGTAATGTTTTGTATCACTGGATATGTTGATCGAAACGTGAAATACATCTAAAGTTCTGATTTATGGCCATTGAAGAATTCTACTTAACACATGAATATTTCATATGAGACTTAATGGTGACAACTATTTTGTTTTAAATCCCCAACCCTATCTCCTCTCTTTCTCCTTCATTTTCTTTTCTTCCCAGGCCTTGGTCATCCGATTTGGAAGAGGAGGAGAGGGAGAAAGGGGATGGCTATGCCCATGTACGCTTGGGGATACGCAACGTGTGTATATGTACCTTTACATGTCCTCATGTCGATATCAAGACTGTATCCATCATTGCACGAACAGATGTAGCTGCCTTCAGTGTTAGAGCATCCTTGACTGCAGTTACGGACAACAACACATTCATCTATGTCTGAAAGAACACAAATGAAGAAAAAAAAAGAGTCGCCGTTAATCGACGGAAAACAAGGACAAGGTTTTTACACATTTCTCACATCTCTGATACTTTCATTTACAGGTTCAAAAGTATACACTATGAATTATCCATATGCTGTTTCTATTTAATTTGCTGAACGGCTAAATAATAAGTCACAGTTTTTTTTACATAATTCTCATTTTTTGTAACCTCAATATGCATGCAGGTTTAATATATTTAAGGTAAAACCTGGATATACTCACAATGCTGTCACTAATCAAACAAATAAAATATATGAAATATGATGTAGTGCCGGGCATTACTATCCAATTTGTTCCATCACACAAAATGATGCCTTTAAAGGAGTGATCAATCGGCGTCTATATTAGAATTACATATAAATGCAAAATTAGTTTGATGAATAGTTACCTTCATCACATATAGATCCAGTCCATCCCTGCATACACGTGCAAGAGAAGGCATCTTGAAGATTATCACAAGTTCCTCCATTGTGACACGGTCTAACGTAACACTCGTCAAAATCTATCAACGGTAAGGACAATCAAAATACATATAATAAATAATACTGATAGTGGGTTCTTGTATAGCGCTCATGTCAGTCAGATTTGACCCTCCTGGCGCTCCCGATTATTACCCTGGCTTGAGCACGGCTGCCATACGTCGCTCTAGCATTTCAAGGAATAAATTCCTACCAGGTACCCAGTTACTTCACCTGGGTGGAGTGTGGCAAATGTTGATCAATGTCTTGCCAAAGGACATTAGTGCGGCGGTGGGACTCGAACCGCGGACCTTGTGATCGACAGTCCGGCGACGTATCCACTCGACCACAGCACCTCACATATGGAGTCTAATTGAAAGTTGGAATTTAGTGAGATGAAAGATATTGGTATCGATGCCATGATCCCTGGACCCCATGGAAGACCAGCAGTGTCGTGCCTGGCACAGCTGAATATGGGCTATCCAGCCGTTTTATTTACACTATGTATATACTTGTATTATATGTTTGTTTTTAAAACGGAAAATAAATACTATACGACTATACTATACTATCCCTTACTACACGATGTACAATATCGTTGGCACGCATACAAGTATTTCGCGCTATTTTTTCAGTATTTCTAGTATTTCCCAGTAGGGCCTTTTTCCCGGCATTTCCCAGTATTTCCCGGGATTTCTCGGTATTTCCTAGTATTTCTCGGTATTTCCCAGTATTCCCGGGATTTCTCTGTAATTCCCGGTATTTCCCTGTATTTTTCTGTATTATTCACTCTTTCCCGGTATTTCCCGGCATTTCCCGGTAATTCCCAGTATTTCCTTGTATTTCCCGGTGTTTCCTGGTATTTCCAAGTGTTTCCTGATATTTCTAAGTATTTTGGCACTCCGCTGGGAAAATACCAGTATTTCCCGCGGGAAATTGCCATCCTTGGCGATAAAACACTTTGGTTATTGAATTAAATAATATATTTCCATTAAAACTTGTGAAAAGGCAAGGATGGGGATTGACTCGACACTGAAATATCATAGTGATATTCGATTCAAAAGAATTAGGTACTTCATTAATTTCATAGTGCATATTATTTACCTAGTTCTGATATTTTAGACTTTGCCATTTTTACCTCTATCATTTTTACACTGAACAATATAATAAAACATATATCAACTGAATGAGGGCGTAATACACATTTTTGTCTCTGGCATTTGTACATTTAACATTCTTACTTCGGACATATTTACGTCGGACATTTTTGCCTGGTATAATATTAGATAGCCTTGATAATATTATGCCTTCAAAATAAATAAAACATATCGGGCCGTCTGCTTCTGCATCAAATACACACAGCTGAGAAAATGCAAACAATGGGTACGTTTGCAAGGTTGCTTGGATATGGTACACCGCAATAATATACTCATTTGACCGGTTGGTCATAAACCTTTTAGACATCGACAAATTACCGGGAATGTAAATATGCTAATTACGATCGTCGCAATCGATATCATGACTGTGAAGAGCTCCGGACCAATCACTGCATTGTATCTGCAAAAGCTTTCTAATATAAATATGCATATATATATATATATATATATAAGTACATATTATTTTACAAGTAAATATACTTGCCTTCCTCGCACATTGTTCCTGTCCAGCCGTTCACACAGGTACAATTAAATGCATTCCGAAGATTGTGGCAAATCCCATCGTGATCACATGGATTTGAATCACATTCATTCACATCTACAAAAGAAAAAGAAAAATAATGATACCTCATTTGTTTGCTCAAGTTTATTTGTCATCAATTAAAGGCAGGTCATAATCGCGTGCATTTTATCAGTTGGTGATGCATTGTGGGACATTGCTGTCGCCACATCTGGACATTGCTTTATAGCAGTATATGGCAGTTTGCGTTAATCCGAAGTGGTGTCAGTAGGAAACCCTGCCTTCAAGTCTGTCGTCTCCTCATTGACTCAGCAACACCTCAATGTAAAGGTATATGGCGTTTTTTCCGATGTTTCATCGCTACCAACTACAATGTTCATGTATGTCTACCTGGCAATGCAATTTAGTAATTTAATGTTACCAACCTTGTTCCATACATACACTGTCGCTTATACAATACAATACAATACAATGAACATTTAGGGCGCCATTCCCATAAGGCTCAGAGCGCTAACATCAAATAATATTATTGGTCTTTACTACATGTAGTAATTAAAGGCTGCAATTAGATATTCCATATAAAATATCAAATTCAATTGATTAAATTAAATAATTAAACATAGAGGAGAATTCATGTAAAGAGATGAGTTTTCAGAGCCTTCTTAAAAATATCGATAGAGGCAGATTGTAACGTCAGAATATATTTTTCCCCCCAATTTATGGAATTATTTTGACAATGATTTATTCCTAATAGATAATAGTATACATTCTCAGATTTTATTGAATAATAATTTGCCAGTGTTTGTTTTGCGTGACTGCTAAAGCAGGCTTATGCTTATATGAAGAAAAAAATCTTCTGTGTGCTCATGCCTTGAGCCATAATGCATGGCCGTACAGAGGAATTTATGTTGGGGACCGGGGTAAAATTCAATGAATTATTGAAAATGTATTGCATTT
This sequence comes from Strongylocentrotus purpuratus, assembly GCF_000002235.5. NCBI lineage: Eukaryota > Metazoa > Echinodermata > Echinoidea > Camarodonta > Strongylocentrotidae > Strongylocentrotus > Strongylocentrotus purpuratus. The sequence continues at coordinate 37,509,247 of NW_022145607.1, read as the reverse complement.
TCTTAGTTTCTTTTTATTTGTGGGAACTGCCCCCTACCCTAGCCCCCGCTGCGTGCAGTCATGGTTCAGTGGCAAAGCAATGGCCTCGTAACTGTTAAGCACCAGGATCAAAACCGTGCCGATGTGCTATATTAGTGCCCTTTTGTGAGGCATTAATCCTCATTATGGTTTTTTTTTACTTAAGGGCGTAGGTCCCCTAGTTGATAAGCATATTAGCATACACGTGCTTTAGCAGTCACGCAAAACAAACACTGGCAAATTATTATTCAATAAAATCTTAGAATGTAAACTATTATCTAGATCTACTAGGAATAAATCATTGTCAAAAAAATTCCATAAATTGGGGTAAAAAAATATATATTTCAACGTTATGAGCGACAGTGTATGTATGGAACAAGTTTGGTAACATTAAAATACTAAATTGCATTGCCAGGTAGTTACATGTATGAACAAAAGACTTAGACATACATGTACGTTGTAGTTGGTAGCGATGAAACATTAGCGGAAGTATACATTTACCATACCATGAACAGTATTATATATTTATAGAGGTGTCATGGTCTAGTGCAGTGTTTGTCAACCTATATAATAGTCACGGCACCCTTTTAAGAAATAGAAAGTTTCGCGTCACCCTATAATCCCAAATTTATAACAAAAGATTCATTTTCCACCAGTCCGGTACACGCCAAGTGCCAACAAAATTGCGAGCGAGCGACCAAAAAAAACGACATTTTCAGTATGGTATAAATGTTATTTTGTAAATAAAACACACTTAGAAATGATGATATGTATTAGAGCACCTTGCTGGCAAATACATGAATACAAACAAATCATATAATCCGTCATCTCGACACACGAATATGATGATATTCGACGGGCATCTCGTTGTTAAGAAGCATCCTGTTTCTAATTATTCTGAGGGAGTGAACCGAAAGTGCGTGGTAAAAGTATATGCTGGCAACTAATTTCCTAATTATGTGGGTAATCAGGCACTTCAATGACTATATACATACCATTTCGAAATGACGCAGGCGAGCGAAGGAAAAAGACATTTAATTGTCTTTTAAAATGTTGTTCGTCATGAAAAGACATAGCGGTGTTTAATATCTTGTTTTCAAGAAATATATGTTATATCATAACGGATAAAAGTATGTATGGATCTTTCATCTAATTTCTCTTTTCACCACACCTAGAGTTGTCCCATGGTACCCCGATTTAACACGCTGGTCTAGTGGATAATTCACAGGACTGTGGATCACATCGATCGCGGTCCGAGTCCCGCCCCGGCACTAAATATGCAAGACATTAATCTGCATTTGCCACTCTCCAATCAGGTGATGTAAATGGGTACCTGGTATGAAGAAATTCCTTGAATGTCAGAGCGCCTTATTAGGGCCGCAAGGCTAATACCAGGTAATAATAGTGCATTGCTTTGGAAACATTAGTATGAAGCACTATAAATAATACCAACTAACCATCATATTTATGATTATTGTTATCATTGTTATTACTATCATCGTCATTAACATTGTTATTATTTATCTCACAAGGACATTACTTGTTTATGAACATCACCTTAAATAAAATCGAATCACATACAAAAATTGTGCTTGAGGTTTTATATGCAGAACATAACATCGAAAAGAAGAATAAAATAGTCACCAGTTTGACATCTTGTTCCCGTCCAGCCAGAATTACAGGTACAGTTGAATGCATTCTCAAGATTGGTACAAGACCCTCCGTTAAAGCAAGGGTAAGACGAGCACTCGTCAAAATCTGCATAGAAGGAAATGTCAGATCATTCTTGGTAATGTTAGGAATAGTATTGAATCAACATAAATTAGAGGTAATTGTATACATGCTAATGTAAGAGTTCATATTAGGCTCATTTAATACTTATATTTGTTACAATTACTATTTGTCTCTCTAGTCTCTTCTTTCTATACATATTCACTGCCTTCCTCCATTCATCTCCTCTACCTACCAAGTCTTCCATCTCACCTGGTATGTTCCTTTGTTTTCTTCAATTCTTTATTGATGGATACTAGGTATTTCCGCTTCTTACTTATCATTGGTTCTCTTCTCTCTTTCCTTTTGGATATTCAGTCTTACTCCTAAATCCTATTTTGCCATTTGTTTAAGATGTTTTTCATTTGAATATACTTTGCTTAAAAATACTAAGTATGATGAAACATGGCAGCCTACTATAAAAGACAGACAGACCTGCACTGGACATCTTCTGAGTCAGTCGTATTGACTTGGGGCTCTGCTACATTTATGTTGGAGATTAAGGAGAGAGGATTTAAGTGAGTTTGGCGGTGGTTTTTGGATGATTGATGTTTTAAAGATATATCCGTGAGAGGTTATTTGATTTGTTTACACTACAAACAATGTATGCATATTTTTATAACAAGATAGATACTTAACATATATTTTTTAAAGCAAAGATTTCACATGATACAAAATAAGACAAAGATCATGACTTATAGAGTGAGGAAAGATGTCATTAGATGAAGAGAGAAAAAGATAGAGAGAGAGAGAAATCTTTGACCAATAAAAAATGAAAATAGAATACACGAGCTTAAGAAAGCTAGTGCTAATGGGCTGTATAATACTGTGCTGTTTATTCAGTGTTATACAGCATAATAATATAATTTGATTAGATTTATTTCTCTTCTCTTCTGTTCTTGATGTACATGTATTTCTTCGTATTTCTTTCTCTCTGTCTTTCCTTTCATTAAACAAAATTGTTCATTACTATATTTCATTATGTACTTCTTTGTTTTTCTTGTTTTCATTATGTAACTCTTTGTTTATCTTCCTATCTTTTCTTATAATTTTCCCTTTTTTAATGCTTTGTTTTTATTTTCTATCTGTTCTTATTTATTTCAATGTTCATCTTTTCTATTATTTTCTACATATCCTTATTTTGTTTATCTTTCTTTTCTCTTTTCTTATATGCACTTCTTTGATCTGTCTTAGATATTTCCTTATTTTTCTTGTTATAATTTTCTATCTTCCCTTATGTATTTCTTTCTATCATTTTCATTTTATATTGTTTAATTGTCTTACATCTTCCAGCAATTACCCGCTGGTCTTACGAGTTGGCTTCAATGTGAGGATAAAGAGATTCTCGCTTGTTAATTCTTGATATATCTATCCCACTCATAGGAGCATTATTATACGATAACATTACACGGAAGTCAGTACATGGGACTATTCATAAAGTGGATTCATAATTACAAAAAAGGATGCTTGAAATCGCTTATCACTGACACTATTAGTAACAGAAAAAAATAGGAAAATTCCTGAAGATGTGAGTACTATCAAAAAAGGTACTTACATTGATTAATTTTACTTACAAAATAAAGTGAAAAAAGGGTTTGCTTGCAATGACAAAGCTGCTTATTGGGACAGTGTGAGACATGCCACTTAAAACACAGACATCAATGCATGCATATCGTTCTAATACGATTGCAGTTCTAGTCGTTACTCCATTTATCCCAGAAAGGAGCAATAGTATGCGATGACAGTATACGGAAGTCAGTTCATGAGACCAGAATGACAGACGCCCTCATCTCCAAAAGTCAGAATGCAGACAATTCTTAGCGATCTTAAAATTCGTTAAATTGGAAGTTTTTTCGTTATAGTTGACATAATTATGTTCATGAATTCTTTATTCTTATTTTCGATTATCTTCTGCATGTCATTTTCCCAATATCACCCTAATCATAACCCTAAACCTAAAACCCAACTGCGACCCTCGGTCTTACCTTAATCCTAATCCCAACCCTAAACCTAAAACCCTACTGCAACCCTCGTCCCAGCACTAACCCTAAACCTAAAACTCAACTTCAACCCTCATCCCAGCACTAACCCTAAACCTAAAACCCAACTGCAACCCTCATCCCAGCACTAACCCTAAACCTAAAACCCAACTGCAACCCTCATCCCAGCACTAACCCTAAACCTAAAACCCGACTGCAACCCTCATCCCAGCACTAACCCTAAACCTAAAACCCAACTGCAACCCTAATCCTTGCACGAACCCTAGACCTAAAACCAAACTGCAACCCTCATTCTAACGTTAACCCTAATCCTAAACATAAAACCCAATTGCAATTAATTAGTTTCGTTATAAATCATAATTATTATTATTATTGTTAATTATCTGACAAGGACATTACATTTTTATGAACATCATCTTGAATTAAAAAAAATCACAAACAAACATTGTGCTTGAGGTGTTATATGCAAAACAAAACATCAAAAGGAAGGGAAAATAGTCACCAGTTTGACATCTTGTTCCAATCCAGCCAGAATTACAGGTACAGTTGAATGCATTCTGAAGATTGTTACAATACCCTCCGTTAAGACAAGGGTCAGACGAGCACTCATCCACATCTGCAGTGAAGGGGAAGTCAGGTAATATTTTTTTCAATAGCATTCATTCATAATCTGAAGAGTTTCATTTCACATTCATATCAAAATATAAAACAAAATCTGACATTGGCAAGTTTAAACAAAGGTTTACCAGGACTTTTTTGCTAACTTCTAGTCTCTTTTGTAATTCAGAAGCAAGTATAAAGACTCAAACTGGATTCTCTATTATCAACACAATTATTTAGTGATTCTTGGTATAAATATTAGGAATATCAATCAAGCAACATATACTAGAGGTAATTGGACAAATGCTACAAACAATTAATGCATTTTTTACAACATGATAAATACTGAACATATTTGTTTCAAAGCAAAGATTTTAAATGAAACAATACAAGACAAAGGTCATGACTTAGAGCATGATGAAAGATAACATTAGCCTAAGAGAGAGATAAACCTATGGCCAATGAAAAAGAAAATAGAGTACAAGCTTAGGAAAGCTAATGCCTGGACAGAGCTGAATACTCTGCTGGATTCATAATTACAAAACAGGATGCTTGAAATCGCTCAGCACTAACACTAATGGTCACAGAAATAAGTCAGTTAAATTCCTGAACATAAGAGAACTATCAAAACAGGTATTTACATCAACTAATTTTACTTGCAATAAAAAGTGAAAAGGGTTTTCTTGCAATGTCAAAGCTGCTTCAGCATGACAAGACGCCCTCATCTCAAACAATCATGAAAGCAGACAATTCTCAGCAATCTTAAGATGCGTTAGAATCCTAGTCTTCTAACTATAGTTATCATAATTGTGGTCATGAATTCTTTATTCTTATTTTCCGCTTTCTTCCGCATGTCATTTTCCCAATATTAGCCTTATCCTAACCCTAAACCTAAAACCCAACTGCAACCCTCATTCTAAATATATTAACTCTAATCCTTAACCTAAACCCAACACCCAACTGCAACCCTCATCATTACACTAACTTTAATCCTAACCCTATACTTAAAACATAACTGAAGCCCTCAGTCTAAATCTGTATCCTAATCCTAACCTTTACCATGTTTATGGGTTACTTCAGATTCTGCTTAAAGCAAATTTCAACCATAATAGACAACTGCTCTAACAGAAAGCAGACAAATCACAGAGGGAAACTGGTGACAATTTGAATAAAATTTGATTACACAAATAGGAAATTTATGAATTTCTAAACGTTGTAATCAGTAATAACTGTAAATATATGCACTTGAAGTGGCCTGAACCGGTAATGATACTGTGACATAGTGCTGGACAACAGAAATTAATGACATTTTGTGCACGACAAACGGCAGATTATGGCTTCGTCATGATCTACTGACCAAATTGCCAATTTGAGTTTCGCATAGATTTAGCGATCTTATATTACAAACATTCAAAACTACCTTATTATTGGTCCGATCTATTTAAAACTTTCGCCATTCTGTTTCTCTTTTTTCTGCTTTCTTACAAATGAATTTATGACAGGGGTTCGATTCTTAACACCTTACCTGTTGGGCAAGTTGTACCAGTCCAACCTCCGGAGCAAGTACAGGAGAAAGAATCAATCAGATCATGGCATGACCCTCCGTTAATGCATGGGTCCGAATCGCATTCATCAATCTCTGAAGTGATATCAAGAAAATATGAATTTTATGGTAATTTGAGTTATTTAGAGACAGACTAAGGGAAAATTTGCGTATTTCTGATTCTGGCGGGGCATATTTTTTTTTTTAATAGGTCTTAATTTTTTAATTGTTTTTAATATACAGTATATCTATTGACGGTACAGAGAGTGTATTTTAAGATCACGGGCAGCAAACTTGGGGTGTCCCCGATTTTTTTTTTTTTTCAGATGGATTTTTTTGCTGTCAATTGAAGAAAAAAAGAAAAAGGAAAAAAAGAAAAGAAAAGAGTAAAATATCTTAATGCTACAAGGGCAAACACTGTATAAGCTCTCTATACTCTCGGAATTTAAGGCACACTGTCCTACTTGTAGCTACTTCCTCCCTCTATATAGAAAACTTCCCCAATCGTTGCCTGTTGGTCCCCCATGATACTCTTTTTCTTATGTTAAATGAGAGCTGATTTGAGATAGCCACCTGTCACAGTGACCTGGCTGGCTCGCTGGGTGGTCTAATCCTTTCTAGCTGAAGTAGTAAAGCCTGCCTTTAAAGTTGCAGTATTTACACAAATGGAAAATCTTCAATCGGGGGAGCTTCACCCCCAAAACTACAAAATCAACCTAATGCAATATTAGTAGCCTAGTGTGTCATATTTTGTAATGTTTGAACAACAGGGTATTGAAATTGAGTTTATCTCTGAAATTCTTTGCAATCGTAATCTTTGCGAAATCGTTTTATTTATTTATTTTATCTTCTTTATACAGGGTAGTATCTTTAGTTATTTAGAATTGCTTTGTAAGAGAGCCCTGTGATATAGTACAACTAGAAAACATTGTAAAACAAAAATTAAACAATAGTAAAATATTACAACATATAATAAAACAAACAAAAGCGAAAAATCTCAAAGTCTCTCCCAAGCTCCACCCCCTTAAAATTAAACATTCTTCAAGTCATTGTTTATATTATACCTTCCCTGCGATGAGAGCATTGTATTATTCCTATTCTGTATAGACTTCATTGAGCATTTGACTTTAAATGCAAAGGTCATGGGTTCGGCTCAGCGCTACTAGTTAAGTACAGAGACGGCTCTAATGCTAGGAGTCCACTGGGCCGGCGCCAGTTGGTGCCAGTTCGCGCCAAAGATTATGTGATTGGCGCGTAGTGGCTCGCTGTGGCGCCGAATTAATGTCTGCTCGGCATGTGTCGCCAAGTGGAATAAACTGGGTGCCATATGGCGTGCGCCAAATGCCACCCGGCTTGCTCCAAAATGTTGCGCCATTACACGGCCATTTGATTCCAAAATTCATCCTGTTGGCGCCATTCGCGCCAATAGACGGCTACTTTGCGCCACTTGGTGATTAGTTTGTGCCAAAGGTCGCCAAATTGGTTTGAACTTGCCGCCGCTTGGCGCTACTTGCCGACTAAATAAATACCGGCCATTGGCTACCTGGTTCAGACCATCCTCAGCTGCTGTATGAACAACATCTCTACTAAATATTTTACAATTTTGATATGTCTGAGGCTTTTGATAATGTTGGAGTGATGATGCTGCTCCATCCGAAGATGATGAGAGATGCTGAGGTGGCCACTGCCTATCAACTTATGCTGGCCAATCCTGAAGAAGAAGAGCCTCCTAAGAAGAAAAGGAAGCACAACTGCCGCCATCACTGTGAGAAAGTCCTGTTGTTGTTAATTTAAAATTTGTTTTGGCATTGCAGTCAGAAATGACTATTTATGCTAGCTAAAAATAGCGGTATTTATTTGAATATATTCATATATATATATATATATATACATATAATATTTTATTATTATTATTATTATTATTAAAAAAAAATTGTGCTCATTTTTTGTTATTGTTATATATTTGGAATTCGAAATTAAATGATGTGGTACACTCTTCATAAGAGCCGTGACTCAATACAATTATGTAGCTCTTTTGGATAAGAGAAAACAAAATGGGGAACAAGTAGACGTAAAACGGTGACACATATACATAAACATCAAAACAATAGGTGTACATTGGGAGGTGCATTTGTTAAATTCTTATACTGTTAATAAAATGATTAACATCAAATAACTTTGAGTTAGTCTTTGCCGACTATTCAAAAAAGATCAATGCCGTGATATAGAAAATTTACTAGGTAAGAGATTAACCATGGGTTAAATAGTGCAGTAACTATAAAAGGGTTTCCAGCTCTCGTGAGATGTTTCCCCTTTTCTAAAATAAACCCACATTTTAACCAGTATTATCGAATTTGATGATCTTGGTATTATACAGGTATAGAGTTGATATAAGTTATATAATTATCCCCAAAGCATAACAAAAAGAAAAAGATATATATATATATATATATATATAAAGTACCCATGTACAGAATATCAGTTCTCAAAAGCTTATCCTCGTCATTATCTTCATATGAACCAGTAGTATCTATTTCGATGATATTACTATAATATCGATATAGAAACATAAATATGTAGGCAATGTACCCAAAACCCAAAACAGAGAAGTACCTTCGAAAAGAATGCCCGCTCTCATAAGCTATAATTAGTTATTATCTAATACGACCAGTGTTGAAGGCAGTGATTACGATTACTATGATTCTATTACAGTATTAATTGTTTATCGATTTTTTTATTTTTTTTTAAAGGGAAGAGGTCACCCCAAGGCAAAACAAAAAGGAGGTCCCTTAGAAAGAGTGTCAGCTCTCAAAAGTTGTTCCTTCTATTTAATTTAATTTCACCCTGTTGTAGAAACGTTATATTGAATTATGATAATATTAATATTGTATTGATATAGAACTACTAATAAAACTAATATTGTATTGATATAGAAATATAATAGGTAAAATTTCCACCAAATGCTTAGGAGAAAGTCCTGCGATGCCGCCCTGCTTTTATAGGTGGCAAGTGGCGCCGAATGGCGGGCAATCAGGTGGAATTTGGCGCGAAGTAGTCACCAATCGGGTGCCGTTTGGCTCGCGTAGTGGCGCAAACAAGGTGCCCCTTGACGCCAAGTGGCGCCATGTGGCGCGAAATCTCATTGGCGCAACTTGGCGCGCGCCATTACATTCCAGTGGATTCCAATAGGCGGATTGTTTGCGCCAAAGGGCGATATGTTCGCGCCATTTGGTGCCACTTGGCGGACACTTGGCGCTGATTGCTCGATGCAAGTGGCGCGACGAAAATTTCAAACATTTTGAAATTTTCTTGCCGCCACATTTAAATTTGGTGCCGTTACGGGCCACCACGAGCCAGTTGGGAGGCAGTTTGAGCCACTACACGCCACTAGGCACCTTATTGGCGACACTAGGCGCCACAGTAAATTGCATTGGCGCAAACTGGCGCCAACTGGCGCCGGCCCAGTGGACTCCTAGCATTACAGGGAAATGGTGTTCCCTCTTGTTTCAATGCGGATAATGCTAGGAGTCCACTGGGCCGCGCCAGTTGGCGCCAGTTTGCGCCAATGCAATTTACTGTGGCGCCTAGTGTCGCCAATAAGGTGCCTAGTGGCGTGTAGTGGCTCAAACTGCCTCCCAACTGGCTCGTGGTGGCCCGTAACGGCACCAAATTTGAATGTGGCGGCAAGAAAATTTCAAAATGTTTGAAATTTTCGTCGCGCCACTTGCATCGAGCAATCAGCGCCAAGTGTCCGCCAAGTGGCACCAAATGGCGCGAACATATCGCCCTTTGGCGCAAACAATCCGCCTATTGGAATCCACTGGAATGTAATGGCGCGCGCCAAGTTGCGCCAATGAGATTTCGCGCCACATGGCGCCACTTGGCGCCAAGGGGCACCTTGTTTGCGCCACTACGCGAGCCAAACGGCACCCGATTGGTGACTACTTCGCGCCAAATGCCACCTGATTGCCCGCCATTCGGCGCCACTTGCCGCCTATAACAGCAGGGCGGCATCGCAGGACTTTCTCACAGTGATGGCGGCAGTTCTCCAAGCTCTAGGACGTCCCATGCCTGATAGTGCTTCCTGATGAGGTTGTGCAGCATGACGGCAGCTTCAATGAGCAAGCGGACTGTGTCTGGTTCCTGTCTCATCTGGCCAAGGAAGCACTGGAACCGCAGAGCCAGAATACCAAAGGCATTTTCAACCACACGCCTTGCCCTGGACAGCCTGTAGTTGAAAATCTTCTGCTGTTGGTCCATGTTACGACGGCCATAAGGCTTTATCATGTACGTCCTCATGGCGAAGGCATAGTCTCCCACAAAGAAGTACGGCATAGGGTGCTCTTCATCATCATGGGGAAGAGGAGCTGGATCTGGGATGCCTAAAGTGCCAGCTTCAATGCACTCCTTCAGTTCACTGTTGTTGTAGATCTGGGCATCAGACTGATGGCCAACCCCACCCACATCGATCCACAGGAACTGGTACTTTGAATCTACCAGAGCCATCAGGACAACCGAGAAGAACTGCTTGTAGTTGAAGTAAAGGCTGCCTGATTTGTTGGGCTTCTGAAGACGGATGTGCTTTCCATCATAGCCTCCAAGACAGTGAGGAAGATTCCATCTGGCTTCAAAATCACCTGCAACCTCAAGCCAGCCTTCATTGGTTGTGGGGAGGGAGATGACTTCTGCAGCATACTCATCCACTACCGCTCTGGCTACATCAGGGACAAACTTCTGGATGGTTTCCTTGCCCATTCGGAAGTTGAAAGACAGCTCGGCATAGGTGGCCCCATTGGCGAGATGGCGCAGGAAGACGGACAACTTGAGACCAGGGGAATGGCCTTCCTGATGTGGGTGTCCTTTCTCTGCAAGTGGGGTGTAAGCCTGACCAACAGGTCATCAAACATCACTGGGGACACCCTGGTGTAGTTCTTGAACTTCCTCCTGTCATTCTCACTCAGCTCTTCCATCAAAGTGTGGTACTGTCCACGTTCGGCCCTCAACTGGGTGGAGCATGGGTCTAAACCACCAGTTGTGCTTCCTTTTCTTCTTAGGAGGCTCTTCTTCTTCAGGATTGGCCAGCATAAGTTGATAGGCAGTGGCCACCTCAGAATCTCTCATCATCTTCTGATGGAGCAGCATCATCACTCCAACATTATCAAAAGCCTCAGACATATCAAAATTGTAAATATTTAGTAGAGATGTTGTTCATACAGCAGCTGAGGAGGGTCTGAACCAGGTAGCCAATGGCCGGTATTTATTTAGTCGGCAAGTAGCGCCAAGCGGCGGCAAGTTCAAACCAATTTGGCGACCTTTGGCACAAACTAATCACCAAGTGGCGCAAAGTAGCCGTCTATTGGCGCGAATGGCGCCAACAGGGTGAATTTTGGAATCAAATGGCCGTGTAATGGCGCAAACTGGCGCGAACTGGCGCAAGATTTTGGAGCAAGCCGGGTGGCATTTGGCGCACGCCATATGGCACCCAGTTTATTCCACTTGGCGACACATGCCGAGCGGACATTAATTCGGCGCCACAGCGAGCCACTACGCGCCAATCACATAATCTTTGGCGCGAACTGGCACCAACTGGCGCCGGCCCAGTGGACTCCTAGCATAAGGTACCTCGGTAAAATGTAATGCTAAAAAAGTTTGATTGATTTTTGAAAGATCGGTGCCCAAATAATAATAGTGGGTTCTTGTATAGCCCTGTTCATGTCAGTCAGATTTGACTCGGTTTCAACACATCATAAATCATATGTTTTAATATTGACTCAGTAAAATATATGAATTTCACGCATTTCCTATTGGGCCGCGATGAATAGTATCAGGATTCCTTTGTCCCCTCGGGTAACCAAATAATGATGTGATATTTGTTGAATTATCAAGTACCTTTAGTAACTTTGTAGAAGAAAAAAAAATCCATCTAACTATAAATATATGCTTTTTAATCACTTATGTTACAATTGAGCCTTTAAATTAAGATGTTGGGTACCTGAAACATATTTGAAGAGCTCGGTTCCAACAGGTACGATATCCATTTTTTATCAAAATTGATTATTTTGTTGGCATTGCTGAATTTCCAAAAAAAAAGTAAACAATTGCATTTGAAAATAAGTTCGGTTTCAAAAGCATGCATTGTACCTAGCATACAGTATGCAAGCTTTTCGTTTCCAAAAAGTACTACATCCAATTTCGGTTCGAAAAAGGTACTACATCCACCAAAATTATTTTAAAAAACATCGATTCATAAAAAGTGTTTGTGCAGACTAAGATTTTTTTTTAAAGAGTGTTTTTATACTTGTACCATACCATAGTATATTTAACCAAAATATCATTCCAAGCTGACATTGCTAACTATTGTAATGTAAACAAAAATCGTGTTTCTCAGACCTTGAAATTAGGGATGCACATGCAGTACCTTTTGGAACCGAGCTCTTCATTTAGCTATCAAAGCCTAATACCTACAATTTATCATTGTATTTTGATACCGATATGGAGATTAAAATAATGTCATCCTATTACGTCAGAAATAGTTTAAAACAGTCATCTCTACTGTCTAGAGTTGGTGGTTCTAGGGCCCTTTGGTACAACTTAATATATTACATATTTCACTGTTCATAATGCGTTCTCTTCATCAAACGAACGTTTTCAGTCAAAATATTTGTTCTGAAATGCATAAAAAGACGGTTGAGCCCCTGAAACATAAACTCTGGGCACCGAGTTTACTGTTTACCTAACTATACTGTCCTTTAGCATGATACTACTATACATGTGCTACTCTCTATCTACCGGTAAGAAGGAATTCCTTGAATGATGTGAGCACCGAAATCATTAGCCTAGCAGAGCCGGAGTAATATTGGGGTGCCACAAAGGTAATATGTTCCATTTGCAGGCCAAAAAAATGAAAGGTTAAATTTCAACGGCATTTGAAGGAAATACTACTTTAGAACTTCCCTTAAAAAAGGGGGCTTAAAAATGTCTTTAAGCGATGGGAAAATAACGACTATTAGTTGTCAAATCGACTTAAGGGCTATAGAGCCAGTAAGTAACAGTCTGATTTTCAGACCATTGTACCGAATGGTCATACGTTTTATGCTGCGCAAAGATTAATCAGTTTAATTTTGGCCATCACAAGAAGTGGGTTATTGATGTAGACAAATGCTCATGTACCCTTTACAGCTCATTTTATGTATGTTATTACCAAAGAAGAAAAAAAGCCAGTCAGTCACTCAATAGAGCCTGACAGTGAATTCTAGCAAATGAAACGGGTTTCCTTGCATAATTTGAAGATTAGGACACTGCTAACGTTTAAATTTCACAGATAGGACATACATAACAAATACATAATTCCCGCAAAGTTCTACAGAATTTGATGTTTGATGCAAAAGGGACGTAGTATATTTAAGCATCTTACGTGATGGATATTATATCCATTATTATCCCCCAAAAATTGTATCATTATCATTATTACCATTATCATTATCATTATTATTATCTTCATTATTCTTATGGTTATTATCATTGTGATTTATCTGACAAGGACACTACTTTTTTTATGGACATCATCTAACATCAAATCAAATCACATAAGAAAATGGTGCTTGAGGTTATATTCAAAGTAAAACATCGAAAAGAAGGAAAATAATAATCACCAATTTGACATCTTGTTCCCGTCCAGCCAGAATTACAGGTACAACTGAATGCATTCTGGAGATTGTTACAACGCACTCCGTTAATGCACGGGTTAGACGAGCACTCGTTCACGTCTGCGTTGAAGGAAAATTCAATAAAAAGTTAGTCTAGTTATGACAATGTATAGAGAAAGAATAAATGCAACTGATAATTTCGTGTATCTATGAACTGTACAGAATTATGTTACACTATGTTATAACTAATATAAGGAAGATTTGTTATTGATTCCATTAGTTTCAAGATCAGTATGGTATCCCGTCTAATCCGGGATTTGTAGAGAGCCAATATCTAGTTACCTACTCAAAGGCACTGATGAGGTTGAACAAGCTACTGAATATAGCCTACCGTCCATAATTCACATGAGAACGACTTGGGTTAGTGGCTTGTTGCACGCAATGTGGAATAGGTATGTCTTTAGTGGGTTTTGAAATTAGATAGCAGGTCACAAAATTACTGAGGCATACTGAGGAATACTGTTCTCAACCTAGGTTCAGAAGCAGCAAATGATTCATCATCATATAGAGAACGTGTTCGAGGATTCTCAAGCATATTTACCTGATGATCGCAAGCTCGAGGATTACAGGGGGGATCAGCATGTATAAGATATACACCGGTGGAAATTACTTTCCATGTAAATAAAATGTTGTATGCTACGCTTCGTTTTACAGCATGGGGGCAATTAATACGCGGTCACTTGCGAGAACTTGAATAAACGTTAATACAACTGATTAATATTATGACGATTTTTGGCCGGGAAAACCTATTTTATTAAAGATTCATTATCTCCAATGTGATTCGTTGGGTGGGAAAATATTTAGTTTACTCACCATACAGACACCTAGTTCCCCACCACCCACCAGCACAAGAACATGAGTAAGAGTCCTGTTGATTTAAGCACGTTCCTCCATTCCGACACGGGTTAGATGAACATTCGTTTATATCTTGGGGAAAAGGGAATATAGATGAAATCATAAACAAATATTGATTCATACAGAAAGTGTGTGTTTGTCCCTCAAAAGATATGACAATAACAAAAGAAAAAAAAACACACTGGGTTCCAACTATATCATAGCAAATATATTAGATTACTTTGTAATATTAATATTGAATATGTTTTTGAATTACTTTAGATGTGAATATAAGGTGTGTTTCATGTCAATGGTTAATTTATTGTCATACATTATGGTCTATTGAAATACACCAATCTTGACTAGCTCTTGCTTTCTGTTGGCTCCATTTACCAGATAATAGTTATTTGTCATTCTGAATTACGGTTCATCTGCAGATTTTGGTAGTAAATGTATAAATAATGAAATGCATTTCCATAAGTATACAGTAGGAGGACTTCACAGGAGGTTAAAGTCGATTGTTTTAAGTTTGATAGTCCATGATCATGTTGATTCCGGACGTCATCGTGCGTATTGCCAACCCCAATTTTCTTGAACATGAAATGTATCTTTTTCAATTTTGTTCCGTCTTTTTCATCGAAATAATAAAATAATATGAACAATTTACCGGCTGGCAAACTCCCACTATCATTTTACAATATGGTTTGGTTGTTTGTCCAATCTTATTTTCCGCATAAAAGATTTTATTTAAATATATACTCATCCATGTCATAATAACACTTTATCGCTGATATCATATGTTGAAAAACTGGCAACGCTGTTTGCATTTGGTGCAAGAATCTCCTCCCTTACTATAATCATAATACAGTAGAGGGCACTGTTATTATTTCCAAGAAACCCGAACGATTTATTTTGATTTCTAAACTTAATGGCCCGAATTCACAAGGGAGGTTTGTCGACAAACCTCGGTTTGTCGACAAACCTTCTTTTGTTTCGTCAAACCTCCTTTTGTTTTTTTACAAACCAGGTTTGTAAAAAACGCGTAAAACGCGTCATATGACGTACGAAAACCAAGGTTTGTCGACAAACCTCCCTTGTGAATTCGGGCCAATAAGTACACTGTTTGTCATAATGGTGGAATAATTATTTTTACCCCAATTTATTGAATGATTTTGACAATGATTTATTCCTAATAGATCTATATAATAGTATACATTCTCAGATTTAGTGAATGGCAATTGGGGAGTGTTTGTTTTGCGTGACTGCTAAAGCATTTAAGTTCCACTATGCTAATCAACTAGGGGACCTACGTCCTTAAGTCATAACTGACAGAAATGGGGATTAATGCCTCATAAAAGAGCACTAATATAGCACATCGACACGGTTTTGATACTGGGGGCTTACAGTAACGAGGCCATGCTTAGCCAATAAATCATGGCTCTACGCAGCGGGGGCTAGGGTACGTCGACACCCCCACAAAAACAAAAAACAAAGAAAATGCAATAAATTTTCAATAACTCATTGCATTTTCCCCCGTTCCCCAATATGAAAAATTATTCTATAGGGCCATGCATTATGGTTCAAGGCATGCCTAAATAGAAGATTTTGTTATGTTGGGACAAAATGCAATGAGTTATTGAAAATTAATTGCATTTTCTTTTCTTTTCTTTTTTTTTTTTTTTTTTTTGTGGGGTGTCGACGTTCCCTAGCGCCCACTGCGTACAGTCATGATTTATTGGATAAGCAATGGCCTCGTTACTGTGAGCTCCTAGGATCAAAACCGTGTCGATGTGCTATATTATAACATGGGTTCGATTCTTAACACCTTACCTGTACAGGTGAACGAATCAATCAGATCATTGCATAGCCATCCGTCAATGCATGGGTCCGAATCGCATTCATTAATTTCTGAAGTGATATCAAGAAAATATGAACTTTATGGTAATTTGAGTTATTTAGAGACAGACTAAGGGAAAATTTGCGTATTTCTGATTCTGACGGGACATATTTTTTTTTAAATAGGTCTTAATTTTTTTTAATTTTTTTAATATACAGTGTGAGTCAAAAAAAAAGTTTACACCTAGAAAATTGCTAATTATTTAAAGAATCATCGATAAACATTAAATCGTTATATGTCTTATAAAAGAGTGTTTTATCCCAAATCATTTGGTATCAATTTTGTGTGGTATGTGTTCACGCTTGGATGAACAGGAGACATTGTTTACGAGAGTGCAAAAATCGATTTGCGCCAAAGTTGCCGATGTAATGTTTGAATAAAACAATTGGGTTTTGGGTATTAATTCGGTCTTTGCAGTTCCAAATAACATTCCTAACAAAATTAATCATGCCACACATATCAAATATCGAATATAAAATATCAACGAACATTTGTGCGCGGGTGTGTGGGTGTGTGTGACTTTGCCCTTTGCAAAAAACATATGCAATGCATTTAATTTGATACATTCAATCTATTCTCTCACTCCGCTTATCCCAACATAATAAATACTGTAGGCATCACTTTGGCGCAAGTCGATTTTTGCACTCTCGCAAACAATGCCACCTGTTCATCCAAGCGTGAACACATACCACATAAAAATGGTACCAAATGATTTGGGATAAAACACTCTTTCATAAGATGTATAATTATTTGCTGTTCATATATGTTCTTTAAAATAATTAGCAATTTTCTAGGTGTCAACTTTTTTTTGACTTACACGGTATATCTATTGACGGTGCAGAGAGTGTATTTTAAGATCACGGGCAGCAAACTTTTTTTTCTTCAGATGGATTTTTTTTGCTCTCAATTGAAGAAAAAAAGGAAAAGGAGAAAAAAAGAGTAAAATATCTTAATGCTACAAGGGCAAACACTGTATAAGCTCTCTATACTCTCGAAATCAAAGTTGCAGTATTTACACAATTGGAAAATCTTCAATCGGGGGAGCTTCACCCCAAAACCCAAAAATCAAACTTTGACTTTAAAACATCAACCTAAGGCAATATCAGTAGTCTTCTGTGTGTCATCTTTTGTAATGTTTGAACATGGCAATATCATATTATTAGGTAATCTGAATATGATATCTATCGGCAGTAGGCTAGAACAGGGTATGGAAATAATAATAATAATAATAATAATAGTGAACATTTATAATGCGCCATGTCTGTCAAAAATGACACTCCTGGCGCAGTTGTGTGGAAATTGTATAATTGTGGGCAAGAATTCAAGAAAGAAAGTAAAATACACATAAATTACAGTTTAACATACTTCAGTACATAATTTGCAATAATACAATAATACAATTCAAAGCATATTACAGTAAATCAAGTTATATAAGGGTAGTACAATGTAAGACACAATTAAACAAACTAATATGTTGAGAACAGAAACGTTTTTAACAAAGACTTGAACTGTGAGTAGGAGTTCTCATTACGGAGGTGAGGAGGGATTGAGTTCCACAGTTCAGGGCCAGAACTTGAAAATGAACGCCTTCCCCAGGAGTGCCGTGAACGTGGGATGCAAAGAAGTTGGGTGTGAGCAGAGCGGAGTCGTGGTGGTGGTTCGTAGAGGTGTACTAGGTCTTGTATGTATGAGGGTGCAGTGCAGTGAAGTGCTTGATAGACGAGAAGAATGACTCTGAAGATGATGCGTTGGCGGACAGGAAGCCAGTGCAGTGCCTGAATGATGGGTGAGATGTGAGTGGTGCCTTTAGTGAGCGTTACAAGTCTGGCCGCGGAGTTCTGGAGTTGTTGGAGGCGTTGCAGCTGGTAGTCAGGAAGATGTATCAGAAGAGAATTGCAAAAGTCTAAGCGAGAAGAAATGAGGGAATGAACCATGGTTTCAGTAGCCTTACGTGTCAGGAATCTCCGGATGTGCGAAAGATTGCGGAGTTGGAATCTAATGGCTTTGCATGTGTGAGATACATGATGATTTAGAGTCAAGTTCGAGTCGATGACAACACACTAAGGTTCCGGCATTTAGTTGTGGGGCTGATCTGATCATCCCAAACTGTAATGAAACTTTCCGGGATCTTGTTCAGCATGACCTTTGAGCCTAAAATCATAAACTCAGTTTTCCCTCCATTGAGCTTTAGATTATTTTGTGTCATCCACCCACTGATATCAACAACACATACTTCCAGACGCTTGATGGCGGACATCAAATTGTGACCACATGGATCGAGGGAAGGAGATAAAGAGTTGGATGTCGTCTGCGTAGGAGTGATGGCCAACGTTGTGACGCTTGATCAGTTCACCAAGTGGCTGGGTGTATATGGAGAACAAGAGCAGGCCACCAACAGATCCCTGGGGGACACTATACGTCAGAGGCGTTGCGTCGGATTTTACACCATCGATACACACGCGCTGAAATCGATCACTAAGGTAGGATATGAACCATCTAGGGGCGGTTGACGTTACTCCGAATTCTTTAAGCCGGTCAATCATCAAAGAGTGGAGTACGGTGTCGAAAGCAGAAGATACGTCAAGCAGTACTAACGCTGTTAGATTGCCTTCGTCCATCTGCTTGAGGAGATGATCCGTCAGGCTAACAAGGACAGTTTCAACACTGTGATGTGCTCTGTACGCTGGTTGATGACTGTCCAGGATTTCATTGTCCAATAGATGATCTGTGAGACGCGAAAAAGCTGCACGTTCCATTACCTTGGAAAGGAAAGGGAGGTTAGAAATTGGGCGATAGTTCTGCATTGCGTTCTTGTCTAGCCCTGGCTTTTTCAGTATTGGTCGGATATTTGCGAGTTTAAGAGAAGAGGGGATGGTCCCAGATTCAAAGGTGGTGTTGATGATGCTGGTGATGGCAGGAACCACTACTGGCAGACACTGCTTCAGTAGACGAGTTGGGACGGGGTCTAAGTTACAAGACTTTGTAGGTGACTTCAGGATGATGGACATCACTTCATCAACTGACACAGGTCGTAAAGAGTCAAGTGCATCAGTGACAATACCAGCTGGAATTGGACGCCTCACACCAACATGGGCCTCAGATAGAATACAGCATATGGTCTCTACCTTGTTTCTATAAAACAGGCCAAAGTCCTTCGCAAGTTTCATGGGAAGAGTTATGATCAGGCAGAGAACAATTATCCTTTCTGTTCAAGAGTTCGTTTGTTAGGCGGAACAATCGTCCAGAGTCGCCATGCCAATCCTCGATAAGCCCACTGAAATACGTCTGCTTGGCAGCTCTGATAAGAGATTTGACTTTCCCTCGCTGAGCAGTACATAGTTGGCGATGAATTTCGAGCTTGGAGCTACGCCATTGTCTCTCTAGTCGTCTCCGCACTTGCTTCTCACTAGCTATTTCTTCATTGTACCACTTTTTGTTTGGTCGGATTCTCACAACTCTGGTTTCCAAGGGGTATGGCAGTTCAGAATATCCTCAATGGTAGCATTGAAGTTATCAACTGCTGTCTCAGGATCATTCATGTTACATCGTTGGCTGATAGATTTCTCCCTCAGGTCTTCGATGAAACGAGGTAAGTCTATAGCTCCAATGTTTCTTGAAGACAATGTCTTCTGGTTGACCTTGGGTCGCTGAAGATGAAACTTGCAGACAATCGCATGATGATCAGATATGCCGCAAGTGATTCCAAGGTCTAAAAAGGTACACTCATCGGACTGCCTCGATATGAATTCCAGAGTGTGTCCATGTATGTGCGTTGACTCGTCGATATGTTGCTCAAGTCCATGGGATCTCAGAACATCTTCAAATGTCGTTGTCTGTGACATTTTCTTGTTCACATGTATATTGAAATCTCCGGAGATGATCAATGAGCCAGATGTGAAGAGATGGCCATCAAGAAAGGCAGATAATTCTTCAAATAATTTACTGAGTGGACATTTAGAACCTGGTGGATGATAGATGACAACAAGTCTAATCGATTCTGAACCTGAGATGATGTTACCTTCGATGAACTCGAAAGACTGGTACGATGATGAAGAGCAGGTTACATCAACATGGAGTTCACTTCTGAACAATAAGGCAACACCTCCTCCTCTCCTTGAGATTCTAGGGACATGCTTGAAGGTAAACCCAGTGGGAGCCAGTTGGCCGATAATAGCATTGTCATCCTCGCTGAGCCATGTTTCACAGATTCCTAGAACATCTAGGTGATTGTCCAGCATGAAGTCAGTAACCTCAGTAGTCTTGTTTCTAACAGACCGGGCATTCAGAAAACCAAATGAAACATTGCATTCGTCGGCTGGCTTAATGACTTGGTCTTGTGACAGAGTCTGATCAGAAGGGCGATCATCGGTATTTCCAGCCCGAACCCCTCTTCTTGTAGCCGGTATTCTATTTATACCTAAAGACTTTAGATGATGCATCAATAGAGAGGGAATCCTATTGTTTTCTGGAATCAGGTTTCTCAAGGCAATCAGTTCTTCCATTGAATAGTGAGTCATGCTTGCTGGATTTGTCTTTTGTGAAGACCACAAAAGAGTCACCATAGGCATGATAAGAACCGCTGAAAAGAGCACATAACACACTCCATTGGCCAGGAACAATGGCCTGTAGAGCATGGTGGTTGGCATCATAGTAAAATGAAACAAATATATCTATGAAATTACACCATCCTGAAGTATGCAAACCACGAAATATATATCCCAGTGAATTCCAGAGGTGAATACAATTCAACCAATATAAAATTCAAACAAGAAAGATAAGTATATGACACACAATTAGATGGAAAAGAGAGAGCTCACACACATGCTGCCACAGGGGCGCAATGTCACTCTCTCTATGAGTTTATCTCTGAAAATCTTTGCGATCGTATTCTTTGCGAAATCGTTTTATTTATTTATTTTATCTTCTTTATACAGGGTAATTGCTTTGCAAGAGAGACCTGTGATATAGTACAACTAGAAAACATTGTAAAACAAAAATTAGGTTTATAAAAAACGCGTAAAACGCGTCATATGACGTATGAAAACCAAGGTTTGTCGACAAACCTCCCTTGTGAATTCGGGCCAATAAATACACTGTTTGTCATAATGGTGGAATAATTATTTTTACCCCAATTTATTGAATAATTTTGACAATGATTTATTCCTAATAGATCTAGATAATAGTATACATTCTCAGATTTTAGTGAATGGCAATTGGGGAGTGTTTGTTTTGCGTGACTGCTAAAGCATTTGTGTGCCACTATGCTAATCAACTAGGGGACCTACATCCTTAAGTCATAACTGACAGTAATAGGGATTAATGCCTCATAAAAAAGCACTAATATAGCACATCGACACGTTTTTGATACTGGGGGCTTACAGTAACGAGGCCATTGTTTAGCCAATAAATCATGACTGTACGCAAGCGGACGCTAAGGTACGTCGACATCCCCACAAAAACAAAAAAAAACAAAGAAAATGCAATAAATTTTCAATAATTCATTGCATTTTCCCCCAGTCCCCAATATGAAAAATTATTCTATAGGGCCATGCATTATGATTCAAGGCATGCCCAAATAGAAGATTTTGTTATGTTGGGACAAAATGCAATGAGTTATTGAAAAATTTAATGCATTTTCTTTGTTTTTGTTTTTTGTAGGGGTGTCGACGTTCCCTAGCGCCCGCTGCGTACAGTCATGATTTATTGGCTAAGCAATGGCCTCGTTACTGTGAGCCCCCAGTATCAAAAACGTGTCGATGTGCTATATTAGTGCATGAGGTATTAATACCCATTACTGTCAGTTATGACTTAAGGACGTAGATACCCTAGTTGATTAGCATAATAGCACGCACATGCTTTAGCAGTCACGCAAAACAAACACTCCCCAATTTTCAATTGTGTTCCCTCTTTTTCATCGTAGTAAAAAGGACAATTTACCGGCTAGCAATCTCTCACTATCATGATAATGATAATAATAATAGAAGTAGTAATAATAGTAATAAAAACAATAATAATTATGATAATAATAATAACGACGATGATTATAATAACAATAATAATAAAACTGAAGAAGAGAAGAAAATAAACAAAAAGATGAGGAAGAAGGAAAATAGGGGGAGAAGAGGGGGAAGAAGATAAGGAGGAAGAAGAAGTAGAGGAAGAAGAAGAAGAAGGAAAAGATGGAGGAAGAAGCAGGAGGAAAAAAGTGGAGGAAGAAGAAGGAAAACAGGAAGAGGAAAAATTGATAAATACATAATAACATTGAAAAGGGGCTGGATTGCGCTACTTAGAGTCATTCTTAAAAGGGCTTTGTCCATCCATTTTATCTTATGCACTACCCTTTCGATATACAACGTGATATATATATATATATATATATATATATATATATATATATTTAATAGTCTTCAGGTTAAACTTACCAGTACAAGAAGAGCCTGAGAACCCCGGACAACATCTAGTCTCATACCTATAGGCCGTACGGTAACGTGTTCTACAAGAAACCAGTAGAAAGAATCGTGTCAGTTATACCCCGAGCCTCAACATCCTTGATTCGTTTCAATTTTCAATGTTATTCTTTTTTTTTTCTTTTTAAATTTCATAGCAATAACCAAACGTAAGAACACATTTAACATAAACATATTACTATATCAAATAGGTCATTTCAGTGGAATGAGCATAATGCCACCGTTCTTTCACGGATATGATAAATAAACAAATGTTTATCAATTATTGTAATGGAACTAAAGTCATAATCATTAACATTGTAAAAACCATAATCAAATATGAAAATTTCAAGTTCAAGTTCATTAATTCACTATTTTTAAATAATAGTGCATAACATAAATAACATATGACAAACTACATTTCTTGTAACAATGATGTTTTACGTAAAATCATACTGATTGAACATTAGTAACTTGACAATTAATATTCACATGTAGATGAGATGATTGATTTATTTTGTTAATGATCCATTTCATTCAATTCAATTGAGTTGTGCATTGCATGTCTAAAATTGAGATATAGCAGTCAGTAAAAAGAAGGGGGAAAAAGAACAAACAAAATGTTGACACGAAACCTCAAAAATATGGGATGAGTATGGTGGACTTTGTCTCCACTCCATAAAAGGGTGTGAAAGTCATTGGAAAGCGCCTTAGAGAGGGTAAAGGAAAAGGGGGAAAAGAGAAGTAATGGAAAATGAGTAAGTGAGGGAGTGATTGGGGAGAGAGAGGTAGAAAGATAAATTATCAATAATTCGCATTTTCCCCGTTCCCCAACAGGAACAAATCCGCAGTAGGGCCAAAATGCAATGAATTATTGATAATTTATTGCATTTTCTTTGAGTTTTTTTTATTTGTGGGGGCCGCGACGTACCCTAGCCTCCGCTGCGTACAGTCATGATACAGTGGCTAAGCAATGGCCTCGTTATTTCGAGCCCCCAGGATCAAAACCGTGTCGATGTGCTATATTAGTGCCCTTTTATGAGGCATTAATCCTCATTACTGTCAGTTATGACTTAAGGACGTAGGTCCCCTAGTTGATTAGCATAGTAGCATACACATGCTTTAGCAGTCACGCAAAACAACACCCACAAATTATGTTTTAATAAAATATGTGAATGTATAATATTATCTAGATCTATTAGGAATAAATAATTGTCAAAATCATTCAATAAATTTGGGTAAAAATAATTATTCCTCCATTATGACCAACAGTGTACTTATTGACCCGAATTCACAAAGGAGGTTTGTCGACAAACCTTGGTTTTCGTACGTCATATGACGCGTTTTACGCGTTTTTTACAAACCTGGTTTGTAAAAAACAAAAGGAGGTTCGGCGAAACAAAAGAAGGTCTGTCGACAAACCGAGGTTTGTCGACAAACCTCCTTTGTGAATTCGGGCCATTAAGTTTAGAAATCAAAATAAATTGTTTGGGTTTCATGGAAATAATAACAGTGCCCTCTACTGTATTATGATTATAGTAAGGAAAGAGATTCTTGCACCAAATCATTGTCAAAATCATTCCATAAATTGGGGTAAAAAAAATTATTCCACCATTATGAGCAACAGTGTATAAGGTTTTGATAGTTTCTATGGCGCAAGATTGTAAGATGTAAATCCTCTAACATCATAACGGACACGTTCCCGTTCTGTCTTCTGCGCATTTGTCAATATATATACTTGACCAAGCGATTGAAGAAATGAAAACTAGAACGAGGCTATGAAATGTAGAACAAAGGCTACCACCACCACCACCACCACCACCACCACTACCACTCCTAATGACTTTTTGATTGGAAATTTTATATTTTTGAAGTGATCGGGACTAGCGATTTTCGTGAGAATTAACAAAAAAACTATAAGTTAATATTGATCGATAATAGTAGGTAACTTGCCTGTAAGCTGTACAGTCAAAAACCAACCAGCATGATGTGTAGTACTTCTGGCTGTAGGATTGACGGTAAGACACACTAGCTGCATAGGAACTGCATCAACATTTTAAAATGGGAATAATCTCTTAACTTTAATTTGTCATAATGTACTCATTCCACCTTATCATACCCCATGCATATAATTTTATTTATACATAATATCAGCTCAACTTTTACTTGTATTATTACTATTTTTTTTACAAAATGCTTCCTCTGATTTAGAACAATTTTCTGAAGTAAAAACTAAATATAATCTATATTAATCAAACAACAGACTTTCTAACGCTACCAAGATATCATAATTATATTATTATTCCTAAGGACCCCCCCCCCCCCCCTGTTGTTGAATGAAACTGGAACTTA
This sequence comes from Strongylocentrotus purpuratus, assembly GCF_000002235.5. Taxonomy (NCBI): domain Eukaryota; kingdom Metazoa; phylum Echinodermata; class Echinoidea; order Camarodonta; family Strongylocentrotidae; genus Strongylocentrotus; species Strongylocentrotus purpuratus. The sequence goes on along the minus strand of NW_022145607.1, from coordinate 37,484,081 downwards.
TTTCGTTACAAAAGCTGTGAGGGATATATGATTTGTTTTATTGCTTTTCCTTTGTGATATTGTCGGGCATAACTTTGCGTTCTCAAGGAGAGAATGGTACTGAAATTTACAACAATCACAAATAAAACCTTTTTGTCAACTTCAAGCTGTCTTTTATTAATTAAAAAAGGGACGGATTTGATAAGTACACGATCAAAATTATGTTGAATACTTACGAGTCCCCTGACGAGCATGAACCGTAAATGGGTGTGGCCAGTGATGCCATAGTAACCAACATCACCACCGGTGGGAGAAAGCCCAAAGTAACCAAGGCCATTATCATCAATATAGCACAATGGACTGAAAATGTAAGTAAATGACATGAACAATCATCAGTGAACTAAAACCAGCTCTGTGTTACTTTCTATGGTAGTGGATGAGTTATAATCTTTATTTAAAAAAGGGAGAGAAAGGAAAAGAAAACAGTATTTAAGTTTCATTTATTTACGTCATATTCTGCGGGCTCTGTAATTGTTACTACCCCCATCGTGTTCAGGTACTCCTGTGTCGAGAGGAAATATGTGGGGGAAACACCATGCCCAAGGATGTAAAGCCCCAGTCCCATATAAAGCCGGACCAGCACGGACGAGCACGGACCACTCCGGACCATCCCGGACCATGGTCTGGGGTGATCCGGGATGGTCCGGGATGTTTTGTTCAAAAAAGTGTGATGCTTTAAAAGCTACAGTCCCATATACGTCCCGGACCGTCCCGGACCATCCCGGACCCCATCCGGGGTGATCCGGGATTCGGTCCGTGTTGACACCGTGTTGGCACCGGGGTGGTCCTGGATGGTCCTGGATGGTCCTGGATGGTCCTGGATGGTCCTGGGCGGTCAATAACTCACTCCCGGACTGCCACGGATCAACACGGACCGCCCCGGCGCCACTACGGATGACCCCGGACCCAGCACGGTGGCTACACGGATCACCCCGGATCAAACTATTGTCCCGGACCGTCCCGGACCACCCCGGCAGTTTTTGACCGTCAAAAACATCCGGGGTCGACTCCCGGACCGCCCAGGACCATCCAGGACCATCCAGGACCATCCAGGACCATCCAGGACCACCCCGGTGCCAACACGGTGTCAACACGGACCGAATCCCGGATCACCCCGGATGGGGTCCGGGATGGTCCGGGACGGTCCGGGACGTATATGGGACTGTAGCTTAAGCAGTAGCACTGAGCAAGAAACGAACCTTTTGTATGAGAGTCAAGAGTCCTCACCAACATACAACGGTGCTCTATGTTATTTGGATATTCAGAAACTGATAAATAACTCATTGACATTTGTTTTCAACTTAATCGTGGAGGATCGTAGAGGGAAAGACAGGTGAATCTTCTCACGATTAGCGACGATGAATATTCAGGTTTTCCCGTCCATTATAAGACCTTTGTCAATCAATTTCATACTTTTTTTTAATTCAATTTCGTCCCGAAACTCCTTAATCTTGAACATCTTGTAGTCACTTTCATATTTAGTCATTCTTTTTTTGGTATACTTTGTCCAATCAATTTCATAATTTCGCATCCAAGTTCGTTAAAGTTAAATCACGTTCGTCATCCGGCCTCGGCTGCCATGATCACATTTATATCTTCTTCACTCTAGCGGATTCCACTGTTCACAGGATTTAGCCTTTAACAACACTAGCTGGTATCAATCAATACAGTTCGCCTGAAATTGTGACCTTATAAGTATTATGTCTGAGAGCTGGGCCTTTGAATGCAATTTAACTTTAACTTGCTATACTCGTGCCATGTGCTGTGTTGCTAAGTTTGTTGTCATGTAAGAGTAAGAATAAACAAATTTCTCTAATGATATTCTTTACCAACATGAAACTTTTGTCAATTATGTGCAAGTAGGCGCCGTTGTTCAATGGACCAGTTTCGTAATTGTGTTTGAGTTGGGTGCGTGTGTCTTTGTGAGGTACCTGGATGTGTGTGGTTCTGTTCGCCTGTTAAGCTCGCTGATTGGCTGTTTATTCACTTGGGGCGTCATTGAGAACGCAAGTAGATTTGGCAAAAACCCGTTCTGGATTCCAGTGCCTCAGCGATCACCCCGCAGTTACTATAGCAGCTTCTCGATTTTGCACACGAATATCTATGTCTTTAACCGGGTCGATGAGTCCTTTTCTGTGTCTTATTATTATTATTATTATTGCAATGGAAGGAGTTCCCATTGCAAGATGTATGTACGAGCAAAAATAAGAGACAAATTATTGAATGTAATTGTTTTTACTTGGAAAAGCTTACACATCTATCATCATGTTCAAAATATAGCCAGTGTATGTATTATGTGCACTTATGGTAGAGGTGCCGACTGTCGATCACAAGGTCCGCGGTTCGAGACCCACCGCGGCCCTAATGTCCTTTTGGCAAAACATTTATCTACATTTGCCACACTCAACCCAGGTGATGTAAATGGGTACCTGGCAGGAATCAATTCTTTGAAATGCTAGAGAACCGTGATGGCAGCACAGCTAAAGCCGGGGTAATACTCTCTAAGTTTGGAAGCGCTTATATTGATTGTTATACGGGTAAGCGCTATATATAAAAACTGAGTATTAATTTTTATTAATATTATCATTATCATTATCATTATCTCTAAATTCGAGTTTGCCCGAATTGTGATTTGGGGTTCCTTCTCTGCCCCTGTCTCGATCCTTCCCGTCCACCTCTCTCTCTCTCTCTCTCTCTATCTCTCTTTCTTTTTTCTCTGTTTCTCTCTCTTTATCTCTCTGTCTGTGTCTCTCTTTATTTCTTTCTCTCTCTATATATATATCTCCCTCTCTCTATATATCTTTGACTGTCGTTATTTCTCACTGTCTCTGTCGCTCTTTATGTCTCTCCGGGCGTGCACCGTTTTAGGATGAGGTTCTGGGGGGAGGGTGCAGGGACCGGGGTATTGTGTACTAATGTTATGTTGAAAATCATGAGACCTATTTACTAAGTATATTTGTGCATTGTGTCGATGGCATGTTTTTTCCCAATTTTTCACCGATTTTGAATGTACTTATTTCTTATTTCAATGACATGCTTTTGATGTCTATGTAGATATGATTTTAATGTGAAAATCTATATGTAAAATCCCACAATGAATTCTTGGACGAAAAAAAATTGAATTGAATTGAATAGCAGGGATAGATAGCAGTGAACATTCTCACGGTGAACGAAGATGTGTTATTATTCATATTTGTTCATCGTCTCTTCAATTCTATTTTAATAAACAACATTTAATACAAAATGTTCTCAATAACAAGATCGAGCACGCGATCTTAAACTACTGGATGCAAGCCATACAAAATTCTTTACAACAATAAACAACATTGTGGTAGAATTTAACGTAGCGTCACATGATAATCCATGGCAAATGTATTCATTAGTACAGGTTTAATAATTTCAAAGAAAATTGAATTTGAACCTCGGGCCATGCGCTCTCTTTTCTTCCTCTCTCTTTCTCTCTCTTTCTCTCTCTCTCTCTCTCTCTCTCTCTCTCTCTCTTTCTCTTTCTCTCTCTTTCTCTCTCTCTCTTTCTCTCTTCACTGACTTAGAATTGTATATATTTTTCCAGACAGTAGGTCTTTAAAGACCGTCAATACTACTGGGCCAGAAGGGATTAGACCACCCAGCCAGGTCATTGACAGATGTCTATCTAGTCAACTCAGCTCTCAATTAACATTAAAAAAAGAGGATCATGGGGGACCAACAGGCACCGATTGGGGAAGTTTTCTATATAGAGGGAGCAAGTAGCTACAAGTAGGACAATGGGGCTTTAAAAGAAGTATAAAAGATATTGGAAACAGGGATGATGAAGTTAATACTTGTTGTAGCTACTGTGTTCTAGGGTTGCAATTTGACGTTCTCTGATTTACCATATGGACGATAAAGACTTATAGTAGTAGTATGCAGTCAGTGGGCACCTAGGGTTAGTGAAATGTTTTGTTTTTCTTCTTGACAATGCCACAGAAAATATGAAGGACCGTGTGGACACCCTAAGTTTTCCCTTTTAAGAGTTTTTTTTTTAAAGGATGTGTCCACTCTTTTCTCGGTTCAACCGTTTCATTTTGAGTAATTTCACCTTTTTAATTTATTTTATTAAGGAACTGTACATTAATCTTGATCTTAGGAGACACGAACGAACGAGCCTTTTTAATTTCATGTTACTGTAAACTACGGTAATTCACAATATTTGCCTTGAGGATTATTTTCAAATGCTGGCATTAAAGGAAACGCCCCAATTTCAAAAAATGAAATGGAAGCTGTCATTACCAATCATGTGAAAGAATATGTTTTGACTAATACATGGTGATAATAAATTTGCCGGGAAACCGCCTACTAATTCATATATTTGGTAAATTTGTTTCTCTCATGGTCTGTGAGAGATATAGGGTAGTCCCATATACGTATTTCTGTGTATAGTGCTTGTAACTTTACGAAGAATGGGCCAAATTTTATATCATTTTGATGATTCCAGAACCTTGCAGATACTACATGTAGATGCTAGATGATCAACCTTTTCTGATCGATTCCACAACGTTTCTTTCACAATGCAATCGCATGACCATAACTGGTCTTTACCTTTAACACCTCTCTTGTGAATGAGAAGAGCCTTTGTATACAGTCCTGCATGAATACACAGTCTTTTGTGAGCTTATTGTGAGCTCAATCAGAGGAGGAATGTTGATAGTTTTATGTATATGATAACAAGGCATGAGAGTGCAAACATTGGAGAAGCACAAAGATGCATAGGGTCTGGCGGCTGCAAAATATTTAAGTCTGCACATTTGCCGGGTATATTGAGGTTTATTTTTTAAATATTCATTATATCCCCAATTGTTGCAATATATGCTTTATCTACAGTCTTGTTAAAAAATAGACTTTGGAATGGTTGAAAATAGTATTTTCAAGACTACAAGGTTTATCTGCTAATTACAGTCTGCTATGAGGGTAATATTTGTTGAATAAGCATACCTCACCTGTCTACATTTCAAGCACTATCGTTTTGTTATGGCGTTTAGTTAGAAATGAAAAGGGGGTCGCAGCTGTTTATTTTAGTTCCTCCCCGTGAAGCAATTGCCTATGAGATCACTGTTAAAAAAATACATCTCTTTAATTTCAATAAAGGTATTTCTGTATTTGTATTGTTAGTTGTTGTAAGTCGCGAGGCTCACATCTTGCATTTCCCCTATTTTATCAAACAGTTTGCCGCATCGACCTGTTCTCATTTCTACCTATCTTGCAATTATATATGAACAAGGTGAGATGTACTGACTTATCCTGTGTCATCGTGCATTATTATCGTATACATTGCGACATAATTTGTGACTAAACGACAAGTTGTTTCTTGTATACGTCGGAATGCTAGCTGTACAGTGCGTTTACACAAATGTTTGACATGCTTTGGTAGCTTCTAATTAAAAAGTTGTTATCTGTGTGACCTTCAACCATATATGATTGTAAAGAAGAACTCAACCCCCGTCTAATGATAACAATGCTGCCAAGGATAACTCAACAGCAGGAATTTCGAAATGTGTTGTCAAAATCCTCTTGTACCAAGTTTGGGCTGAAGCAATGAATGTGGACCAAAAGCCATTATGTGTTTGTTAACTCATTCGAAAACAACTGCTCTTTTATTTACATTGAAGATTAGGCAGCTGGAAAAAAATTCAACTCAAACTCTAATAAATGCTTATTACAAGCAAAATGTTTGACAATCTTTTCGTTATGATAACAATCTTGACTTCATTCGCATCCCTTGTTTAAGGTAACCTTCTCATTGAGTGATATAAAATGGATAAAGTTTATGTCGGATGTTTGTCTTTTAATAAAAGTCTGCTGTCAATTTATTTCCCATCCTTTGATTAAGGTTACTTTCTCATTTAGTGATACAAGATGGATAAAGATTATCTGGGATTTTTTTTTTTTAATGAAAGTCTGCTGTCCATTTATTTGATATTTATCATCATAAATGTTCTTTCTTGCATTTGGGTTAAGTAACCTTTGAGTTTTGATCGCTATTCGAGATAAACACAATATGCTCCTTACATGTGTGAAATGGTGCAGTAGACACGTGAGCAGAGAGAACTTAGATATCACCAGACAAGACGTTAGTAGGCTGTCTAAAATAATCAAAGTTTATCCTGTCCATTGAAACAAGGTTCTGTAAAAGTCTAGTTATATTGCATCATTTTAAACAAGGAAGCACTGAAGCACGAGGCACAATTTAACTTTTAAAAGGATTTAAGACTAAAGAAGCACATGCATATCATGGCCTGACCCAAATCGGTTCATTAAGCCCATACTTGGAACAAGAAGATTTTGACAAAACATTTTAAAGACCGTGATGCTCATTCACCAGTTGAATAAATATTATAAATAGGGTATCATTGGACAGAACATGAGTTATTCTTCATCGTGAATGTAATTCAAAGTAATATTGGTTATGACTTGTCAATGAAGAGCTACCAAAGTTGGGTAAACTTGTTAGTGATACGCCCTGTACATTAAGAACAGTACAGCCCAGTACAGTACAAAAGAAAGTTATGTCACTATACTGGGTTACATCTAGTTATATTAATAATAGTTTATAGTATGAACTGCACTTTTTTTAACACGAACTATTTCCTTATTAGAGCGAATTCTACCCTAAGAATGAATGTATAAATGCACACGATTGAGGGGGAAATGATTCCGTCGAACCCAAATTCCTTGCCTCGTTTTAAGAGCTAGTCGGGGTAAATATGGTTATGACTTTTCAATGAAGAGCTACCAAAGTTGGGTAAACTTGTTAGTGATACGCCCTGTACATTTAGAACAGTACAGCCCAGTACAGTACAAAAGAAAGTTATGTCACTATACTGAGTTACATCTAGTTATATTAATAATAGTTTATAGTATGAACTGTCCTTTTTTAACGCAAACTATTTCCTTATTAGAGCGAATTCTAACCTAAGAATGAATGTATAAATAAAATACACATGATTGAGGGGGACATAGTTCCGTCGAACACAAATTCCTTACCTCTTTCATCGTATGGCTGTGTGGGGATACACAAAAGACGACGCATGGAACTTCTAGTCTTGTTCAGACGGAGGCAAGTTACACTAGGGTGAAGGTCGTTTTAAGAGCTATTCAGGGTAAATGTGGTGAGGTAGGTGTAATGGTCGCAGTAGTGACCGTCTGAACGATGATCGTGTTAGCTACGCCAAGGCGCGTACGCAGGGGGGGGGGGGGGTGGGGTCGAACCCCCTCCATTTTTTAAAAATTATAATAAAGAAACCAAAAAATATGTTTAAAAAATAATAATAACAAAATTGTGCTAATGGGTGACCCAAAATAAGTGACCCTACCCCCCCCCCCAACGAAACGATCGGTTAAATTTTCGAGAAAAAAAGGTGGGAAAATGTGCTCTTACCCCCCCCCCCCCCCCACCCCCCTCCCCCTCCCCCTTCCCCCTCCCCCTTCCACCCCCCCCCCTCGCTTATTTAGCGGCTGGGTGATTCGTTACGAAATTTTCGCCGCGATTTTCAAATTTTAACCCCACCCCCCCCCCCCCCCCCCCTTGGAAAAAATCCTGTGTACGCGCCTGGCTACGCCTACCTTTAACTCGACCTATTTACTCCTTGAATTTCACGGATAATTTTCGACAGTATACGGCAGCGCTTTTTTTGCAACTCGACCAAATATTAAAATAAAAATCGTAAGATCTTCTTACGAATGACTTTTGAATGCCGTGAGTTACACGTACGTCCACCTTGGGAGAACAAAGACTCGTAAGATTGGCGTAAGTCTGACGTAAGAAGAACTCAAGGCGTTCTTACTAAAAGCGTACGAACTGTAGGGCCTAAAATCACTTCGTTTCTCAAGCAGGTCTTGAGTTGTTCTTGCGAATTAAACGGCGTTCGTAAAAACTCCGTAAGAAGGACGTAAGAAACTATGTCCCATCTACGAATCTCTACGAACTGTGAAATTCGTAGGAAAAGGGAGATTCGTACGAACGATGCGTTCGTACGAACATTTGTGACCGTAGCATACACGACTAGAGGGTAGCGTAAGTTCACCGTGTGGACTGTGGATGCCTTCACTTACACCAGGAGCATCTATGATTTTCACGAGCCATTTGTACACAGAGTTTGGCCAACTTGGTTTCACTGGGTCTCTTGTTTTGTGCTTGCCCAACAAAGCAATATTCGCCATACTGTGTCCACCCCGAACCGGGTTGGCCAAACTCTGTGTATAGATGTCTCTGCGTAAGTTATGCTGGTCGGTGGAAGGTCGTGTTAACTTAATCATGGCAGGTTGGTCCGAGTAAGAGCGTGTGGACAACTAATGGTGTAAGTGAAATATGCATGAGGTATTTACGGCTGCAGGGGTTAACTAACGCCGACTAGCAAAACCCCGTCTGAACAAGACTATTGCCTGTCACATTAGCCACGATTTTCACGCATTTCCTATTGTGTCGTGATGAATAGCTTCAGGGCTCCTGGTGCCCCCAATGATGTAATATTGGTTGAATTAACAAGGACCTTTAGTATAACACACTTACAACTGTATGTAGAAAGAAAATTCATTATCTTACTATTATAGTTTGATGCTCAGCTTGAATCACGTATGTTACATTTGGTCCCTTAAAATCAATTTAGGGTACCTGAGATACATTATTTGGCTACCAAAGCCTCATACGCACAATAACACATGCATCAATCCATTGTGATGCCGAAATAGAGATTTGCAGTGATCCTATTACACCAGAAGATAGTTGAAAAAGGTCCTTCAATTCAATTTCAATTTTATTCAGCCAATCATTAAAAATAATTTACAATCAAACTGGTACTGACTGGTACAATTATAATATAATGACAGGGTATGGACCCCTGAGAAGCAAAGCTTGTAAATGGGGCCCATTTACATACAATTAGATATAAAAAAAAAATATAATAAAAACATACTTTAACAAACAAAACAAAAAAGACATATATGTATATTCATACATATTGCGAAAGAATATTGCAGACACACTCAGCCATACTCACTCACTCACACACAATGCAATGCACTATAGAGCATATTACAAGAGAGAGAGAGAGAGAGAGAGAGAGAGTAGAATATTAACAAGAAAAACGAAGAAGAGGAAGCACTTGAAAAATGCGAAACATGATATTAAAACTTATAGTCCTACCCAGTTTTACAAATTAATAAATAGTTCCTTTTTGTACGAAACTTTAAATCTAGACAAAGTTAAACTTGATCTTATGTCCTCGTTTAAATCATTCCATTCGCTTATTCCCACATTTCGAAATGATTTCAATGCATGGGTTGTACGTACAGGGGATTTGTGTAATAACATTTTTTGCCTTGTGTTATGTGAATGAACGGATGAATTACTAATAAGCATGTTTTGAAAAATGTGCGGAAGATTACCGGTGTGGAAATGATAGGTTGAAATAATCTAGAGAAGCTGATCCTTTGTGCCCATTAGGGCAACTTTAGGGCTCATGTGGTCATATGCCTATACCGTACTTCATTGTATTGTTCATAGTGGATTTTCTCCACCAAACGAATAATATTTGTTCTGAAATGCCTAAAAACACTGGCCAAAGTCACATATCATGCTTAGTTTTTGAGTTGCCTGCTACTACCATACAAACTAAGCACACGTTGTTTATTCGAAAGAGTTTATCATAATACGCAATATTTCAGAGGTGTGTTTTTTGTCTTGTAGCGGTCATTCTTAAATTATATTATTCCCCGAAGAAGAAAAAAAAATATATAATGAGGTGGCACAGTACCTTAAAATCTAACTCGACTCCAGACTTGGAACTTCTGTACGATCTCGAGGTGTGTGATGCTCTTGAGGATCTAAATCAGTAGTGTCAACTTTACTTTTAGCGACTCATTCTTGTTTCTTGCTACTTTGACATAAATCGTTGTAACTAGTCGTGCGCATGCTCTATTCCAAAGCTCTGGGCTGACTTCGTATCACTTTGGCGTCTTCGGGTTACACGAACTTTTGTGAATAATCAAGCGGTACTTCCCGAATGATCGTGTTTAACGTTTGTTAAAAAAAACCTGCCACTTATAGCCAAAGTGTGGCGTGCAGTTTAATGTTCTGGAAAAAATAGGAAATCTATGAACAGAAGTGTCTCGACCAGCGATCAAAGACAGATGATACTATAACTAATAAATCAGAAATGGACAAATTACTTACATTATATTCACTGTTGGTTTGAAGTTTCCAGACACAGAAAACCTGGATGTGGCCTTCTATGTACTATACTGTGTTTACTTAGTATTTATACTATGAATTTCTTATGTATTTACCTTAGTATTCACAAACTCTGTTTCTTATGTTATTGTATGTGAATGTGCAATTTCAGAAGGCCTATGAGACCAACATTGCTGATATTATGGGCTATCGGTCTCGTGAACCCTCTGATAACACTTCAGAAGGTCCATGAGAACAACATTGCTGATATCATAGGCTATTGGTCTCGAGAACCCTCTGATAACACTTCAGAAGGCCCAAAAGACCGACATCGCTGGTTTCGTCTTATAAACCCTCACCAATATACTTATCCTTCACCTGCATAACATGGATAGGATGTTGCATAATGACTTGGAAATCTACACCGAGAGTCATCGATGGAAGAAGCATCCATCTTGTCACTCTTTTGAATAATTGGTGGAGCTCTGTCTGGCCAAGCTACAGCTTATGCATGCAAAATATTGTTTAACAAAAGAAACTGCTCATACAACTGTTCGAAGTAGCTTAACCAAAAATCTTGGCACCATACGTTTCCGAGAGACCATGCATTAATTGAATGCATTAGAAATAGAGGGTGTATTATTAGGAAACAATTGTCATGCATTTCACATGTGAGTTTCCTAACTAAAATACATGTCAGTGGGTATCTCAAGTAATTGTAAGACTCTAACATCACTATTTTGATCAAAATGGTCTCTCCCATGGGAGAATAGCTAGCAAGGAAACTGCACATTTCCGGGAGATTGGTTTCCTTGCTAAGTAATCTAATAGGAGTAATTTCAAGATATTTTAACTGGCTCACAATTTTTACTAGGACTGTAAGCTAAATTAGTTTGGGTTTCACTTCACTTTAACGTCTGATCATACTCTGTACTAATTGATATTTTGTTATGTATAAGATATCGAGTGCCCCAAGTAAAAGAGGAAGTACAGGGACCCACAATGAAATAAAGCATAACCTCCCACCACGTGTACTTTAGTATGTCCCAAAATAGAAAATCATTGAATTCAAGTTTTCTATTGCAAATAAGAAAATTTCTTTTATTGTCATGAATATTTCATATTTCAATCATTAACACGGCCTTCGCGCACAGCAGGTCGCTGTTATAGTACTGCCTCGGAAGACCTAATCACATGCATTAAGGTGCGGTTCTCGACAGATAAAGGAATGTTATGATAAGGTCTACTGAGGCAGAACTACAAAAGCGATCTGCTGTGCGCGAAGGACGTGTCAATTATTAAAATATGAGCAGTATTCATGAAAATAAACGAAGTGCATGCTATTCCATTTCTTATTTCCAATTGAAAACTTGAAGTCAATGATTTTCTATTTCGGGACGTACTAAAGCACACGTGGTGGGAGGGTTATGCTTTATTTAATTTTTGGTCCCTGTACTTCCTCTTTTACTTGGGGCACTAGATATATTGTCCTTCAAGTTTTGTATAGCACTCATACTCTCGTGCAGCACGACTATACAGGGTGAGTCAGAAAAAAATGTCCCACCTCTTAAAATTTGTATTGTTTGAAGTTTGACTATTTAGGTACCATTTTCATTTGAATCCCTTCACGCATGACTGAACATCAGACTATCTTTACAAGACTGCCATATTTCACTTGCGCCAACTTACTGAGTGAGGAATAAAACAGAGCATTAAACAAAGGCAGTTAGACAGACAGACACACGCATATATAAACACACACATGCACACACCCACACACACACAACGAAACACACACACAACACAGACAACACACACGGTTACAATTGTCTCATAATTTCTCCTTTTCTGATTAAGCATTGATTTTTATCAAGATCCCTGAACGTTTAAGTGGCATTTCCCTGTCAATCTTTCCCTTTAGTACACATTCACTACCACCATCATATCATCATCATTGTCATCATCTTAATCTTAATTATCATCATCATCATCATCATCATCATCATCATCATCATGAAGTGCACATGAATCCTCTCCACTTCTTCTTGTGGGGGCATTTGAAGTCAAGGATCTTCAGCAGCCCACCTGTGAACATCGAGGAGCTTCGGAGGAGAATCGTGGAGGAGACAGACGTGGTACGCCAAGATGGGTACATGATCCGGCGAGCTTTTCAAGGAATGCTTCACCGTGCACAACTGTGTATCAGGAGGAATGGCGGCCATGTCGAGGATTGAGTACGGAGGATGGAGAACTTTGAGGAAAAAGATTCATTGTTGTACCACAATAAAATACCTCAACAAATACAAAAATTGTTTGTGTTTTTATTCACCGACGTTTGCGGTATTTGTCTGTAAGTGTGTGCCTATGTGCGTGTGCGTGTGCGTGTGTGTATATGTGTGTGAAAGTGCGTGTGTGTGTGTCTGTCTGACTGTGTTTGTTCAATGCACTGTTTTATTCCTCACCCAGTAAGTTGGCGCAAGTGAAATCTGGCAGTCTTGTAAAGATTGTCTGATGTTCCGTCATGCATAAAGGGATTCAAGTGAAAGTGGTACCTAAATGTGCTGGGAGGGTAACTCTTTCAAGACATATCATAAAACCCATAATCAAATATTCATGCTTCAAAAAATACAACTTTTAAAAAGTTTGGCATTTTTTCTGACTCACCCTGTAGTACACGTGACGGGAGGGTTATGTTTCATTAAATTTTAATGTTGGTACCTGTACAGTATACTTCCTCGTTTACTAGCTTGGGGCACCGGATATCTTGTCCTTCAAGTTTTGTATACCACTCATACATACCACAATATCAATCAGTACGTTTAGCACCATTAAAGGTACTATGTCCCATTTGCAGGCCCCAAAAATGAAAAGCATAAATTCCAACGGCATTTGAAAGAAATACTAATTTAGAACTTCCCTACAAAAAAGGGGGGCTTGAAAATGTCGTTAAGTGGGAAAAATAACGACTATTGGTTGTTGAATCGACTTAAGAGCTTTAGAGCCAGTAAGTAATAGTCTGATTTTCAGACCATTGTACCGAATGGTCGTACGTTTTATGCTGAGCAAACATTCGATCAGTTTAATTTTGGCCATTACAAGAAGTTGGTTATTGATGTAGAAAAATGCTCATGTACCCTTTACAGCTCATGTTATGTATGCTATTACCAAAGAAGGAAATAAGCCAGTCAGTCACTCATAGTGTCTGACATTGAAGTCTAGCAAGTAAACGGGTCTCCTTGCATAATTTAAATATAAGGACAATGCTATCGTTTAAATTTCACAGATAGGACATACATGTACTCATAATTCCTGCATAGTTGTATAGAATTTGATGTTGGCTGCAAAAGGGACATAATAACTTTAAAGAGACTTATTTTAGTAAGAGAAGGGTGTGAAAAAAAGTATTCAATCAAAATATAGTTTCTTCATTATTACGCACTTCGTCAAATATTTAAATGTAAATACAAGTCCCAATTGGAAAGTTGTAATATGGAAGTAATATATATATTTCATGCTTGTTGAAAGATGAAAAAAGGATGAAGACATAAGAGAAAAGGACGATCATTTGAATATATATAATGGATGGCATGCAGATGGTATTTTATTTGATAATAAATATATGCAATATTATTTTAGGGTTATGTTTCGCTGTACAATGTATACAACAGTTCGGTACTTTCAGTACAGACATCTAAATAGGATACTATATTTGGATACAGATATTGTGAAAAAATAAAATAATTATAAATAAGAACTGTTCCCTTTGTGGAAGAGAAGAAGAAGATACAGGTGCACCTTTTAACTCATGTAACGTAACCAAATTGATTTGGAGTCGTTTGACTGACTGGTTAAACATTGTAACACGCTGTAGAATAATAGTGTCTTTAATACGTGTTTTGATTGGTTTCACTGAGAAACGAAATGATGCTTTAAACTGTGTAATAATATGGACTAAACAACAATTATATTCTTCTCGAATACAAATAAATCTATACCGTCCTTCCAGACAAGAAATCAACATTATCAGGAATAGTTACATAAATGAGAGGCAAGTTAATACTTGCTAACAAAACTGACACATTTGATAACAAATGGTTAATTTTGAGAGGATTTTGATAGCATTATATAATTAAGTTTCTCAAATTATTTTCAGTCACGATGATGCATTGTTTTTTGAAAAATATAAGTGTATGATTATATATATATATGTGTGTGTGTGTGTGTTTATACAGGGTGAGTCAAGAAAAATGTCCCACTTTTTAGAAGTTGTATTGTTTGAAGTTTTACTATTTAATCAGGGGTTTCATGATATGTCTTGAAAGAGTTATCCTTCCAGTACATATAAGTACCATTTTCATTTTAATCCCTTCACACATGACTGAACATCAGACAATCTTTACAAGACTGCCATATTTCACTTGCGCCAACTGACTGGGTGAGGAATAAAAAAGTGCATTGAACAAAGATAGTCAGACAGCCACACACACACACACACACACACACACGAACATACACACACAAAAATACACACGCACACACAAACACATACAACACGCACGCTTACAATTGTCTCATAATTTCCCCTTTTTTGATTAAGCATTGATTTTTATCATTATGATCCCTGAATGTTTAAATTGCATTTCCCTGACAATCTTTCCCTTGTAAATCAAAGGGCAGGAATACATCTCATATTTCAGAATACCTACACTTATTCTTTGGGTTTAGGTTTCCTTTAACCTAAAACTTGCATGATGGCCATCTGTTAGCATACCAGATTCTAGTAATACGCTATTTGCCATATTTGTGATTTTCTATGAACCCGCACTTTAACTAATTGAGAATTCAAATATAAAAATATAACAAGGTGAAAGCATGAAAGCATTATACATTGAAAAAACAAAAATACAAAAGGGTAAAGTATGCATGCAATGCAATTTAACGTCGAGTACATGCATGCAAGACAATTTAACATCGATTACGTTCAGCTTAATGACCACAAAAATAAAAGGTTGAATACATGCAAGACAATTCAACATCGAGTACGTTCAGCTTACTTAGAATAAAATTTTTAAAAAAGAAAAGGTGAAAGCATGCAAGAGAATTCAACAACGAGTACGTTCGGCTTAATTGAGAATATACATTTTAGAAAACAAGAAAGGGTGAGAGCATGCAAGACGATTTCACATACTCTCAGAGTAGTCTTAACTGAGAAATTACATATGGAATGATGAGAGCATGTTAGATAATTTAATATTAAACAGCGTAATTTGATAATTTGAGAGGGTCGTTTTTCATAATACGAAATGAGGGTCGCTATTCATAATAAGGGTAGAGGGTCGCTATTCATAATACGAAATGAGGGCCGTTATTCATAATACGAAATGAGGGTCGCTATTCATAATAAGAGTAGGGGGTCGCTATTCATAATACGAAATAAGGGTCGCTATTCATAATAGGATAAGGGGGCGCTATTCATAATACGAAACGAGGGCCGCTATTCATAAAACGGGAAGAGGGTGGTATTCATAAAAATTAAATAGGCCTAAGCAATAAACAAAATGCTAATAGTAATAACAAAGGGAAATATTGGATGGGGGACACCCCCAAAGAAATCACTTGTTTGAGATGCCCGAGTAACAAGATGGATGTTGTTTGCATTGATGACTCTCGGTGTAGAATTCAAAGTCATGATGCAAAACCCTATCCATGTTATGCAGGTGAAGGAGAGGTATATTGGTAAAGCTTCTTGCCTCTCATTTGAGAGGTCTCCGGTTTACAGATTTTGGGGTCTAAAATTACCTTCATAGCAATTTTAGGTCTTTAAAGGGCACTAGAAATGTCATAAATAAGAATAAGAGCAATAACCATGCACACTGAAGGCATTTGCGGTCTGAAACAAGAACTCAAACTAGTTGAGTTCTTGTTTCAGACCGCAAATGGGAAAATTACTGTCGAACAACTACCTCATGTATTTGTCATGCTTTTATAACTCGATAGTCGTATAGAAATAAGATCCTTTATTAGACCCACCTAATGATTCGGTTCTGTAAAACAAGTTTTTTTAATGAGGAAGGCCACTCTTAATACTAGGCCCCTAAGCCAGTTCGTATATAAATCTGCGCATCGCCAGAATACAGTTCATTTAGAAATGTATAATGTATAATGATACACAGGTAGAAGATTTCTTCTCTAGAATGCAAACATAACGGTAAGTCTTATTCATGAAACCCTCCATTACTCTGGCAGTGGTTGTTCTAAGATGCTCAAAGTGTGACTTCTCCATAAAAGATCTGTGGATAGTTGAGGTTGTTATATGAACCCATGGAATTCCATGAGCAATGAAAATTAAAATCTTGTCCCACATTTGCCTTTTAAAACAAAAAAATAGTCAAAAATCTCTTGAGATTTGAAAGAATAAAAAAAAAGATCATAATTAATATTTTGACCAAATATGTATCACCTGATAAAAACTTTCAATTGAAATAATTTTAAGTTCAAGTCTGAATTAATGAACCTATTTAATATACATTTGAAAGTTGAATATTACACTAAACCTGTTTGCCGCAATAAAACATGAAAGTGTGATTATAGAAACTAATTACATTGTAAAGTTATTTTTACAAATATTTCCATTGAAATAATTTTTTCTTGAGTTAACAGGGCCCCCTTGTAAAGCAGACCTTGTGGCAATGAATGGAGCTACCATTTGTTTTTTTAAGAAGACTTAATAAATAACACACTACACGTTGTCATGCCGCTCACTGAAAAGAAATGATCAGATAATTAGATGGATAAGTCTTTTCATGCTATCCAAAATGAATTGTTTTTGTTTAAAACAGGATGCTACATTGAGTGGAAAACACACTGTACATGGCAATTCTCACAGGTATTAGCAATACTAGTCCATAGGGTCGAATATTGAAATGGTACCCACCGCTTAGACACAGTCTAATGTGCTTGTTTACCCCCAACGTTGGTGATGGGTCAGGCATAGTGAGGCATAGTGTTTCCTTTTTAAATTCTCCTTTTATTTTAAAATGTATATTCTAATGTTTCCCCTGTTAACTTGATAATATTTCAGCAACGAATTGAGAGTTTTGGTAGACATCTCGGATATGGTATAGCAATAAATCCTGGGCACAATTATGATAATCTAAAATGATACCATTACTATTACGCCTACTAAAACATGTAAACTATACTACTGACAATGAGGATCATGCTAATGATGCAGATAATAAATACATATTAATAAAAAAATAACGATATAACACTATCGATGATGATGATGATAATGGTGATAATAATAAGAATAAGAATTATGTCATGATAATAATGATGATAATGGTAATGGAAATGATGATAATAATAATAATTATAATAACATTAATGATCATAATAATAAACAAAATAATAATAAATGACAAAATAATAATGATAACACAAGGACTATTGTGGACGCTAGATGGCGTTTTCTCTGTAATCATACACAATATTGACTAAAGAAGTTTACATAAAGTGGGAAGGTTTTCTCTGTGTGAGCTCTGATGAAGATGAGTATGAGGGCTTCATATTTCATGATTTGGTTCGAGGACATGAAAGTAGGGCTCTTCTTCAGCATGTGATCTCTCCACTCCTTGGCTGATAGTTCATCCTTGGGGCCTGTACTTTGCATGAAAACCTCCTGCTGCAAATTGATGAATTACAGGGGAGGGGTCATGAGGGGTTCCTGCCTTCGATTGATTGGTAACTAAATGGTGCTAAGAGTGTGTTAGGGGGAGGGCTTTTATAACTGTATAAACCAACCCTTCCGCATGCATCATGAATTATTTTTTCTTTACTTGAATCCATGTCAAATAGAAAAGGTAGTGATTTAGTATCACATCCCAATGTTTAAAATGTAAAAATACACTGGCATTGCCATGTAGATCACTTTGGGAGGCTACATCCAACTAACCTTAATTTACCGTATGACCATGTTCTGTTGTTATTTTGGATAGGACTATTTACTGGCAATTCACAACATTCTACCCCTAGAGTATGCAAAGTATTCAGGTAAAACAACTCAATGTGATTATGTGGGGACTCCAGTACAACGCCCCTGCTCCTTTCACACTTATGTGAATGTTTTTCCAGGGGCTCCTACCTTTAATCGTTCAGTAGGTCCTAAGAGAGCCCTGTACCCAAAACAGGCGGTCGTATAACCACAAACTAATGTGATCTTACATTATATATAACATGGGGGCTCTGCACGCCAACCCGCCCCCATTCACACATATATATCAATATTATGCCGGGGGCTCCTACCCTCACATCGTTCAGAAGGTCATAAGGAAGCCCTGTACCAGAAATTGCATTTTTACAACAACAAACCAATGTTATTTCACCTTATCTATTATTTGGGGGCTCCTGAACGACGCCCCCGCCCACCGCACCCCTATTATAATTTTTGCCAGGAGCTCCTACCCTTATATTGTTCAGTAGGTCCTAAGGAAGCCCTGTACCAAAAATGGCGCTTGTGTCCGGCCGGTAAAGATAATTTCACTTAAAGCCACCTGACTATTAATAGTAATTTGAACTCCATTCCATCTATTTCACAAAACTCTATAGCCCGTTTCCTACTAAAATTAAAGGTAATACAAAGTTTTGAGAATTGCCTGGATAGTGACTCTTTACGAGTTTGATATATTTAGATGCCTGTGTGGATGTATTATAAGCACTAGAAAATTAAGCCCCTAAAAAACTTCTGCTTTTTAGCAAAATTGAATATCAAAATTTACCGGTGCTCCCGGTCAATTTTGAAAAATATCAAATTGCGCCATCGGCTAAACAATGGTAGCTGCGACCATGACAATCTCAAAATATGTAGTTGCGATATACAATTTCCAAACGATAGTAGCCAATTGGTAAATTTTAGTAAAGAAACATCGTTTTATAGCTAAATTTATATCTTGACTTTGAGAGGGAGCTATACAACTTTATAAAGAGTACATTATTTACAATTTCATCCCTTTAGACTCGATTTCAGCAGCGACAACGATCACTGAATATTGTTGGATCGCATATGCTTTCAATATGTTTATTTGAACCAAATGTATCACCCCATATCAAAACTTGTCATTACCTTTAAAGCCCGATGCTGGGTTTAAAGTATCGTCCGAAATCGGATTTGATAAAGGAAGTTAGTCAGAGGTCCGAGTTTTCCTTAAACTCAGGTTCTGTTTAACCGAATAGGCCATTTTTGTAATGTAAATAAAATTATGCATATTATGCCTTCGTGCACCACTTCAATTATTTCTTCTCTTACGTATAAATGTATCTCAATAGTCAGAATTCAAATTGCAAATTGTATTTGTTGCTAGGTAGGACAATCATTATGGCTTGCGCTACCTAGCAACATGTAATACATGTACAGGGTGTATATGCAATGTGAATTTTTGACTATTGAAATACATTTATTCGTAGCAGGTGAATGAAATAAATTTGGTTACATTACCAAAATGGCTTAATTGTAGAATGCAGATCTATAAAATTTCGTTTCATCCCTTTCTCTCTCTCTCTCTCTCTCTCCCTCCCAATCTCACTCTCTCTCTCTCTCTCCCATTCTCCCTCCCCATCTCTTTCTCTCTCTCTTTGTCCCTCCATCTTTCTCTCTCTCTCTCTCTCTCTCTCATTTATGAAGGCCTACCTAGAGTCATCGGGTAATTGCGTCCGGTCCGTTGACCACGTGACACGACCTTTCGTGAAACGAAAGCGGAAGATAACGCGACTAGTCGTAGATTTGCCGTATGGTCTACACAAAATGTCGGGGAGATTGGACCAGACCATTTGTTAATGAGAGGGATTTATTTCACAAACATTATCGCCGATATTTTGTGAATTAAGGAATTTAAGGGCCATGTTTTCACAAAATGTCGGGTAACGTGACCACCCGACCTGACGCAATGACCAGATGATTTGGAGTAAGCCTTTCAGAGGTAGCGTCATTATCTTGGGGGATAAAAAGATTTGTGAAGTCCAGGCAAGGCATCCATTTCGTTACGTCCTGGAATTGCTTGTATCTATGTAGTACCAAATAGACCGGTTTACCAGTGTTAAAAAATAATGAATTAACTACAATACTTGGAATCCAGTCTGCATACATTATTTTCTGCTATGTAGGGCAAACATCAGGCAAACTTTTAGGTTGTCAAGAACAACCTTTGTTTAAAAAGTATGCATACAATTTGAATGTTAGTAAACCGCTCTTTTACCTGAGCACAATTGCGTTAAAAAAAATAGACCTCAGACTTCCTATGTTAAACCCGATATGAACAAAAAATCATGCTTAAGCTCAGCGTCCGCTTGAACTTTTATTAGAATAAACAGGTCTGAGACGCTACCTTTTTCATCGTCAAAACATCCGCCGAGAGCCAGAAGGGCATTAAGTTTAGCGTATAATAAATAGTATATTACTAATGTCCTTCTGGCTCTCAACGATCGGATCACAAAACAGACCCAATATGACATTTTCATAATGTAATCACCTTTCACGCAAACGTCTTTGTGAAGTGCCTCAATACGAATGATTTCAATTACCTGTTGCAAATAAATCTCAATTGTCCAGAACTCAAATGGCACACATGGGTTGTTGCTAGAAGAGACAGAAAATTTGGATTGCCCTACCCATGGACCCTACTACAGATGGACTAATAATGAGAGTCTTTCTTTGATCAAATTATGACCACCGCCACCTGATAATGTGTATGTTGATGAGGACATTCATTTGCCGCGACAATGCTGAATATGTAATACCGCATCATCACAGACGAAAGAACCTTTTACATTTATTCAGGTTCTTCTCACTGGGCCAGGGCCAAGAGTGTAATTTCAGGAAAAGTGTCGTGATTTAAGACCAGTTACAGGAGCAGTGAACCCCAAATTACGAAAATTTGTGTGATATTAGAATGATTAATAAAGAAATGGACACTGGTGGACATACATTTGGACTTGCCAAACTTTGAAAAATACCTATACCTTACTGTCCTATCACCTTCTATGTCTTGGAAATGGATAGGATAAGTTTTTTAATGAAGTTAAAGTTTGAAGTTGAAATTTACAGGTATCTCTTGTAAACTACTTCTAATTTCCTATTGAAAACTTAAACATGCATTTCTGTGATTTTAAGCGATTCAGTTTCTTTTGTGCAGGCATTTTTTTTTATTCTTCAAGGCACAGTTTGGGTTTTTTATGGCTGACTGGCGGCGGACGTGATGAGATCAAAGCTTTGAAGCATGTTTGGAATGTTTGACAGAGTCAGGTTAATAAAAATATTATGGTACCGATAAGTGTCCATTTGTAGTAGGTCCATGCCCTACCTAACAACATGGAATACCTGCAATTTGTTTCTTTCTAAATGCAACTATCCGTAACGGGAGAAAGAAATAATTCGAGGCTTTTCACAATACTGTATGCATTAAATTTGGTAACATTAATAAATGAGCCTCTTCTCTTGAAATGGCAGATCTCAAATTTAAAAAAAAAAAAAACTAAGTCGATATAAATACTCAAATACAGCCAGTTTACGCTGTTTCCACTGTTTATTTACGATACATCAGCTCTCAGACGATTTTTTTTTTTTTTTAATTGACGAAAAATTAAATTTTCCATTACCTTTTTTACATATTCATTATCTCATTAATCAAGAATCTACAATTCCCCCTTCTATATCTCTGTATAAAAAAAAATCCGATACAAATGACTTAATAATGATTTCTTGAACGTTCCTGCTTTTGTTTCCTAGAGGTTTCTGAAAGAAATTCTCATTTATACCTTAATAGTATTTTACACTTCGCATACATCCAATGTGCATTGAATGATCGGTCTGGACTTTACAGTGCCGAAGTCTGTGCAGTGTCCTCGTCTGTACATACGCACAACTGAAATGATTCTAATGAAAATAAACACCGTCAAATACTATTGTGGGGGGTCTCTATCATAGGATACGTATTCATGCAACAACAAAAAAAAGAGTAACAACTTATGAGAAAAGTCTAATTTTAGTAGTTTTATTCACATCCGAATTCCACAACATGTAAAATAAATGAGTGCACAGACCTTTCTATTTCGTAACGTCAAAATGACACAGCCGCCTTTTCTCGAAAAAATAACATTGCTCTTGTTCGGATTTTGATGACATTTTCTCTAAGTTTCTCTAATTTGCTCTTTAGCATAATTATAAGGAATAATATGATATTAAGCATTTAAACGGATATGAGGGAAAATATACGGTTCCTCATCATATATATATATATATACATGTATGCCTATTGACAAACCACAAAAGGCGGCATCAACAATGCATCAATCTATGATTAAAATGTACTCTGGGTAAACTGAATGATATCAAGTAACAAAAACATGTAAAAACAATTATCTAAATACCACCACCACAAGAAAATATGAATCGACTTTTAAGCGAACAGAGCATTCAATAGATTACAACGAAATGCTAAATTAGCTGTAAATTAGCTGTTATACTAAACACAATTATTTTTCTTATACATCATCTGAGTATTAAAGCAAAAGTTAAAAAAGTATGTATCTTCATTACATGCAGCCCTTTTAACAAACAACCACCAACTTACCAATGTTTAAAAGTGTCTATAATATGGTTTTGTGAGTGAGAATCATATCTATTGACACTGTTTATTCTGTATCAAACATTAGGCTCCTACACAATAAATCAATTATTTACATACGACCATAACAAATCTGCACCGAGAAACATAAGAGTGAAGACAATGAAAACACAAGTTTGACTGTATAAACATACCATGATCATCCACAGTCTAAAAACAGTTGGATAACATTTTACCCATGAGATACATGGCCCTACGTGTTACCATTGTCTGTGACATGGTGTAATATTGGAGCCCTAAAGATATTGCGCTTCAAAATGATCATGAAGTGCCTCAAAAATGTAAAGATCTATGGATGACCGGTTTTACCATACTCATTTCCCCCAATGGATTGTAGTGTTATAAAAACCGTTGGGAAAACCAATCATAAATATCTTGATAATCAGACAGGCGATCGGCTTGTAAAAGTCATGGGATTCCTGACTGACCTAAAGGTTTATAATTATGATTGCAGCATGATCTAAATCCAGGATTTTGTTTAGAATCTGAGGCAAAGATACCCAATCCATTTAAGGCTCGTTCAGATACGATGCGGCAAAACCAGAGCCGTTTTTGTTATATTGATGTAAAGTGTAATATGCTTCACATTTCTGCCACGGGTAATTTCTGCTAGTATACATAACAAGTATTCTGTATAAAATATGACGCGATAAAGTACTGATTCGCCACCATAACAGATCTGCATCGAGAATCATGCGAATGAAGAAAAAAAACATGAAAAAGAAAACAACGAATAACGTTAAATGGCATATTGATATGGACATACGATACATCTGAGTAAGCGAAAGTTATCGCCCATATTTAGGTTAACAAACAACTACAATGACATAAAATGAATGACAGAAATTTTCGAATCCAAATATTGTTGTTACATTTTAGGAAACAAAATAACAAGACCAGAAGGGCTACATACTCTAAACATCCACCATGTACACAAACGATTAGTTTTGCAATGGTGCATATCACTACGAGTATTTAGTGTTGGCAGCAGAGGCGGTCGAGCCTGGGGGAGGCACAGTGCCCCCTCCCCCTACATTTTTTCAGGTACCCCTAAAGTGCCCTTTTTTTACAAAGGAAATGTGTCCTCTTTTACTTCAGATAAGTGCCCTTTTTATAACTAATATGTGCTCATTCTACATTCATATAGGTACCTCTTACCACCTCTGATAAGTGCCCCTTCACCGATGATAATTGCCCCTATTCACATCTGACAGGTGCCCATTTTTTTCTTAAAAAGTGCCCTTTTCTTTTTTGTTGAGAGCCACATCTCACTTCTGATAATTGCCGTATTTCCTTCTCATAAATGCCCTTTTTCTTTTTTCAGAAAAAGCCAATTCGTCTTCTCATCAATGCCACTCCTGACACCGCTGATAGATACCTCTATTAAAATATCATAGGTGCCCCTTTTCCCTCGACAAGCGCCCATTTTCGTTTTTAATAAGTGCCCCTTTCCATTCTCACTTGTGCCCCTATTCATATTTACTTGTTCATTTATTTCTGATATTTAGACAGGGTGACTCATTATAACCAATAATGGTGGTCTTCCATGAGGCCGGCCCTGTTAAACATAATAAGAAACACAAGTTTAAAAAAAAAAAAAATAATAATAATATATAACAAAATCATGAACATAAACTCATAACAGCAACACAGAATAAGAAGAACATGTATTGGTATCCTCGTAATGAATGGAAGGTTTTGTCGGTTTTTTTTCTGCTTTGCTTCTTTGTTCAAGAAAACATTGTTGCATATTTATAATACCTTAATATAACATTATAGTATAGACGGTAAGGAGTTTTTAAATCCGATGACAAGTCAGCATTAACCTATTTGGGTATGTATTTGACTTTGAAAATAGGTAACATATACTTTTGAGAGTTCATAAACAAAGTATAGAAACTACTTAGGCTCGGTTAAGAAAGAAATTAGGGATTTCAAAATTGTTTTATTCATATTTACAACAAAAAATATTATAGGAGAGTAAATTACTGGATAATATGCAAAGTTAATGCATGTAATCTAGTAAAGCAATTGAATGTACACTCTTAAATAACAGTAAAAATACGATATATTTATAACTGATAGTCAATGATATGAAAATTATTCTTTCAGTTTGAAAAGCATTATGTCGTCCTACGTTCATGGCTAAGTAACAGACAATCAAACATTGGTGCAAGCAGGACAATTACGAATGTCATATCCTTGACAAAGTCAAAAAAAATAAAAGCATCAAGTGAAATTGTCCTAGAAATGAGGATGTATCTGAATACCACATTTTATCATGTTGTTCTGCAAGCGCATCATTAACCAATCGTTTGATTTTTACAACAGAAATGTGCTGGAAAGCTAAAAGGAATTAAAGTAAAACTTTAGTTAAGACAGTAAACAAAATTACTTTTGTCCTTTCATCTTATTCGGAATTGATATTGCAAGATTGTTTGAACATGTATTTAAAGGTTTTCACAGAGTTTGTCTTTCTCAATGATGAGTCCAATATCAGGTGAGTGCCCCTTACCATCCATGACAATTGCCCCTTCACTTCTTATAATTGCCTCTTTTTTAATCTGAGAGGTGTCCCTTATATTTTGACAAGTGCCTCTTTTCCCTTGTTTGCCCTCTTTTCATTCTTATGAGTGCTCCTCTTCATCTCCGATGAGTGCCCTTATTCAAATTTGAGACATACCCCCTTTACCTCTGTAATAAGTGCCCCTTTTCATCCCTGATAAGTGCCCCTTTAATTTTAACATGTGCCCCTTATCCTTTCTAATTAGCGCCATTTTCCTGCTGATAATTGCACCTTTCCTTTGATACAAGTGCCATTTTTCCATTCTCATCACTGCCTTTCTCCATCTCTGGTGAGTGCCCCTTATCAGGTGAGATAAGTGCCTTTAATTGTCTCTCTAATTAGTGTTATGTATGAAAACCATTTGAAATATCTAAATTTAGCATTCCAATTATTTGCATTTTCTAGCTTCGGATATGATGTCAGCGAATTTCAATATTTAAAGTTTTGTTGAGTCAGTGTTTAACAAAAAAGACAGTATTAACACATTTATTTTTATTTTTAATGTAAACAAAAAACAAGAGAAAAAGAAAATTCTTTTAAATTGCATTTGTATTGTATTGTATTGTATTAGTTTATTAAGATAAAAATCATCGGACATGCAGCTAAAAGCTGAAATTGTTCAATTTACAGAGTAAAAAGTACATGGCATAACATTGCAATGATAACACATTAAAATATATAGAATACTTAACACATATTGTGTATATGAAGAGTTTCATTCCAAAAGGAGCTAAATCCACTTTGGGTACTTCTGAGTAAATCGCCTTTTTTTTTATTTCTCCACTTTCCCTTCAGCCATGTACCTTCATGCTGTTATATATGTTAAAGGTGTCAACCTGGACCAATAATATACGATTTAAAAAAATCTAGAAGTTATTTCTGATTTTTAATTAATTTTTAGATTTTTATTTTTCGCGGATTTAGCTCCTTTTGGAATGAAACATAATATTGTACCTAAAATTTGTGAAATTTGTGAATATTTTCTCACTAAAGTCACTGAAAAGTATTTAAATTTAGTAGCAAACCTTTCCTTTTAAATAATAACAGTGAAATCACATCTAAAAATACCTTTTAAAAAGAAAGTAAACAACATATCACAGTTTCATTCCAAAAGGAGCTAAATCCGTTTCATTCCAAAAGGAGCTAAATCCATGTTTCATTCCAAAAGGAGCTAAATCCATAAATTTTAATAATTTAGTAAAAATCAGAAATAACTGGTAGATATTTGTCTTATCATATAGTATTGGTCCAGGGCGACACCTTTAACATAAATAACAACATGAAGGGATATGGGTGAAGGGAAAGTGGAGAAACAAAAAAAGTTGATTTACCCAAAGTGGATTTAGCTCCTTTTGGAATGAAACCAATTTGGATTTAGCTCCTTTTGGAATGAAACATGATATTGTAACTAAAAAAAATTATACTTCCTGGTGAAATTTTAGAATGTGATATAGTGCATTTTGTTCCCATGTAGGAAACCATTATTTTAAGACAAAAAACTCAGTTTTGATAAAATATGGATTTAGCTCCTTTTGGAATCAAGCTCTTCATTTAAATACCACTTACAGTTTAACTGTTTAAAGCAGAGTGACTATTGTAGAATAGACTCAGAGTTTTACAAAAGAGTGGGCCTATACCAAAATTGAACGTTGAAAGGAAGTATTAGTAATTCAGGTATTACTCAAATTTCACTGATATGTTCATCGATATCAGATTTGCTCAACACAGACTCGCTAATCGGATTTTCTGTTATTGTCATCGTCGTCTGTTTCATACTCATCGGGCCTGCATCTGTCGTCAAGGGTGAATCGTGGAAACAGCAACCCAGGTGTTCCCGCAAGCACGCATGGCTTTTCGGTTGTCGGAGAACGTAGAAAACAAAGATGAAGAATCCTTGGAGAGAGTTGAGTAGGATGAAAATGACGTGGACTGCGAGATTGATTTGTTCGATGACGGTGAAGTATCCAACGAGCCAGGTCAAACCAAGTAGGAGGAGGATGCCGATTCCGTTTGTGAGACGGCGCATGATCTCGAGGCGGGTTTCTGATTTTAACTCGCTAGTTTTTCCGCCACTCGAGTTGATGCGCATGAGACGACGCATAACGAGAGCGAAGATGATCAGGTTAAGAGCAAGAGTGAAGGCCATTGGGATGAGCAGACCGCCTACGAGAGGCCATTTCTGAAGAAAACAGCTGTATAATTGAAAAGGAAAAATTAATCCTAATATACAGATAGACAAAAAGCTAATATAAATTATGGTAATGTGCATGCATGAAAAGGGATGCAGCAATCAAACAATAGATGTTCGTCTTGCACATATCAGAATCAACCACAGGGATGCGAAGTAACCAAAATCGGACAATATTCTTCCGGTGACTTTTAACATGTTCAACGAAGAATGATAATTTGATCATCCTTGATTATGAATGTTTGTTGGATAGAGTGAATATAATGTAGGGAGTACTTACTAGTCGGAGTAGGAATAATTCTGTCTCGAGATAGCACCAGTAAGGAACACTATCGCAGCAGGTATTCCTATAAAAACAAATACATTGATATCACATGTTTAATTAATACTCTCTAAAGAAAAATAAGGAGAGGAAAGAAAAAAGAGGAGAACAAGAAAATGAAGGAGGAATGATGTTCCAATAAGCAAAGAATTGCAAATAGACCAAAGATGTACAATATAGGCCTACTATGATCAAAGTTTAGCAAGGTTTGACTAATTGATTTCCCTTTCAATATGAACATGATAAGCATGTACAAAGTACATAGAAATTAAATAATTGGAGACAAACATGTAACAGAACTGAATGATAGATAAAATAGAAATAACTAAGAACTGAAGATGATTACAGAACATTGTTGACCTGAATGTATACATAGACAAAGAGGGGCGTGCTAAAGAAGCAATGCTAGTATGGTGCAAAGCCCTTAAACTTAGTTGCATGACAATAGTCCTCGAGTGTTTTGGTCAAACAAGTTATAACAGCAATGTACCCCATGCAATAATAGAGGCTTTCATCATGAAGAGTGGGATAGACGAGTCCATGGCACGGACAACCATTAGGAACATGTTTATCCCTTCAACGCCCATCCATGACATCGATGAGAGCGTGGTGAAGTGGAGGCCGGCGGCGATGACTCCACACAGACCTGGACCGACCTCGGGTTCTCCAGCATATCGGTCGAGTACTGTCATGATGATGAAGAAGATGTACAGGAAGAGGAGGGTGATGCAGAGGCACATTAAGATCTTAATAGGCTGTAAGTGACGAAGTTTCCTGGGGCAAAGAGAAACAGAGTCAAGGTACTTTAATAGTATGACGGAATTTAATTTTGTTTAGAGCGGAGTAGATAAGTTGATTATGCTGACCTACCAAGTACATTACAATTACTGGTAAAAGTTGACAACAGAAGCATCAGTTTTTGTAGACACTAATCCTATAATAAGCGTATGTATTCTTTAAAGATAAAGACCAGTTCTGGTCATGCGAGTGCATAGTGAAAGAAACGTTTTGAAATCGATCAGAAAAGGTTGAACATCTAGCATATAAGTATTGGTCTGTACTGCTAGGTTCTGGAATCATCAAAATTATAAGAAATTTGGCCCAGTCTTGGTAAAGTTACAAGCACTGTACACAGAAAGATGTATATGGGACTATGCGACTACGTGCACGATATCTATTTGGTCCCAATATATATATTAATTTACCAAATATATCAATTAGTAGGCGGTTTCCCGTCAAAATTTGTATCATCACGTTGGTCAAACAGCTTGTGAGCGTCAAGTAACGCCCGACTGGAATGCTCCCCAGGGAGTGGAGATTGTGCACACAGTGTGTGCGCGCAAGCACTGAATCCAATGACCGGGGTAATAGTATATTTGTAAAGCCCTTAGAGACATTTGTATTAAGCGCTATATAAAAATTAAATATTATTATTTAGGTGGTCTGTTGTCAACAGACCACCTATTGTTTTCGTCAGAATTTTCTTTCTTTATTTATTTCTTTATTATTAGGTGGTCTGTTGTAGACAGATCACCTATTGATTTCGTCAGAATTTTCTTTCTTTATTTATTAGGTGGTCTGTTGTCAACAGACCACCTATTGTTTTCGTCAGAATTTTCTTTATTATTATTATTCTGTATTAGGTGGTCTGTCAACTTAGGTGGTCTGTCAACGACAGATCACCTATTGTTTTCGTCAGAATTTTCTTTCTTCTTTATTTATTTATTTATTAGGTGGTCTGTTATCAACAGACCACCTATTGTTTTCGTCAGAATTTTCTTTCTTTATTTATTATTATTATTATTAGGTGGTCTGTTATCAACAGACCACCTATTGTTTTCGTCAGAATTTTCTTTCTTTATTAGGTGGTCTGTCTTCGACAGACTACCTATTGTTTTCGTCAGAATTTTCTTTCTTTATTTCTTTATTTTTATTTCTTCCACTTTTTTGTGTGCACGATAACTCAAAATTGAACCGTCCAATTTCTTTCAATTTTGGCACAGTCATAGGTCATTGCCATAAGACGTGACAGGAACCTTTTCAAGGTCATCAAGTCTTCATGACGTCATCCAGGCGCCATTTTGTGTTTTTTTTGGAAAATTTCAAATGATCATAACTTCATAACTGAAAATCATTTCTCATTCATATTTACCATGATCAAGGTCAATATCAGTCCGGTCAATTTCAGGTAAAAAAAAGCGCGCGTGCGCGTACGTCCGCGCGTCAGTGCGCGCGCAAATTTCAAAATGCTCCAAATCGCCTCAAATTCATTTTGGATACGTTTCAGGCCATTTTAAGCATTTCATAAAAATCACGCAAAACACGCATTTTTGCGCGTTTTCGTTCGTAGCGGCCAAACGAAGAATAATTTTCTAGTACGTCTTTTTGACGAGGGTATTCCTTATCTTTTTCCGAACAATTTGATACCATGTTTAGCTTTCCATGACCATTATTGACGGAATTAGCGTCCGTTTAAAATACATGTCCGTACGCGCGTGATCTTGTAATACATAGCATATATGGGCAAAAACATGCCTATACAAACTCCATTATAGCTCTTTAGGAAGTCCACAAAACCCCCAATTTTTTCTCATATTTGGATAGAATATGAGTTGGAGATATGATTTTAGGTCTCATTTGGCCATTATATATATCGTGACATCATCATAATGGCCTTGGAACTCAAAAAACGAATTTGCATATTATGACGTCATCATATGTATGGCAAATTGATTGTATCTCTGTAAATATTGATTGATTTACTTCCAAACTTAGATATGTTGTAGCTGAGACAATTCTCTACAAGATCAGTGCCCATTGTTTTTTATTTTGATGACGTCATCATGGTGAAAATTTCAATTAAAGGCGACATGTCAGAATTTTCTTCATTTGCGTGTATTGTCTATGGAAGGTGAATTTCGTTCACATCGTGAATCTACATGACACTCATCTTTGAGCACTATCTCGCTTGTTCGTGATCTATTTTATCCCAACTTTTGGTATGTTATAGCTGAGACCATGGGCTACAAAACCGGTGTACTTTGTTTTTTGATCAGATGTTGGGATCATGTCGGAATTTTCAATTGAAAGTTGAAATAGCACATTTTCTAGAACTTTGAAGGATTTTCTTTATTATTATTAGGTGGTCTGTCTTCGACAGACCACCTATTGTTTTCGTCAGAATTTTCTTTCTTTATTTATTATTATTATTAGGTGGTCTGTTGTCAACAGACCACCTATTGATTTCGTCAGAATTTTCTTTATTTATTATTATTTATTTTTATTTCTTCCCGTTTTTTGTTTATCGGTTAACTCAAGATCGGTTGTGTTAATTTCTTTCAATTTCGACACAGTCATAGGTCATTGTCATGAGACGTGACAGGAACATTTTCAAGGTCATCAGGTCATCGTGACGTCATCCAGGCGCCATTTTGTGAAATCACGTTATCCATCATATCTTCATGATGCATGAGCAAAGATCATTCATAGTAATATCACATATACTTCAGGTCAAGGGTCAACAGGTCATGTCATCAAAGGTCACATAAAGGTCATGACGCGCGCGTACGCGTGCGTCAAAATTTTAGAATGGTCAAAATCACCTAACTATTAAAGGAGAGTACGAATCAGGTCATTTTAAGCATTTCAAAATTTTCCGTCCGTAAGTGTCCCCGCGCGCGTTGCGCGGGCTCACAGCGCATGGAAAAGGTCAAATTCAAAATGTTTACATGATTTGGATTCCTCTTAACGTAATTGACAACTTACATTAATTTCAGTCACTCTTCATATTTCATAAGGCCGTGAGCGTGCGTCAAAGTTCAAAATCCGCGCGTGCTGCTATAGGCAATATAATGCAAATTTGATCAAAAACATGCCATTTTAAAAATCAAAATAGCTCTTCAGATAGTCCATCGACCCCCAATTTTTATATCATGGTTGGAGAAAGCATGAGTTGGAGATATGATTTCATACCACCCTGACTCGTACAAAGTGAAACAAAGTCAACATATTGACATCTAAACTCAACAAAATGTATTTTGTTGATGACGTCATTTTTGTCTTTGTTTAATTGAGATTATCTCACTTATCGGTCATCGATCTTCTCCCAGATTTTGATATGTTGTAGCTGAGATAATTCTCTATCAGAAATATGCTATTCATTTTTCATTTGGATGACGTCATCATAGTTAAATATTCCATTAAAGGCGACAATGCATAATTTGTCATATTTGCGTGTTATGTCTATGGGAGGTCACTTTTTTTCAAAACATGAATCTGCATGACAAGGTGTTTTGACCAGTATCTCGGTTGTTATTCAACAGTTTTCTCCCAATTTTAGTATGTTGTAGCTGAGACTATTTGCTATCTAAATATTTCCTCATTTTTTCAATCAGATGTCAGGATCATGCTTATGCTCATCATCATCATTAACATTATCGTTTTTTCATCATATAACATTATCATTATCATCATCATCACCTTTACTATCATGATCATCATCATGGTCATCATGATCATCATTGTTTACATGTCTATATAACTTCTCCCATTCTCAATTCTATCATAAGACTTAGACAGACCACCTTATTCGTCTTCGTGACGAATTAAATTTCTAGTTATTAGGTGGTCTGTCGTTCGACAGATAACCTATTGTTTTTGTTCAAATTATCTTTCTTTATTTATTATTATTTATTTTTATTTCTTCCCGTTTTTTGTGGTCCGGATAACTCAAGTTTGGTTTAATTAATTTCATTAAATTTCGGCACAGTTATAGGTCATTGTCATAAGACATGACAGGAACATTTTCAAGGTCATTAGGTTATCGTGACGTCATCCAGGCGCCATTTTGTGAAATCACGTTATCCATCATATCTTCATGATGCATCAGCAAAGGTCATTCATATTCATATCACATATACTTTAGGTCAAGGGTCAACAGGTCATGTCATCAAAGGTCACACAAAGGTCATGACGCGCGCGTACGCGTGCGTCAAAATTTTAAAAAGCTCAAAATCACTAAACTACTAAAGTAGAGTACGAATCAGGTCATTTTAAGCATTTCAAAATTTTCCGTCCGTACGTGTCCCCGCGCGCGGAAAAGGTCAAATTCAAAAATGTTTACATGATTTGGATTCCTCTTAACGTAATTGACAATTTACATTAATTTCAGTCACTCTTCATATTTCATAACGCCGTGAGCGTGCGTCAAAGTTCAAAATCCGCGCGTACTGCTATGGGCAATATAATGCAAATTTGATAAAAAACATGCCATTTTAAAAATCGAAATAGCTCTTCAGATAGTCCGTTGACCCCCAATTTTTATATCATGGTTGGAGAAAGCATGAGTTGGAGATATGATTTCATACCACCCTGACTCGTACAAAGTGAAACAAAGTCATCATATTGGCATCTAAACTCAAACAAATGTATTTCGTTGATGACGTCATTTTTGTCTTTGTTTAATTGAGATTATCTCACTTATCGGTGATCAATCTTCTTCCAGATTTTGATATGTTGTAGCTGAGATAATTTTCTATTAGAAATTTGTCATATAATATCATTTAGATGACGTCATCATAGTGAAATATTCGATTAAAGGCGACAATGCATAATTTGTCATATTTGCGTGTTATGTCTATGGGAGGTCACTTTTTTCAAAACATGAATCTGCATGACAAGGTGTTTTGACCAGTATCTCGGTTGTTATTCAACAGTTTTCTCACAAATTTTAGTATGTTGTAGCTGAGGCTATTTGCTATCTAAATATTTCCTCATTTTTTTTAATCAGTTGTCAGGATTATGCTTATGCTCATCATCATCATTAACATTATCGTTTTTATCGTCATATAACATTATCATTATCATCATCATCACCTTTACTATCATGATCATCACCATTTTCATCATGATCATCATTGTTTACATGTCTATATATCTTGTCCCATTCTCAAATCTATCATAAGACTTAGACAGACCACCTTATTCGTCTTCGTGACGAATTAAATTCTAGTTATTATTATTATTATTATTATTTATTTTTATTTCTTCCCGTTTTTTGTTTATCGGTTAACTCAAGATCGGTTGTGTTAATTTCTTTCAATTTCGACACAGTCATAGGTCATTGTCATGAGACGTGACAGTAACCTTTTCAAGGTCATCAGGTCATCGTGACGTCATCCAGGCGCCATTTTGTGAAATCACGTTATCCATCATATCTTCATGATGCATAAGTAAACGTCATTCATATTCATATTACATATACTTGAGGTCAAGGGTCAACAAGTCATGTCATCAAAGGTCACATAAAGGTCATGACGCGCACGTACGCGCGCGTCAAAATTTAAAAATGCTCAAAATCACTTAACTATTAAACGAGAGTACGAATCAGGTCATTTTAAGCATTTCAAAATTTTCCGTCCGTACGTGTCACCGCGCGCGTTGCGCGCGCTCATAACGCGCGAAAAAGGTCAAATTCAAATTGTTTACATGATTTAGATTCCTCTTACCGTAAATGACAATTTACATTAATTTCAGTCACTCTTGACCTTTCATAAGGCCGTGAGCGCGCGTCAAAGTTCAAAATCTGCGCGTGCTGCTATGGGCAATATAATGCAAATATGATCAAAAACATGCCATTTTAAAAATCGAAATAGTTCTTCAGATAGTCCATCGAACCCCAATTTTTATATCATGGTTGGAGAAAGCATGAGTTGGAGATATGATTTCATACCACCCTGACTCGTACAAAGTGAAACAAAGTCATCATATTGGCATCTAAACTCAAACAAATGTATTTTGTTGATGACGTCATTTTTGTCTTTGTTTAATTGAGATTATCTCACTTATCTGTGATCACTTTTCTCTCAGATTTTGATATGTTGTAGCTGAGATAATTCCCTATCAAAAATATGCCTTCATTTTTCATTTCGATGACGTCATCATAGTTAAATATTCCATTAAAGGCGACAATGCATAATTTGTCATATTTGCGTGTTATGTCTATGGGAGGTCACTTTTTTCAAAACATGATTCTGCATGACAATGTGTTTTGACCAGCGTCTCGGTTGTTATTCAAAACAGTTTTCAACCAAATCTTAATATGTTGTAGCTGAGACTTTATGCTATCTAAATATTTCCTCATTTTTTCAATCAGATGTCAGGATCATGCTCATACTCATCATCGTCATCATCATCATCAATATGATGATGATGATCATCATCATCATCAATGTCACCACTATCATCATCATCATGGTCTAAAGATGATCATCATCAACATCATCATGATCATGATCATTATCATCATCATTAACATTATCGTTTTTATCATCATATAACATTATCATTATCATCATCATCACCTTTGCTATCATGATCATCATCATGTTCATCATGATCATCATTGTTTACATGTCATATATAATTTCTCCCATTCTCAAATCTATCATGAGACTTAGACAGACCACCTTATTCGTCTTCGTGACGAATTAAATTTCTAGTTATTATTATTTATTTTTATTTCTCCCTGTTTTTTGTTCATCGGTTAACTCAAGATCGGTTGTGTTAATTTCTTTCAATTTTGACACAGTCATAGGTCATTGTCATGAGACGTGACAGTAACCTTTTCAAGGTCATCAGGTCATCGTGACGTCATCCAGGCGCCATTTTGTGAAATCACGTTATCCATCATATCTTCATGATGCATTAGCAAAGGTCATTCATATTTATATCACATATACTTCAGGTCAAGGGTCAACAAGTCATGTCATCAAAGGTCACATAAAGGTCATGACGCGCACGTACGCGCGCGTCAAAATTTTAAAAAGCTCAAAATCACTTAACTATTAAACGAGAGTACGAATCAGGTCATTTTAAGCATTTCAAAATTTTCCGTCCGTACGTGTCACCGCGCGCGTTGCGCGCGCTCATAACGCGTAGAAAAGGTCAAATTCAAATTGTTTACATGATTTAGATTCCTCTTACCGTAAATGACAATTTACATTAATTTCAGTCACTCTTGACCTTTCATAAGCCCGTGAGCGCGCGTCAAAGTTCAAAATCTGCGCGTGCTGCTATGGGCAATATAATGCAAATTTGATCAAAAACATGCCATTTTAAAAATCAAAATAGCTCTTCAGATAGTCCATCGACCCCCGATTTTTATATCATGGTTGGAGAAAGCATGAGTTGGAGATATGATTTCATACCACCCTGACTCGTACAAAGTGTAACAAAGTCAACATATTGACATCTAAACTCAACAAAATGTATTTTGTTGATGACGTCATTTTTGTCTTTGTTTAATTGAGATTATCTCACTTATCGGTCATCGATCTTCTCCCAGATTTTGATATGTTGTAGCTGAGATAATTCTCTATCAGAAATATCCCATTTATATTTCATTTAGATGACGTCATCATAGTTAAATATTCGATTAAAGGCGACAATGCATAATTTGTCATATTTGCGTGTTATGTCTATGGGAGGTCACTTTTTTCAAAACATGAATCTGCATGACAATGTGTTTTGACCACTATCTCGGTTCTTATTCAACAGTTTTCTCCCAAATTTTAGTATGTTGTAGCTGAGATTATTTGCTATCTAAATATTTCCTCATTTTTTTCAATCAGATGTCAGGATCATGCTCATACTCATCATCGTCATCATCATCATCAATATCATCTTCATTATCATCATCATCAATGTCACCATCATGATCATCATCATGTTCATCATGATCATCATTGTTTTCATGTCTATATAACTTCTCCCATTCTCAAATCTATCATAAGACTTAGACAGACCACCTTTATATTCGTCTTCGTGACGAATTAAATTTCTAGTTATTATTAGGTGGTCTGTCAACGACAGATCACCTATTGTTTTCGTCAGAATTTTCTTTCTTTATTATTATTAGGTGGTCTGTCAACGACAGATCACCTATTGTTTTCGTCAGAATTTTCTTTCTTTATTATTATTATTATTATTATTATTATTAGGTGGTCTGTCGTTTTCGACAGATCACCTATTGTTTTCGTCAGAATTTTCTTTCTTTATTTATTTATTTATTATTATTATTATTATTTATTTTTATTTCTCCCCGTTTTTTGTTCATCGGTTAACTCAAGATCGGTTGTGTTAATTTCTTTCAATTTTGACACAGTCATAGGTCATTGTCATGAGACGTGACAGTAACCTTTTGAAGGTCATCAGGTCGTCTTGACGTCATCCAGGCGCCATTTTGTGAAATCACGTTATCCATCATATCTTCATGATGCCTAAGCAAAGGTCATTCATATTCATATCACATATACTTCAGGTCAAGGGTCAACAAGTCATGTCATCAAAGGTCACATAAAGGTCATGACGCTCACGTACGCGCGCGTCAAAATTTTAAAATGCTCAAAATCACTTAACTATTAAACGAGAGTACGAATCAGGTCATTTTAAGCATTTCAAAAATTTCCGTCCGTACTTGTCCCCGCGCGCGGTGCGCGCGCTCACAACGCGCGGAAAAGGTCAAATTCAATTTGTTTAAATGATTTAGATTCCTCTTACCGTAAATGACAATTTACATTAATTTCAGTCACTCTTGACCTTTCACAAGGCCGTGAGCGCGCGTCAAAGTTCAAATTCCGCGCGTGCTGCTATGGGCAATATAATGTAAATTTGATCAAAAACATGCTACTTTATAAATCGAGATAGCTCTTCAGATAGTCCGTCGACCCCCAATTTTTATATCATGGTTGGAAAGAGCATGAGTTGGAGATATGATTTCATACCACCCCGACTCGTACAAAGTGAAACAAAATCTTCATATTTGCATCTTAACTAAAGAAAATGTATTTTGTTGATGACGTCATTTTTGTCTTTGTTTAATTGAGATTATCTCGCTTATCAGTGATCGATTTTCTCCCAGATTTCGATATGTTGTAGCTGAGATAATTCTCTACCAGAAATATACCATTTATTTTTCATTTAAATGACGTCATCATAGTGAAATATTCGATTAAAGTCGACAATGCATAATTTGTCATATTTGCGTGTTACGTCTATGGGAGGTCACTTTTGTCAAAACATGTATCTGCATGACAATGTGTTTTGACCAGTATCTCTGTTATTCAACAGTTTTCTCCCAAATTTTAGTATGTTGTAGCTGGGACTATTTGCTATCTAAATACTTCCTTTTTCTTCAATCAGATGTCAGGATCATGCTCATGCATGCTCATCATCATCATCATCAATATCATCATCATTATCATCAATGTCACCATCATCATCATGGTCTGAAGATGATCATCATCAACATCATTATGATCATGATCATTATCATCATCATAAAAAATTATCGTTTTTATCGTCATATAACATTATCATTATCTTCATCATCACCTTTACTATCATGATCATCATCATGTTCATCACGATCATCATTGTTTACATGTCTTTATAACTTCTCCCATTCTCAAATCTATCATGAGACTTAGACAGACCACCTTATTCGTCTTCGTGACGAATTAAATTTCTAGTTTATTTTTATTTCTCCCCGTTTTTTGTTCATCGGTTAACTCAAGATCGGTTGTGTTAATTTCTTTCAATTTTGACACAGTCATAGGTCATTGTCATGAGACGTGACAGTAACCTTTTCTAGGTCATCAGGTCATCGTGACGTCATCCAGGCGCAATTTTGTGAAATCACGTTATCCATCATATCTTCATGATGCCTAAGCAAAGGTCATTCATATTCATATCACATATACTTCAGGTCAAGGGTCAACAAGTCATGTCATCAAAGGTCACATAAAGGTCATGACGCTCACGTACGCGCGCGTCAAAATTTTAAAATGCTCAAAATCACTTAACTGTTAAACGAGAGTACGAATCAGGTAATTTCAAGCATTTCAAAATTTTCCGTCCGTACGTGTCACCGGGCGCGTTGCGCGCGCTCATAACGCGCGGAAAAGGTCAAATTCAAATTGTTTACATGATTTAGATTCCTCTTACCGTAAATGACAATTTACATTAATTTCAGTCACTCTTGACCTTTCATAAGGCCGTGAGCGCGCGTCAAAGTTCAAAATCCGCGCGTACTGCTATGGGCAATATAATGCAAATTTGATCAAAAACATGCCATTTTAAAAATCGAAATAGCTCTTCAGATAGTCCATTGACCCCCAATTTTTATATCATGGTTGGAGAAAACATGAGTTGGAGAAATGATTTCATACCACCCTGACTCGTACAAAGTGAAACAAAGTCATCATATTGGGATTTAAACTCAAACAAATGTATTTTGTTGATGACGTCATTTTTGTCTTTGTTTAATTGAGATTATCTCACTTATCGGTGATCGATTTTCTCCCAGAATTTAATATGTGGTAGCTGAGATAATTCTCTATCAAAAAGATGCCATTTATTTTTCATTTCGATGACGTCATCATAGTTAAATATTCCATTAAAGGCGACAATGCATAATTTGTCATATTTGCGTGTTATGTCTATGGGAGGTCACTTTTTTCAAAACATGAATCTGCATGACAACGTGTTTTGACCAGTATCTCGGTTGTTATTCAACAGTTTTCTCCCAAATTTTAGTATGTTGTAACTGAGACTATTTGCTATCTAAATATTTCCTTATTTTTTCAATCAGATGTCAGGATCATGCTTATGCTCATCATCATCATTAACATTATCGTTTTTATCATCATATAACATTATCATTATCATCATCATCACCTTTACTATCATGACCATCATCATGGTCATCATGATCATCATTGTTTACATGTCTATATAACTTCTCCCATTCTCAATTCTATCATAAGACTTAGACAGACCACCTTATTCGTCTTCGTGACGAATTAAATTTCTAGTTATTTATTTTTATTTCTCCCCGTTTTTTGTTCATCGGTTAACTCAAGATCAGTTGTGTTAATTTCTTTCAATTTTGACACAGTCATAGGTCATTGTCATGAGACGTGACAGTAACCTTTTCAAGGTCATCAGGTCATCGTGACGTCATCCAGGCGCCATTTTGTGAAATCACGTTATCCATCATATCTTCATGATGCCTAAGCAAAGGTCATTCATATTCATATCACATATACTTCAGGTCAAGGGTCAACAAGGCATGTCATCAAAGGTCACATAAAGATCATGACGCGCACGTACGCGCGCGTCAAAATTTTGAAAAGCTCAAAATCACTTAACTATTAAACGAGAGTACGAATCAGGTCATTTTAAGCATTTCAAAATTTTCCGTCCGTACGTGTCCCCGCGCGCGTTGCGCGCGCTCACAGCGCGCGATAAACGTCAAATTCAAAATGTTTACTTAATTTAGATTCCTCTTAACGTAATTGACCATTTACATTAATTTCAGTCACTCTTGACCTTTAATAAGGCCGTGAGCGTGCGTCAAAGTTCAAAATCCGCGCGTGCTGCTATGGGCAATATAATGCAAATTTGATCAAAAACATGCCATTTTAAAAATCGAAATAGCTCTTCAGATAGTCCATCGACCCCCGATTTTTATATCATGGTTGGAGAAAGCATGAGTTGGAGATATGATTTCAT
Source organism: Strongylocentrotus purpuratus (assembly GCF_000002235.5). Taxonomy (NCBI): domain Eukaryota; kingdom Metazoa; phylum Echinodermata; class Echinoidea; order Camarodonta; family Strongylocentrotidae; genus Strongylocentrotus; species Strongylocentrotus purpuratus. The sequence continues at coordinate 37,443,509 of NW_022145607.1, read as the reverse complement.
ACCACCCTGACTCGTACAAAGTGAAACAAAGTCATCATATTGGGATTTAAACTCAAACAAATGTATTTTGTTGATGACGTCATTTTTGTCTTTGTTTAATTGAGATTATCTCACTTATCGGTGATCGATTTTCTCCCAGAATTTAATATGTGGTAGCTGAGATAATTCTCTATCAAAAAGATGCCATTTATTTTTCATTTCGATGACGTCATCATAGTTAAATATTCCATTAAAGGCGACAATGCATAATTTGTCATATTTGCGTGTTATGTCTATGGGAGGTCACTTTTTTCAAAACATGAATCTGCATGACAACGTGTTTTGACCAGTATCTCGGTTGTTATTCAACAGTTTTCTCCCAAATTTTAGTATGTTGTAACTGAGACTATTTGCTATCTAAATATTTCCTTATTTTTTCAATCAGATGTCAGGATCATGCTTATGCTCATCATCATCATTAACATTATCGTTTTTATCATCATATAACATTATCATTATCATCATCATCACCTTTACTATCATGACCATCATCATGGTCATCATGATCATCATTGTTTACATGTCTATATAACTTCTCCCATTCTCAATTCTATCATAAGACTTAGACAGACCACCTTATTCGTCTTCGTGACGAATTAAATTTCTAGTTATTTATTTTTATTTCTCCCCGTTTTTTGTTCATCGGTTAACTCAAGATCAGTTGTGTTAATTTCTTTCAATTTTGACACAGTCATAGGTCATTGTCATGAGACGTGACAGTAACCTTTTCAAGGTCATCAGGTCATCGTGACGTCATCCAGGCGCCATTTTGTGAAATCACGTTATCCATCATATCTTCATGATGCCTAAGCAAAGGTCATTCATATTCATATCACATATACTTCAGGTCAAGGGTCAACAAGGCATGTCATCAAAGGTCACATAAAGATCATGACGCGCACGTACGCGCGCGTCAAAATTTTGAAAAGCTCAAAATCACTTAACTATTAAACGAGAGTACGAATCAGGTCATTTTAAGCATTTCAAAATTTTCCGTCCGTACGTGTCCCCGCGCGCGTTGCGCGCGCTCACAGCGCGCGATAAACGTCAAATTCAAAATGTTTACTTAATTTAGATTCCTCTTAACGTAATTGACCATTTACATTAATTTCAGTCACTCTTGACCTTTAATAAGGCCGTGAGCGTGCGTCAAAGTTCAAAATCCGCGCGTGCTGCTATGGGCAATATAATGCAAATTTGATCAAAAACATGCCATTTTAAAAATCGAAATAGCTCTTCAGATAGTCCATCGACCCCCGATTTTTATATCATGGTTGGAGAAAGCATGAGTTGGAGATATGATTTCATACCACCCTGACTCTTACAAAGTGAAATAAAGTCATCATATTGGCATCTAAACTCAAACAAATGTATTTTGTTGATGACGTCATTTTTGTCTTTGTTTATTTGAGATTATCTCACTTATCGGTCATCGATCTTCTCCCAGATTTTGATATGTTGGAGCTGAGATAATTTTCTATCAAAAATATGCCATTTATTTTCATTTAGATGACGTCATCATAGTTAAATATTCGATTAAAGGCGACAATGCATAATTTGTTATATTTGCGTGTTATGTCTATGGGAGGTCACTTTTTTCAAAACATGAATCTGCATGACAAGGTGTTTTGACCAGTATCTCGGTTGTTATTAAACAGTTTTCTCCCAAATTTTAGTATGTTGTCGCTGAGACTATATGTTATCTAAATCACCCTCATTCTTCCGATAAGATGTCAGAATCACGCTCATGATCATGATCATCATCCTCATCAACATCATCATGGTCTGAAGATGATGATCATCAACATCACCATGATCATGATCATTATCATCATCATCATTAACATTATCGTTTTTATCATCATATAACATTTTAATTATCATGATCATCATCACCTTTACTATCATGATCATCATCATGTTCATCATGATCATCATTGTTTACATGTCTATATAACTTCTCCCATTCTCAAATCTATCATAAGACTTAGACAGACCACCTTATTCGTCTTCGTGACGAATTAAATTTCTAGTTATTATTAGGTGGTCTGTCGTTTTCGACAGATCACCTATTGTTTTCGTCAGAATTTTCTTTCTTTATTTATTTATTAGGTGGTCTGTCAACGACAGATCACCTATTGTTTTCGTCAGAATTTTCTTTCTTTATTTATTTATTAGGTGGTCTGTCGTTTTCGACAGATCACCTATTGTTTTCGTCAGAATTTTCTTTCTTTATTTATTAGGTGGTCTGTTGAAAACAGATCACCTATTGTTTTCGTCAGAATTTTCTTTCTTTATTTATTATTATTATTATTATTCTTTATTTTTATTTATTTCTTCACACTTTTTTGTTCACAGGATAACTCAAGATCGGTTCAATCAATATCCTTCAATTTTGACACAGTTATAGGTCATTGTCATGAGACGTCACAGTAACATTTTCAAGGTCATCAAATCTTCATGACGTCATCCAGGCGCCATTTTGTGTTTTTTTTGGTACTTTTTACTCATGATCATATCTTCATAACGGAAAGGCATTTCTCATTCATATTTATCATGATTAAGGTCAATATCCGTCCGGTCAATTTGAGGTCAAAAAACGCGCGCGCATGCGTACGTCCGCTCGTCAGCCCGCGCGCAAAAAATACAAATGCTCAAAATCGTCTTAAATTAATTTTGCATATGTTTCAGGCCATTTTAAGCATTTTGCAAAAAAACGCGCACACGCGCATGGGTGCGCGTTTTCGCGCGTAATAGCATTTTGCAACCTAAAATCGCCAAATTTTTTATGTCATCATATTTGGCACATTTCTCCAAGCATTTTGATACCTTGTTCAGGAATGAGCGTCCGTTTAAGATAATGTCCGTGCGTGCGAGCTCTTGTAATACATAGCATACATGGGCAAAAACATGCCTATACAAAATCCATTGTAGCGCTTTAGGATGCAAGATGAACCCAATTTTGTTTTTATATTTTGATAGAGTATGAATTGGAGATATGATTTCATGTCTCATTTGCCCCTCAATTAACTCATGACGTCATCATAATGGCCTCCCAACTCAAAATTTCAATTTGCATATTATGACGTCAGCAGATTTCTGGAAAATAGACTGTATCTCTGTCAATATTGATCAATTTTCTTTCAAAATTTGATATGATCTAGCTGAGACAATTTTCTACAAATGCAGTCACCACGATATTTCATTTTGACAAAGGCATCATGGCGTATTTTTGCGATTAAAGGAGGCATGTCAATTTTTCACATTTTGCGTGTATTCTCTATGGGACATGACTTTTTCTCAAAACTGGATTCTACATCCTGTCTTTTGCGAGCAATATCTCCGTCGTTTTAGCTTTGTTTACGCTGAACTTTGAGTATGTTGTAGCTGAGACAATAAGCTATCACAAGTGTGTCCTTTATTTTTCGATCAGATGCCGGGATCATGCTCATATTTCAATTACAAAGTGGGATTTGTGCATTCCATTTTCCGTTTACGTGTAATCTCTATGGGAAATGTTTTGGTATATCGGTAACGCACTTGACTTCCGACCTCGAGGTCCCTGGTTCGAGTCCGGGCGTCTCCAACAATTTTTTTTTCTTCACTTTTTTTTTCTTTTTGACCATTCACTCTACCATCTCCTTTGAATATTAAAACACGTACAATCGCAAATAATGTAATAAACAACCATATTTACTTTATTATTACCCTATTATCACTAGATCCATTACTTTTTGCGTGTAATCCTTATGGGAGATGACTTTTTCTCAAATCTGGATTCTACATTCTTGTCTTTTGCGAGCAATATCGCCGTTATTTCGGCTTGATTTTTGTTGATTTTTGAGTATGTTGTAGCTGAGATTATATACTATCTAAATGTTCTCTCATTTTTTTCAGTCTGATGTCATCGTGGTCTGTTGATGATAATCATCAACATCATCATGATCATCATCATCATCATCATCATCGTCATCCCCATTACTATCAAGATCATCATCATCATCATGATCATCATTGTTTACATGTCTATATAACTTCTCCCTTTCTCAATATAGTAAATATTATAATACATCATAAGACTTGAAGACAGACCACCTAATTCGTCCCCATGACGAATTAAATTTCTAGTTTATTATTATTAGGTGGTCTGTTGAAAACAGATCACCTATTGTTTTCGTCAGAATTTTCTTTCTTTATTTATTATTATTATTATTATTATTCTTTATTTTTATTTATTTCTTCACACTTTTTTGTTCACAGGATAACTCAAGATCGGTTCAATCAATATCCTTCAATTTTGACACAGTTATAGGACATTGTCATGAGACGTCACAGTAACATTTTCAAGGTCATCAAATATTCATGACGTCATCCAGGCGCCATTTTGTGTTTTTTTTGGTACTTTTTACTCATGATCATATCTTCATAACGGAAAGACATTTCTCATTCATATTTATCATGATTAAGGTCAATATCTGTCCAGTCAATTTCAGGTCAGAAAACGCGCGCGCATGCGTACGTCCGCGCGTCAGCGCGCGCGCAAAAAATAAAAATGCTCAAAATCGTGTCAAATTTTTTTTGCATACGTTTGAGGCCATTTTAAGCTTTTCGCAAAAAAAACTCGCACACGCACATGCGCGCGCGTTTTCGCGCATAATGGCATTTTTCAACATAAAATCGTCAAATTTTTTATGTCATCATATTTGTCACATTTTTCCAAGCATTTTGATACCTTGTTTACCTTTTTCTGCCCATTAATAACGGAATGAGCGTCCGTTTAAGATAATGTCCGTGCGTGCGAGCTCTTGTAATACATAACATACATGGGCAAAAAAATGCCTATACAAAATCCATTGTAGCGCTTTAGGATGCAAGATGAACCCAATTTTGTTTTCATATTTTGATAGATAATGAATTGGAGATATGATTTCATGTCTCATTTGACCCTCAATTAACTCATGACGTCATCATAATGGCCTCCGAACTCAAAATTTCAATTTGCATATTATGACGTCATCATATTTTTGGAAAATTGATTGTATCTCTGTAAATATTGATCAATTTTTATCCAAATTTTGATATGTTTTAGCTGAGACAATTCCCTACAGATGCAGTCACCACGAATTTTCATTTTGACGAAAGCATCATGGCGCATTTTTGCAATTAAAGGAGGCATGTCAATTTTTTACATTTTGCGTGTATTCTCCATGGGACATGACTTTTTCTGAAAACTGGATTCTACATTCCCGTCTTTCACGAGCAATATCTCCGTCGTCTTAGCTTAGTTTTCGCTGAGCATCGAGTATCTTGTAGCTGAGACAATAAGCTATCACAAGTGTGCCATTTATTTTTCGATCAGATGCCGGGATCATGCTCATATTTCACTTGCAAAGTGGGATTTGAGAATTTTATTTTCCGTTTACGTGTAATCGCTATGGGAAATGTTTTGGTATATCGGTAACGCACTTGACTTTGGACCTCGAGATCCCTGGTTCGAGTCCGGGAATCTGCAACAATTTTTTTTTTCTTTTTTTTTCTTTTTTGACTTTTCTATGATCATAAAATTGAAAACAGACCACCTAATTCGTCCCCATGACGAATTAAATTTCTAGTTAGGTGGTCTGTTATCAACAGACCACCTATTGATTTCGTCAGAATTTTCTTTATTTATTTATTATTATTATTATTATTTATTTTTATTTCTTCCCGTTTTTTGTGCCCAGGATAACTCACAGTTTGGTTTAGTCAATTTGATTCAATTTTAGCACAGTCATAGGTCATTGTCATGACACGTGACTAGAACATTTTCAAGGTCATCAAGTCATCGTGACGTCATCAAGGCGCCATTTTGTGAAATCACATTATCCATTATATCTTCATGATGCATCAGCAAAGGTCATTCATATTCATATCATATATACTTTAGGTCAAGGGTCAACAGGTCATGTCATTAAAGGTCACATAAAGGTCATGACGCGCGCGTACGTGTGCGTCAAAATTTTAAAAAGCTCAAAATCACTTAACTACTACAGGAGAGTACGCATCAGGTCATTTTAAGCATTTCAAAATTTTCCGTCCGTACATGTCCCCGCGCGCGTTGCACGCGCTCATGACGCGCGGAAAAAGTCAAATTCGAAATATTTACATGATTTTGATTCCTCTTAACGTAATTGACAATTTACATTAATTTCAGTCACTCTTCATATTTCATAAGGCCGTGAGCGTGCGTCAAAGTTCAAAATCCGCGCGTACTGCTATGGGCAATATAGTGCAAATTTGATCAAAAACATGCCATTTTAAAAATCGAAATAGCTCTTCAGATAGTCCATTGACCCCCAATTTTTATATCATGGTTGGAGAAAGCATGAGTTGGAGATATGATTTCATACCACCCTGACTCGTACAAAGTGAAACAAAGTCATCATATTGGCATCTAAACTCAAACAAATGTATTTTGTTGATGACGTCATTTTTGTCTTTGTTTATTTGAGATTATCTCACTTATCGGTCATCGATCTTCTCCCAGATTTTGATATGTTGTAGCTGAGATAATTCTCTATCAGAAATATGCCATTCATTTTTCATTTGAATGACGTCATCATAGTTAAATATTCAATTAAAGGCGACAATGCATAATTTGTCATATTTGCGTGTTATGTCTATGGGAGGTCACTTTTTTCAAAACATGAATCTGCATGACAAGGTGTTTTGACCAGTATCTCGGTGGTTATTCAACAGTTTTCTCCCAAATTTTAGTATGTTGTAGCTGAGACTATTTGCTATCTAAATATTTCCTTTTTTTTCAATCAGATGTCAGGATCATGCTTATGCTCATCATCATCATTAACATTATCGTTTTTATCATCATATAACATTATCATTATCATCATCATCATCACCTTTACTATCATGATCATCATCATGGTCATCATGATCATCATTGTTTACATGTCTATATAACTTCTCCCATTCTCAATTCTATCATAAGACTAAGACAGACCACCTTATTCGTCTTCGTGACGAATTAAATTCTAGTATTTTAATTGAATTTGTACAAAAACACAATTCAATTAAAATAAATTTGTGACCACTTTTTTGTGTGCACGATTACTCAAAATTGAACCGTCCAATTTCTTTCAAATTTAACACAGTCATAGGTCATCATCTTAAGACGTGACAGGAACATTTTCAAGTTCATCAACATATCGTGACGTCATCCAGGCGCCATTTTGTGAAGTGCTCTGAGAATCAACTCATGATCATATCTTCATAACCGTAAATCATTTCTCATTCATATTTATAACAATTATGGTCAATATCCGTCCGGTCAACTTAAGGTCAATTAACGCGCGCGTACGCGTCCGTCCGCGCGTCGGTACGCGCATAAATAAAAAATGCTCATTATCACTTTTTGATCAAATTAGAGTACGTTTTAGGCCATTTCAAGCATTTCGAGAATTTTGCGTGCGCACACCTTTCCGCGCGCATAAATTTGCGCGCACGTTTTTGTTCGTAATGGTCGAACGCAACCTTAAATCGTCATTTTTTGTCTATCATAGTATTTCCCATTTTTTTCCGAACAATTTGATACCATGACCGTTAAAAAGGAAATGAGCGTCCGTTTAAGGTAAATGTCTGTGCGTGCGAGCTCTTGTAATACATAGCATATATGGTCAAAAACATGCCTATACAAAATACATTATAGCTCTTTAGGATGCAAGTTGACCCCACAATTTTTTGCGTGTCAAACTCGTGAGAAATAATCTTGCCAGTTGTAAATAACATCGCGCACCAGCTGCTGGTGACAATGACAATGTATATTACGCGTATAACAAAATGCGCACCATACACGAACTCTATTGTGACGTCACAATTAGACCCATATCTCCGTCGTTTTATCTTTGTTTACGCTGAGCTTTGAGGATGTTGTAGCTGAGAAAATAAGCTATTACAAGTGTGCCCTTTATTTTTCGATCAGATGCCGGGATCATGCTCATATTTCACTTACAAAGTGGGATTGATAATTCCATTTTCCGTTTACGTGTAATCTCTAAGGGAAATGTTTTGGTATATCGGTAACGCACTTGACTTCCGACCTCGAGGTCCCTGGTTCGAGTCCGGGCGTCTCCAACAATTTTTTTTCTTCACTTTTTTTCTCTTTTTGACCTTTCACTCTACCATCTCCTTTGAATATTAAAACACGTACAATCGCAAATAATGTAATAAACAACCATATTTACTTTATTATTACCCTATTATCACTACATCCATTACTTTTTGCGTGTAATCCTTATGGAAGATGACTTTTTCTCAAATCTTGATTCTACATTCTTGTCTTTTGCGAGCAATATCGCCGTTATTTCGGCTTGATTTTTGTTGATTTTTGAGTATGTTGTAGCTGAGACTATATACTATCTGAATGTTCTCTCATTTTTTTCAGTCTGTCATCGTAGTCTGTTGATGATAATCATCAACATCATCATGATCATCATGATCATCATCATCGTCATCACCATTACTACCAAGATCATCATGATCATCATGATGATCATTATTGTTTACATGTCTATATAACTTTTCCCTTTCTCATTATAGTAAATATTATAATCTATCATAAGACTTGAAGACAGACCACCTAATTCGTCCCCATGACGAATTAAATTTCTAGTTATTATTTATTTTTATTTCTCCCCGTTTTTTGTTCATCGGTTAATTCAAGATCGGTTGTGTTAATTTCTTTCAATTTTGACACAGTCATAGGTCATTGTCATGAGACGTGACAGTAACCTTTTCAAGGTCATCAGGTCTTCGTGACGTCATCCAGGCGCCATTTTGTTAAATCACGTTATCCATCATATCTTCATGATGCATGAGCAAAGGTCATTCATATTCATATCACATATACTTCAGGTCAAGGGTCAACAAGTCATGTCATCAAAGGTCACATAAAGGTCATGACGCGCACGTACGCGCGCGTCAAAATTTTAAAATGCTCAAAATCACTTAACTATTTAAGGAGAGTACGAATCAGGTCATTTTAAGCATTTCAAAATTTTCCGTCCGTACGTGTCACCGCGCGCGTTGCGCGCGCTCATAACGCGCGAAAAAGGTCAAATTCAAATTGTTTACATGATTTAGATTCCTCTTACCGTAAATGACAATTTACATTAATTTCAGTCACTCTTGACCTTTCATAAGGCCGTGAGCGCGCGTCAAAGTTCAAAATCCGCGCGTGCTGCTATGGGCAATATAATGCAAATTTGATCAAAAACATGCCATTTTAAAAATCAAAATAGCTCTTCAGATAGTCAATTGACCCCAACTTTTATATCATGGTTAGAAAAAGCATGAGTTGGAGATATGATTTCATGTGTCATTTGACCCTCAATTAACTCATGACGTCATCATAATGGCCTCCGAACTCATAATATCAATTTGCATATTATGACGTCAGCAGATTTTTGGAAAATTGATTGTATCTCTGTAAATATTAATTAATTTTCTTTCAAATTTTGATATGTTCTACCTGAGAATATTCTCTACAAATACAGTCACCACAAAATTTCATTTTGACAAAGGTATCATGGCGTTTTTTTGCGATTAAAGGAGGCATGTCAATTTTTCACATTTTGCGTGTATTCTCTATGGGACATGACTTTTTCTCAAAACTGGATTCTACATTCTCGTCTTTCGCGAGCAATATCTCCGTCGTTTTATCTTTGTTTACGCTGAGCTTTGAGTATGTTGTAGCTGAAAAATTAAGCTATCACAAGTGTGCCTTTTATTTTTCGATCAGATGCCGGGATCATGCTCATATTTCACTTACAAAGTGGGATTTGATAATTCCTTTTTCCGTTTACGTGTAATCTCTATGGGAAATGTTTTGGTATATCGGTAACGCACTTGACTTCAGACCTCAAGGTCCCTGGTTCGAGTCCGGGTGTCTCCAACAATTTTTTTTCTTCACTTTTTTTTCTTTTTGACCTTTCACTCTACCATCTCCTTTGAATATTAAAACACGTACAATCGCAAATAATGTAATAAACAACCATATTTACTTTATTATTACCCTATTATCACTAGATCCATTACTTTTTGCGTGTAGTCCCTATGGGAGATGACTTTTTCTCAAATCTGGATTCTAAATTCTTTTCTTTTGTTAATATCGCCGTTATTTCGGCTTGATTTTTGTTGATTTTTGAGTATGTTGTAGCTGAGACTATATACTATCTAAATGTTCTCTCATTTTTTCAGTCTGTCATCGTAGTCTGTTGATGATAATCATCAACATCATCATGATCATCATCATCATCATCATCGTCATCACCATTACTATCAAGATCATCATCATCATGATCATCATGATGATCATCATTGTTTACATGTCTATATAACTTCTCCCTTTCTCAATATAGTAAATATTATAATCTATCATAAGACTTGAAGACAGACCACCTAATTCGTCCCCATGACGAATTAAATTTCTAGTTTATTTATTTATTATTATTTATTTTTATTTCTCCCCGTTTTTTGTTCATCGGTTAACTCAAGATCGGTTGTGTTAATTTCTTTCAATTTTGACACAGTCATAGGTCATTGTCATGAGACGTGACAGTAACCTTTTCAAGGTCATCAGGTCATCGTGATGTCATCCAGGCGCCATTTTGTGAAATCACGTTATCCATCATATCTTCATGATGCCTAAGCAAAGGTCATTCATATTCATATCACATATACTTCAGGTCAAGGGTCAACAAGTCATGTCATCAAAGGTCACATAAAGGTCATGACGCTCACGTACGCGCGCGTCAAAATTTTAAAATGCTCAAAATCACTTAACTAGTAAACGAGAGTACGAATCAGGTCATTTTAAGCATTTCAAAATTTTCCGTCCGTACGTGTCCCCGCGCGCGTTGTGCGCGCTCATGACGCGCGTAAATGGTCAAATTCAAAATTTTTACATGATTTAGATTCCTCTTAACGTAATTGACAAATTACATTAATTTCAGTCACTCTTCATATTTCATAAGGCCGTGAGCTGCGTCAAAGTTCAAAATCCGCGCGTGCTGCTATGGGCAATATAATGCAAATTTCATCAAAAACATGCCATTTTAAAAATCGAAATAGCTCTTCAGATAGTCCATCGACCCCCAATTTTTATATCATGGTTGGAAAAAGCATGAGTTGGAGATATGATTTCATACCACCCTGACTCGTACAAAGTGAAACAAAGTCATCATATTGGCATCTAAACTCAAACAAATGTATTTTGTTGATGACGTCATTTTTGTCTTTGTTCAATTGAGATTATCTCACTTATCTGTGATACACTTTTCTCTCAGATTTTGATATGTTGTAGCTGAGATAATTCTCTATCAAAAATATGTCATTCATTTTTCATTTCGATGACGTCATCATAGTTAAATATTGCATTAAAGGCGACAATGCATAATTTGTCATATTTGCGTGTTATGTCTATGGGAAGTCACTTTTTTCAAAACATGAATATGCATGACAATGTGTTTTGACCAGCGTCTCGGTTGTTATTCAAAATAGTTTTCAACCAAATCTTAATATGTTGTAGCTGAGACTTTATGCTATCTAAATATTTCCTCATTTTTTCAATCAGATGTCAGGATCATGCTCATACTCATCATCGTCATCATCATCATCATCAATGTCACCACCATCATCATCATCATGGTCTAAAGATGATCATCATCAACATCATCATGATCATGATCATTATCATCATCATTAACATTATCGTTTTTATCATCATATACCATTATCATTATCATCATCATCACCTTTACTATCATGATCATCATCATGTTCATCATGATCATCATTGTTTACATGTCATATATAATTTCTCCCATTCTCAAATCTATCATGAGACTTACACAGACCACCTTATTCGTCTTCGTGACGAATTAAATTTCTAGTTATTATTTATTTTTATTTCTCCCCGTTTTTTGTTCATCGGATAACTCAAGATCGGTTGTGTTAATTTCTTTCAATTTTGACACAGTCATAGGTCATTGTCATGAGACGTGACAGTAACCTTTTCAAGGTCATCAGGTCATCGTGACGTCATCCAGGTGCCATTTTGTTAAATCACGTTATCCATCATATCTTCATGATGCGTACTCAAAGTTCATTCATATTCATATCACATATACTTCAGGTCAAGGGTCAACAGGTCATGTCATCAAAGGTCACATAAAGGTCATGACGCGCGCGTATGTGCGCGTCAAAATTTAAAATTGCTCATAATCACTTAACTACTAAAGGAGAGTACGAATCAGGTCATTTTAAGCATTTCAAAATTTTCCGTCCGTACTTGTCCCCGCGCGCGGTGCGCGCGCTCACAGCGCGCGGAAAAGGTCAAATTCAAAATGCTTACATGATTTGGATTCCTCTTAACGTAATTGACAATTTACATTAATTTCAGTCACTTTTCATATTTCATAAGGCCGTGAGCGTGCGTCAAAGTTCAAAATCCGCGCGTACTGCTATGGGCAATATAATGCAAATTTGATCAAAAACATGCTACTTTATGAATCGAAATAGCTCTTCAGATAGTCCATTGACCCCCAATTTTTATATCATGGTTGGAGAAAGCATGAGTTGGAGATACGATTTCATACCACAATGACTCGTACAAAGTGAAATAAAGTCATCATATTGGCATCTAAACTCAAACAAATGTATTTCGTTGATGACGTCACTTTTGTCTTTGTTTAATTGAGATTATCTCGCTTATCAGTGATCGATTTTCTCCCAGATTTCGATATATTGTAGCTGAGATAATTTCCTATCAGAAATATATCATTTATTTTCATTTAGATGACGTCATCATAGTTAAATATTAGATTAAATGCGACAATGCATAATTTGTCATATTTGCGTGTTATGTCTATGGGAGGTCACTTTTTTCAAAACATGAATCTGCATGACAATGTGTTTTGACCAGTATCTCGGTTGTTATTCAACAGTTTTCTCCCAAATTTTAGTATTTTGTAGCTGAGACTATTTGCTATTTAAATATTTCCTCATTTTTTCAATCAGATGTCAGGATCATGCTCATGCTCATCATCGTCATCATCATCATCAATATTATCATCATCATCATCAACATCATCAATGTCACCATCATCATCATCATCATGGTCTAAAAATGATCATCATCAACATCACCATGATCATGATCATTATCATCATCATCATCATCATGGTCTGAAGATGATGATCATCAACATCACCATGATCATGATCATTATCATCATCATCATTAACATTATCGTTTTTATCATCATATAACATCATTATCATGATCATCATCACCTTTACTATCATGATTATCATCATGTTCATCATGATCATCATTGTTTACATGTCTATATAACTTCTCCCATTCTCAAATCTATCATAAGACTTAGACAGACCACCTTATTCGTCTTCGTGACGAATTAAATTTCTAGTTATTATTATTATTATTATTATTTATTTTTATTTATTTCTCCCCCCTTTTTTGTTCAGAGGATAACTCAAGATCAGTTCAGTCAAAGTCGTTCAATTTCGGCACAGTCATAGGTCATCATTATGAGACGTGACAGGAACATTTTCAAGGTCATCAAATTATCGTGACGTCATCCAGGTGCCATTTTGTGAAATCACATTATCCATCATATCTTCATGACGCGTCATCAAAGGTCATTTATATTAATATAACACATACTTCAGGTCAAGGGTCAACAGGTCATGTCATCAAAGGTCACCTAAAGGTCATGACGCGCGCGTCAAAATTTAAAATTGCTCAAAATCACTTAACTATTAAACGAGAGTACGAATCAGGTCATTTTAAGCATTTCAACATTTTCCGTCCGTTCGTGTCCCCGCGCGCGGTGTGCGCGCTCACAGCGCGCGGAAAAGGTTAAATTCAAAATGTTTACATGATTTGGATTCCTCTTAACGAAATTGACAATTTACATTAATTTCAGTCACTCTTGACCTTTCATAAGGCCGTGAGCGCGCGTCAAAGTTCAAAATCCGCGCGTGCTGCTATGGGCAATATAATGCAAATTTCATCAAAAACATGCCATTTTAAAAAACGAAATAGCTCTTCAGATAGTCCATCGACCCCCAATTTTTATATCATGGTTGGAAAGAGCATGAGTTGTAGATATGATTTCATACCACCCTGACTCGTACAAAGTGAAATAAAGTCATCATATTGGCATCTAAACTCAAACAAATGTTTTTTTTCGATGACGTCATTTTTGTCTTTGTTTAATTGAGATTATCTCACTTATCGGTGATCGATTTTCTCCCAGAATTTAATATGTTGTAGCTGAGATAATTCTCTATCAAAAATATTTCATTCATTTTTCATTTCGATGACGTCATCATAGTTAAATATTCCATTAAAGGCGACAATGCATAATTTGTCATATTTGCGTGTTATGTCTATGGGAGGTCACTTTTTTCAAAACATGAATCTGCATGACAAGGTGTTTTGACCAGTATCTCGGTTGTTATTCAACAGTTTTCTCCCACATTTTAGTATGTTGTAGCTGAGACTATTTGCTATTTAAATATTCCTTATTTTTTCAATCAGATGTCAGAATCATGCTTGTGCTCATCATCATCATTAACATTATCGTTTTTATCATCATATAACATTATCATTATCATCATCATCACCTTTACTATCATCATCATCATCATGGCCATCATGATCATCATTGTTTACATGTCTATATAACTTCTCCCATTCTCAAATCTATCATAAGACTTAGACAGACCACCTTATTCGTCTTCGTGACGAATTAAATTTCTAGTTTATTCTTTATTTTTATTTATTGTTCCCACTTTTTTGTTCCGACGATAACTCAAGATCAGTTAAGTCAATTTCGTTCAATTTTAACATAGTCATAGGTCATTGTCATAAGACGTGACAGGGACATTTTTAAGGTCATCAAGTCTTCATGACGTCATCCAGGCGCCATTTTATGTTTTTTTGGAGTACTTTCAACTCATGATCATATCTTCATAACGGAAAGGCATCTCTTATTCATATTTATCATGATTAAGGTCAATATCAGTCCGGTCAATTTAAGTTAAAAAAACGCGCGCGTATGCGTACGTCCGCGCGTCAGCGAGCGCGCAAAAAATAAAAATCCTCGAAATCGTCTCAAATTCATTTTGCATACGTTTTAGGCCATTTTAATCATTTTGCAAATAAGTGCGCATACGCACATGCGCGCGCATTTTCGCGCGTACTGGCATTTAGCAACATAAAATCGACAAATTGTCTCCGTCATCATATTTGAATCATATTGCCAAGCATTTTGATACCTTGTTCACCTTTTTCTGACCATTAATAACGGAATGAGCGTCCGTTAAGATACATGTCCGTGCGTGCGAGCTCTTATAATACATAGCATATATGGGCAAAAACATCCCATTTAAAAAATCGAAATAGCTCTTCAGATAGTCCATTGACCCCCAATTTTTAAATCATTATTTGGAAAAAGCATGAGTTGGAGATATGATTTCATACCACCCTGACTCGTACAAAGTGAAAAAAGGTCTTCATATTGGCATCTAAACTCCCAAAAATGTATTTTGTTGATGACGTCGTTTTTGTCTTTGTTTAATTGAGATTATCTCACTTATCTGTGATCGATTTTCTCTCAGATTTTGATATGTTGTAGCTGAGATAATTCTCTATTAGAAATATGCCATTTATTTTTCATTTGGATGACGTCATCATATTTAAATGTTCGATTAAAGGCGACAATGCATAATTTGTCATATTTGCGTGTTATGTCTATGGGAGGTCACTTTTTTCAAAACATGAATATGCATGACAATGTGTTTTGACCAGTATCTCGGTTGTTTTTCAACGGTTTTCTCCTAAGTTTTAGTATGTTGTAGCTGAGACTATATGCCATCTAAATATTTCCTCATTTCTTTCAATCAGATGTCAGGATCATGCTTATGCTCATCATTATCATTAACATTATCGTTTTTATCATATTACATTATCATTAACATCATCATCATCACCTTTACTATCATGATCATCATCATGGTCATCATGATCATCATTGTTTACATGCCTATATAACTTCTCCCATTCTCAAATTTATCATAAGTGAAGACAGACCACTTAATTCGTCCCCATGACGAATTAAATTTTCTAGTATCATTATTATGATTAGTCAAAACATATTCTTTCACATGATTGGTTATGAGAGCTTCCATTTCATTTTTTGAGAGAGGGGCGTTTTCAAAACTGGTCTTTACCTTTAGAAGGCTAGTTTAGATATTTATATAGCTTTTAACTATACAGACGTTCAAATACACATTAAGAGGGAATACCATACAAAATTTACACAATAATTAGCTAGGGCTAAGAATCCATAAGAATTTAGAAAGTTTAATACATCTTGTGTATTTGATGCAATAAAAAATCAGAAAGAGTTAAAGTGGGCGTAAATAAAGTAAGGTTACTTCCATGATAAACAAAAATGAGGTTAAACGCTAGACTGACTTATAAAGGGATACCAGTGTAGTCTCCCTAAGGATAGAGAGCTTTTGGTGATGGAAGAAGGGTAGGAACATGGAAGTTGAAAGGCAATCCAACATTTGTACAGGTTCATTAGTACTAAAGCAGAACAATTAGAGAGACAGGAAAGCGAAGTTTGAAATATATCGGACCAATAAAAAGAGAGTTATGAACGTTTGAAATATGAGATCACTAAATTCATATATGTGAATCTCACGTTGACAATTTGTAAACAAAAATATCATTATTTTCTGCACTCTCTCTTGGGGCACGGCTCAAGATAAATGATTGATAGCATATCATACAAAGTCCTTAAGAGGAATGACCCTCTTGATTCCTACATTTTGAAAAGAAAATGATACTTTAGTCATTTTGTGTGTAGAAACAAACTGAAAAGTAGTCCGGCACTACATCACAGTGACATTACCGATTCAGTCAATTTGATGTGCCTATATATAATAGTGATTGCAACCTTTTAACAATTCATTTCTTGGGTGTCCCATTTCGTTCAAATGTTTTACCAGCCTGCTTCCTTGATATGTCTGCCTTCTTTTAGAGTAAAAGTCTGTTGATGTTTGATTTTCCTGGAAGTCTTACCTATCAGTGATGTAGACAGCCAGGGTCACTAGGAGGCCTACAATGGAGAGAGAACATCCTATGTAGCTGAGAATCCTAAAAAGTCGTTCAACTCTCTCTGATCGTCTGGGGATGCCACTCACGTCCTGATGAGAAACAGAAAGCAACACAATGTGGAAATAGAATAAGCTAATTTGGAGATGTATATAGTTGTTTTTAAATATCATCATGATTCATCTGCAGAATTTTACAAAAATGTTTTTTCAAGAAGTATCAACAGTACAAAATGTAAACACCCGACAAGCAATGTGCCAATATTATAAGAATGCAAACTATGCTACGGCTGTGGAACTCTCTGGGATAATTTACCTTTAAATATTAGGCAAATACGTAATGGAAAGGCTTTCGAATTGGCTTTAAAGAAGCATTACGTTTTTCATCTTGCCGTTAAGTTAGGATGGTGCTGAAGAACTTTTCTTTTTGAACAGCAACCCAATGATAATCGTTATGAAGGACAGTTTTTGTTTACACTAATCAAATATGACATGAGAGGTTCTGGTTGATACTTTGAACCCTCTCTAAGCTATTACTCACATAGTACTATTTTCTGAGCGGCGCAACCCCGAAGGAAATAATAACTATGCCTATCACCGAAAATAAGCCATAATGTTGCTGGTGCCTCAAAAATAGTGGATGGTTCATTCCTTTTAAAAAAAAATATATATATAAAGGGGTTAACTATTTATAAAGTTAAAATGACAGCGAAACATGTCTTGTCTAAACTAATAATGACAAGAAATACAAGAAAATTTCTAGAATTAAGGCGGCTAACCTCAAATATATTTTCAATGCTCAGTCTCATTTATATAATTGTATGCATTGTAGGTGCAGGGCACGTATATTTGCGTGAGATACATGACATCAAATAGGGTATTTCCACAATCCACTTTCCATTTTCCCTTCATGTTTAACATCATGTGAGCCATCCCAGACCAATCCCTGCAAGGCAATTCTATTGTGTAGCATATCATAATGACAAAAAGCAGTGAAATAAATTATTTAAAACGAAATCAATAGCTATATGGGAGTAGTTACAACTGTAATTTGAAGTAGGTTAAAGTTCATAGGAAGTGACCCCTAATATGAATCTTTTAAAATAAGGATTACTCTCCTGCATTAATTCAATTTTTTTTTCAATTCAATTTGTTTATGTTTCCAACAAAAATTACAAATCAATCATATGGAAGTTGCTTTGTCGTAATCTGTAGAGGTTTCTTGGTCTTGTGGAAACTTCATCGGACTGTGAATCACATGGTTCGCAGTTCAGGTCCCCGCGAGGCCCTTATATCCTTTGGCAAGAGATCTATATACATTACATTGCCACTCATTAAAGTAGGATGGGACCGTTTATTTGTTTCGATTGGCATGTGTTTAGGCTAGTAAAAGAGCGTATGGCCGGAATAATCTCCATTGAGTGGAGCGTGTGCACTATCATGTGTGGATTAGCAATTTAATCCAATGACCGAGTTAATAATGATCAAAATGTTAAGCACTTATAAACTTAGTATTAAGTGATGTATAAACATGAATGTTATTATCATTAATATCATCATTATTGTTATCATTATTATTATTATCATTATTATTGATATCAAATTCGTATTCTTACCATAAGGACTGCAAAGTTAGTAAGATGATTGCACTGGCATTCGGTTTGTGTCTCGGAAGTGTTGGTCATATTACAGCCATCGCTTAACCAAGCGTTAATGGCATATTCCCAATACACACACTGCGGATTTCTTGCATTTTGCTGAAAGTATATATAATTGTTTTGAGAGAAGAAGACGGGTAAATTTCCTTTGATTATAGAAATTAAGACAGGGTAATTAACAAAAAATATAAACTGTTTAAGAATTGACAATCAAAACCATAGCTCCTCGGTGATCTTCCCATCTATCTCTCGTTTAGCCGTAACATTTTTTCCATTTCTTTTTTGTCTCGGTCTAATATATGTGCGGTAAAGCGACTTCCAAAGTGGGGGGAGGGGGGCACTCACAAAAAGGGAACTTTCTGGAGAGAAAAAAAGGGCATCTACACAGGGAAATCTGAAAGCGAAAATATATATTTTGATTAGACATTGGTATATACCCCAAGATTGTGATTACATTATCAGGGATGATATCAATATTTGTTTCTCTTTATATATCATACAAGATATTGCTCAAAGCATCATACTTTGCAGTTGGGTGTGATGGTCCGAATATTCATTTGCGAGCGAGCAAAGCGAGCGAGGAATTGTTTTAAAGATTTGTGAGGTTGCAGTGCGAAAAATAACATCTTATGAAGAGAAAAAAACAATCCTGACCGGTTTATAAGCACATTTTCATAACGCAAGACTGAAAATACCTTTGATAAGTAAGATAAGTAAATCATCTATAAATGTGAGCATGCTTAGCGAGCGACCTTTCGGAGAAATTGCTCTTAGTGGCTTTAAATCAGGGGCACGTTTAATGGTGAGAGGAAAAGGGGACACTTTTTGAAAGGGATAAGACACTTATTAAAAAGGAAAGGAGCACGTGGCAAAGAACAAAGTGTAGTTATTAGAGGTAAAAGTGGGGCACTTCTTACACCTGAAAGGAGGCATTCACCAGGGATGAAAAAGGCCACTTATGAGGATGGGAAACGGGCATTTGTCGACGGAAAAGAGGCACCCATCAGATTTTAATAGGGACATTTATAAGATGGGCATTTATGAAAAGAGGATAGGTCCCTTATTACAAAGGAAAAGGGGCACGTATCATTGTTAAAAGGGAAATTATCAGAGGTGAAAAGGGACACTTATCGCATCTTCAGGGGGGGCACTGACCAGATATGAAAAGGGGCACTTATGAGAATAAAAAAGGGGCACTTATATCAAAATAAGGAAAATGTGCATTTGTTGAAAAAAATACAGAAAGAAAAGGGGGACCGATCAGATTTTTAATAGATGCTTTTAATGGAAGGGGGGAAGTGGCTCTTATTAAAAAAAAACAATAACAAATTGTAATTATGAGAAGGGGAAGGAAAAAGAGCATGTATTAGATTAAAAAAAGGAGGCACGTGTCAAAATAAAAGTGGCAGATATTAGAGGTGAAAAGGGGCACTCATCAGAGCTTAAAAAGTACCTTTCAGGGGGGAAGGAGCACTTGTTAAAGTAAAACGAGCATCTCTCAGATTTGAATAGGGGCAATTATCAGAGGTGAAGGGGCACTTATCTGAAGTGAAAACGAGTAACTTCTCGTATTAAAGGGTCATTTACCACAGATGAATAGGGACACTTTTCATAGGTCAAAAGGGGCATTTGCGAGAAGGGGAAGGAGCTCTATTTTTCTTTCTAAATGGGGCACTTATAAGGAAAAGGAGCACAGGTGAAAATAAAAGGTTCGCTTATCTGAGTTGAAAAGGGGTAGTTATTAAAAAGGGAAGTAGCACTTCTTTCAAAGGAAAGACGGCACTTGTCATAGTAAAAGGGGTACCTCTTAGATTTGAATAGTGCACAGTGGTAAAGGAGGCACGTATCAACATTGATCAAGGGCACTTCTCCTACCTAAAAATGGGCACTTACTGGAGATTAAAAGGGCACTAAAATGGAAAATTGACACTTATTGCAAAGGGAAATGAGAACTTGTCGAAGGAAAAATAACAGGGGTACTTATCAGAGGTAAAAGGGGGAAGAGGCCTTTTTAGAAAAGTAAATGAGGCACTTTTAGGGTAATTGAAAAAGTGGGGGACACTTTGCCCCCCCCCCCCCTTTTTTGCTATGATTCATGATTATTTACTTCTACATTAAAGAAATGTTACGTTTTGCAGAATTTATTATACAATGTCAATTTTGCATGGAATATGAATAAAAATCAATCAATCAAAAAAATGCTTTTAGAATTTGTGCATTCTAGAACAATCACTGCCAAAGTCACGGAGGTGCACTTTTTTCCCTTTTAAAAATAATAACGTCACTCACGTATCATGAAATGTATTGTGCATAAGTCAAAAATTATTACATAACCTTGATGTATACATATCCAGTATTCGTCTCGGTGGGTTTTACAATTTTGTACAAATGACTTGAAATCTGCCCATTGAGCAGGTAGTATCTACAAACTAGCTTATGAAGAGATTGTGTATCTTACGTGTTTGTGTGCCAGTGTTATGGTGACAGGATCATTCAGATGTTTGGTTACATTCGTACCGAGGCTCGCTCCGATGATATTGGTATTGACCGTGTTATTACGACGCACATCATTGTTCCCTCCACTATGTACCACTTGGTTGTTTTGGCCACCGTCCCTTACAAACAATGCATCGTCACGGTACACAGTAAATGCTATATTCCCTATGGTGTCTTCAATGGTCTCTGGTCCCATGACGATGGCTGCTTGGACAACACCACCACGGTTACCGCTGTCGAGGTTGTCGGTAGATAGCTGGATGTCACTTTCATCAAAGGATTGGCTGTCATCACCGATGATGGAGAAGACAACCCTGCCGTGGACACCATCCGAGTAAGAGTTGATAATCTAAAGGAATGCATTATAAGATTAAAGGCTTGGTCAAATATGGGGCAATAGACCGCCGCAAAAAAAAATCGTGTAAATGAATGTGACTGCGCGCAACAAAGGACTTGCGCATGTTCACTGAGATCTGTGTTATGTCATTCGCGACAATGGTTCTCAAAAAAATGATCGCGCACGACGCTGTTCAAAAAGGCAAAACATGTTAAGGCCAGGAATACAACATTCACTGGCGGGGAAATGCATTTCATGAGGGACACATTTTTCGCTAAATGTCTGTGATTTACATCAAATAAATGGAAAAATTTATTTTTATGAACCATTATTCACTGAACTTTAACATTTTCAAAGTGTGATAATGAGTATATTCATTCAGAAATATCTTTTGTTCATGTGTTGCATGTCATGTATGGATGGACATGCCCTTTGTGGTAATGGAATAGCCCACACTCCTAAAGGTTGGGCTTTGGGCTCGTCGATTAGGCAAAAAGGCTTTTAGAAATGGTACCAAAAAAATAAGGGATGGAGTCATACTAAGTCATATAAAATGTGATTATATTTCCTTGTATTGATAAAATATTACATTGGTTATTTTTACTATTAAAACTTGCAGTACTCAAATTTTCTGCTAGTCTTCTATTTTATCTCCAAGTTCGAAATCCCCCCCCCCCTGTCTCAAACTGAAATGTAAACGCACGAGGCGATCCGTTATCGATATAGCCGGGCTTAAGCTATGGTCACAAATCAGAGCGGCGACCGACCGATTAGTAGCCTGCTCGGTCGCCGCTGGAATTTAGGCATTGCCCAGCGATTTTTGGAGAAGTGGAGCAGGCTGTAGAGCCCCAGCGGTGCCTGGGCGGAGCCCTGTCGATTTCCCGTCGGTCGATTTTAGATCAAAACTGGGCGAAAGGCTGCCGACCGATTTTGGACTAGCCGCCCAGTGATCGACTGATCTCCCGGCGGCGACCGGGCGGCGACTGCTCGACAGCCTTTGACCTAGCGCCTCCGATTTTTGACCTAAATCGCTCGACGGTGAATGCTCGATTAGGTCGGCGCCCGGGCGGCTACCGCCCGGCCACCGAGCGTAGGCTGGGCGGCGAGTGAAAGTTGGCAGGCGCCGCCCGAAATTAAATTCCGCGCTGGCTGATGTTAACGATATTGCACGACGGCCGGCCAGTGATCGGCGGGGCTCCTAAATACGCTCGGTGTCCGGTCGGTCGCGACCCGGGCACCGAACTAATCGAACGTTTGCCGCCGAGCGATTTAGGTCAAAAATCTAAGCTGCACGGTCAAAGGCTGCCGACCGATTTTGGACTTGCCGCCAAGTGACCGACTGATCTCCCAGCGGCGACCGGGTCGCAACCGGGCGGCGACTGCTCGACAGCCTTTGACCTAGCGGCTTTGATGTTTTACCTAAATCGCTCGACGGTGAACGCTCGATTAGGTCGACGCCCGGGCGGCTACCGCCCGGCCACCGAGCGTAGGCTGGGCGGCGAGTGAAAGTGAGCAGGCGCCGCCCGAATTTTAACTCCGCGCTAAAACTTCAGCAGCGACCGAGCGATGCCTTAAAAACGAGCGGTGCCAAGGCGGCCGCCGCTCGGTGGCCGGGAAAAATTGGCTAAAAATCGCCCCTCGGCCGCCGAGCAGGCTACTTTTGGGTAATGTGACCATTGCATTAGCGCGGGAAAGTCTGGCTATGACGAAGCGCAGAGGAATGCCTGCAGATAGGCTGCTACGCCATTGTACGTCATTGTTTGTAATTAGCAGAATAAAATGTTGTTTCATAATGAAAAATAACAAGTTTGGGTAGGATTTCACAATATCATAGTTATGTCATGAATAATTGTTGAATATCTGAATCACAATGAGCCTTTATTTCAAGAGGTGAAAACAGCCACAAATAAATTGAACATTATGATGGGCTGGTAATTACAAACTACTGCAGAATATGTTGCCCAGTAACTAAAGACAATCGACAGAGGAAGTAATGAAGGTCAGTTCATTCACCGACACGCGAGGCCCCCCTCCCCCGGAATTTACGTAAACAAATAATGTTAAGTGGAGTTTTCCTTTATCTTGTTCAATATATTTTATATATTGTATATATACATTGTATATATTTATTCCAGAATTTACAGAAATAAAAACATGAAACAAATTTTGATAAGCTTATAAAATTACTGGCAATTTAATACTAGTTTTATGAAATTTAAAACTTTGGATTAAACTTTCTGTGTGGTGGCTCCTAAAGGACACGCAAACGCATACAAATTGACGTCTGCAACACATTTTTCGTTTTTTTTACGTCCGAGACGTGAAAATCAACAAAAATTGATGTATACCTATATGCAACACATATTTTGTCTTTTACGTCCAAGACGTGTAAAAGAAAATTGACTTATACCTTTGGTAATTTTTTCATTTTTCTGTACTCAATGGCCCTGACGTGACACGCAGACGTGAAAATATATACGTCAAATATTCACGTCTGCGTCTCACAAAAGTCATGACTGGGGGGGGGGGGACGAAATGCGAGGTAAAATCTGTTTTCCGTTGGTATCACCAATGGCGTAATGAGTAATGAGCGGGGTTTTTTTTTGTTGGGGGGGGGGGCAAAACACAATTCCGCATCACCACCACTCTTACGCGTTACATGCAGGCCCCGCGGAACGTTTTTTAAAGTGGGGAGGGGGGCTGAAGTATTTACGACCAGGTAGAGCGTGGCGAAAATTGGCGTGGGGTCTAGGGGCAAAG
Source organism: Strongylocentrotus purpuratus (assembly GCF_000002235.5). Lineage (NCBI taxonomy): Eukaryota > Metazoa > Echinodermata > Echinoidea > Camarodonta > Strongylocentrotidae > Strongylocentrotus > Strongylocentrotus purpuratus. The sequence goes on along the minus strand of NW_022145607.1, from coordinate 37,419,011 downwards.
CCCCGGCGGGGGTCAAAGACGGAAGTTCAGGGGTTACGGCATTTAATTACGGTCAGATGGGCATATTTTGACACCTTATTTTTGAAACTGGCAGGACACTAATTGGTAAGGGGTTCAGGGGGCTGAGCCCCCATAAGCTCAGGGGGTTTGGGTATTAAATTAGGGTCAGATGAGCATCCAGGGGCCGCCTTAGCGCCCCCGTGTGGGGTCCAGGGAGCAGAGCCCCCGAAAGGCTCGGAGGTTTTAGGCATTTAATCAAGGTCAGATGAGCATATTTTGATACCTTATTTGTGACACTGTCAGGTCACTATTCTTTATTTCTATTTCTATTTCTCTTTAACATATTTTTTTTGTTTAAAGTGGGGGAGCTCGAGCCCCCGATCCCCACCATTTAGTGGGCTCTGATATGTAGGCTTCTAAATAGGCATATTTTTTTGCCTGACTGTAAATATGGGAATTTTTCATTGTCCAACAAACGCAAACAAAAAGGTATGATTTACAAAAAAAGTGAGAAAAAATAATGGAAAATAATGTAATTTTAGCAACATTTGTAAATCACTGGTATCGAATTAGAAATAAAACACGTTTGAATATTATTCGGGGGCAACTGCCACCAAGCCCCCCCCCCCCTCCTCCCCCCCCCCCTACCCGCCCCAACAGTACGCCAGTGGGTATCACGGTGATACCAACGAAATACAGATTTTTATCAATATTTACTTGTTCTTTTTGAAGGATATTATGCGAGGGAGCGTAGCGACCGAGCAAAAAGACTTTTGCATTTGTATTAGTCTAAACGCTGCACTCTTGGGTCTTCCAGAGCCTACCAGTGTGTTGGTGTCTTTATTCAGTATTTGCTATAGATTTTCTTTTTGCTCATTTTCAAATTTTCCGGGGGGACGAACCCACCGGCCAGTCACAGACTCACAGCTAACATAGCTCATTCACATCGTACACAGACAATAGCGTTTGCAACAAACTGGCTCACGTCGACCAAAACTTACCATAATTTAGCGGAAACACATATAACACGCAATATATGTCCACCAGGATGAAACAAAATCACACATTTTTCGAAATAAAGTGAACAAAAAATAGAGACAGTGAACAGAAATACAAAAAAAAAGGAGAAATAAAAGATAAAAAGGGACGGTTCGTTGTCACACAATTATGCTACGTTTACATTATGTTCCCGGCGGCCGCGGCAGCCCCGTTTGCCCGAAATGGAGTGCGCCGTGGGATTTTCGCAATTTTTTTCTCTGTATTCAAGTTTTGTTAGGTCTTGTCAAGTTTTCTCAGGGTCTATCACGTTATCCGTGACGGGCCGTGTGGGAAAAGGGGCTGCTGAGTCCCGGATGGTTCCAAATTTTACTACGTTTCGGCCCGCGGTTTACCGCGGATGCCATTACGTTCCCTCCCGGCCCGTCACGTTTTGATGGGGTCCCTCACGTTTTTCACGTTCTGAACAAGGTCTGATGAGTAGATCACGTTCTGTCAAGGCTCTCTACGAATGAAACGTGGACGCCGGGCAGTTTTTAAAAAGAAGGCTTCTCAAGCAATAGCAATCATTGTATCCTGAGATTTCAACTAGACAACATCATGAATGCCCAAGATGAAGTAGATTTTGTGTTTGCAAGTTTGCTGGGTGCATACATCCAGTCTTTGCGTCACCAAGAGGAAGACCAGCAGCAGTTGCAAAGTGGAAATGCCAGAGTTCAGCAGGCAGGAAGAAGGCGATGAGGGCGGATAGGAGGGGCCAAGATCCATGTGGGTGCGCAAATGGCTATAGGAAGACAAAAGGCAGCAGGTGGGCCACTACTCGACATTTCTCACCAGAGAGCTCCGCACCGAAGATGTCAACGCCTTCCAGAACCATCTGAGGATGCCTCCAGAGCTCTTCGATGAGATCAGTAAAGAGTAACACCAGCCATCGAGAGACAAGACACGAAGTTCCGCTCTGCACTACCACCTGGACTGTAGCTGTCATTGACTCTGAAACATCTGGGCAGTGGGGACAATTACTCGTCACTCTCCTATGCGTTCCGCTATAGTAAAGCAGCCATCTGCCATATGGTGCCAGAAGTGTGCAAGGCCATCGTGGAAGTCTACAATGGCAAAATGTTCGCCGTTCCTGTGACGTCCGATGAGTGGAGAGCCCATGCCCAGGAGTTTGAAGACAAGTGGAATGTGCCTCATGCGGAGGGAGCTCTGGGCGGGAAGCATATTGCCATCAGCAAGCCACCTAACACATGCTCCTTGTACCACAACTACAAGTTTTTTTTTCAGTATCCCTCTCCTCGCCTTGGTGGATGCCCAGTTTAGTTTCATATGGATTGAAGTTCGTGGAGTGGGACACATGTCTGATGACCAAATCTATAATGACTCAGAGCTCAGTGAACTCCTCGAAGAAAGCCGGATAGGGTTGCAACCACCGTGCCCTTTGCCCGACGATGACCAGAACCAGGGCATCCCTTACTTCATCCTGGGAGACGACGCGTTTGTCTTAATAAGCTACCTGATGAAGCCGTATGGGAGATGCCAAGAGAAAAAACTAATTTTCAATTACCGGATATCCCGTGGAAGACGTGTGGTGGAGAATGCGTTCGGGATCCTGGCCAAGCGATTTAGATGCTTCCTTGGAACTTTTGAACAGGGACCAGACACAGGCTAGTCTCATTATGTTACTGCACCATTGTTTTCAATATTTGTAATCATATTTTATTACATTGTTATGATATATGTAAAGAAATAGTTTAATGATGGATACTTGCAATGTACTGAATACGGATACTTTCTGCATGTATGATAAATATATTTCAAATGCATTACAGTGCGAGACATCATTGAGGCTGCTGTCGTGCTCCACAATCCGGCGGCGGTGGACGGCGAGGATCTTCAGGCTGCTCCTGCTCCTCTAGTGGTGCGGTTGTGCGGTTGTGCCCTCTTTGGTGGCGTAGCTTGGCCTTCTTTCTTCAAAACTTTGTATTCTCATATTGAAGATGCAGTAATGTCCCGTCGATTGCTCAGACTCGAATGAAACTCCCATGCCGGGCCCGGCTTTTATATACTCCCTCCCAGACCGCGCGCACCGGATCAGAACGCACAACGCGATGTAGCGCGCCGGGCCCGTAAACCGTCACTTGCCGGTACGCGCCGTGATTGAACGAGACGACTACCAGACACCCTAGCTTGCCGTGAGAACCGTGGCAAAACGTGTCATAAACGGGACAAAATGCGCAGCAACCGTGTGGCAACCGTGACAAAACGCGCACCTAACGCGGCAGAACGTGACAAAACTTGAAAGGACCGTGAGATGCCGGAAAATACACAGGATTCCCGTCCCCATACGGACCGCCTCCAAGTTTTGCTATGGCCTATAACGTAAGGTCACGTTTTGTTGCGTTCATCCCGTTTTACTACGGCCTTCTAGGTTTCTCATCCACACTGTCGTGCCAGATTTGTTGACAGTTTAAAAATCTGGTCCGGCATCCATGGCAATCACGGCCTGACACGTTTGCCATTCCGTCCCCCGCGTTGTCTCACGTCCATTTCGTTTTGTCTAAGGTGGCCTGAAACGTGATTGCCGTGACCGCCGGGAGCATAGTGTAAACGTAGCATTACGTGGGTATCGAATGGAGGGCAAGGCATCGCGATAGCTGTAATCGGTATCACGAACGGTCTCAGGTCTCAGGTGTATGCATGCACGGTGACCCTATTGAAATTGAAAATATTTGAATGACATTATGTAACGAGTTCATAACTTAAAAAACGAGTGCAAATGTTCAGAGCGGGTCGTGATTGGTTGGGGATTTTTGTTCATTTATTGTTACATCCCGACCGAGCTCGAATGGGAGAAGACACATGGCAGGTTTTCTTCTAACAATAAATTTGAATTATTTCATTTAATGTTAAGGTTTATAGGACTAAAAGTAACGCCTGGAATCGCTTGAGACGTGTTAAATATGTGAATTTGGTTATCATGATTGTGTATAATACTTAGGTCTAAAACAAAAGCACTTCTTTTGAAGGCTTATACTAAATACTCGGGTCGCGGGGCGCTGGAAAACACTTGGGTCACGGCTAGCTGGGCCATTTTTTTTTATGGTGTCTTCAAAACGGCTTTATAAAGGGGATTTTTTTTTTTAATAATATGCCATCATGTAATCATTACGATATTCTTTGTTGGTTTCCCCTTTCATCTTATGATTTCTTATGGCATTTTTTAAAATCGTTTTTCTACATCTGCAATTCTTTCTCTTCCTTCATTTCCCCCTTCATTCCTCTTTTCTTCTAGGCGTACAAATGTAATTTGTTTCCCCTTTCTTCTATAATTTATTCTTTGTTTTCTACAATTCATCTTCTCTTTCTATATTTCCATCATTCCTTGAAATTTCCAACCTACTACGTTTTATTCCTCACTTATTTTCATATGTCAGTCTTTTAGAAATATAATTTATTTTATTATATCCCTTTGTTTCCCTTCTATTTTTTTCCATCATGTAATTCTTGATTTTCTCCACTCTTTTCTATCTATCTTTATCACTGTTAAATCTGGCCAATGAATTCTCTCAATTATCTTTTGTATATATTTTTCCTTTGTATTCCTCTCTTGGTAGAAATTTCCCACAATTCATTTTCTCACTCTTTCCATTCTTCCTTGTTACTATCCTATTATTAATAGGCCTATCATATTCCCTTGTAGTATTACACTTTCTCTAAAATCCATTTTATCCACCTACTATTTTGTCTTTCCTAATGCCAGCTTTAATTCTTGTCTTCTTATTTTTCTATCATTTAAAAAAAACAGTCGCAACTTACGACTTGTTTCTTAAGTAAATTTCCCTACGCACCCCCATTTAAAAATGGTTAAAAGCCGTCGCTAATTTAAGATAAGATTTTCCCAGCGTGTAGGGCCGATTTGAAGACACCATTAAAAAGAAATTGGCCCAGCTAGCCGTGACCCGAGTGTTTAGCATAAGCCTTTTTGAAGGGGATGGCATCTGATTTATTGAAATCTTCAGTAGTTTAAAGAAATGTCGTCGGGTGCTGTTCCATTCATATGGATAATAAAGGGAGAACGGGAAGTAAAAAAGAGTAATGCTAGGAGTCCACTGGGCCGCGCCAGTTGGCGCCAGTTTGCGCCAATGCAATTTACTGTGGCGCCTAGTGTCGCCAATAAGGTGCCTAGTGGCGTGTAGTTGCTCAAACTGCCTCCCAACTGGCTCGTGGTGGCCCGTAACGGCACCAAATTTGAATGTGGCAGCAAGAAAATTTCAAAATGTTTGAAATTTTCGTCGCGCCACTTGCATCGAGCAATCAGCGCCAAGTGTCCGCCAAGTGGCACCAAATGGCGCGAACATATCGCCCTTTGGCGCAAACAATCCGCCTATTGGAATCCACTGGAATGTAATGGCGCGCGCCAAGTTGCGCCAATGAGATTTCGCGCCACATGGCGCCCCTTGGCGCCAAGGGGCACCTTGTTTGCGCCACTACGCGAGCCAAACGGCACCCGATTGGTGACTACTTCGCGCCAAATGCCACCTGATTGCCCGCCATTCGGCGCCACTTGCCGCCTATAACAACAGGGCGGCATTGCAGGACTTTCTCACAGTGATGGCGGCAGTTCTCCAAGCTCTAGGGATGAGGTTGTGCTGGGCATCCTCCTGGTCCAACATGCGAACGTCCCATGCCTGATATTGGTTCCTGATGAGGTTGTGCAGCATGACGGCAGCTTCAATGAGCAGGCGGACTGTGTCTGGTTCCTGTCTTATCTGGCCAAGGAAGCACTGGAACCGTAGAGCCAGAATACCAAAGGCATTTTCAACCACACGCCTTGCCCTGGACAGCCTGTAGTTGAAGATCTTCTGCTGTTGGTCCATGTTACGACGGCCATAAGGCTTCATCATGTACGTCCTCATGGCGAAGGCATAGTCTCCCACGAAGAAGTACGGCATAGGGTGCTCTTCATCATCATGGGGAAGAGGAGCTGGATCTGGGATGCCTAAAGTGCCAGCTTCAATGCACTCCTTCAGTTCACTGTTGTTGTAGATCTGGGCATCAGACTGATGGCCAACCCCACCCACATCGATCCACAGGAACTGGTACTTTGAATCTACCAGAGCCATCAGGACAACCGAGAAGAACTGCTTGTAGTTGAAGTAAAGGCTGCCTGATTTGTTGGGCTTCTGGAGACGGATGTGCTTTCCATCATAGCCTCCCAGACAGTGAGGAAGATTCCATCTGGCTTCAAAATCACCTGCAACCTCAAGCCAGCCTTCATTGGTTGTGGGGAGGGAGATGACTTCTGCAGCATACTCATCCACTACCGCTCTGGCTACATCAGGGACAAACTTCTGGATGGTTTCCTTGCCCATTCGGAAGTTGAAAGACAGCTCGGCATAGGTGGCCCCATTGGCGAGATGGCGCAGGAAGACGGACAACTTGAGACCAGGGGAATGGCCTTCCTGATGTGGGTGTCCTTTTTCTGCAAGTGGGGTGTAAGCCTGACCAACAGGTCATCAAACATCTCTGGGGACACCCTGGTGTAGTTCTTGAACTTCCTCCTGTCATTCTCACTCAGCTCTTCCATCAAAGTGTGGTACTGTCCACGTTCGGCCCTCAACTGTGGGTGGAGCATGGGTCTAAACCACCAGTTGTGCTTCCTTTTCTTCTTAGGAGGCTCTTCTTCTTCAGGATTGGCCAGCATAAGTTGATAGGCAGTGGCCACCTCAGCATCTCTCATCATCTTCTGATGGAGCAGCATCATCACTCCAACATTATCAAAAGCCTCAGACATATCAAAATTGTAAATATTTAGTAGAGATGTTGTTCATACAGCAGCTGAGAAGGGTCTGAACCAGGTAGCCAATGGCCAGTATTTATTTAGTCGGCAAGTAGCGCCAAGCGGCGGCAAGTTCAAACCAATTTGGCGACCTTTGGCACAAACTAATCACCAAGTGGCGCAAAGTAGCCGTCTATTGGCGCGAATGGCGCCAACAGGGTGAATTTTGGAATCAAATGGCCGTGTAATGGCGCAAACTGGCGCGAACTGGCGCAACATTTTGGAGCAAGCCGGGTGGCATTTGGCGCACGCCATATGGCACCCAGTTTATTCCACTTGGCGACACATGCCGAGCGGACATTAATTCGGCGCCACAGCGAGCCACTACGCGCCAATCACATAATCTTTGGCGCGAACTGGCACCAACTGGCGCCGGCCCAGTGGACTCCTAGCATAAGAGTTCACGTGGTGCCCGATAGGCGGATTGTTCTGCGCCAAAGGGCGATATGTTCGCGCCATTTGGTGCCACTTGGCGGACACTTGCTCGATGCAAGTGGCGCGACGAAAATTTCAAACATTTTGAAATTTTCTTGCCGCCACATTCAAATTTGGTGCCGTTACGGGCCACCACGAGCCAGTTGGGAGGCAGTTTGAGCCACTACACGCCACTAGGCACCTTATTGGCGACACTAGGCGCCACAGTAAATTGCATTGGCGCAAACTGGCACCAACTGGCGCTGGCCCAGTGGACTCCTTACTTCCCCTTTTCTATTGTCGGAATTAATAACCATGACAATGACCTACCCTCCGCCAGGTTGCCAAATGAGCTGCGCATGCGTTAGGTTCCTTCTCGTCGAAGCCACTGACCAGGCTTGAACGCACGCGCATTGTGCGGTCCGCTGAACACTCGCACGGCAGCGAACGGGTCGAGTCTACGATTTGTATTCACGTTTGTGAGGCGGCTATCAGGCTGAATAATGTCGGAAGGAACGGGTAAATTCCATCGTCGCAGTCTTACAACTGAATTGCCATTGGAATACAATTGTAAAGTACATGTATTTACAAGTTAAAAGTACAATAGTCTAAGAACTATGACATATTATATTTTTAAATATCATAACAACTCTATATTAAAATTCAATGCTATGGTAAGGAAAAAGGGATGAGTAAGAAATAGGAGCAAGGAGCAAGGATCGACAATTAAAGGTGAGAATAGAATGAAAGAAAAAGAAAGGAATGGTAAGTAAGAGGAATATATCAAGAAACACATGTGTAATGAGCCTTCTATTAATTAGCTTTAACATTTTCATATCCTCATGACTTATACAAACCATAAACATATACAACATGTATTAACAATTATTATACTATACATTTGACAATAAAACATCAAGTATTGTAGTATTGTAGTAATATCTGTTGTTACTCTATAATGTTAAACCCCCTGTCAGTCAATATCTGTATATTATTTACCCAGGGTAGCCCACATCAGTATCAATACTGCTCTTCCTGCAGATCCTGTAATGTTTATTACCGGCACCTTGCCAGGTACTCGTTTACGCTCGTATAAAGCGTGGCAAGTTTTAATGTTTTGTCAAAGGACTTTAGCGCCAGGCTGGGATTCGAACCATCAACCCTTGTAACGAGAGTAGTGGATGAACCACTACACCACGATACCTCCACATGGTAGGAGAGCTGTCAGTGCATACCTATAGAGGTGACGAAGTTGAGGGGTTTAAGAACGTGACTGGAAATACAAAAGTCGTGGGTTCGATCCCAGACACATTCAGCACTAATGTCCTTTGACAAGATATTAATACATATTTGCTACTCCATACCCATAAAAGAAGTTCGGACCTGGTAGGATGAAGAGAGCCTTTGTGATATAAATTGTCACATCTATCATGGTGACTCTGTGGTAGGAATACTCCCCAGGTAGTGGAAATGGTGCACACTGTGTGCGTGCATGATTCCGATGACCGGGGTAATAATTATATCTGTAAAGCTTTTAGAGACGGTATTCCATATTAAGCACTTGTTAGAGTACTAAAGTACTAACGTCATATTCACTCTTCGTCCAGGTTACTGGTTCTAAATAACAGAGCCTGCACAATTTATTCAAGTAATGGCCTGGAGCAGGGGCAAAGTCAGTGTTTGGGGCTGATGTAATCACCACACCATTGTTTAACACAAAATTGTTTTGAACAAGCAACCTTGACAACTGAGCCAGTATGAAGTCACACTTCGGTAGTGAATTTAATTCCAGATTTATGATTTCTTTCTTATTATAATACCTGTACTACGAGGTTTGATGCTACATGTTGGAAAGCCTGATTGGAAGGCACTTTGCTGGCTAGAAGGATTTCCTCCAAGGCCACGGTGGCTCTGCTGACAGCACCATCCATCATCTCCGCCTCCATGATCAAGCCTTTGTCTAACGTGGCCAGGATGCTTAAGATGTCAACAACTGAGGCAACATTCTAGTATAAAACAACAAAAAGCTATTACAACGATGATGATGGTGACAATAGGCCCTAAAAATGGCAATACTAATAATACCTGTAATAATCATTATAATAATAATAATGATCATAATAACAATCATGATAATTATAATGATGTTTATAATGATAATAAATAAAGTCATAATAATGACGATGATAATAATCATAATAATCATCATAATAATAATCGTGATAATAATAATAATAACAATAATAATGATAATAACAATAATACTACTACTACAAATAATAATAATCGTAACAAGAAATTTAATTCATCATTGGAACGATTTAGGTGGTTTGTTATTTAATCTGAATAACTGGAAGACTATGATATCCTTTGAAGGAGATTAGAATCATATATTATATGGGACGAATTGATGTTGCAGTATACATTGCAGATCATGATGGTGGTAATAGGAATGATGACGATGATCATAAGGATAATAGTAGAGATGACATTTATGACTAGGACAAATGATGAGGATAACGATCATGCTGATTTAAAAATCATGTTTATATAGGTGATGGAATGTGAAGCAAGTACTATAATCACTATACTCAAATACTCCACATATAAATTACGCGTAAACGGAAAATGGGATTCTCAAATCACATTTTGTGGTTAAAATATCACCATGATCCCAACATCTGATTTCAGAATAAATGTCCTCGGCTCGTGCTATTGTGTCTTCATCTTGATATGTGCAAAACCAAAGTCGATCCAGAAAAAAATTATTGGTCTCATATTACCACGGTATATTATGTGGAGATGTCGGTTCGTTCATTTGACTCTCAAAAGATCAGGGTTGAGGGTTCAAATCCCAGTCCGACACTAACGTCCTTTTATCAATATTTACAGAGATGCAATCAATTTTCTATAAATATATGCTGACGTCATTATATGCAAATTCGTATTTTGAGTTCCAAGGCCATTATGGTGATGTTACGATATATTTACTGGCCAAATAAGACGTGAAATCATATTTCAGACTCATACTCTATCCAATCATGAACAAATGGGTGTTCCCTTAGCCTCCCAAGGAGCTATAATGGATTTTGTATAGGTATGTTTTTGCCCATATATGTTATGTACTACAAAAGCTCGCGCGCACGGACATTTATCTTGAACGGACGCTCATTCTGTTATTAATGGTCATAAAGAGATAAACATCAACCAGAGCCCCGCCTTAGGGCCCTTGGTGGGGTCCAGGCCATTTCAAGAATCAAATTAGAAATAAACCATGATAGAATTGTATTTGGGGGGCAACTGCAAAAGCCCCCCCCCCCCCCCCCCCCCCATCAGTACGCCAGTGAGAGGGGCGAAGATGACGGGAGTGATTACCCCCATAGAGCTATATAATAAGCCTTATTGCTCTATGCTACTATACCCCCTCATTGGTTTTTAACGTTTTGTTGTCTTACAAAATTACATTATTTAGCAAAACTATAGTATAAAACAAGCAACATACTTTTTTCACACTTCATATTTACTTTGCCGGTATTTAGTGTGCAGTCCGAAGAGTGGTTTAATATTTTGTAGGTAAATTTCAGCAAGTAGGCAGGAAGGGACTTCTTAAAAGAGCAAGCGGAACCTTTATTTTTGTAGCACTGGTCTGTTTATATAACTCTTAATCTTGTAAACATATAGTGTAAACTGTGTTTACGTGATATCAACGGAATACAGATTTTCTACAATATTTACTTGTACATTTTAAAGGATATTATGCAGGGGAGCATAGCGACCGAGCGAGAAGATTTTAGCATTTTTATTAGTCTAAACGGTGCACTTTTGGGCCTTAAAAGGGCCTAAAAGTGTGTTGCACTCTTTAGTCAGTATTTGCAATACATTTTGTGATCCCCCCTAACAAAATTGAGGGGGACGTGTCCTACCCCCGCCCCACCCCCCTCCCCCCCCCCCCCCCGCCCCATGATCGCCGCCCCATATGATCATGAGTTGATTTTCGGAAACTTTCACAAAATGACGCCTGGATGATGTCACGATAACCTGATGACCTGGAAAATGTTGCTGCCACGTTTTATGACAATGACCTATGACTGTGTTAATTGAGATTGAAAGAAATTGACAGTACCGATCTTGAGTTATCCGCTGCACAAAAAAGTGGGGGTCAAATAAATTAAAATAAATAATCAAGAAAGAAAATTCTGACGAAATCAATAGGTGGTTTGTTGATGTCTGAGACAGACCACCCAATAATAATAAAAACAACAGCAATAATAGTAATGATGATAATAATAATAACAATAACAAATATGGTAATAAAAATCATAATAACAACAACAATATAAAGGGGATGTAGTCTAGTGGAAAAGTCATCGGACTGTAGCTCACAAAGTACGGGGTTCGAATCCCAGCCTGGCACTATACGTCCTTTGGCAAGATGTTAATCTACAGTTTCCACTCTCCACCCAGTTGTTAATTGGTTACCCGGTACGATGTGAGCGTAAATGTAGTTTGTTGAGCATTGGGAGGGTCTGTTAAATGGCGCCTGGCTGGAATGCTCCCTAGGGAGTGGAGAATGCGCAAACATTTTAAGTGGGCAAGCCTTAATCCGATGACTGGGGTAGGAATATATGTAAAGCACATAGATACATCGTCGGTGTATTTGGCGCTATATAAACGCGTAATAAATTATCATTATTATTACAACAACAATACTGAGAGGGTTAGAAACAAAATAAAATTATATTATTTTCCTCAACACGGTAATCTTTCATCAAATCAATGAATTATTGTTCAAAAAATAATAAAATCACCTCTTGTGTTGGTTGAGAAATTGAAACTGTCTGGTGAATTATGTCAAATGCAGCACTGACCCCAGCATAATTAATATTCTTGTCCTGGGAGATCACAGTCAAAAATGATAGAACGTCCTGGACATCAGCAGACATCAGATTCTATCAACAAAACCCACAGTTTTAAATGACCGGTTATCGGCTTTTATTCTTGTGTAATTAAGATATTTTCTTCAAACAAGTGTTACTTTATATAACTACAAATGAATCTATATATCTATGAGTCTATTTTTTTTTGTGAAGGAAATTTGAATATGAATTAGCACTACGACACAGCATAAGATACACATACTTACTCATATAGAAGACTCGCATATTTATTTCAAAATGTTCGATAATTAAAGGTTTGCGATACTGATACCAACAAAGTTAATGATTATGATTAAATCTCTTTTTTAACGATAACATTAGTATCAATAATAATAATAATTGTGATAATAATGTTTCAGTGATCGATATAAATTTAATTAATTAAGTAGATCAAGTGGATTGATTAAATGTATGTTTAGCGCCATCTACAGGCCAATAAATTTGCTGTGAGGAAATGGCACCCTTTTTTATATCCAGTTGATGGAATCTGTTTATATTGGAGGCATCCTTGTGTAATATGGATATTAAATACACATAAGAAGGCAGAATGTAGGTATGTAAAGATGCAATGTCACGAATGTTGTATATAAATATTGATATTCTTTGATTAAGTACCTTTCATGCGCACATAACTCGCGGTGTACATTACATGGGTGTAACTTACAACGTTGAACAGTAGCCAAGACGGTGTCGGCTCACAGCCAAATGTTATTGTTATTTTATGTAGATTACGTCATGCTACTGAAAGGTACACGCATGCAAGAATGTAAACACAGATTAGCCTAGTTTGAGTTAATGTACACAGATGAGTAATTTGAGTGCATAATATGAGAAATTTGGTACATGATTATACATGTTTATATTGATATAAGTGATTTGAGAAGGATACAAAGGGTGTATGTCAGGATTCTGACTTAGTTCAATTAAGCATGGTTACAGATATAGTTAGAATTATATTTAGTTTATATGTAGTGCAAGTTAATGTGTGAGATTAGAAAAAAGAGTTAAAGCAAAGGTTAAAACAAGGGGTTAATTAGAGCACGTGAGGTGCGTATTATTGATAAGAGTCACTAGGTTTTCTCTAAGTATATGTTTTCATGAACAGTTGATTTATGATCCGTTCGATCTATTTCATTTGTACAGTTTTTACGGAGCATTTTGGAGCAACGAGCAAATTGAAACAAAGAAACGACCAAGTACAAAATCAGAGATGCTTCAATTAAACATGTAATACTACTTCTACTACTACTACTACTACTACTACTCTACTACTACTACTACTACTACCACTATTTGTATTAAAATACCAAATAATAATATTGTTATAAACAAGTAAGAAATTACAACTAGATCTTTTTTCTTACGGTCTATAAGAAAAAAGATCTAGTTGAGAATGGATTAGTCCAATTTATCTTTTATTTCATTTCAAATCTTAAGTTTGTAACATGATTGTGTGGATAGAATATGATTTTCAAGCTTTTAAAGGTTAAGGACATTCCGCAGTAACATTCGTATGCACCTTAGCTGTAGAGAGCCAGCTGATCATGTATTAACTACGCACAACACCAGGAACTAACAGACTAGAATAAGATCAAGTTTACCTCTTGTAAGTAGATTAAGAGTTGATCAGCTGTTTTATTGCCACCGCAGTTATCTGAAGGTACCCATGCACAAGGGGAGATATAATCACCGGAGCAGACGGCTCGTGCTATTGGCTCTCCATCTTGATATGTGCAAAATCAAAGTCGATCCAGAATAACAATTATTATTGGTCTCATATTACCACGGTATATTATGTGGAGATGTCGGTTCGTTCTTTTGACTCTCAATATCAGGGTTGAGGGTTCAAATCCCTGTCCGACACTAACGTCCTTTGGCAAGATATTAATCCACATTTTCTACCCTCCACCCATGCAGGTGTAAATCGGCGCCTGGCAGTTCCTGGGGGAATAATGATTGCAGGGCCCCCAGAAAGAACAGCATGATGTGACGAGGCTTATCGGGGTAAAAATTAGTAATAGTATTATCATTATGATCATCAATATGTTTCTTCTTCTTCTTCATCTTCATCTTCCTTTTCTTCATCTTCTTATCACTATTATATTACTATTGCTGTCATTATTATTATTACTACTACTACTAACTGTTGTTATAATGATTTTCATGTTTTATCAAAGATGTTTCCAGTCGGTACTAATCTTAACATTCATGGTTTGCTTTCTCATGTAAGCTTAACTATCTTAAGTCCGAAGCATTTTTTGTCATATAACTGGAATATCAGAAATATTAGTTTATTTGTACCATTGACGGTGAACCATGGACAATCTCCACTCGATTCACTCCATGAATGAAGGTCTCCTGACGAAAACTGGACAATACCATACGGAGATGACCAAGAGGTGTTTGGACATAGAACTAAAAGAGAGAGAGAGAGAGAGAGAGAGAATTTGAATTTCATTATCTGTCGTTGCTGTTGAACATTTTAGGAAGTGATGCAATATGATATCTAAATTGCCTTGGTTTGCTTTCTTGAAAGTCTGTGCAATCGTGTAAAGTCCGCTGCACACCAGACGTTCCTACTGCTATCCGACTTTTGAAGAAAACGCAATTACTTTAGATATGGAAAGTTAAACAAACACCATCTTACTGACCTGTGTTTTCAATAATGAATACTAATTACCGAAATTTTAGTGCCTTTGTGCCTTGAAGTCGGCTGAAAAGCATGTTCCGCTTGAGGTCGCAGATAACTCCTGGTTTGACGTCACTGCAAACCTAGCTTTCCCCGAAATTCCTATTTTTCTATAATTCATATGATTATTCAGAACCGCGATCACAAAGTTCCAATATTCATATCAAATGATTTAGCACATATTTCCAATATCGAATCGTAGTTAGTTGTACAGTATTCACTTGGCATTAACCCATATCATTACACTACAGTGTCTCCTTTTAGTGTATCAAAATGTTGAGTCTACTTCCAATGCAGTACGTTGTGCGATTCTCCAATAAGAGCGATTTAATTGTAACTAATCATTACATGTTGTAAATTGGCAACACAGTATAAGATATAAAATCACTATTTGTATGTACAAATTGGCAAATTTTCGTTAAATTTTGTAATTGCCTTTCACATAGGTTCATCTAACAATCTTTTTCTTCTCCAAACTATGAAGGAGTTAAACACAAGATTCATTCTTGCCAATTTGAAGAGGGAAGACTGTTTCATTTAGAAAATTAAGAAATAAGAAAAAATTCTGAACTCCTTTAGGTTAAATATGATTTCAATTGAGCAAGATTCACCTGTACTTAGTACCAGAAGGATGGAAGGGTCAAAGTAACCGTCAGAGCTTGTCGCCACAGAGAATAATCCGCTCCACAGCAGGTCCATTTCTTCTTGTGTAGTCATGCTACTGTTGGCTATGTAGGCTCTCATATCAACCAACACACCGTCATCTGGTAGAAGTTGATTCACGTGAATGTAAATAGTGCCATTGGTGTCCCTCTCGGTTTCAAGCTCCTCAAACACTGCCTCAAACTATAGATATCAAATGATGCCAACATTATCATGGATGTTTAATCCAGTTGAGTATTTTTACAAAAGATTAGAAATTACCTAGCAACTGTCTTTTCTATAGGCTTTGGTTGTATCTAACCTAGACACTGGTAAAAAAATAGCAAAATATTTTTGGCTAATTTCATGTTTTCTGCCCAATGTTTATGAACTATAAGTAAAATCATTATACAATGGTTATTAATCTCAGTGGTTCAGAATGAAAAAGTGATAAAAAATAAGGAAATAGATGTATCAATGGATATTTGATAATTCTATTGCTATTACATACTGAAAAAAGAAATGAGATTAATATCTCTGTAAGCAAAGCAAATTTCCAAGTCAAATTCATATTGGACAATGGAATGAACGAATGCATGGATATGTGAAAAAAAGAAAAGATAAACATGTATGTATGTATGAAAAAGTTGCTGCTTCATGGTCAACTGACGGACGTAATATAGCACTTCTGAAATCTACAGGTAGAAAGAGAGTAATCACATCACTGTCACACTTGAACACTTAAGTTTCTGAGGCATGTATAATATTGTGTATTGATTATTGATGGAAGCCATTACATGCATGAGAGACTTGCCAGTCATACATGTCCATGAATTTATTTTTAATTTCTGTTTTTATTGGATTGGCCTCCAGAAAACATTCTTTTTTACAAGTTTTTAGCAGATTGTTATCATGTAAATACAACCTTTTTTTTCTTCATTTCATTATTTGTGTTTTTTATGGTTTTGTGAATACTTATCCTTGTGTATTTATGTAACTTATGTATATACGTGTGAATTATGCCCCTTCGTGCATCATATGAACGTGCAATCAGTAATATTGATTTGAGTACAGTTTCTCAAATTTTGTCACCTATGATTGGAGATACTGAGATTTTTGGAATAGACCAATCATATTATTTGCCCGATGACCTTAATTCTACCCTTTTGAAATATTCTTTGAACTCAATAAATTCTGTCCATATAACATATAAATTGTCGTAGTATTCTAACTTTGATAGTATTTCTTCCTTGTTGAATATTCTGAATTTTCAGTTTTCTGTCATAGGAGTAACTGAAACTTGGCTGAAAGACAACTCATTATTGTGCAATATTCAAGGTTCTAGCTTTTTACATAATATTAGTACCGAGAGGAGAGGAGGGGTGTTGGTGTGTTCATTCGGGAAAATCTGATTCATAAACATAGAGGTGATTTAGATATTAACAATGGAGTAATTGAAAGTATATTTATTGAAATAGAGAATGTATGTAATAAGAACATAATTATGGGAGTAATTTAAAGGCCACCTGATCAGTCTGTGCAAGAATTTTTAGATGTAACTGGTTCAGTTCTTCATTAAAAAAAAAACATAGAATAAAATTGTATACTTGATGGTAGATTTTAATATTAATATATTAAACGCCACATCTTGTCATGAAGCTAATGATTTTTTGAATATGCTGGTAACTTTTTCTATGTATCCACTCATTCGTCATCCTTCTCGGGTGACTGATCATTGCGTTTCTTTATTGTATAATTTTATTACTAATGATGTTACTAATAAATTAAATGGTGTTATTTTAGTTGATATCTCAGATCATTTTCCTTTCTTTAGTGTTTGTCATCATAAGATCAAGGTAAAGAAATATGTAATTAACAAAAGACAACTTAAGGACAGTAATATTTTTGAATTCAGTAAACGATTGCAAAATGTCAGATGGAATTTGAAATCAAGTGATGCTAATGTGAGCTATAGTTGTTGTTTGTCTAAATGTATTCGCATTTATGAAGAATGCTTTCCTTTGCAAGAAATAAATATAAATAGACGTAAGCATAAACCATGGATAAATAAAGAATTGATGACAAAAATTAAAAAGAAATGGAAATTATATGAAAAGTCTTTGAAAAATTCATCTGAATATAGGAAAATAGTTTATAAACAATACAGAAATAAAGTTACAAATGAAATTAAGTAAGCTAAATATCAATATTTTAAGAATAAATTTAATCATGATAAGGGTGATATAAGCCTAATTTGGAAAACTATTAATGGTGAACTCGGTATTAAATCTGTCAAACAATGTTTTGAAAAGATTGATATAAATGGTTCCACGATTACAAACAAAGAAGATATCTCTGAAAGTTAAAATGAATATTTTGTCAATATTGGTTTCAATCTAACGAATAATGTGCAATATTCCAACAGTTTCTACAATGAATATTCATTTGTTAATGATAAATCAGCATATTTTACTCCCATATCATGTAAAGTAATTATCGAAACTGTTCTTTCTTTGAAGAATGGTACCATTGCTGGTTACCATGATATTAATGTTACTGTTGTCAAAAAAAGTTATACATTTGATTGGTGTACCTCTTTGTATTGTTCCTAATCAAATGAAAATAGCTAAGGTTATTCCAGTTTTTAAAAGTGGTGATCACACTAATGTACAGAAATACCGACCTATTTTTGTGCTCCCTATTTTTTGAAAAGTGTTTATACAAGCGATTACATACTTTCTTAACATCGTGCAATATTTTGTCGGAAAATCAACATGGTTTCCAAATGGGACACTTCACATCAACTGCTCTTCTTAATTTCATTTATAAAGTTTATAATGCAATTGATTCTAGACATTTTACAATTGGTTTATTTCTTGATTTAAGTAAAGCTTTTGATACTTTAAATCACATAATTGTGTTACGTAAGTTAGAGGCTTATGGTATTCGTGACATTCTGTTGCAATTATTTAAAGATTATTTATCGAATCGTCAACATTTTGTTTCTATTCAAAATCAACAATCTTCATATTTGGCCATTCGATGTGGAGTGCCCCAGGGTTCAATAATTGGTCCTTTACTTTTTTTTAAATGTATATTAATGATATTGTGAGTTCTTCCGATTTGTTACATTTTATATTATTTGCAGATGACACCAGCGTGTTCATGTCTCATATTAATCTCTGTACACTAGTTGATCCGTTCAATTCTGAATTAAATAAATTAAGTGAATGGTTAATAAACAACAAATTAGTTTTTAATGTTGCTAAAACTCAATATATTGTATTCATTAAACGACGTTTTGAAGATAATTTTGTAATCACTTTTATTGATCATCAAATTAATCGTACTTCTTGTGTAAAATTTTTAGGTGTTCATATCGATTAATCTGTAACATGGCATGAACATGTTGGTGTCGCATGCAATCGTGTTGCCAAATCTGCTGGTATTATTTACCGTTTGAGACATTTTTCAAGACATATTTTATTTATTTACGCATTGATTTTCTCCCATGTCGATTATTGTAACCTTGCTTGGTCAAACAGTCAGGATTACTTTATTACTAAATTATTTGTTTTGCAGGAAAAAGCCATAAGAATAATTTCGAATTATTTTTATCTTCTCCCAGTTAAATTTCCTAAACGTTTATGACATTAATAAATTGAATATTGCAATATTTATTTGTACGTGTTCTAGAGGCTTATTACCATCTCCATTTACATCAACAATTGTTTTAAATTGTAACATACATAATTGTAGTACACGTAATGCTGTAGAAAACCATCTGCCAAAAGTTAGAACTAATATTTCAAAGAATACTATTCTTTTGCAAAGTTCCCCATCTATGGCTCTCTAGATTCCAATCCATCTCAAGAATCAACCTTCCGTAAATAGTTTTAAGCGTTCCTTTCGATTGTGTTTATTACATTTGTACTCATCAACTTAAATATTATTTGATTTACAACGTATATATTTGTATATTTTGTTTTCTTCTGTATTATGTCTTCCTTTTCCCCTTCTACTGTTTCCACCTCCTTTCTTTTTCTTCTCAATGTGCTGCCAATTATGTACTTTCTTTAGGGGTCAACGTTCAACAAGGCTAAATGCTCTTTTTCGTTGACCCCTCATTCGACTTAAATTTTCTTTCTGAACCTATTTTATGTTAATTTTGTCGTTTTCTTATTATCTGTTATGTTACCGTTCGACATGTATTTATGAATTTTAAATTTAAATTTGTTCCTACTCTGTATGTATTGTTTATATGTTTGTTTTTATGAAGAATGGAATAAAAATTGAATTGAATTGAATATTGTTTTCTGACTCCTTTCGTTTTCCTCTTTGCTACCCGTAAACTTTAATAAGCTTGCCGTTACAAGGAGCTGGCCAGCATTTCTTCAAAACTAATCAAGGATGTACCCTCAGACTATTAAACTGGGAACAGTGAAGAAGAATGTATAGCATTCTAATTCAGAAATATTACAAATGACTTAACAATTACCATCCCCTTACCTTTCCTTTGATATCATGCGCAAGGGTCTTGTAATCTGAAGATTCTTGATCAGCGTGAAATGTTGTGAAATTTCGTACAAGCTTGAACTTCAGATGAAAAATAGACATATCTGTATTTTAAGAAAAAATCATAGATACTATTTAAATATTTGACATTTCACAAAAGATGTTACACAAAATTCACTTGAAACGTATTTTGTGAAATGAATTTACATTTATATTAGGCTACCTTCACTACCCCCCCCCCCCCCCACAAGTAAATAGGATGTGGCATAGTTTCAAGGGGTATGTGTTGTTTGATATACATAAATGATGTTCTATATACCTCATACATAGTTTCTTATTCCTGATTGGTCAAAACTATTTCACATGACAACGATCATCTCGATCTATACTTGTAATAGTACGCCCAAAACCTGTGATAGTACTCCAAAACCCTGTGATAGTACGCCTAACCCATCCGCGACTTTTTGCACACAAAAATTGAGCGCTTTCAATTTCTTAAGTTGCTAGGCTTCAATCGCACGGTAGGCGCAGCGCGTAAGAATTCAACATGGCGAGTGACTAAGCAACTGATCGAGCTCCAACTCCGAGATTCGAATTACTAAATGAGGACCTATTCATGAATCAATAAAAAGGATGAGGTATATAAAACAAATATGGACTGCCCTGTAATCGGATGGTGGTTGAAATTATCATTCCCTCGGTGGTGTTCATACCAGCCCTTTAATCACGCCCTCGGCTTCGCCTCGGGAGTGATAGAAAGGCCGGTATGAACACCACCGAAAGAGGGATAATTTCCACCATCATCCTCATGAACAGTCAATATTTGTATAATATAGACCTGTCATGTTCTAGTGGACACGTCACCGGACTGTGGATCACATGGTTCGCGGTTAGAATCCCGCCACAGTACTAATGTCCTTTGACAAGACAGTAATTTACATTTGCCACCCGTCATCCGTACGTACGTGGTGGGTATTTATTCCTTGAACGATTTAAGCGCCTTAGGGCAGCTGGGCTAAAGCCATGTTACCAATACGACTCTGTAGGCATATTGAGTTCCCCTGGGGTGGATACGTGCGCAATATAATTAGAGCTGTTAATTATTATTATTGTCATTACTATTATAAACACAAATAAAATAAAGGATCCTGGTGCAAGTAATCCCTGGACTACAATTACATATTCTCAATGATTTGTACTGACAAATATTCCCGGATAATTATCTTTTATTATTAGGGTAATAGCATTTGGGGTAAGTTTCATAAGTGGTCATAGGAAAATAAAGAAATAGTTGGCTAGGGTCCTTGTCTAAAGTTAACAATTCGGATGTAACTGTTTTTGTGTCAAAAGATACCCTACTCCCCCCCCCCCCCCCCCCAAGAAAAAAAATACCTATGATTCTAAGCAGTGCGTGGTTGCTTTCAATATGAGTCCGTTTTCTGGGATACCGACACAGCTATAGTACGCCTGATCAGGGGGGCTCATCTCACCGATGATATAGTTAGATATATCCCGAGTGTCGGGCACCTTTCTCCCATCTCTCCACCAGTCAAAGTGCTGAACATCTTGGAATTTACAATTCAATACTACCATCTCTGATATACCTACAGTTTTATTTCTTGGGTGAATGGTAACGGATGACACACCTAGTAAGGATGAAGAAAGAGATTTCGCTACCATTCATTGTGACATTGTTCCTTATACAAATCTAAATTCTTACGGTGACTTTAGTGATTTGTTCCAACAAACGCAAATTATAAGGAGTGTGTTGTTATAACTACTTCAAATCTTTTTTTTTTTTGTGGCTATTTAGCTATTGCTATTTAGCTGAAACTACATTTACATTTCCAAATCAATGTTCAGAATTTTAAAGCATGATCTCAACAAATTTGTGATCAGTATGTTGCTTGCAATCAGTTTAAACAACTCGTTTTTATATAGAGTGCTATAACCAGAGACAAATTTGATCCATGGCTGAGGCATGACACATAACAGTCATAACAATACTCATTTTTTTAAGTGGCGGTCTTGACATAAACACCAGTTCTGATATTGTACGAGCGAATGGACTCACAATGTCCCAAATGTATCCCACAAATATTTCTATAACAGGCAAAAGATGATTGAAATGTGATATGAATTGTATTTGGCAAACAAGCAGTATTTAGTTTAGAACACATGGAGCTCATACCATCTTGTGTTTGGTCAATGTTGCATGTTGTTCCCGCGTAGAGCGATGAGCACGCACACTGTCGTTCAGCTGGTATGCAGGTACCTCCATTGAGACAAGGATTCGAGGCACAGAAGCCTATTGAGAAAAAAAAAACATTGGTTCAGAGGTATAAGCCTCAATTCCAAGGTCCGGCTCGGATAGGACTTAAAATCTTAGTCCACTGGTTGATACAATCAGTCACTTTGGAGATTTATGCACTTGAACAAATGAGCCAGAAATATCCCTAGATCTTTACAAATGTGCATTTTAGAATAATCACTGCCAAAGTGATGGAGGTATTTCTTTTTAATATGTGATTATTTACATGCCATTCTGATTCTGATTCCAGTTCGAAACTATCCTTTCAGTTCTGCTATGGTCGAGCGGCGAGTTTTTGACCAATTCTGCCCGGCGGCTGCCCGGCGGCTGCCCGGAAACCGAGCAGCGGCCGCCCAGGCATCGCTCGTTTTTAGGGCATCGCTCGGTCGCCGCTGAAGTTTTAGCGCGGAGTTAAAATTTGGGCGGCGCCTGCTCACTTTTCACTCGCCGCCCAGAATACGCTCGGTGCCTCGGCGGTCGCCGCCCGGCACCGACCTAATTGCTGGGCGATGCCTAAATTCCAGCAGCGAGCAGGCTACTGATCGGTCGGTCGCTGCTCAGATTTGTGACCATAGCATTCCTTTAATAGTAAAAACATAAAATACTTATTCATATATCCACATGTGCTGATCAAGCTGCACTGGGGAGTTTTGGGGTTAGTCCATAATAACTAGGGGTGGATGATCCTGGAGAGTTTAATAGTACATGTATTCAATTAGCTACATGTATATACAAAAAAATTGTAAGGGTGCCCTATTTTAGAGGGGCCTCACATATATTGACTACCTGGCGTATTTGTACATCAAATTACTCTATGTAATCTTTATTTATGATCCTAATTACAGAAATACAGAACAAATAAATACACTAAAACAAGAACAAACAAACAAACATTACCTTTTTCACAGGTGTTGCCCTCCCATCCTGGAGGGCAATCACAAGAGAAGGCGTTCACAAGGTTGTTACACTCTGCACCATTTAGGCATTGGTTAGAAGAACATTCATCAACATCTGTGAATTCATTCAATAAAGTAAATTTAAACTCTTCAAAGTTCAGCAATTCAAGTATGAGCGTTGATATCTCTCTTGTTACTATATTATCATACGTGACTATAATTTTATTAAAGAGTCAGTTTATAATTCTTTAAAAAAATGCCCCATTTGTAATTATTATGTGATTATTCAATGTGTAGTACACCTAAATATGGGGCTAATTCTAAAGAAAAATGCTGAAAAATACAGTGTTATTGTCAACAGTGAATTGTCCATTTGTTTGAAAGATGGAATGTGTTTTGAATGATGTTAAGGCTGTCATTATTGACAAAAACAATGCATGTTTAGCAACATTTCACTACTGACTTGGTCCATAAATAAACAAACCTTTCAATGATACCAACGTCATGTATGATAACAAAAGAGATATTAACGCTCAATCTTGAATTGCGGAATTTGTTTTGATGGGTTTTATATATTTGCACTGATTTCTACATGGGCATTATTTCCCAAAACTGTCTAAGGTAAAAGTTCGCTGGTATTTCTTTAAAACGAGTGTTACGAGATTAGCACCCGTTTGTTGGCGAACTTATATTTCTAGCAAGTTTCTGAAACCTCGCCAAGATAGCTGACGACTCGGCGCCGTTTCTTCTGGTTACCTTGTTTAAGATAATTGCTTTAGCAAAAAAGCTATGGAATTGTGTAAATACAATCACTGAAGTACAACATGATGTTTTTAGCTTATTGCTCCCTTCAATTAATGCTCATTTTGATGTAGTGACATTGCAATTTACAAATGGTTGTATCAGAATGATAACAATAAATCTAGGCACACCTTAGGTTCACTAATTGGTGCAATAAGTCACTTTGGAGATAGCCCTTGTACAAATGACCCAAATTTCCCCAGATCTTTTACACATGTGCATTTTAGAATAATCACTGCCAAAGTGATGGAGGTATTTCCTTTTATATAATTACTTTCATGTCTTTCTGATTCCAATTCCGGTTTGCAACAGGTTACCTACTTCATTATCTAAAACAATCCTTTTAGTGTTTATCATTTTAAAGACAAAAAAGGGGAAAGTAATTATTATTCGAAACATCGCTTCCGCCAAACTGTCGTTCGAGGTCTGCAAAACCTACCACTCTGATAATAGGTGCCATAACATTCAGCTTCTCTTCATTCAAATAATTTGGATAAATGAATAGATAAATCAATATCCCAAACTAAATCCATTTTAGGGAAAAGGGGAAATGGTTGCATTGGTAAAATGGACCTTCTAGTTCCAAAAGAGAAACCAACAATGCCTGACAAATAATTATGTCGTGGAAAGCATATAGATAGTGGCATTGTAGACAACAATACGTGCTTATAACTTTACATCTATATACACTGTTGGTCATAATGGTGGAATAATTATTTTTACCCCAATTTATTGAATGATTTTGACAATGATTTATTCCTAATAGATCTTGATAATAGTATACATTCACAGATTTTATTGAATGACAATCGGGGAGTGTTTGTTTTTCGTGACTGCTAAATCATGTGTGTGCTACTATGCTAATCAACTAGGGGACCTACGTCCGTAAGTTATAACTGAGAGTAATTGGGATTAATGCCTCATAAAAGGGCACTAATATAGCACATCGACACGGTTTTGATCCTTGGGGCTCACAGTAACGAGGCGCTAGGGTACGTCGACGCCCCCACAAAAACAAAAAAACAAAGAAAATGCAATAAATTTTCAATAATTCATTGCATTTTGCTCCGACCCCAACATATTAAAACAAATCTTCTTTGTGGGCATGATTTGAACCATAATGCATGGCCCTACATTAACAAAATTCCTGTTGGTGACTGGGGGAAAATTCAATGAATTATTGAAAATGTATTGCATTTTCTTTGTTTGTTTTTTTGTTTTTGTGGGGGCGTCGACGTACCCTAGCGCCCGCTGCGTACAGTCATGATTAATTGGCTAAGCAATGGCCTCGTTACTGTGAGCCCCCAGGATCAAAACCGTGTTGATGTGCTATATTAGTGCCCTTTTATGAGGCATTAATCCCCATTACTGTCAGTTATGACTTAAGGACGTAGGTCTCCTAGTTGATTAGCATAGTAGCACACACATGAAGAAGAGGGAGGCAGAGCAAGACAAGGAGACAGAGAGGGGGAGAAGGTGAAAGAGAAGAGAGAGAGATAGAAGTCGAAGAAGATGATAACATCAAATAATAATAATAATAATAATATTTAATTGTTATATAGCGCTTAATACAAATGTCTCTAAGCGCTTTACAAATTAAACTTTTACCCTGCTCATTGGAATCAGGGCTTGCCCGCACACGATATAAGAAGCGAAAGCAAAAAATAAATTTTAAAAAGAATTTGACCCACCAGGAGTCGAACCTGGGTCACCGGAATGGAAGTCAAGTGCGTTACCGATATACGAAAAAACATGTCTATTCAACCTTTCATTATTGAAAGGAGTTTTTTCCAGATGGGCTAGAGAAAGCTTAAAGATAAAGACCAGTTATGGTCATGCAATTGCATTGTGAAAGAAACGTTGTGGAATCGATCAGAAAAGGCTGATCTTCTAGCATACAAGTATTGGTGTGTACTGCAAGGTTCTGGAATCATCAAAATGATAAGAAATTTGGCCCAGTCTTCGTAAAGTTACAAGCACTGTACACAGAAATATGTACATGGGACTACGCACACATGCGCGACACGTGCGTTTATCTCTCACCCTCCAATATATAAACTAATTTACCAAATATATCAATTAGTAGGTGGTTTCCAGGCAAAATCTGTATCATCATGTATTAGTCAAAACATACTCTTTCACATGATTGGTAATAAGAGCTTCCTTTTCATTTTTGAAATTGGGGCGTTTCCAATACTGGTCTTTACCTTTAAGTAACACCAGTCTTTAAATCTGGTGACAAGTGTTAATTTACAAACTATAGGCCCTTTTGTGTACTCTCAGTCTTCTCTAAATTATTCGAGCGCATTGTTTATAAAAGAACTATTGAATTCCTTAAAAGACATTCTATTCTCAATAAACATCAATATGGTTTTCGTAGAGATTATTCAACATGTATGGCTCTTACCAGTCTTTCTAGTAAAGTCATAGACGCCTTTGAAGCAAATGAATTTGCAATTTGAGTTTTAATAGATCTGTCAAAGGCCTTTGACACAATTAATCACAATATTTACTATCTAAACTATATTGTTTTGGAATACGCGGTGTAGCTCATAAATGGTTCACCAGTTATCTTAAAAATCTATTACAATGTACTAAGTATCAAGCTCCTATTTCGGAGTTTAGGACAGTAGCATGCGAAATTCCACAGGGTAGCCTGATTGGGCCACTGTTATATTTATATGTGAATTATATTTATAAATCTGCTAATGAATTGTCTTTTATACTGTATGCAGAAGACACAAACATATTTCACAGAGATCGAAACTCGAAGTCTCTTATGGATACAGTAAAGGCAGGTCTTATATATATATATATGTGAATGGTTCAATTCAAATAAATTATCTGTAAATGTAAAGAAATTTAATTATATGATTTTTCACAATAGGACGAATCCAGATTTAAATGATCTCAATATTGTTCTTGATAATGTCATATTGCCCAGGGTAGATAAAGTCAAATTTCTTGGCGTTTATTTAGATAGTTCCTTGTAATGGAAATACCATATTTACGAATTTGAAAGTAAGGTGTCCAAAACATTGGAATTATATCCAGACTCAAACATCTATTACCCAATCACATTCTACGTATGTTATATTGTGCTCTTATACTTTCATATTTTCTTACTGTAATCTTGTTTGGGCGAATTCCTGCAAGTACAAAATTCAAAACCTTACACTATTGCAGAAGAAGATTATTCATATAATATCCTGAATGCACTATCGCTCCCATACTGGTCCCTTCTTTAAACATATTGGCCCGTATTCTTCGTGTCTAACTCCTGTTTAGTTTAACTTTAGTCGTGGCTAAGTTAGACAAGACTTCAGAATACGGGCCATTATTTTCTTGAGATTCAGTGATATCAACTTGAATCAACAGGGTATTTCCATGTATAAAAGCATGAACAACATCTTCTCATCACAATTTAGTGATCTTATCAATTTTCAATGCAACTCGGAAACCAATACGTATAATACGAAAAGCGCTGCCAACACTCATGTCTCTAAACATAGAACCCGCAGATTTCAATTTGATATTCGATACTCTGGGCAAAAAATTTGGAACACCTAACCATCTATCCTACAGAAGTCGCTCTCCTTGCAGAATTTTTCCCGTATAAGGCAAAAATGTATTTAATTGCTCGATATTAATACCTTCTCTTGTATTTATGTGTGAAAATGGCTTCTTTTGGAATTCAATAACAAGTTGTATGACCGATGATATATTTATTTTCATCACTTACGTACACGCATCAGCTGTTGCTAGGTACCATCTGTATATTCCCCAGGACAATGCTGTCGGATGAAGCTGCTGTTTGTTTGTTGATTTTGCTCGTTTTTAATGCTTTGTACCCGCTATCTATTTTTAGAATTGTAGTACTTTGTTATTCTTATGATGTAATCGCAGACACATGCACAGCCCAATTGAGTTAACCTTCTCTTTTTAAGTGAACATGCCTTCCTATACTTATTTCTCTTCTCATTTTTTCCCTTTCATTTACTATTTTTTCTTTCCTATCAACGTTCTGTTGTTCAAATATGTTATTTTCTTAATAATATCCATAATGTGTTCTCAGTAACTGTGTTAACTTATTATGGGCGTTCCTAACTCAAGCTGTGCTTTTCGGGTTTTCGCCTCCTTCCGCATCTGAATTATTTACTGTATAATCTATGTTGAAATCATTGTTCCATATACAATTTATATATACATTGTGTTTTATATTGTAATGTTGAGAAGGAAATAAATGTTTATGAATACAATAATACAAAATACAAAGTTTAAACTGTGTAGCATATTGACCATTATCGAAGATATATTGAGACAATATGACCATTGACCCCGTACAATGAGCAGTTACACCTTTGACCCTTATTGACGAAATGCAGAATGCATTTTCACAATTTTATCTTATTCCATAAAATGCTCTACCCGTCATGTTCTACCAATATGGTGCTACGCAGATTTTAAATCGGTTTTTTGGGGGCCATTACAAGAAGTGGGTTATTGATGTAGACAAATGCTCATTTCCTCTATCAAGCTCATTTTATGTATTTAATTACCAGAGAAGAAACAAATCAATCACTCAAAGAGTGTCTGAAAGTAAAGTCTAGACAGTAAATGGGTTTCATTCATTGAAAATTTGGACATGATCCAAACACCTGATTAAATAAGTACACCGTTTGTATAGCCCATGGTCTCAGCTATATCATACCAAAATTTGAGATAAAATAAAGCACAAATAAGCGAGAAAGTGCTCAAAGATGAGTGTCATGTACATTCATGATGTGAACGAAATTCACCTTCCTTAGACATAACACGCAAATTCAGAAAATTCTGACATGTGGCCTTTAATTGAATTTTGTACTATGATGACGTTATCAAAATGAAAAATGGTGGACGCTAATCTTGTAGAAAATTATCTCAGCTACAACTTATCAAAATTTGGAAGTAAATTGATCGATATATACAGAGATAAAATCAATTTTCCATAAATATGATGACGTCAAAATATTCAAATTGAAGTTTTGAGTTCGGAGGCCATTATGATGACGTCTTGAGTTAATTGAGGGTCAAATGAGACATGAAATCATATCTCCGATTCATACTCTATCACAATATGAAAACAAAAATTTGGGTCACCTTGCATCCTAAAGAGCTGCAATGGATGTTGTATAGTCATACTTTTGCCCATATATGCTATGTATTAAAAGAGCTCGCACGCACGGACATGTATCTTAAACGGACGATTTATGTTGCGAAATGCCATTATGCGCGGAAACGCGCGCGCGCAAAATTGTGAAATGCTTAAAATGAGATGATTCGTACTCTCGTTTTAATAGTTGAGTGATTTTGAGCAATTTAAAATTTTGACGCGCTTGTTTGCGCGCGTCATGACCTTTATTTGACCTTTGACTACATGACCTGTTCACCCTTGACCTGAAGTATATGTGGTATGAATATGAATGACCTTTGATAACGCGTCATGAAGATATGATGAATAATGTGATTTCACAAAATGGCGCCTGGATGACGTCATGAAGACTTGATGACCTTGAAAATGTTCCTGTCACGTCTCATGACAATGACCTATAACTCTGCCAAAATTGAACGAAATTGACAGAACTGATCTTGAGTTATCCTCGGATCAAAAAAGGGGGGAGAAATAAAAATATAGAATAAAAAAAGAAAAACTAAAATTCTGACGAAAACAATAGGTGATCTGTCGATACTGACAGACCACCTAATAAAGAATAAATAAAGGAAGAAAGAAAGAAAGAAATAAAGAAGAAAGAAAATCCAGACGAAAACAATAGGTGATCTGTCGTAGACGACAGGCCACCTAATAATAAAAAAGAAAATTCAGACGAAATTAATAGGTGATCTGTCGATATACGACAGACCACCTAATAAATACACTAAAACAAGAACAAACAAACAAACATTACCTTTTTCACAGGTGTTGCCCTCCCATCCTGGAGGGCAATCACAAGAGAAGGCGTTCACAAGGTTGTTACACTCTGCACCATTTAGGCATTGGTTAGAAGAACATTCATCAACATCTGTGAATTAATTCAATAAAGTAAATGTAAACTTCTCAAACAAAGTTCAGCAATTCATGTCTGAGCGTTGACACCTCTCTTGTTATTATATTATCATACTTGACTATACTTTTATTAAAGAGTCAGTTTATAACTCTTTACAATAATGCTCGATTTTTAATGATTATGTAATCATCAAATGTGTAGTACACCTGAATATGGGGCTAAGTCAAAGGTAAAATGCTGCTGAGTGCAGTGTTATTGTCAAAAGTGAATTCTCCATTTGTTTGAAGGATGGAATGTGTTTTGAATGATGTTGAAAAGAAAAAAAAATAGCAACATTTCACGTTTGACTTGGTACATAAATACACAAGCCTTTCAATGATACCAACATCATGTATGATAACAAGAGAGATATTAACGCTCAATCTTGAATTGCGGAACTTGTTTTGATGAGTTTTATATATTTGCACTGATTTCTACAATGGCAGCATTTCTCAAAACTGTCTTACGTACAACTTCGCTGATATTTCTTTATAACGAGTATAACAAAATTAACACGCGTTTGTCGGCGAACTTATATTTCTTGCAGTTATGTGAAACCACGCCAAGATACCTGACGACTTGGCACCGTTTCTTTTGGTTACCTTGTTTAAGATAATTGCTTTAGCCAAAAAGCGATGGAATTTAGTAAATACAATTACTAAAGTACAACATGATGTTATTGCTACCTACAATTAATGCCCATGTTGATGTAGTGACATTGCAATTTACCAATGGTTCTATCAGAACGATAACATTAAGTCTGGGCACAAAAACTTTCAGAATCGAATTATCAAGAAACAGCAAAAGAGAGAGAGAGAGAGAGAGAGAGAGAGAATAAGATATAGTAAGAAAAAGGAAGAGAAAGAAAGTAATTGGAAGACATGCTCACTGAGCCAATGGAATACATGAGCGATTTGCTTTATATGACTAATGAAGCTAACATCTTACCATGGCACCAACCTATATTTACAAGATAATATCCTGGATTACAGGAACACACGAAGCTACCCGGTGAGTTGGTGCAAGTTTGGTCGCATGGAGATCCTTCTTGGCATTCATCTACATCTGTAAAGACGATTATTAGATGATTAGAAAAAAATGTTATCAAAAGCACGCAAATCAACGCAACCTTAATACGGTGTTTGACAAAATCTTTCCCCCCATGCGCACGGCCTGGAAATGCACGTAGCGCCGATGAATAAAAAAAAACCTCAAAGTCTATTGCATTTAAACTTAGGCCATGATGCAAACAAAAATGGAACGGGACTAAGGTCAATGGACTATTAAAGTAGACATTCTCATTCATATGCTTTTAAAGATATCATGACGTTTTCCCTGAAAAATAGTCGCTGCGTGTGAACGCACAGTGAGTTCTCAACTTCTCATTGCATTGGGTATAGCTATCTGTGTGCTGTTCGCTCGAGCTTTAGCTAGCTGCTTTGTCTCGCCGAATTCACGCGATAGTAAAGTTGTAAAAATTCAACATTTGAAGCTTAATAGAGACCGATAGGAAAGAGCATGCCTTACATGAGTAGGTTCATGAGCTATATTTATCCCATACACAAAACATTGCCAATTCAGGGCAATATTTTTGTAAAGAGAGAGAGATTGAAGTGGAGAAGACCGAAGATTATATCGCGAAGCATTAGACTGCGCTATACACTAGCAGGCCTGTTTAATCGCCTTTCGTTATGGGGGACAAAACCATCACGTACGACGGGCTATGCCTCAATGAGACATCAGGTCATGCACTTTAGTCAAATACCACTGAGTATTCTAGCTGCCCGTGGAATTGGGAGATATCAATGTTTCTATTTGCATCTAGCACATGGAACTTTCTCTTGATGATGAAAATATGCCGGAAAATAAGCAAGCAAAGAAAAGAAAAAATGAAGAAAGAAATTGAAGAAAAGGCAAGGAAGAAAGTGAAATGGGATAAGAAAGAAAATGAAAAAGTATAAAATAAAATAAATGTAAAGAATAAATGAATGGAAGAAATAAAAGAATATTGAAAAAAAGAAACCAAGGAAGAAAGAAAATTAGAATATGAAAATATTCTGAAAGAAAGAAGGAAATTGTAAGAAAAATTAAATGTAAAGAAGACGAAAGCGCGGAAAAAGGTAAAGAAGCAAGAGAATATTGATACCATGTCTTCAGTTTTTTTTTCTTTCTTTTTTTCTTTTTTATCTACCTCTTGTTTTTGTATACCATTTTCTTTGTTTCTTTCCGTTCTCCTTTTTCTTGTTTTGCTCTCTAATCTTAAAAGTTCTCCTTGGTTTCTTTCTTACATTTTTCTTTCCGTTCTCGTACATGTGTAATGTGAAGAAATAATTTCATCCTATGACATAGTTCATCCGGATTAGATGTTTGGGATGCAGCTCTTAAAAGAGCCATAAATCATTTGTAAAACATGAAAAAAGGGACGAATGAAACGAAATGCAAACGCACTGTGCCATGCTGTGCATAGGAATGCAGAGTGATGTACAGTGGTTTATTGAGGAAGAACGTTTGGGGGAGCAGAACAAAATCCGCATCACCACCTGTCCACTCTTACATGTTACAAATGCAGGCCCCGCGGAACGTTTTTCAAAGTAGGGGGGGGCTAGAGTACTTACGATCGGGTAGAGCGTAGCGAGCGAAGCGAGTGGCGCTTTGGGGTTTTAAGGCAAGTGGGGTTTTAAGGCATTTAATTACAGTCAGATGGGCATATTTTGATACCTTATTGTGACACTGGCAGGTCACGAATTGGCGTGGGGTCCAGGGGGCGGAGCCCCCAGAAGCTCAGGAGTTTTAGGCATCTAATTACGGTCAGATGAGCATATTTTGATACCTCATTTGTCACACTGGCAGGTCACTATTCTTTCCTTCTTTCTGTTTTTCTTTAACATACTTTTTCCAAAAAAAGGGGAGAGCTCGAGCCCCTAAACCCCGCCGTTCTGCGGGCCCTAAAATGTAGGCTTCTAAATAAGCGTATTTTTTGCCTGACTGTAAACTTGGGAATGATTTGATATCTTCCAACAAACGCATACAAAAGTATAATTTACAAAAAAATGAGAACAAATCCCGGAAAAACATGTCATTTCAGCAACATTTGTTAATCACTGGTATCGAATTAGACATAAACCACGTTTGAAATTTATTCGGGGGGGGGCAACATGCATATTTTCCATTATCATTAGTGTCTTTAAATAATCTCTGGTGAGTGCCCCTTTTCAGGTGCGAGAAGTGCCCCATTTTCACCACTGATTTTTGCCCTCTTTACTTTGACACATGCTCCTTTTCTTTTCTAACGAGTGTCCTTTTCCCTTCTGATAAGTGCTCCTTTTTTGCATTTCTCCATAACATGTGCCCCTAATTTTGAAGCGACTAAGGGCCACTTTTCTTTAACCCGCCCCCAAGCTTGCTCGCTACGCTCGCTCGCATTTATAGTTGATATTATTATGTTAATTATGTATATTCAGTCTTTCATGATTAGATTGTGCATAAAACCACATCAGGATTGGGTTCGTTCCTCTTTATAAGCTGTAATTTTTCGCACTGCGACATCACAGATCTCAAAACGTTTGCTCCCACGCAAATGAATATTCAGACTTTCACATTCACCTGTAAAGTAGGACCATGCATGTAAAGAGAGGAACAAATATTGAAATTATCCCTAATTTAATGTGATCACAATGATGACGTACATACAGGGCCCTGGGAACGATCTTTTCACCGGGGATGCTGAGATATAATTATAAACGTAAATCGGGCCGAAATTTTCGCAACGACTCAGCCAGCCGTTGAATAAGCGGGGGGGGGGGGGGGGGGGGGGGGGGGGGGGGTAAGAGGACAGATCAACGCCAGCCGGCCGCTGAATGCCATATATTTTAAATATATCATAACCAAAAAAAATTGCAGGGGTGCTGTGCCCCCCCCCCTGGAAAAATTCCAGGGGTGCTGCAGCACCCCCAGCACCCCCGCTTCCCAGGGCCATGCGTACATACCAATGTCTAAAAAATGTATATTTTCGCTTTGAGATTTGAGAACCGCAGATTCTAATTCCGCAATGAGTTTGCGAAAATTGCCTAATGTCGCTTCTTTGCGGAAGAAGTGAGGGAGAAGAAACTCGTAGTCTCAATAAAGTAATAAGGCCTTATATTTAACCGAGTAGAGAACCGGGCGAAAAATGATGAAGCTGAATTAGCCTTGGTGTCGACTCTCTCTTAAGGACGTGTTGTATAAGAACAGCTTAGGAGGAGTGGTAAAAGCAAGTGTAATATGCCTGTCTATGCTATACCACAACATTGGGTGGTTGCACATCCCAACCAGGCGCGTACGCAGGGGGATGTTTGGGGGGTTAAACCCCCCCCCCCCCCCTTTGGTATTTTTATGTATGTAAACCCCCCTAAAAAAAAAAAAAAAGGGGGGGCCGAATTAGAATCTGCGGTTCGTGTGCAAAATCGAGAAGTTACTATAGTAACAGTTGGATGACCGCTGAGGCCCTGAAATCTAGAACGGGTTTTGGCCAAATCTACGGGCGTTCGCAGTGACGCCCCTAGTGAATCAAGTGCCTCGATACAAACTATTTCATTCACCTGATAATAATAATAGTATTTAAATAGACAGAATCCAAACTGCATACATTGGTTGTTGCAAGTTCGACAAACATTAGGGGTATTTCGCAAGCTCATTGCGGACAGAGAATCTGCGGTTCGTGTGCCAAATCGAGAAGCTGCTATAGTAACAGCAAGTTGATCGCTTAATACATGCAGTTTGCATTCTGACTATTGCGAATCCTAGACAGGTGAATAATTTGTATTGAGGAACTTCATAAAGACGTATGTATTAATTTGATTACATTACGAAAATGGCCTATTCCCTTCCACGCAATACAGTACAGACGGGACTACACGACTAGCACAACTTGTCTCGACCAAGCCACAAAACGGCTTTTTATCAAATTTAAGCAATTTAACATCAAGTTTTAAAACAATTCATGTTATATCCATATTCATGTTGTTATTGTTCAGAAACAATAATCGGGAAAAAAAAACTCAGCGAAGAGTCATTCGTGTCAGGGGCGGATCTAGGGGGGTTAGGAGGTTTAATTCCCCCCTTGGGCTGGCTAATGTGCTTTCTACCCCCCCCCCCCCCGAAATATTAGTTGGCACTTTCCCTACCCCCCCCCCCCCCCACTAAGCGAAATATTGGTCGGCGCGATTTTTCAAATGTCACCCCCCCCCCCCCCCCCCCCCCCCCCCCCCCCGCCCACGCCATAGAGAAAAGCTAGATTCGCCCATTAAAATTCGTCATCCTTCGATATTAGACGACGAAATTATCATCACCATATTCGGTACAAGCTCGCTGATTGGCTGTTTATTCACTTGGGGCGTCATTGAGAACGCCCGTAAATTTGGTCAAAACCTGTTCTGGATTTCAGTACCTCAGCGATCACCCTGCTGTTACTATAGCAGCTTCTCGATTTGGCACACGAACCGCAGATTCTCTGTCCGCAATGAGCTTGCGAAATACCCCTAATGTTTGTCGAACTTGCAACAACCAATGTATGCAGTTTGGATTCTGTCTATTGAAATACTATTATCCTTATCAGGTGAATGAAATATTTTGTATCGAGGCACTTCACAAAGACGTATGCATTAAATTTGGTTACATTACGAAAATTGCCTAAGGGCATTGCAAATGCAATACCTCCGTAGAGATACGTACGCATTCACCGAAAAGCGAAACCACGTATTGTATCGAGGACGGTCTGTGTGCGACGGCCGTAAACCTGAGTGCTCTGCTACCGCGAAGGTCTGTAAGTTGCTGAGCGAAAACTCGCTATTACTTTGTATATAGCAGGGGCGGCGATCCCGGGAGGACGGGGGGCGGGGGGACACGTCCCCCATACTCCCTCGATTTTTGTTAAGGAGGGATCGCCCCCCCCCCCCGGAAATTTTGTAAAAAGTGTCCAAAAAAGACTGCAACACACTTTTAGGCTCTGGAGGGCCCAGGAGCAGTGGCGAATCCAGGGGGCGGGGGGCCTGGGGGGCCCGGGGGGCCAGGGGGCCCGGGCCCCCTTCCCTAGGAAAGAAAACAGGTAAAAACACCCTTTTTGTGAAAAAAGAAGATGGGCAAAACAAAAAATGTCTGTATTTAGTTCCCCCTTTAGCGCAAAGCACGGAAGCTTTGACGTTTCCTTAAATTATTAGAGAAAGAAGACGAAAAATGAAAAAAAGACGAACCCTACTCTCACATGCAGGTCCCGCTGAACGTCGTTCAAAGCGGGTGGGGGAGGCTAAAGTATTAACGATCAGGTAGAGCGTAGCGTAAATTGGCATTGGGTCTAGGGGCAAAGCCCGGTAGAGCCCCCGGAAGCCCAGGGGGTATGGGCATTTATTACGATCAGATGAGCATATTTTGATACTTTATTCATGACGCTGGCAGGTCACTAATTGGGGTGGGGTCAGGGGGGCAGAGCCCCGAAACCTCAGGGGTTTTGGGCATTTAAATACGGTCAGATGAGCATATTTTAATACCTCATTATTTTGTGACACTGGCAGGTTACTATTTTTTTTTTCTCACTTTCTTTCTATTTCTCTTGAATATACTTGTTCACAAAGAGTGTGGTCGGGAAGGGGGTGGGGGCTCGAGGCCCTCGAGCCCCGCCGTTCCGCGGGCCCTGACATGTAGGCCTCTAAATACGCATATTTCTTGCCTGTCTGTAAATTTAGGAATTTGTAATTTTCCAACAAACTTAAAAGTGAGGAAAAATCTCGGAATATGTCATTTCAGCAACATTTGTAAATCACCGGTATGGAATTAAAAATAAATCACCTTTGAATTTTATTTTGGGGCAGCCCGCCCCCCCCCCCCCCCCCAAAGCCCTCTGTCAGTAGGTCAGTGCCCCCCCCCCCGATCTACACCTTGTTGGCGGTAAAAAATCGCAATTGATCTCCCTACCTATCTTCTTTCTCTTTTTTCTTCTTTCCCCTCCCTTCCTTCTCGCTCTGTAAGGTTTGCTGGGGGCGGGGGAGGCGATGGCCTTTCGGCCGATCCACACGTTGTTGGTGGGATTAATCACAACTGATCTCTCCCTTCTTTTCACCATTTTCTTTTCGTCTTCCTTTTTTTTTGTTCCCTTTTAGCTCTCCTCTTTCCCTTTCTTTCCTTCTCTCTTCTTTTTTGATGGGGGGGGGGGAGGCAACAGCCTGCTGGGGGCGGGGGTTGGGGAGCTTTTGCAAATTTGGACTTGAAATAATGCAATATCATGCATAATCTTGGAAGGAAATTTGATAATACTTAATTAAAGAAATCATTACCATCTCCCCTCATGTCCGTCATGATAAGACCATTATATAGTATAGTCTACAAACACAATCGAACTTACACACACACACACCTGAAATACACTTACATCATCCCAGGGGCGGATCTAGCATTTCCCTCTGGCATTTTTTTCACTTGAATTTTTTCCACTGGCATTTTTACCTCTGGTATGTTTCCTCTGGCATTTTAACCCGACACCTGTACGTATGCATGGGCTTATGTGCGTTTGCATTCGTGTGTGTCCACGATCGTGACTTTCTGTGTTTGACTTTACATAGTTATTTTGTGTGAAACAGTTTCAATAATAACAAATAGTTCAAGCAACCTAAAAGTACGATAAACGGATATAGTTCTGCTTCTCCATTTTTTTTTTAACACACCTTTTTGGCAAAACCGGGAGGGGGCTTTGGACGAATGGTCCCGTTCCAGTCAACCCGACGCGACGCGACGCGACACTCCCAACGCACCCTTTCGGCAAAACCGGGGGTCTTCGGACGAATGTTCGCGTTCAAGTCAACGCGACACGACGCTACCCGACCTTTCGGAATAAGCCGTCTTGACACAGTTTTCGAAAAAGCAAAAGGGCATGACGGCTTTGGACACTAGCCATAATGTTTTCGTGGGGGGGGGGGGGGTATGAAGTTATTAGGGTTTGTTCAGTTTCTTTACAATGTGTTATTTTTTTGCTTTGCAATTGAATATAACTTTGCATAGATTTGAATAACTTTGAATCTTTTTGTTTGTTTCCATTATTTCGTATCCCGCTAGTTACCCCCACCCAGCACATTTACTCCCTAGGACATTAACCTTCAGGACAATTGCCGTCCAGGACATTTCTCCCCCCCCCGGACAATTACCCTCTAGGACAATTTCCTTTCAATTACCCCAAATTACCCCCCCCCCCCCCCACCCAGGTCAGTTACGTCGACTTAAATGAATATTGTGATGGTGATGATGATGGTACGGAGCCCGGGTGGGGACATGCATGAAATAGTTTTTTTTTAGTAAGTCGTTCCCACCACTTATAAGTCGGTTATTGTGTTGGCATTCTTGTGAAATAAGCCACTGCACCGCTCATTCACTTTGTACATAGCGGTTCATTGCGTGTAATGCCTATTGGGTATCTACTTCCCCATAGACTTTACACGCAAGTGTCTGTGTGTGTACACACTCAATGACCAGTGGCTTATTTCACGAGATGGCCCAGGCATTAGTTGATTTTTTTTTATTTTTTTTTTAATTGTATTTATTATTATACTTGTTTTCTTGTATTCTTTGTCATTGTTATTTACTCTTTAATGTATGTTCCTGGAAATGAAATGAAATCAAATCAAATAAACAATAAGGAATGAGGGAAGGGACTGTCATATGGCTCTATTAAAAGTTAGAATTTTCATCTTTTTTTTTTCTTTCTTGAAACTCATAATTTTTCAATTTTTCAGAAGGAATTATTGTTGTAAATCATTTTTGTTTTGATTATTCACTAGGAGGCCACTATTATAATAAATGCTCTATAGAGACATGTTGTCTATGAGTTGTCTCCCATATATGGCGAAATTACTTATCTGGATGAACGCCGGTCCCGACCAGATAACCGAGGTCCAACTAAAATAATTCAGCAATGAGTCTGGTCCCTGGTGACGATATTGTTTTACTTATAGAGGAGGTGTAACTACATTCCAAAGTGAAGGACATATATAGATTTCTTGTAATTTTTTATTGAAAGAAAAAGAAAATAAAAAGATTCACACAGATCTCAGTACAAAATCTATAAGGACTACATAGGCACTGTGCAGGCATGTTTAGCATTTTATTCATTTTTTCTTACTCAACTTTTTTGCCAGCTTGTTCGCCTTGGACAGATTTTAATTTTTCTGTTCATGTCATATTACTGCATGTAATTAAATCAACTTGATTATCTTCCAGACTTTCCTTTGATGTTCTATGTGTTATACATACAACTCATGGACTCAGTAGCATTATGGCACTGGGCCAGCAGCTGTGGGTATGCGTTACTTGACCATTTAATTAAGGCCCAAAAGTTTAAAACAAAAAACATATATTGACCCTATATGGTAAGTGGCAACTGTCATGATAATGAATATGTATCAGATTATGCAAATGTGACACCTGTGACCTCAGGAGGTCAGATCGCATGTGCGCGATGTATATGCGATACGCGTGACTTGATACCCAGTGCGGGGAATAAACACCAGACTATGGTTTATGGAATTCAACTACTTTGTTAGTTTGTTTGCACTTAATATGTGACATTGGCGACGAGGATTAATGTTTCTTGGATGTTGAATCTGTGGCTACGAGCTGGAAAAGTTTCAACATGGCATTCGCTGGAGCGGAATTGTTAGCGCTTCGAGGAGTTCCACACTTCGATCCGACGGGTGGTGCAAGTATTGTCAGCGGCAAGTGGAAAGCTTGGCTTGAAGAGTTCGAGGCCTACGCCGATAGTCGCGGCCTGTTTCTGGACGGATGTACGCCGGCCCAGGAGGCTCAACGGAGAGCACTGTTGCTGTACACTGCGGGGCCTGTGGTAAGGGAGACTTTCAAAACACTTCCAAATAAAGGGGAGAGGAATGAGTATCAAAAAGCCACAGATGCCCTAAATGCTCATTATGTTGTCAAACCTAATGCTACGTTTCAAAGACATTTGTTCAGGAAAACAAAGCAGGAAGATGGTGAAACGGTTGCCCAATTTGTTACCAAATTACGACAGGTTGCTATTGGATGCAATTTCGTAGCTGGGGATGTAGAAAACCAAATTCTTGACCAAGTAGTTCAGTACTGCAGAGCTGATAAACTTCGCAGGAGAATGCTGGAGAAAGGAGGTGAGCTCAAGTTAAATGATGCATTGTCCATGGCTGCTGCTCTAGAAGCTGTTGAAGGTCAATTTAACTCCATGTCATTGAGAGAGAGAGAAAGGCCTAGAGCTGGTCAAGTGAATCAAGTATCATACGAGAATGACAGAAAAAAGAATTTGGAATGCTACCGATGTGGGAACAAAGGACATTTTGGGAAGGATGCATCATGTCAAGCCAAAGGAAAGATCTGTCGGAAATGTGGAGGCCAAAACCACTTTGCGACAATGTGCAAAAGTAAGGCCAAGAGCACAAGTGAGGCGAGAGGAAAATTCAGAGATGGGAAGTCCAGAGATGGAAAGAAGTATAAGAATAGAGTTCGCCAAGTGGAAGGTGAACCCAGAAATGATAGTGATGATGACAACAGCCGTGGCCGTGATCAGAGGTACTATCAATTTGCTGTGAATGGTGATCATGAGAAAGTCCCAATAATCATTGGAGGTGTCACAGTCCCAGTGATAGTAGATTCGGGAAGTGATTGCAATGTAATAGATCAGATATTGTGGGAGAAACTGAAGAAGGACAAAATCATCTGCAAATCTACTAAGAGTACCAAGAGGCTTTATCCATACACATCACATATACCATTAACAACTGTTGGATGTTTCACAGCCACCGTAGAAGTTGGCAAGATGAAGTCGACTGCAGAGTTTGTTGTCATCAAAGAAAAGGGAGAACCTTTACTGAGCAAACATACGTCTCGAGAGCTGGGAGTGCTCCAGGTGGGAATTGTACATGTAAATGCGGTACAGAGTTATGCAGGTTTAAAGCAGGAGTTTGAAGCAGTCTTCAAAGGAGTTGGGAAGTTGAAGGGCCGACAGGTGCGGTTAGCAGTGGATGGAACGGTGAAGCCAGTGGCCCAGCCTGTGCGAAGGACTCCATTTGGACTGAGAAAAAAGGTCGAGATGAAGATTGCGGAATTGATCGATCTCGACATCATTGAGCCAGTTGAACGCTCCACGCCATGGGTTAGCCCAGTTGTCATAGTTCCAAAGAGAAATGATGAAATAAGACTGTGTATCGATATGCGTAGAGTGAACGAAGCAATCATAAGAGAACGTCACCCCATTCCCACTATTGAGGAAGTCCTACAGGAGCTGTCGATTAGCAAGGTCTTTTCGAAAATAGACCTGAAGTGGGGGTACCACCAACTGGAGTTACATCCGGAGTCTAGAGAGGTGACAACCTTTGTCACTCATTGTGGGTTGTTCCGCTATAAGAGACTGTTGTTCGGAATCAATGCTGCTCCAGAGATTTATCAATATGAGATACACAGAGTGATAGCTGGGATAGAAGGAGCTGCGAACATATCAGATGACATCATTGTGCATGCATCGACCCAGAAAGAGCATGACAAGAGGTTGAAGCAGGTGCTTGGCAGACTGCGGGACGCAGGACTTACTGCAAATGCAGAAAAGTGTAAGTTTGGTGTCTCTGAGTTGGACTTCATGGGGCACAGACTGACTAGCGAGGGACTCAACCCAGGATTGGCCAAGGTGAAAGCAATTGCAGAGGCCCGTGAACCCCAGACTGCAACTGAGATGAGAAGTTTCTTGGGGCTAGTCAACTACTGCGCAAAGTTCATTCCGAACTTTGCTACATTGGCAGATCCACTGAGAAAGCTGACCAGAAAGGACACGCCATTTCAATTTGGTCATGAACAACAACAAGCGTTTAAGGCGCTGAAGGAAAGCTTAATGAGTGCAGAGACCCTGGGCTACTATGATCTAAATGCACCGACAAAGGTCATAGCGGATGCCAGTCCAGTTGGCTTAGGAGCAGTGCTGGTGCAGGTGCATGCTGATGGCCCGAGGATAGTAGCATATGCCAGCCGCTCGTTAAGTAACGTTGAAAGGAGATACTCTCAGACGGAGAAAGAAGCCCTTGGACTTGTGTGGGCTTGTGAAAGATTCCATGCGTACCTGTATGGAATAGAGTTTGATCTAGTGACTGATCACAAACCGCTTGAAGTCATTTATTCACCGAGATCTAAGCCATGTGCGAGAATAGAGCGGTGGGTTCTGAGGCTTCAACAGTACAAGTACAGGGTAGTCCACATCGCAGGAAAGTCCAACATAGCAGATCCATTGTCAAGATTGCTGAAGGATGATCAACCGAGAGAAACTTCTGTGTTGGAAACAGAAGCAGAGAGCTTTGTGCGTTTTGTGGCAGTCCAGTCAACGCCAGGTGCGGTGACAACGAAGGAAGTCGAAAGAGAATCTGAACATGATCCTGAACTCGAAGTTGTCAGAGAGTGTATTCACAGTGGACAATGGGATGATTGTCCATATAAAGCATACATTCCCATCAAGGATGAACTCTGTATAATTGGTCAGTGTGTGCTGAGAGGTAGCAGATTGGTGATTCCACAGGCACAGAGGCCAAAGATGGTGTCATTAGCTCACGAAGGACACCTGGGCATTGTTGGCACCAAACAGAATTTGAGAACCAAGGTATGGTGGCCAGGATGTGAGAAAGATGCAGAGAAATTCGTCAAGACTTGTCATGGTTGCCAAATCACAAGCAGGGGTAATCCACCAGAACCAATTCGAAGTACTATGTTGCCAACAGGACCTTGGGTGGATGTAGCTGTTGATTTCCTAGGACCACTTCCGACAGGAGAATCTATACTTGTGGTAGTTGATTATTATAGCAGATACTACGAGTATGCAATCATGAAATCAACCACTGCAGAGAAGACAGTCAAAGCCCTGGCTGAGATCTTTGGCAGACATGGGTTACCTGTGACGTTATACTCAGACAATGGACCCCAGTTCATCTCAGAAGTTTTCGCAGAGTACATGAACATTACAGGAATTCACCACCATCGGGTGACTCCTAAATGGCCCCAAGCCAACGGCGAGGTCGAAAGACAGAACCAGAGTATAGTGAAAAGGCTTAGAATTGCACAGGCAGAAGGCAAGGATTGGAAAGAGGCCTTGCTGACTTACGTCGCAGTCTACCGGGCTAGTACTCATTCGACAACGGGAAAAAGCCCGGCAGAAGTGTTGTTCGGGAGAAAGATCCGAACTAAACTACCACAAATCCAGGACATTAGTGAGGATCAGGAACTCAGAGACAGGGACCTCCAAATGAAAAGTGGTGCAAAACACTATGCAGATCTGAAGAGGGGAGCCGTACATTCTGACATAGTGCCAGGAGATAAGGTGATAGTAAGACGTGATGAAAGGAGGAAACTAGACACGCCATACTTTAGCCAGCCATACACAGTGACAGCAAGAACAGGAAGTATGGTAACTGTGAAATCACCTGACGGAGTCCTGTATAATAGGAATGTATCAAGTG
This sequence comes from Strongylocentrotus purpuratus, assembly GCF_000002235.5. Lineage (NCBI taxonomy): Eukaryota > Metazoa > Echinodermata > Echinoidea > Camarodonta > Strongylocentrotidae > Strongylocentrotus > Strongylocentrotus purpuratus. The sequence continues at coordinate 37,375,395 of NW_022145607.1, read as the reverse complement.
TAAAAAGATACATGTCCCGAGACACTCATAACGAAGCTGCCAATCCAGAGAGGACAGACGGCAATCCTGAGGCGGTGACCGGTATTCCTGAAGGGTCGGACGGTAATCCTGAGGCGGAGACCAGTACTCCTGAGGCGGTGACCAGAAATCCAGACTCAGAGGCAGCGAGCAACACATCAGGCGGTGACCAGAGACATCAAGATGGTGATACCCAAGCAGAGACAACGAACACCAACGTTCCTATGGCAGCTAGTAGACCACAACGCCAGAGAAGATTCCCTAAGCGATATGATGATTTTGTGTGATTCCAGATCAATATGGTGGGGAGGAGCTCTTTGTAAAATAGCGACAGTGATATATGAAACTACATGTGCCAAGGAGAAATGTTTGGAAATCATTGGTTGAAGCCAAGTTATGATTTAAAGGGTGTACGCCTTGCGCTGCCCATATTTGTGAAATCGACATGTTGGAGAAATCACCATGGAAACCAAGCGTACGAGGAAGTTGTGTTATGTGCTAAAATAATAAGTTCTGATATATATGTTTCAATATTACACATACATTAATCAATGTAAAAGGGTGTACGCCGAACGCTGCCCTTATTGTATGTGATAGGTGTTGCGAAAAACACAAGTTTGAGTTGGAGCATCGATCAGTTTTCAAAAATGGATTCAATCATCGAAGAGAGTATTTCCAGAAACTTCAGTTTCAGCTAGTCGTATGAACGCTTGGAGATAACAGATGATTTACACAAACCCAAAACTAGAACTCAATAGTATCCAGTGAACAGTTGAACTTTATTTGGACCACAGACCGGATGCATGAAAGATATTGCATGAAAGATATTATATTGCATGTTATGTTTTATGTTGTTCAACAAAGTTGTTTGGAAGATAAAACATTTGGGAAAAGTTTATCGACCAGATAAATTTGTTGTTTGTTAGAAGTTGTTCTTTGAAAAAAAAAGGAAGAAACAAAAGCAAATGCATCAAAGCATGTTTATTTCAGTAATTCACATATGGCTGAAACACAAGAACAAAAGAAATATTACAAGAATTTTCAGTGAAACTATAGTATAAAAATAGACCAGGATAAAGTTTCATTCTGGCAAAGGAGGGATGTCATGATAATGAATATGTATCAGATTATGCAAATGTGACACCTGTGACCTCAGGAGGTCAGATCGCATGTGCGCGATGTATATGCGATACGCGTGACTTGATACCCAGTGCGGGGAATAAACACCAGACTATGGTTTATGGAATTCAACTACTTTGTTAGTTTGTTTGCACTTAATATGTGACAGCAACCAAAACAATTTACTGTGGACTACATGTATGTTACCAAAGACACACATTCAATGGAATCTGCAAGTGGGACAATGTACATGGTTATTTGCAAGATTGGTAGATAGTGAAACACAACAAAATGAAAGTCCTATTATTAATTATTCTTAAACTAACTTGTTCTAATAACATATCAAGTAAACAAAATGAAGGTTCTCTTGATTCTTCATAATATGCCTTGGCCAAACAACTTTAAAACACAACACCATTAATGTTCTTTTATTATCCCCAATCAATTGGAATACAAGAAACGGCATGAAGGTTCTCTTGGATCTTCATGATATATATATATATGTTTGGCTCCAACATCATTAAACACCACCCTGAATGTTCGTTCATGTCACTTCATAAACCCACTTAATCCAAATCCTTTAACACCGGGGGGGGGGGGGGTACTCGCCTAGTATTATACGGGAGTGTGCCGCTCTAATGGGTTCCCTTTTCCGCCAAAATGAACCTTACAAATGGGTTTGGTTTTGTGGCTTCAGCGGCACACTCCCGTCGAATCCAAATTTGAGTACCCCCCCCCCCCCCGTCGGGTTTTAACATCATATTATGAATGTTCTGTGTATCTTTGTTGAATTCCTGGTTCTAATATGGTTTAAACTCAGCACAGTGAACAAAAATTCACTTGTTAATCAAACAAAGATGGGTTCTCTTCTATAAACAAAAAAACATCATGTTAAAAAAAAAACATTTACAGAGACAACAAGGGCAGATCTTGACAAGAAGATCCACTATCAAAACAAAGTGCAAAGTGTATCAAAATGTATAAAATATTTGGAATATTATAGTAAATGAATTTAACACCATCATTATACAAAAACATTGATGTTCTATAGTTCCTTCATGAACCAAATTGGTCCTACATCAATCTAATTCAAAATGAAGGTTCTCTTAAAGTGCTTTGAACATGATATGCCTTGTATGCATGGACATTTTAACAACAGATCATTATATAGGGTTAGCAACTTAGCATACCTCATTTCGATTACTAAAGACTGAATTGCCATAAACTCTATCTTTTTAAGTTGGGGCTTTATTGCTGCCCATATATTCTTTCTTTGGATTGGTTTTCAATTTTGTCCCTTCTGATGTCAAATACCTTTTTGATAAATTTGAGCTTATTATTCAGAGGAACATTGAATAATGTTCATACATGTATATTCATCCAATCAAAGTATATTCGGAGCAAGAAAATAAAAACGTAGCGGGAAATGGTTGTCTCTATAAATGTTAGTGAACAGATTTTCCAAAAGTGACACAGAAGATTTGTTCACCTTTCACAAAACTCGTCTATGCCCACCAAAGACTGAATGTAATGGCAAAATGAGAATTATGAGATCATCACTAAATCAAGCACACCCACATTTATCTGAAATGGTGAAATACGTTTATACAATTGGTACCAAGGTTACTTGGGAAGCCATTTTCTGAGAGTACACTTTTTTGATACACTACATTGTGTGTATAAATGCTTAACCAGATTGTTTTCTGCATATTAAATCATTCATTATAATTTGTTGGTGTTTCAACACCATATCTGAAGCATGAAGATGTTTAATACTACACCTTTGCAAATACGCACAATTGCTATCAGTGCCATATGTCTTACACCTACAATTTTAAGCTAATTAATAAATGCAAATAAATAGAGAAGACAACCTACTTTCATCTTCATAAAGCAGATGAGTTTTTCTAAGGAAGTTTAGTATAGTGGAAAAAATAAAGAGTTTTCTGCAAAATGTAATAAGGTAGTGCTATGTTTATGCTGCACATTTAATTAATGGTGTATGCTGCGTACGGGAAGTCAACTTATAACTTGGGTAAGTCTTCACGTTTCTCAAAGCCAATACACCTGTTAAGATTATTTGAAATTTTCCTGCATTAATTTAAGATATATCAAAAGCAACAAAATTCAAGATTAAACTTGAACCTGTGCAGTACCATGTAGGAAATTTACATGTAACTCGTAGCCATTAAACAAAATCAAAGTTCAAATATTCTGATACTAATACAGAATCCCACTCTTGGCGAAATTCTCGATAACTCCCATAGGTACTTGGAAGATCAAGAGTAGGCCTACATGTTTGTGCCATTGGTCGCCTGCCTGTACCTTCAATAGACGTGAATTGAACCGAGTTTGACTCTTCCTGGTTGGACGAAATAGCTGAAAAGCTCTCACAGACTTTCTTTGTTGTGGGTTGGAGCTCTTGGTATATGCTGAGAACTACCGAGGGGGTTGGAAGCTTGCTCAACAACTGAGGAGTCACGACTTCCCTCATACACTGCATCGCATAGCTCCCGTTCTGGATGATGACCTTGTGCGCCAAGTAGAACATAAGTGCTGATGCTTCCCCTTCTTTTGGTATGGTATGCCCACCTTCTTGGTCAAGGAGGTCAACGAGTGTCTCATGCTCTTCCTCTGTTGTTTTTTCCAGACAGTGCAGACCATCATTTAGGTAAAGCTTGAAAGATTCCATCAAAGTGCCAAGCAGGATTGCATCTTTACCAAATTGCATGCCAATGACGAAAGCTAGTGCCATTCTAAGAGGGAAAACGTTGTGTTCTATGAATCTTTTCACAATGATTCTTCCGACGGCTTTCCACTCTTTTGGCCCTACTTCTGGGCACAAACCTGGCACTCTGAAATCTTCCCCATCAGCATACATTTTAAGAAATTGTTTCCAAAAGATTGTGTAAACATCTCTCGACACTCCTTCTGCATTAATTCCAAGTTCGTCCACAAACTCAAATTTTAGAGGGGATGTCATCATATCAGGTGCTTTGTAATACACAGGAGTTCAGTTACAACCATGCATCTGTGCAGCTTTACCAATGAATGCTTTTTCAACTCTTCTCCCATAATTTATAGACATTGTGTTAGTAGTTGTTCCTCAATAGCAACACCTTCAGTTCTTGAGGGTAGAGTATTACTAGTGCTCGGTTGCTCATGATCATACTCACTTTCCTGCTTCTCTTCTGGTTGTGGCACCAATTCAAAGACGGTTAGATCAATTACTGACTCAACGGCAGTAACTTCAAGAAGGCTAACACATGTTTCCGGAGTCAACGGAATCATTGGTAATGTTCATCCAAGTCCTCATCTGCCTCATCAGAATAGAATGAGATTTCTTTTTCAGTTTCATTGGATGTCTTTTGACTCTTTCCCTTCTTCTTTGAGCAAATATATATTCGCAACATTTTTACTTCTGTCTCTAGGTACAGATCTTTATCATTAACCTAAGAAAATAGCTTTCCTCGAAAATCTTCCACATGGAAATAGAAATCATCCACATGACCTCTGAATGACATATTATCTGGAAAGAAAAGTCTTCTCCCCTCCTTGATGACATCGCCTGCTGTTGCTTTTTCCCCAATTTTAAATGCCTTGTTCCACCACCCTTAGATGTTCGCATCTGCTTGTACTCCATACTGGCCACATCAAAGATTTTCCACCCTATATCCATCCTCCTTTCCTCTTTTGCTGCATTCTTGTCACCAACATTTTTCTTCTGAGATTGCTTGATCTTAATTTTCAATCTGTTTACCATTGATGGCTTTGCTGCTTTTGGTGAACGAGTAGAGCATGATGGCCCTGATTCACATTTGCAAAATGTTACTACTGCTATCCGGTCTCTATATGCTGGGATGTACTCGGCAAGTTTCTTATCAACAAGCAATGGGATTATTTCCACATCAACCTAACAAGAAACAAAATTAACAAACAAAAAGATAAAATCTTATCTTTACTGAATATTAAATTAACATAAAATAATAAGATGATATACACCTGGATATCTTCCCCAAAAGTCACAATTGTGCACCACCCCCTGCAATCTATCATTTTTTAACCAGATAGTTGCTTTTTTATCGGTCAGTTTTGACGCCACTTTGTATCCAATATTTATGTGGGGTGTGTGCGTTTGTGTGTATTTGACATAAGACTTGCACCCCAAGCATCACTTTTCCAACAGCATTTCATCACATTTCCAGCATATGGTATCATTTTGCCTTCTTTGGAGATGAAGCAATGTAGGGTGCTTCCCGGAGGTGCTTCCGCTGTATGGATTGTTTCTTTATCTCTTGTTTAGCATGCTGAACTTTGATGAACCTAACGTTTATGCTGGGTTAAAATAAAGTACTTTTTGAAGAAAAAAAAATGAAATCAGCTGGATTTCCTTCAAAGGGCTCAAAATTATCCCTCTGAAGAATAGCAGAAAGCTTCCACTTGGAAATGTGATGAATTAAGATGATTTGGGATGCCACTCTGAATGTCCTGTGTCATATGTAGGTCATGAATGTAAAAGTCTAACAGATACGGAAGCAACTCTTTGATTTTTTTTCCATTGTTTTGTGTAGCTTTCTTTCTTGATTTGGGATACGTTTTTCTGCTCTACATGTACATGCTGCTGAAAGAAGGACACCTCACTCCCAATTTCAAAATATAGATATATCAAAAGGAAGTAACTCTACACATTTCCTAATAAAACAATGACATAATTTCTTCATTTACTGAGTAAACTCATTCCACAGAGTTGCGTCCTTTTGTCATAGGACAGCACCTCTCCAGCCAACTCTTGTACAGGTACTAACCTTATCTTCAACCATTTTCTGGATTATGTCTTCCTTCAGCCCTCTCTGTCTGAGGAAATCTTTCAATTTCTCCATGATGCCTATATTGCAGATGGAAAGAAAAGTGATTAGAAATGAATGAGTGAAAAGTGATGAAAAAATGAATGAGTGAAAAGTGATGAAAAAATGAAAAAAAGTTGTTGGTATGCATAATACATCCTCACCAGGTTCGAATGTGAAGGGATGGGGTGTCATACAGTAGATCTATCACATGTATTCCATTAACATTTTTTAACATGTGAGTGTTCTTTTGATTTTCATAATTGAATGGACAGGTAATAAAGTTTCTTATAGTCACATAGAACATTAAAAATGTATTTTCCCCATATGTTCAAGCCCAAGTTACTCGCAATGACAATACCAATAACAGAAGCAACAACAACAATTCAACGCAAAGCGAAGCATCCCCTCGCAGGGTACAATTTTTTTCATTCTGGTCCTTTCCTTTGGAATAAGCTGCCACTTAGTATTCGTAATTTAACTGCCCTTCATGACTTCAAAGTTGCTCTACAAACCCATCTCTTTCTAAACAGTGCTATTTAATCATGTCAACGTAGCGTAATAATTTGTGTTGTTTTAGTTTACTTTATTTTAGTTACGAAAGTTATATTTTTGTGATAGAAATACAAGTGTGTAGAGCGCCATGAGCGTCAGAGCCTGGCGGAAACCGGCGTTATATAAATATCCATATTATTATTATTATTATTAACCCAATTTTACATATATAATTAGGTTTTTTGCATATTGAATGAGCTATGATCTTTCACCTCTGACCTACATACTCCGAAATCAAACTTGCTGTGTTTTGATACCCTGTACCTTCAAATAAAATTTCATTAAAATCCATCAAACATTACTAAAGATATCGAACAGAAACCAGTTTCGAATATTTATTGAGCTATGATCTATGACCCACATACTCGGAAATTGAACTTAGGCTGTGTTTTTATACCATGTTCCTTCATATAAAATTTGATTAAAATCCGTCAATCCTCATTTAAGTTATCAAACGGAAACCAGATTCGTATATTTAATGAGCTATGACCTTTGACCTATATACTCCGAAATCGAACTCAGGCTATGTCTTGATACCTTGTTCCTTCATATCAAATTTCATTAAAATCCGTCAAACATTACTAAAGTTATCGATTGGAAACCAGATTTGTATTTTTTCGCATATTTAATGAGCTATGATATTTGACTTTTGACCTACATACTCCGAAATCAGACCTAGCCTGTATTTTGATACCATGTACATTCATATCAAACTTCATTAAAATCCGTCAAACATTACTGAAGTTATCGATCGGAAACCAGATGTGTATTTGTTCGAATATTCAATGAGCTATGACCTTTGACCTTTGAACTACATACTCCGAATTCGAAGTTCGCCTGTATTTTGATACCATGTACCTTCATATCAAACTTCATTAAAATCCGTCAAACATTACTGAAGTTATCGATTGGAAACCAAATTTGTTACGAACGGACGCACGGACGGAAAGAAGGACAGACAGCAGCGTTTCTATATCCACTCCGACTTCGCCGACGAGGGGATAAAAAATACTACTAATAACAACATTAATAAATGTGGGATATTTTGAGCACGCTATGCACCACATGTTTGTGTACACACTTTGGTCGACCCCGTCAATAGTAAATCATCCCTCCAGCCCACGTTGGAGAACCTACAATAATAACCGCGTATGTCTGGCGCTAGCGCGCTCCACGCATGTCTGGTGTGCCTTTGGCGTGTACATTCATGCGTCGAGCTCCGCGTACACTTTTTAGCATGCTCAAAAAATCCCGACGCACACAGCGAATGACGACGAATGCATAGCGTGAGTCCAGCGCGCTCGACGAACGAGTAACGAATGATGACGCACGCCTAGCGAACGACAACGCACTGGCCCAAATTGTAAATTTTCAATGCGCTGGCCATGCGTCCCCCATGCGTCCCCTCTGTGTGACCGAGCCTTTAGCTATTTTGTATGACTTGTTATAGCGGGACCTCTCTCTCTCCCTCTCCCCTTCTCTCTCTCTCTCTCTTTCTTTATCTCTCTCTCCATCTCTGTCTTTCTCACTCGCTCTCTCTATCTCTCCCCTCTCTCTATCTATCTCTCTCCCCATCTCTCTCCCCCGGAGTATATTAGTTATTACTTACTTTGTTTGAAGGGTTTTTTATTAATGATGAACAGTGCCAGTGGGTAGGATAGTTTTAGGGTGACGAGAAGGGGTGGGCATGTCATGTAGCCTGGATGGTTAGAGATAGCGGGGGAGGAGGGGATTCATTTGGTAGCATCCCCTTTAACCATCAATCCAACCCCCCCCCCCCTACTAGCCACTTACCATCCATGCAGGCTACATGACTATGCCCTCCCCCTTCTCATTACCCTAAAACTATCTTACCCACCCGGCCACAGCCACGGGCACTGTTCATAATGAATAAAACCCCTTAAAACAAAGTAGGTAATGGTAATTACTCATAGTCATATACATCATATATCCCTATAACTATAAAACACACTAAAGTATAGGATAACCCTTTTGAGGTAAGAGAGCCCCAAAAGTCAGAAAATGTTATAAAACTCCTCCGAACAGACGGATTTTTCTGTCTAGGGCTAGGCCTACGTAGACCGAAAGCTTCAGTCTCTGGTATTGACGGTTGTTCCGCTGAGATTACATCTGGTTACTCTGATCGCCTCAATACATACCCTAGCCTTTTGAAAAGGCCTCGTGGCTCTGGCTATTTTCCACGCCAATCAGCGGCTCAGATGAGTCTAGCCGGCGACAAAGAGAGATCTAGAGACCTGGGGTGAACGCGCGATCGAGTGGCGTTAGACACGAAGCCTTTTGGACTCTAGCTTTTACTGCTCTGCATGAATTATTCATAGGTACACATACTTTGGATTTAATGACCAATCAGAACGGCCATATCCCAGTTGGCTTCGTTCGTGATTCGTTCATTATCAAAACATGTAAGAAAAGGTACAAGACGAAAATAAATTTTGCCTATGATCATATAAATTATAAATACAAATATCACATTCTAATCTATTTTACATGCAAAATTACAATAAAATGGGAAGCATTTGATGATTTGAGCAAAAATAATTGTAAGTGAGATGATTGGACTTACCCTGTATATAAAATGAACCAGTCCGACTGGTTTTCGTTCAATACATGCTGACGTCGTGCGAGGATACGTTCGCTGATTGGACGCTACCATTTCGGTAGAGAACTCAAGTCGGAAACAAAGGCAAACATAAGAAATCCAAACCAGATTACTAAAGGCCTCTTGGCTGACACCATTCGCGCTGGCGTTCACTCGGGTTTTCGCGATTAGTCTCTTTTTAGTCGCTCGGCGTCAGATATCATTGTCAGACACGAGGCCTTGTCTAAAGGCTATACATAGACTGAAGTACGTCCTATGGGGTACTGTTAGGAAGGAATGGTTCGGTTCGGCCGGACCGAGATGAATGTGATACATTGTATATGCAACGAGTTTTTCCACTCTTTACGTCTTTACATATCCACTTTGGCTGCAAGATTACATTACATATTATTTTTAAAAGAAATTAAAACGGAAATATGTACTTTGACTTACGATAGCTTGCCTATTTAGATCCTAAAATAATGTTTAATCCGAGAAAGACTTGTCGTCAACATGATTTGTTGTGCAACCATCTTGATTTGAGTTAATGAATATTTAATTTTGTTTTCCGAACGTCCAATAGCTACGTACGAGTCGGCCCGGCTTGATTCGGTGATATTTGAATATTTATAAACCGATTATCAAACGCGTGATCTGATTGGCCATTGGCTATGTTTTTGTACGTTGACCCGGAAAGGTTTCGGCCGGGTCATATCATAGATTACAGGACGAATACATAAACATTGGATAACTCGTATAAAGTAAGCCCGTAAATTTCGCTTTTGCAATTACTTAATTAAAATGTTAAGAAACTTTATATAAGAAATATACATACTTCTTGGCCCGAATTCACAAAGCAAGGTTTGAGCTCAGACCAAGGTTTATGTACGTCATATGACGCGTGTCAGGTTTGAGTTCAGACCTTGGTCTGAAATGCATTTCACAAAGCCGGTTTGTCCTCAGACCAAGGTTTATGTACGTCATATGACGCGTTTCAGGTTTGAGTTCAGACCTTGGTCTGAAATTACATTTCACAAAGCAAGGTTTGTCCTCAAACCAGGTTTATGTACGTCATCAGACCCGAAATTTACAGACTGCTCAGATAGGAGGTTTGTAATTTCTCAAACCTGGTTTGAGAGCTATCAACCAATCAGGATGCAGCACTGGGTGGAGATGATTTATGCTCGATTGATTTTATCCAAATAATTTACCGCCAAAACAATCTGCGATAGTACCTGGTCAGCCCGATTTTAGTGCAATTGAAATCTCTCAATCTCTCGATCCTTTCCTTGAAATCGTAAGTATAAAACCTGAACATGTAGTCGAATCCATACTCTTCACTTTATTGACATTTCACTATGTGATATGCTTTATAACTTTCCATTTTCCATGAAATGTTCGGTGTTTTCATATTCGACGGCCTCTCAATTCCGGAGTTCAGGGACTGAGTCTGAGGGAGCTCGAGTCCAACGCCCAAGGCGGCGGCGGAGCTCGCACCCTCTGACCCTGGGCTGGAGTTGGGCATAGCCGGGCCTACAGTAGACTATATCTGAGTAGAATGACTGTCATGTTTCATTTTGTCTTGTTGTCAGCAATGCCATGACACATGCCAATTAGACTAGGCCTAGACCTACACTAGTTATTGCAAATTCATGATAATGATAATAATACCAGGCCCTAGCCTAGGCCTGGCAATGATGTCCATCACTAGCACTTGACTTGTTTCACTGGTACTGGTAGACCCTAGATACCTAAATAAATAGAAATTGAAGTGGCATCAGCAATGCCAATGTTCCCCAAAATGAATCACACTGACAAGCATAGACCAAAAGCTTCAGTCTCTCTATATCGCCGGTTGTTCACTGAGACTACGTCTGGCTCCACTAGACCCTAGACCTCCGATTATAGAATGTCAACAAATGTCAGTTTTTTTTTTTTTTAAGAAATGACCAATATCAGACGGTTATTTCTTCTTCTTCCTTTTGAGTACAGACCTCTTTACAGAGTATTATCGTACTAATACTGGGGGTGTGTGCAGGTGGACCACTACACCGGGGTTTCCCCCTACTCTAATACGAATAGTGCAGTGGGTTCTTTGAGTAGATCTATGAGTCATGAGTCTCATGACTAGCAAAACTTTTATTAAATTTAGATCTGGTTCTAATTCAGTAATTGTCTTAATTAACTGGCTTAGTCTCCAGAGCAAGGATCACCCACAAAGTCACAAGCACAAGTAACATTTCTTTATTTTAAAAACATTGTTTAAACATTTGTTTCATTTTATCTTCACTCCAGTAAAGATGGTAGAAATGCAGCTGATTCAGCATAATGAGCTGGTGTACCTGGAGGAGGAGCTGGAGCAATATATAGCAGCACAACCGGGCAGAGGCCTCTGAGATTGGGAAAACCCGCTGGATGATGAGCCTTTTGTTTTAGATTGAGGTAGACCCTACTTTTAATTCAAATTCTGTAATAATTGGGAAAGTTGCCGAAAACATGGCCAAACTACTTGATGAATATTGTTAACATAGCTATAAAAAAGGGCTTCTGTTGTAAAATCCAACCCTAGTGTCGTTATTAAAATGCAGAAATATTTCAATTCATGTTGACCGCCTAAATTCACTGTTCGTTTGCCCCGCTCCGCTGGTCTGCCTACGACCGTGCAAGCCCTCAATGCCATGCACATGTGCGTTTACATAAATTTATTCAATTTCTAAGCATTTTCTGTCATATTCCATACATTGATAGAGATTAGTTATGATATTTATTCTTTTACATGGTAGGTGATGGAAGCATTAATTTTCATAATTTGTCTGGGGCATTTCCCAATACTGTTATTTGGCTTTAATACATGAGGAAATTATTCAGATTATGTGTTGGAAACAAGTTTGTGATTTGTTGTTTTGTGTAAAACTACTTAAATTTTACAAAAGGTGAAGCCGTGAAGGAGATTAGAAAAGGCATGGACAATTTTGTCTTTTACGTTAAACTGATGCACACCACATCTAAAAATCAGGATATTTTTTTTCTTTTAAAGTGACAGTGACAGTTGGGGATGCAAAAATATAATAGCATAAACCAGCCAAAAAATGATTTATTTGAATGTTTGTTATTTAATTTTTGTAAGGGTAATTCGATCTAAAGGAAGCACGGTGAGGCGGCGGCATGCCGTGTCACATTCAACTGTTTGCCGAATGGAGAGTAGTGAGAGATGTTTCCGAAGCTGTTGTCAGAAGAATGGGACAAGTCATGAAGTTTCCTACAAGTTACAACAAGGCAAAAAGTGACTACTATTCAGAAGCAGTTTTTCCAGTACTGCAGATTTCCAGGAGTTGCTGTTGATGGGACACATGTTACATCAGGAGCCCTGGTGGGGCAAGAGCCAGGTACTACTTTAATAGGAAGAACAGGTACTCCATCGATTTTCAGGTGAGAATAAATGAATACATCATGACTGGATCCAGCACGGCTTTCCCTTTAGACCTTTTTTTTTTGTAGGTTGCAAAATTTTCACATTAGATATATACACTCTCCAGTCTTGTGTGTTGTACATCCATGCTAATTCATTAGTGAACCAATGCAAGATTTCTAGTGGCCAAATGGATATTAAAGTAATATTCCCGTACTGGTACTCATTTCACTGCCTTTGTACACAGTTAAGAATATCCAATGGACAGTTAAACTTAAAAATCTTAACACTCGTTAATATCTTTTTAACAAAAGGGAAATTTGAAAAATCAAAAGTTGTCTCCATCCTTCTATTGGCAATATGGATATGACCTCTAGATTTCTGATATTTTTTTGATGGCCATGGCAATTCACGGCCTATCTGAAGTGTGAAATGAGTGAGTTTTCATAACTAATGAATGCCAACATGTTATTTCATATTGACAGGTTGTCTGTGATTATGCTGGGAAAATAACTAGTACCGTTGCAAGGTGGCCTGGACTGGTAGCAGCCACGATGCCAGGATCTTTTCTGAGTGTGCACTGAATTGACAGCTTGATGCTAGGGCATATGAATAACAGTTGATTCTTGGAGATAGACTATAGGGTAGGTAGATTATTTCTTTATATGAAAACATTTGTTTATTCTTTTTCTTAATCAATCTTGTTTCCTTTTTTGTATTTGGCCAACATGTGACATGTTAGGAATGTTCATTTGGTAATATAGTAACAACTTGCATTAAGTAATTAATTCAAATGAGCTCATGTGCTTTTAAATTTCAGTTCACAAATCACAATTAATGTTTTTTTATATCTGGATGCAACTTGATTAGTTTGTTGTCAAGTGGAACCTCATAGTTTTTATATTAGTGACACAGGATTGAATAATTCCTGATTATGTGTACAATACATTGTATCCTTTTCTATAGTATTACCCCCCCCCCCCCCCACCCCCTCCAGGAAAAAAATGAACAAGTTGTTAAATTAAGAATATTGTTTAGGATATTGTTTATTTTGTCCTTTTGATTTTGCAGGTATCCATGCCTTCTCTGCCTCATCAAAAGCCATTTCTTCATTCAGAGGTTCGACCACAGATGTGCTTTAAAGGCCATCTGTACTAGTTCAGCCAAAGAGGATTAGACAACCCAGCGAGGTCACTTTAGTTCTCAATTAAAATAAGAAAAAGAGGATCATGGGGGACCAACAGGCACAGATTGGGGAAGTTTTCTATATAGAGGGAGCAAGTAGCTTCAAGTAGTACAGTGAGGCTTTAACACTTCACACACAAAAAAGGGAGATGTGCGATTGAGCGCATATTTATTAAATGTAAGGATGAGGACGTTCCATGCGTGTTTTGTTTGATCCATGAATAATTACAAAAGATCAAGGTCCCCATCATTTAAACAAAAACAAAATTGTTATTCTACTTGAGGTAAACAAGTTTGCGATTTAATTTTCACCTTGCATGAGGTCTAAACCTTCAAATGCATCATATGACGCACATAATCCTAGGTTTGTCTACAAACCTCCTTTGGGAATTCGGGCCAATATGACCCAATTTCAAAAGTCACATTAATTTGCGCATACCTGTAAACAGCACATGTGCTTGAATACATTAATTATGGTTTGTGAAACAAACATGTTTGAAATTCCATCCATTTAAAACAAAAATATAATTGCACACATGGTTAAATGCATTTATTGTGATTGTATAACAGTGCAATTTGAATTGTCTAAATTCTCAGTGAATTACAATAATGATATTACTTTTGCGAATGGTTTGTCTTTATATAATCTGTGCTCGGTCTACCAAAGAAATATTTTTGCATGACATAATCCTTAAACAATTCTTGGCTATAACATTTTTAAAGAGTTTTTTTTCAGTTGGCCGGGAAGGGGGGGGGTATATTTTTGATGTTATGTTTAGTTGACAGGTATTTGTTGCCACTCTGACTGTATTTGTAATTAAGTGTTCTCTATAGATTAAATGCACCAGATTTAACTATAATTAGCATTGTATACACTGCTGAGTTGAGGGGTGGGTCAATTATATTATTTGGTGGTCAGCTAGGGGAGAGTATTCGAACAAATGTTATTATTTACTGTACTAAGCGAAGTCCGAATTAAAGAACTATTATGTGCAAATTTGAATTTTCGTCACCCATTTTGTTGTATTTCTGATTTTCTTTCTGCTAATAGCGCTACAGTGAGACTTTTAATTTGCTTTCCAGAGCCTCTCTTAACCTCTAGTGGGCTACATTTCATATAAGCATGCTACAAAATTTACAAATGTGAACTGCATTGTTTGAACAAACGGTAAATTACTCTTGTGTTGCATGCTCAATTATTCATGTAAAACATGAAAACACAAATACAATACTCTTGCTTTCATATATTTACAAAGATAACAGAAAAAGATATGCGTCAGATTCTCTCTCTCTCTCTTCCTTTTTTTTTGGGGGGGGGTGTGCATATGTGTGTGTTTGCATGGTTTTGCATTATGTGTTTCATTGCGAAAGAGAAGAAGACAGAGAGAGAGAGAACAAAAATGGGTAGAAAGAGAGAGGAGGGACGGGAACAGAGAAAGAGAGGGAGGGAGAGAGAAAGAAAATATGGCCATAGAGGAATTTTTTTTAATTAATATTATATGGAAAAAAATCATTTACCAGTTACAATTTTGATGTGAAAAAATGGCCAGTTAGGGAAACAAACGGGGAACTAGTTAAAATAATAATTGATTGACCATTCTTACAAAATAACTATATAGATCTATAGTAATTAAAAAGTATAAACTTAGGACTTTTAAATATAGAAAATAATATACAAGGCAAAGCTAAAATGGCATGAAAGAAGGATGTGCGACTTGCAATCAAATTAATTAATATATTAATCACAATAAAAACTTAATTCATATTAAATCATTATTATTATTAGGTGATTTTATTGATAAGAATTTGTAGCCCCCAAAACAATAAGACTCTTACAGTTAATTTAAAAGAGCCCTTGACAACCTTAGATGTATTAATCTAACGAAGGTTTTCAGGTGCCGATATGTTAATTTGTTCTGGGTCAGATTGAGTGCTTCACCAGCACCACACACATGTGAGTACGTGGGGCACTTTCTGCATCGGCGCGCCCAGTTTGGTTCGATTAATTCATGAAAATGCAACTCAAAAGTTTATTTCAGAGTTGTTCTAACCATCATCTTTTCAAGATTGCCTGGATCGTACTAAGAATGCTTAGTTTAACAGTTTTTTCAATTCTTAACATTTAAACCCTAGCCCATGAAAATTATGTTAAAAACCCTATGGCTGAGACTAGTTTTACAAACCTTGGTCTGAGGTTTGGGAATTACAGACCAAGGTTTATACAAACCTTCCTTTGTGGAATGGGTTTGAAAATATACCAGGTTTGAGCTCAGACCAAGGTTTGTACAAACCTTGGTCTGATCAAACCGGGTTTGTCCGCAGACCTCCGTTGTGAATTCGGGCCCTTATGTCTGATTTATGGATCAGACAATTCTCGCTACCCTAAATAGGTACGAAAATCTCGAAATTCGGGAGACGAGGTAATTTTCACTCTCTCGGGTCGTCACTACAACTTCCGGTATAGAGTCCCATCCCAAGTCACGGCCTTCATCCACCCCCATTTTTCAGGGTTCTTACGCTTGGAATCATGAGCCCAGCACTGTGCAGCCTCACAAAAGAAAACCATCGTCACTGATGTCAAAAGACGCAAAAAACAACGAATGAAATTTTCAAATAAACGTTGAAATATTTGCGAAAAAAAAAACAAGACCGAGCAGACGACATATTCGGTGCATACACGTTGTGTGGCGACGGCGTTTTACGTTTGCGCTATCGCGCCTAGTATAGCGCCTGCACAGGAAGCTGTAATGTCGAAAAGCTATCCCATAATGCAATGCGCGTTTTCAGGATTTTCCCCGGATCTCGGCAGAATCGCTATTTGGGGTAGCGAGAATTAGATCTAAATAAAGAAAAACGAGGGAGAAAGTCTTGGTACCAAAAGTGGTACCAAATCGGCTCAATCTCCCCCGTTGTGCGAGCCGTAAGGGTTACCGTCTGTGTATGGGGAATGTTGACAAATGTCAGTTTTATTAAACAATGACCAATACCAGACGCGGGTTATTTCTGTCACTAAAGCCCTTCAAAACAATCAAGCTGCATGCATTCGGATGGCTAAGCGCTGATGAAGGAGCTCGCGGCGATGAGTAGCCGGGCCGCGGAGCGGCGGCTGGCATCAATGCATGCGGCGGCACCCTCCGTTGACACCCTTTTTGCCGGCTTTGTCGGAACGAAGTCAGTCCAGTACTGAGCTACCTAACGTTACAACTTTGCAAGACTGTAAAGACTCTCATTTAAATATAAATCGCTCTATCCTAGGCCTATAGGATAATTATTTTTTTTAGTCTAGTCACAATAAAAGCAGTAAATTAAAGAAACGTACCTACATCCAGGTCTTACTTAATTGTCTCCGCACTCAGTCTCGGCATGCATGACCGACCGCCATTAACGTCATCAAACAGGGTCATCACGTGGTAGTTATGAATAAGTGGTGCGAACGAGTTATAAGTGGTGGGAACGACTTATAGGTGGTGCGAACGAGTTATCAGTGGTGGGAACGACTTATAGGTGGTGCGAGCGACTTATATTTCCCCAAGTGGTTGTATTTTGCCTCAGCGAAAATAAAATCGGCGGACAAAAATTTCAAGCGAGAAACAAATTGACCCTCCCCCCCCCCCCCCCAACAACAACAACAACAACAAATTCCACAGAAATTCGAAATGTTGTGTTTTCCTCGAAATTGGTAGTGAATATCCTAATTTTCGCGGCCGGTCAATATACCAACGTTTGACCAGTTAGGCAATATAACAATTACGATCCACGCAAGAACTGTTATGTCACGGGCTCTGGACCAATCACGTCTCGGTATTTGTCAAAGCTATCTAATATAATAAATTATATACCTCTCTTTAGAAATCTAGCAATCTGATTGGTCGATATTGGATTAGTGATTTTAGCCATAAAGAAACGAACAATGCCAGTAACGGTCAATAGTTCATGAGTGAGATTCTCGTTGCCCCGGGTAACAGGAAACCAGTCAAATTCTGCTCAAATCCCCATTGGTTTACATGTAAAAAGTTACTTTGTGCGAGCGCGGATACCAAACAGTGCAGTGTGTGTGTGATTCCCAAATGATCGTAACATTCAGTCATCTTTCCAGGGAAGATTAACAGACAGTGTCTCAGATTTTCTGTGATGTTTTAACCAATCTTTACTCAAGAAAAGGATTAGGAAAGAATTCTTGATAGATTTGTTTGTGAATTCGGTATATAAAAGATATATTGACTGCTTTAATATTCGAAGCCTAGCTGTTTATATACTGGCTCTCAAGGCTCGGCGCGCCGCCCACCGCCGCGCGCCTCGGGGTCATGGCATGATGCAACGTCCCCTGAGCCTATAGAAACAGCTAGGCCTCTCATAGCAGTCAATACATCTATACTATTATTTGAGTAATGCCCCCAAAGGAGTAGGCGCTTATGAGAAAACAGAAAAATAATTATATTTTGTACACGACAAACGGGAGAGTTGTTCATGACTGCGTCATAATTGCCAATTCGAGTTTTGCATAGATTTAGAGATCTCGTATTTCAAGATAACTATCTTATTTATTGGTCCGATCTATTTCAAACTTTCGCAATTCTGTTTCTCTTATTTCTTTGCTTTCGTACAAATGAAGTTATAAAAGGGGCTCAATTTTCTCTTAAAGGTGGTGTGTCCCTTTTGCAGGCTGAAAATATAAACCTGTGTAAATCCTATGGTAAGAGGGAGATAATACCAACTTAAAACTTCTCTAAAAATATTAGAACTGGTAATTGTCTCTATACGTATTTATATCGACCGTTAGGACATTTTCAAAACGCGCTCCTAAAATTATGGTAGAAAATAGTCTGATTTTTAGACCCCTGTACCGTGTGGTCGTACATTTTGTGCTGCGCAAAGATTCAAGCAGCTTAATTTTAACCATTACAAGAAGCGGATTATTGATGTGAACAAAAGCTCATATCCTTTTACAGCGTTTTTTATGTATGCCATTACCAAAGAAAATAAAAGTCAGTCACTCACTCAATAGTGTTTGACAGTGAATTCTAGAAAGTAAATGGGTTTACTTGCATAATTTGATTACTAGGACACTGCTAACGTTTAAATTTCACAGATAGGACATACGTGACATATTCATAATTCAGGCAAAATTCTATAGAATTTGATGTTGGCTGCAAAAGGGATACACTACCTTTAAAACCTTACCTGTTTGACACGTTTTACCCATCCAACTTCCGGGGCACATGCAGTAGAAGAAATCACCCATATCATCATAGCATGTCCCTCCGTGCATGCATGGGTCCGAGTCGCATTCATGAATCTCTGAAGTTATATCAAGAAAATATAAATTATATGGTTATTTGAGTTATTTATAGACAGACCGATGGAAACTTTGCGCATTTCTGATTGTGGCGGAGACAAATTTAAAAAGAAATATTTCTAAAAAATTATTCCTCAATATACCCATTGACGATGCAAAAAAAGTGTATTTTAAGATCACGGACAGAAAACTTGGGGTGTCCCCGAAGGTTTTTTTTTCTTCAGATGGATCTTTTGCTCTCAATTGAAGAAGAAAAAAACGGAAAAATGGAAAAGAATAAAATATCTTACTGCTACAAAGGCAAGCACTATATAAGCTCTGTAATTCTCTCGAAATCAAAGTTTTAGTATTCATAAAAAAGGAAAATCTTCTATCGGGGGAGCTACACTCCCTCTTTCATAAGTATTCGACAATAGTTAAGAAGCTTTGTCTGTCAAAAACCCCCTCTTTCATAAGTATTCGACAATAGTTAAGAAGCTTTGTCTGTCAAAAACTACAAAAATCAAACTTCAACTTTCAAGAATCAACCTAATGCAATATCAGTAGCCTAGTGTGTCATCTTTTGTAATGTTTGAACATGGCAATGACATATTATTAGGTAATCCGAACATGATATCTATCGGCAGTAGGCTACAACAGGGTACTGAAATTGAGTTTATCTCTGAAAGTCTTTGCGATCATATTCTTTGCTAAATCCAGTTATTTATTTATTTACTTATTATTTATATGTTCATCTATTTATTATATGTTCTTTATACAGGGTAGTATCTTCAGTGCATCAAAATTGCTTTGCAAGAGAGTCCTGTATTTTGTAGTACAACTAGACTAAGAAAACATTGTAAAACAAAAATGAAAAAATGTAAAATGTTACAACGCATAACAAAACAAAACAAGAGCAAAATATAGACTAACAATGGAAGCAAGTATTGCAATTTTTATCACGATACACAATTTAGATAAATTATAGTTTTATTAATAAAGATGAAATACCACAAAGGGTCAGCTCAATTCGTGATCAGTTTGCATTTCCTTCATCATTAGTATTTCAGCATACCCTGTATGGCCATAAATGACTATAAGTCGTACCCCCTCCCTCACTATCCCTTCCTCTTAGTAGTTAAGAAAATATATAAACGGCTTGGGCAAGAAATTGTACGGGTTATATTAAAGCTAAAAGTTAAATGTTACAAGTTAAACATTAAAAGCTTAAAGTTAAAAGTTAAAAGTTAAAGCTTATGCATTTGCATTGTTCCTTAAAAGACGTGCGATGAGATTTTCCTATGACAGCGTTTATATGCCCTAGGAATGCACAATTGCGAAATTGCTAAATGCAGAAATCTTCTTTTCCTAAGAGTAAATTCAATTTTAGACTCCCAAATCGGTCCCAAGCTATCCCACTTGAACTTAAACATTCTTCAAGTTTTTGTTTATATTCTACCCTCACTGCGATGACAGTATTGTACTATTCCTATGCTGTATAGACTTCACTGACGGTCGAGTGGTTTAAGCATTTGACTTTAGACGCAAAGGTCATGGGTTCGGCTCAGAAGTACTAGTTAAGCACAGAGACGGCTCTAACACCAAAATGGTGTTCCCTCTTTTTTTCAATGCGGATTCCTCAGTAAAAAGTAATGCTAAAAACGCTGCCATCGACTGATATTTTTAAAAATCGGTGCCCAAAGTGCCAACATTTCATATTTTAGGAGCCACCAATGTCTTTATGCATTTCAGAATGCCAAATGGACCTTAGGCATTGTGATGAAAGGTATAGGTGTCCGCGGTGTATAATTTATTATCAACGACTATCAACGGTTTCAACGCATCATAAAGCATATGTTTTAATATTGACTCAGTAATATATACGATTTTCACGCATTTCATATTGGAGCCCGATGAATATTTTCAGGATTCTTGGGTCCCTTCAGGTAACCTTTAGTAACTATGTAGAAATAAAATATTCAATCGAACTATAATTAGATGCTCTTTAATCACTTATGTTACAATAGAACCCTTAAATTAAGATTTTGGGTACCTGAAAATGTTGGCTATTTGTATTGTTTGTTTGTTTGATTGATTTTATTTCTGCGTTCAAAAATATACAAATTCAAAGTCAAAGTACAAAATTTCGAACAATAACAAATACAATGAATAAAATGTTTAGAAAAGTAATTAAATGAAAAATCATGTACAATTATATCATTCGATAAACATGTACGAAGCATATAATAAGATAAAAAATATTTTCAATATTGTATTGTATTTGTATTGTATTTATTAATTCAACCATAAAATAACATCAAATGGAAACAATACAATTATATTAATTTGAAACAGTAAATAAAATGCTTGGAATTTGGTGTCCCAAAACAAGAAAAAGTGAAAACAGTTAAAGATTGAAAATTAACAACAATACTATATGAAGAGCTTATAATTCCAAAAGGCGCTATATCCATTTTTTTTACCAAAATGGAGTTATTAGTATGAGTACATACCAGTTGCACATGCGCATTTAAATCACCATTCCTTTTCTCAAAATAATTTTCAGAAATATGAAATAAATTGACACAAACATTTTATTTAGTTCCAAAAGGCGCTAAATCCAAAAGTGTTTAATTCCAAAAGGCGCTATATCCACCTTGTGTGTTTTGATCAATCAGAGCGCAGTATTGTTCCAGTGACCCTGGGGGCCGTTTCTCGAAACCAACTCCATGACAGTCATATCTTTGTCGCCGACCTACGGAGATGTCATGAAGTGGATAAACCGTTTCACGAAGCCATGACAGACATGATATCGATATATCGAGATACTAGCAGCTCAAGAACATAGTCTTTGTCACGATCCATTTGATTTATCAAGAATAACCCAAAACAAATTTTGGAGCTAAAATTATTCAAAAAGAAATATATACATATAAATTCTCCTTAAATAAATAATAAATAGTGTCATTATCAAATGTAGATCATCAAACGATTTGCATATTTCTGTAAAGATTCTTAAATTGAAGAAAAACCGGTGAGTGTTTTTTTTTCGACAGTCGAATCAAAAGTTAGTTGAAGGATACTGTAATGTGATAGTTTATCAATACGTACTTTTTTGTTTATTGTGACGAGGAATTTTAGGCAAAATACCTTTTCTCAGCCAGTTTTTATTCTAGAGTCTCATAAATACTCGTTATATAATTGATTTGATATTGAAAATATAATTTGGAAGAAGTAATTAGAGAGGGAATAATAATGCACATAGGCCCCAAAGGTTTGCGGTATCCTAACTAAAGACTATGGATCGACTATGGAAAACGGTGTGTAACATTCTTATCTCTCTTATTTATATGTTATAGTTTAATGATTTGTGATTTAATGTTTATATTCAGCTTTTTAAAGTTTCTGTATAATTTGTATTCTCACTTTTGTACATTTGCATTTCGCATCCCAGAGAATTACGTACCGAACTCGTCTATATTTTTCTCAAAATGAAAGTGAAACTACTCGTCCATTTCGCGGCCCATGAAATGGCAACAAACTGACTTGTGATGGCGCTTTACAGCAATTAAAAAGATATGACGGGTTCGGAGCATCGAAATCCAAGTAAGGTTTGAGTTCGTTGGTTCGGAGCAGTGACAACTCGCTTGTCGCGGAAGTTGTCGCTCATCTTGGCAAAGACTAGACGGCTTCGTGAAACACTAAGTTGCGTGACAGTGACGAGATGTCGTTGATCTTGTAGTTATGACGGTTTTGAGAAACGGCCCCCGGATTGACAACAGCTTTTAGCTTGCTGCTTGCATCGAGATCGATCCTATTTCTGCAGTATTTACAGTGTTTTGACAGTCTTTAGCTCACTTAGCAGCATGGATGAGGGAGGGGTGCTAGTTGAGAGAACCAACAATCCAAGAAAAAGGAAGCGAAATGAAAAATAATGGGCCAAAAACCAGAACACGGAAGATCATAACACCGCTCCTGGTAAGTTCAGTCCCACTTACTCATTTTTGTGTTAGTGTGTAATAAAGTGCAGATGCATTTGCATTATATTGCATTGAATGAATTGTAATAATAATAGGTAATAGTCTAACTAAGACTATTGCAATTCTGTTTGCATGTAGTATGAGCTCAAGGCTTAACCAAAACGAATTACTAGATACAATTTTGTAATTAAACTGAGGCCGTGAGGGTAAATTACGTGTTTACTGCCGCGCCACGGATTCGCCTTCGCCGGCTTCAGTCACTGGTCACAGGCTGTGGTCACTATCTGCCCTGGACCTGGTGCAGTAGTTTATGGATATTTCACAAGCCTTTGTTACATCATACCATAGCATAAGTGTAATGATAATTTGCCATCTATTAAGAAAATATCTGCTGTAAGTCTGTAACAAACATTTTGTATTTGAGTGCAGTCATAATCGGTGTTTTGTTAAATTTGAGGAATTTTTTTCGTGGAATACCTGATGTTTACCATGATGACTTTCGTTTTATCAATAGGGAAGCAACCAGCCATTGGATGCCAGCACATACCTCACAGCCTTTGTAAGGCGTCTTTGCTGACAGAAGGAGACATCACAGATACTTTCCAGGACTGCTACAGAGACTTGAACAACCGCGGCAAGATTCATTCATCATGTGCCACTTACAACTCAATCCAGTCATGCGCCATCGAGTAAATGGTCCACAACCAAGGAGAGAGCGGAACTATGCCCCAACATTTCCAAGTAAGTTTTAATCGAGTCATTAAAAAAATATATAATTTGCTTGCAAATCAAATTGTTGAATACAGATCATACACAATTGCCAGAATTGATACCAATTATCTCATTGCAATAATTTTCTGTTAATTTTAAATGAGTTGTTTAGTCGCTGGGGTTTTTCTTGCTACTGGGGGGGGGGGGGGAGGGGCATACATGTTTTGTCATGTGTAATATGCTATCTATGTTACACATGTCAAACTAGGTCGTAATGTTGTTTTTATTTTATACCGGTAGCGTCGGTTGAACCATAAACAACTGGGTCAAAGTGAATTCACGAATTCCCCTCGCGCAATCAACATACACTGCATGTCACACTGTGCAAAAAAATGTGAACTCGCGCAATGCAATTCTGTATGTAGATATAACATGCACGAGCAGTATAGGCAAGGACAGTTGGTGGGAGGGGGGGGGGTATGCTTCGTATTACAAACTTGTTTATTTAGATTGAATGAAACCAACAAAAATAAACTTTTCATGTACGGTTTTTGTGATTTATAATACAGGTAGCTGGAAATGTCCATTAACAATGTTTCACTTTTAATTTACAGATTACGACACAGCAAGGGGAAAATGTGGAGGTGTGCTCCGGAAGATTCAGATCCATCCTTGTACTTGGTAGGAAACGTCTGGGCAACCTTATGAAGTACGCCTGCCATTCAAAATCACAGAGGCCAAACGCATCTACGTGAGACCAGCTCCAGCCCCAGTCACTGTCGCCAAGTATTATAGCGCACCTGGAGATGAGTACACCATGTTAAAGAGAGGAAAGAGATGGAGTACTCTTCGGGTCAATCAGCTCCCATTGCTGAAGCAGCGGGATGTAGCAAATCTTCTACGAGCGATGGGGGTGGAGCTACAAGTGGACCCGCTAGTAGGGTATGGGCCACGCAACTTCATTCAGGAAGTAGGTGCCTTTTACAAAGAGGTGTGCGCGCCTACTGATGCAATGGACGTAGAGAGTGATGAGGACGAAGGCATCATTGCTGCCTATGAAGATTGACATTTGATTTTATGCCTTTTACACAATTAATGGATCAGTTTAAACTATTTCATTCAAGAACAAAGAAGGCTTCTAAAATGTGCATTCATTGAGCAGTGCAGTTGGAATCAAATCCCGTTTTATTACCCATGTATGCATTTTGTTGTAAGTAGCGCTGGTAATTATTAATGCAAATTTACTAAACCAGAATGCATGCACACAGATAATTAATATTTGGCGCTTTGCTACCTTCACTGTATAATAACAACTAATTGATTGTGGCTAATCTCACAACTTTACAGTAGATTGTAGTGATATTGTATGGGTAGAGTTTTATTGCTCCTACTTCCATTAGGATGTTAACAAACAATTATTCAAATAATATGTATGCATAATCAGCACTCAAGTATGTATTTTATCTGCTGTTTATGAGGAGTCGGTTACATTAGTGAACTATGAATAATTTCCATTGTATGGTATCTTCTTGTTGACACTCATATGATATTGTTAAAGAAACTGTACATTAATGACTTTATGTTAATTATTTAAGTACTTGCCAATTTTTGTATGTCTTAATTAACTCACCGTTATGACATGAGATAATGAGTAAAGCAAATTTACAAGATTTTCAAATTTCACACAATACAAGTCTTTACTGCCTGTTTATTTTGTCAATTTAAAAATGTGCTGAGTCACCCGAGTGGTTGTGTTTTTTTACAAGTTGAATAGAGGGAACATTTCAATGATTGAAGTTGCTCATGTACTAACTATTTGCGAAATGTGTAACATTTTGATTGAAATTAGTGTGGAGCGAAAACGTCTAGAATGATGAGATGTGAGAAGTATGTTCAACATAATGTAGGCTTTCAATGTGTTAAATGGATAGATATGTGTGTGTTAGACCCTGAATTATAATTAAAGAAGTATGTTATTACATCCGAACATCATTCTTAAAACCAAAAAAAAAAAAAAATGAAATGACACATCAAAATTTTAATTCCAAAAGGCGCTAAATCCTTGTTTAATTCCAAAAGGCGCTAAATCCGAACAAATTGAAAAAATAAAAAAATATTAAAAAATAATTACTATGGCAGGATTTCTTTAAGCAATATTTTAATGATCTTTGGGGGTAGATCTTTGAACTGTGTGAAAATTTGGCGGTTTCGTTGAAACAAAAGGGGTCTAACAGAAAACCTTGATTTACTCGTAAACGCCAAAAGTGGATTTAGCGCCTTTTGGAATTAAACTCTTCATATACATTATCACACATAGACACACAAACGCACGCACCCTCACAGATACACTCACACACACATGCCTGAGACTCCAATTTTAAAATATAAACAGGGGGTCACATATGCATTATTTATCATACATGCATATATTCATAACATTTCATTTGTGGGAGCCTAATAATATTGACTTGGACAATAATTTAAATGTATTAAGTGATCTGCTTGATGTTATGTCTTGCGGGCGTTCATTCCATTCCTTCGATCCCTTACTGATAAGGGATTGGAGACCAACTGTAGTTTTGAAAAAAAGGAATATATTACTTTGACAGGTGTTGTATTGATGAAAATCGGAATTAAAATTTAAGTGCTTATCTTTAGACTGAGGAATTATGTTATTTAATGAGTATAATTGTTTCATCTTTATGCAGCGTAATAAACAAAGAATTATAAACGTTTGAACCCAGGTCCATGACACAATGTAGTATACAATACACAACTGCGTCACTGGCAGGGTATACAAGACAAGTACAACATGTACAACATAGGAAACATATAAAGCATATATTGAAATGGTTTACAAAATAATGGAAAGAGAAGTACGAAGTTGAGATTCCTCAACGGTAATAGGCAATCCGATTCTATCTTTGGCGATCTTAAATACCAGTATAAATGGTAGAAATGTAGCCATGAATAAGTGCATTATGCTTGATTTTGCGACAATGTAATAGTTTCTCTGGCATGTATTTTATTACCATGATTTTGATACTAATACTAGTTTGTTTTACGAATGTGGGTCATGATTATTACACCGTCATTTTGTGGCTTAATTGTTTTTACTATATACTCGGATAAATATTATTTACACCGAACGTAAAATGATATACATGGAGTATTTAAATACTAAATGGTTTCTTAAATATAAACATTTTTAGATTTGTTCATAGTAAAAATGCATTGTATATATAACGTTCATAACAGGTATTGCATCGTTGTAAACATCGTTCGAGCATTGTCGTATCATAGTTCATATTATGAAGAAAAATAAATAAATGAAAGTACATCTTCTTCGTACATGCACTGTTATTCCTCCATGTAAGATTATTTGTAAACAAAATGCAATGACCCTCTTAAATAAGATGTGTTCTTCAACATGTTCAGGGGAGGGGGTGACTATTTAAGCACCTCGGAGTCGTGGACTTCTATTATTTACACCGAACGTAGAATGATATACATGGAGTATTTAAATACTAAATGGTTTCTTAAATATACACATTTTTAGATTTGTTCATAGTAGAATTGTATGATACATAAGTTCATAACAGGTATTGCATCGTTGTAAACATCATTCGAGCATTGACGTATTATAGTTCTACATATTTTGAAGAAAAATAAATAAATGAAAGTACATCTTCTTCGTACATGCACTGTTATTCCTCCTTGTAAGATTAATTGTATACAAAATGCAAGGACCCTCTTAAATAGGATGGGTTCTTCAACATGTTCAGGGGAGGGGGTGACTATTTAAGCACCTGAGAGTCAGGGACGGACATGTACCCCGTATCAGTCCACTGTGGTTCATTTCTGAGCTTGTAGTTTCCATAATAATTATGTAACTAAGGCTAGTCGGCTCAGCGTCTGACAGACATGCTTAATTTGTTTTGATACCATTATCAGTTTTAACATTCCTTTTAATGCTGCTCTATTTTCTTCGGAAATGTATCCCCTTGGTCCAATTTCTACGCACCATAGTGTACATTTATAACCTGAGCGTCTCAGGTTATTAACCAGGGGTGTGTACTTGGTAATCTTGTACCTATGACTATTCGTCATGTTATTCTCAAATGGAACTGTCAATTCAAAGATGAATATTTCTTTTTCATGTGGGCGAAAAAGGACCATGTCAGGGCGATCTGATGTTGGTAGTATGTGTACGGGAATAGTACTTCTGTTACTTGTCATGCTACCTGGTAAATCGACGTTTACACGTACGCTCACGTTTGATACCAGTTCAGATGATTGCACTACTTGCAATATGTAGCTCAAAATACTATAATGCCGCCATGTATACCGGCCTTGGGTTAACATCGTTTGACAATGGTTTAATACATTGTGTAGGGTTTGCGTATTGTTGCAAAGATCACAATTGCCTGTTAGGCGCTTTCCCCATCTTTGTAGGTTTCGAAATGTAGAGAGTGCATCGATGGAAGCCCTAACGGCAAAACTTAACACTCTTCTGGGAAGATTATATATTATGCTTTTCCATGATATATCGGCATTTTGTTCGTTTAACAGGTTCAAGTATTGCCCTTGAACCACCAGTGTTTGGGTTTTACTGACCCTATTCTTATCCCTTTCTTCTCTGACGTCTGATTTCACTGCCTTTTTCAACATTTTCCAATTGCTATCTGACATTGAACTAACGACCTTTTCTGCAACGACTGCCGCTTCTACATTTTCATAGGATTTGTTACTATAACTTAACTCACGATCCAGTTTTTGTTCAACAGCAGCCTGGACCCTTGTGTCAGCTCTTGTAATACATATTAGTGTATTAAGAGTAACCAATTGATAAAAAGGTAATATTTTCAAACATTTGAACGATGGTGCAGATGATGAGCGAAAGTCTGAATTTGTTATTATTCGTACAGCTTTCTTTTGAAATAGTTCAATCTTAGACAAATGTGTCTTATTTGTATTACCCCAGATATAACTGCAGTAATTAGGTTAAGATAATATAAGAGTATTACATAATATGAGCAAAAAATGTTTAGGTAATATATACTTAAGCCTAGATAATATTCCAACATTCTTTGATATTGTATTGCACAGTTGTGTTGCATATTTGTGTATTCCAGTTTAAATATTCATTAAAAATTACACCAAGAAATTTAACATCACTTAGTCTTCTATTTGTAATAACCCAATAAACAAAATCACGTGAAAATCATGTCAATATCAAGGTATCGACTTGAGGAGAGTTACGTTCTTCAAACACCTGACATTTACGTAAATGTGTTTATACGTTTATTGCTCTAGGTCACTTAAAACACACGTACACCGAATCACGCAATTCTCACTGCAATGTCACCATTATAATAACGTGATTATCCCTACCTTAGAGACCATGGCTTGTAAACCTAATACTCCCGTGTTTGTTTGGTTATGAAATAACATCTTCATAAACGAAATTATCGCGTCACAGAAACACGTGAAGCGTTAGTGATAGTTTTAGTCAAAATATCTGCGTGAAATTCACGTGAATATTACGAGGCTGACTTGAGATGAATCATGTTCTTCATTCACGTGAAATTTACGTCGAAGAGGAAATATGTTACTGTAACCCGCGTTTAACCCAATAATAACGCGAATGTTACACAATAAATGAACCAAAATAATGACGTTCTCATCCCGTTTTTGAACATCGTGTTTTGGATCTTTCATAATTACGTCCAGGCGCGCCGGAAGCAGTTTGGGATTAGAGGGTGGGGGGGTGTGGGTGCAAACAAATCCAAGAAGAGAAAGCTAGTTGCAAACTGGTCCAGTTGATGAACCAGTTCATGCCAACTGGTAACCCTGTAAATCGAAATGGGCTAAATGATCCAGTTGATCCAGGCCAGTTAGAATTCAACTGGTCTAGCCGAGCCATTAGAACCATTTCGTAAAACTTCCAACCAGTTGAACGGCAACAACACTTCAATACTGGTACGTCTGTATTTCCAATGTAAAGGCATTGGTAATAAGTAGACTTACATAATTTATTCAGGGACGTGATAGAGAAGGACTGGAATCAAGCCGCTCTCCTTTGACCCCATGCTCCAAGCCGCCGAAAAGTTATGCGCTAATCTGCAACTGCTGACCAGGTGGTGAGATATAAGAGCGCATGAATTTCAGGATTTATAATTCCTACATCAGAAAATGGTATCACAGCATCTGTTCGCTGTCCCTTTCAATGATTTCTCATCTATTGTTGAATGTGTAAAGAGTATAACAAGCGAACACAAACTTGTGTAATTTCATCCTTTTTTAACTTCAAAAATACAAAAAACACGCATTAGCAAACTTAATGTTATTGAAGATTGTAAATCATGGATCAAATAACGGGACATTAAAACATGCACAATTTAGCGCATTATCCTAAACTATTGAGATTTTGTCAGGATGTAATTTTTCTTTTACCAACTCTGGCACACAAATTATAGGAATGACGGAGTTCTAAATTTGGAAATGTGTTTGATGCACTATTCCAAATACAATCCCCATACAAAGTTTTTGATTTACACTGAAATTTTGCCGGTAATTTAATATTTTGTAATAAATGTAAAACTGGTACCTGGCTTCCGAAAGTCCCCGCAGTTGAAGCGCGGTATGGAGCATGGAACTTCAAAGCCAAGTGGAATGTTACACATCCCATTGTTACGCTTTAGAACTCACAAATGCGTTGAATAAATTACAAGAGTTTCGCCGGCTTGATTCCAGTCCTTTTCTATCAAGTCCCTAATTTAATCAATCGAAATTTTTTCATATACTTGTATTTGATTGAAATTATTTTAGTTCATAGTTAATGCTTCCCTTATTTATGTTTAATTAAATGTAATTTATACGAAGTAGCGAAATGTCCTAATAACTGGTAATTTATATTTGTAGTATTTTCGAGATGAATTGCATATGACTAAATCATCAGTAATTAAGAAATATGCTGTAAATTCAGATAAATTGTTAAAAAAACATATATCTGCACGCACCCCATATTCAATATGCAAATTAATTGGTGTCAGCTGGTTCAACTGGAACTTTGCACACAGACCAGTTATCAACGGGTGCAATGAAAATATGCCAACAGTCAGTTATCAACTGGTGACAATAGAAATATGCCAACAGTCACGGGATTATCACCACGGAACTTAAATGGTAACTGCGAAATCATGATCTGGCGCTGCTCAGTGGCTGCCGGGCTCACGATCAATTGGGCAAAAAGAATTTCCGTTTCGGTTTAATAAAATTTGGAGTGGACTATTAGGCTATTATTAGGCTATTATTAAGAATAACTCATTTTTCACACCAGGAAATCACAGAATACCCGGCTTATATTAATAATCCGTTTGAGTCACAAGATCATCACCACGGAACTGCTGGCAACTTTGACTACCATTTAAACAGATGTTTTAAGACACCTAATAATTACAATTTATCACACCTGAACATCACGGATTCACAGCTTAGATAAGTAATCAGCTTGAGCCACGTGATCATAACCAAGAAAGTTATGGTAACTTTGAAATCATTTAAAGAGGTGTGTAATACACCTCAGAATTACTAATTTAATAAAACCAGAGATTCACGGACAAAACAATGAGACGATTAGCCGGTGTAAGTAACGTGATTATTACCTTCAACCTTGGATAACCTGTGAAACCATCGATAAAGGTGCTTACAAGGCCAAATAATTACTTATTTATCACCACCATCGGTAAACGGACAAAAAACTCGTTGCTTGGTCAAGTGGTTATTTGGTCATAAACACTTGATTAACAGAGGTAAGTGGAATCACGTTACTCCAGTCGCGTGATAAATTGGTGGTTTTTAGGTTAGATGAAAACGTTAACAAGAGTTCCTTTTTTGTTTAAATAAAGGCACGTGTCCATAACGTTTAAATCTAGTTCAAAAGGCACCATACTTTAAAATCACTTAACATACACTCCCAAAAGAGGTTACTTTTTAGTGTTCTGTTTATTGTGATGTTTGCAATATGAACATCATCTAAGTTATCAGGAATCCTCCTGTTCCTTGTTCTAAAAATAACATAATTGGTTTTTGAAATATTAGGATAAGGATAAGGATAATTTATTACATTGAAACCAACCATTTATCTTTATTAACTCAATATTTATGGATTCAATAACATGTGTTATAGATTTATGAGAAATAACTGCACAGGTATCATCAGCAAACAATGAAAACTTTACTTTTTGTGGATGATTTTATAATATCATTAATATAAACAAGGAACAGTAGGGGGCCTAACACTGATCCTTGGGGTACACCACAGCTAGTCAACTGCGTAGATGATTTGACACCATTGACCACCACATATTGTGTTTTGTTAGTCAAATAATTTTCAAACCAATTTAATACATTGCCTCTTACACCATACAAATAAAGTTTCTTCAAAAGTATGTGGTGATCAATAGTGTCAAATGCTTTAGACCGGTCCATAAATATGCCTACACAATACATTTCATGTTCAATATTCTTTAAAGCCTCATACCCACAATGTATCATTGAATTTTGATACCGAAATGGAGATTAAAATAATGTCATCCTATTACCTCAGAAATAGTTTAAAGCAGTCCTCTTTACAGTCTAGAGTTGATGGTCATTAGAGCCCTTTGGAGCAACCTAATCTATACCATATTTCATTGTTCATAATGGGTTTTCTCCACCAATCGAACGTTTTCAGCCAAAATATTTTTTTTTTTAATGCATAACAACACGGGTGGGCCCCTGAAACATAAACTTTGGGCACTTTGGGCACCGATTTTGCTGTTTACCTAACTATAAACTGTCCTTTAGCATGATATGTCTCTACATTTGCTACTCTCCATCTACTGGTAAGAAGGAATTCCTTGAATGCTGTGAGCACCGAAATCATTAGCTTAGCAGAGCCGGAGTAATATTGGAGTGCCTTAAGTAATTTGTATCCATTATTATAATTTTTATTTTGTAATATTATTATTATTACCCTTATCATTATTATTATCATTATTGTTATTATTGTTCTTATAGCTATTATTATGTTGATTTATCTGACAAGGACATTACTTTTTTATGGACATCATCTTACATCAAATCAAATAACATTAAAAAAATGGTGCTTGAGACTATACATTCAAAGCAAAACATCGAAAAAAAGGGGGAAAATAGTCACCAGTTTGACATCTTGGTCCCGTCCAGCCAGAATAACAGGTACAACTGAATGCATTCTGAAGATTGTTACAAAACCCTCCGTTAAAGCACGGGTTTGACAAGCACTCGTTCACGTCTGCATAGAAGGAAAAGTCAATAATAAGTCTAGTTATGACAGTGTAGAGAATGAATAATTGCAAATGATAATTTCGTGTATCTATTTACACATAGCTGCACAGAATTATGTTACATTTGATAACAAATATAACGAATAATTTTCATTGATTATAGTAGTTTGTGATATCTATAGTATCCCGTCTTATCCGGGATATGTAGAGAGCCAATATCTAGTTACCTAGTCAATAGCACTGTTGAGGTTGAACAAACTACTGAATATACTGTCCATGATTCACCCGAGAAAGACTGGGGTAGTGGCTAGTTACAAGCAATGTGGAATATTATCTTAAGTGGGTTTAGAAAGTACATAGCAGGTCACAAGGTACTGAAGAATACTCAGGAATGCTGTTCCACAACTTAGGTTCAGAAGCAGCAAATGATTCATCACCATGCAGAGAACGTGTTCGAGGACTCTCAAGCATTTTTACCTGAGGATCGCAAGCTCTAGGCATTGAAATGGACCAATCTTGACTAGTTATTGCTATTTGTTGGCTCCATTTACGAAATGTATAGTTATTTGTCAAGCTGAATTACAGTGTATCTGCAGATTTGGGTAATGAATGTAATGCTTGAATAAAAAAATGCATTTCCATAAGTATAGGAGGACTTCACAGGAAGTCAAAGTCGATTGCTTTAAGTTATTCCATGATCATGTTGATTCCAGACGTCATCGTGAGCATCGTCAACAACCCCAATTCCCTTGAACATGAAATGTATCTTTTTAATCTTTTCCCCGTCTTTTTCATCGTAGTAATAAGGACAATTTACCGGCTGGCAAACTCCCACTATGTTTTTACAATAGAGTTCGGTTGTTGGTCTATTTGAATTTTCCGCACAAAGGAAATGAATGGTGATATATACATACATGTTCATAGCAATACTGTTTACATAAATAATGGTTATAATGATAATGATAATAATAAAAGTAGTAGCAGTAGTAATAATAATAATAATAATAATGATAATAGTAATCATAATAATAATGATAATGATAAAATAGCTGAAGAAGAGAAGAAAAAGAAAAAAAGAGAAGAAGGAGATGAAAAAGGAGGAGAAAAAGAAGGAAAAAAAGGAGAGAAAAAAAAACAAGAAGAAGAGGAAGAAGAAGGAAAAATAAAAAAGAAGAGGAAGAAGGAAAAAAGAAGAAGAGGAAGAAGAAAAAAAGAAAGAAGAAGAATGGATAAATGCACAATAACAATAAACTAGAAAAAAAAAACGCAAAGCGTAGCATCCCCTCGCAGGGTACAAATGGTCTATATACGTCAGAACAAGTTACCTCCATGAGACTATACTATTATATTACTAGGCAAGGAAGTGAACCACATTTTCACATATATAATGAGGCGTTTTTGCGTATTTAATGAGCTATGACCTTTGACCTTTGACCTTTGACCTACATACTCCGACATCGAACTTAGGCTGTGTTTTGATACCATGTACCTTCATATCAAATTTGATTAAAATCAGTCAAACATTATTAAAGTTATCGAACGGAAACCAAATTCGCATATTTAGAGAGATATGTTCTTATACCTACATACTCCGAAATCAAACTTAGGCTGTGTTTTGATACCATGAACCTTAATATCAAATTTCATTAAAATACGTCAAACATTACTAAAGTTATCCATCCAAAACCAGATGTGTATTTTGTTTTGCATATTAAATTAAATTATGACCTTTGAACTACATACTCGTAAATTGAACTTAGGCTGTGTTTTGATACCATTTACCTTCATATCAAATTTTATTAAAATTCCTCAGACATTTAAAGTTATCGAACAAAAACCAGATTCGCATATTTAATGAGCAGTATGACCTTTGACCTACATACTCCGAAGTCGAACTTAAGCTGTGTTTTGATAGCATGTACCTTCATATCAACTTTTATGAACATCCGTCAAATATTACTAAAGTTATCGAACAGAAATCAAATTCGCATATTTAGAGAGATATGTTCTTTTACCTACATACTCCGAAATCAAACTTAGGCTGTGTTTTGATACCATGAACCTTAATATCAAATTTCATTAAAATACGTCAAACATTACTAAAGTTATCCATCCAAAACCAGATGTGTATTTTGTTTTGCTTAATAAATTAGATTATGACCTTTGACCTACATACTCGTAAATTGAACTTAGGCTGTGTTTTGATACCATTAACCTTCATATCAAATTTTATTAAAATTCCTCAAACATTTAAAGTTATCGAACAAAAACCAGATTCGCATATTTAATGAGCAGTATGACCTTTGACCTACATACTCCGAAGTCGAACTTAAGCTGTGTTTTGATAGCATGTAACTTCATATCAACTTTTATGAACATCCGTCAAATATTACTAAAGTTATCGATCGGAAACCACATGTGTATTTTTTTCGCATATTTATTTATTATGAGCTATGACCTTTTACCTTTGAACAACATACTCCGAAATCGAACTTACTCTGTATTTTAATACCATGTATCTTCATATCAAATTTTATGAAAATCCGCCAAACATTACTGAAGTTATCGATCGGAAACCAAATTTGTTACGGACGGACGGACGGAAGGACGGACAGCAGCGTTTCTGTATCCCCTCCGACTTAATCGGCGAGGGGATAAAAATGGCTGAATTGCAATTCTCATAGTCATTCATAAAAAGGCTCTGTTCATCCAGTTTATCTTATGCACCGCCCTTTCTATATACAACATGATATATTTCATTCGAATAGTCTTCATGTAACTTACCATTACAAGGATCGCTTGAGAAACCCGTGTTACATATCGTCAGAGACACATAGGCCACACGGTAACGTGTTCTACAACAAACCAGTACAAAGAATCGTGTCAATATACCCCTCAACATCCTTGATTCGTTTCGATTTTGATTTTGATTTGTTTGTTTGTTTGTTGTTTTTTTTTTATTCCATAGCAATAATCAAACGTTAGATTATATATATATCATAAACATGTATAACTATATTAGATAGGCCATTTCAGTGGAATGAACATAAAGCAACCGTTCTTTCATGAATATAATATAAAACAGTAGGAAAGTTCAAAAGCTATGCCTTTGATCGTGATAATCGTTTATTTAATTAACAATTTCATTATTAAAATTCAATCCAGTTGTACATTGCATGCCTAAAAATTGAGTTGAAGCAGTCAGTGATTGGGTCATAGAAAGAAAAAAAAACGAACAAACAAAATGTTGACATGAAACAACACACAGAAATGTGGGATGGGTATAGGTGGACGTTGTCTCCACCCCATAAAAAGGTAAGAAAGTCAATGGAAAGCGCTATAAGGTGTTGAAAAGGAGATAGTGAGAGAGGGTAGAGGAAAAGAGGGAAAAAGAGAAGTAAGGGAAAATGAGTGAGTTAGAGTGTAGTAATTAAAAAAAAAAGAGAAAGAAAGTGGGAGAGAGAGAGGAAGAGCGAGAGAGAGAGAGAGAGAGAGAGAGAGACATAGAGAGAGAGAGAGATATAGAGATAGAGAAGTGGGGGCGGAGATGGTTGGGTCCTGCTCGTTCAGTTGGAATTTAATGCGTATGTATAAATTATATGTTTTTATTTATTTTCTCTTGAAGCACATTAGCCTTTGAGAGTCCAAAATGTGGTTGCAGGGCGAGTTCCCAATTTTGGAGCCATAAAGAAATATTTTGGTGTGCAAAAAGGGTACTCGTGACGAGAATGTCTAGATAGTAGGATTGTCTGGTAGGTTATCAAATCTAACAGGCCCCCAGGCCCCTAGCAAAATGAAATAACATGTTTACAATTGCAACAAAAGAGTAGGATTCATCGACATAAGCTTGTACAGTAGACATGCTAGATTAAAATGACTGGATTGTGGAAATAGTACACAAATGCGATGGTAGTTGGTTCTGGGGAGATTCTTCTTGTGCAGAGTGAATAGACATTCTGACTGACATGTATATATGGGATTGATAGTTTCTCTGGTGCAAGATTGTCAGATGTAAAACCTCAAACATCATAACGGACACCTGCCTGTTCTGTCTTTTGCGCATTTGTAAATATATATAAACTTGACCAAGTAATTGAAGAAATGAAAACTAGAACTAGCTGAATTACGAGAGATAAAGGACGGATATAAAATGTCGAAAAAAGCTACTACTAGCACTATTATCACCACCACCACCACCACCACCACCACTACCACTACTAATGAATTTTGTATTGGAAATTTTATATATTTGAAGTGATCAGGACCAGCGATTTTCTTAAGAATTAACCAAAAAACTATTTTAAAAAAATGTCAACAAACGTTAATATAGTAAGTATCTTGCCTGTATCTTGTACAATAATCCAAGTCAAAGTAGCCGCACTTAATTCTGTAACTCTCACTGTAGGCTTCAAGGTAGGACACAGAGGTTGAATCGTAACTGCTTTGAATAATTGAAAATGGGAAATAATCTCTTAACTGTAATCTTGATGATTTTGTTGTGGTTAAAATGATGTACATAAAGGTGCTCTATTTGTCATAATGTACTCATTGTACCTTATCCTTCCCCCATGCATATAATTATATATATATATTATATACCTTCAGCTCAACTTTTACTTTTATTATTATTTTTTACAAAATGCTTCCTGTGATTTTAGAACAATCTTCTGAAGAAATTCGTATTCAGTCATTACCAGAAGTAAAAACTAAATGTAATCTATATTACTCAAACAAAAAAATTGGCTAGCGCTACCATGAAAACATAATCATATCATTATTCCTATGGACCCCCCCCCCCCCCATCTTGTTTTTGAATTAAACTGGAACTTATTTTGTTATAAAAGCTGTTAGGTGAATATGACTTTGTATTGCTTTTTCTTTGTGATATTGTCTGGCATAACTTTGCGTTCTCAAGGAGAGATTGTTACTGAAATTTACAACAATCACGAATATAACTTGTTGTTGTTTTAATGTTAAGCTGTGTTTTATTGATAAAAAAAGGGGATGGATTGAATAAGTACAAAATCATAATTGTTTGAATACTTACTCCCAGGTTCCAAAGCTGAGTGAAGTGGATGTGGTCAGTGATGCCATAGTAAACAACACCAGCACCGAGGGAAGAAGGCCCGAAGTAACCAAGGCCATTATCATCACACTAGCAAAACGAACTTGAAATGAAAGTGATTGAAATGAACAATCACAGTGAACTAAAACATTTTTTTTGTAATTACTTTCTACGGTACTGGATGAGTCATAATCTTTATTTTTTTAAAGGAGAGAATGGAAAAGAACAAATTATTTTCTTTTCATTTATTATTACCCTATCGTTTCCAGCTTCACCTGGGTCGAGAGGGAATATGAGGGCAAAACATCATGCCCAAGTATGTAAGCAGTAACACAGAGCAAGGAACAAACCTTTTGTATGAGAGTCAAGAGTCCTCACCAGTAAATCACAGCCCTCTATAACGTTATTTGGATACTCAGAAGCTGATAAATAACTCTTTGACATTGTTTTCAACTAAATATTTTCAACATTCTCTTCAATCTTCATAATGACAGGAATTTGTTTTAATGTTCCCAATATGTGCGTGGAGGATTAAGCATAGAGGGAGAGACATGTGAATATTCTTACGAATAACGACGGTGTATATTCAGGTTTTCCCGTCCATTTAAACACTTTTGTCAATCAATGTCATACATTTTTCATTCAATTTCGTCCCGAAACTCCTTAATCTTGCACATCTTACAGTCAATTTCGTATTTGGTCATTCATTTTTTTTTTTTTACTTTGTCCAATCAATTTCATTATTTCGCATCCAATTTCGTCATAGTTAAATCAAGTTTGTCATTCTCGGATGCTATGACCACAGACATGTCTTCTTTATTCTATTTCCAATGTTTTCTGAATGTTTTATCTAGCTTTATGTCCCTAAAGCAATCTTAGCAATGATTGTTGCTGAATTTTAAAAACAAAAAATCGGCATTCCTGCTCTTTAATACATCCATGACATGGAATAGCAATTTATTCTTCGTGACTCATGATAATTTGTTACACAGTTGATTCCACTCGGTTGATTCCACTGTTCGCATGATTAAGCAGAGAGAGATAGCAGTGAACATTCTCACGGTGAACGACGATGTATTTTTATTCCTATTTGTTCATCGTCTCTAAAATTCTATTTTAATAAACAACATTTAAAGGCCCACTGCACTACTTGTGCTACTTGCGCCCTCTATATAACAAACAATGCCTAATCGGTGACCATTGGTCCCCCATGATCCTCTTTTTCTTATGTTAACTGAGAGCTGAGTTGATGAGATAACCATCTGTCCAGTGACCTTGCAGGGCAGTCTAATCCCTCCTGTAAACTACGGCAGATAAGCTTTAATATAAAATGTTAGGCTTGACAAGTTTTCAATAACAAGATCGAGCACGCGATTTAAATTTACTGGATGCAAGCCCAAAAAAATTCTTTACAACAATAAACAACATTATGGTAGTATTTTACGTAGCGACAAATGACAATCCATGGCAGATGTATTCATTAGTACCAGGTTTAGTAATTTTAAAGAAAACTGAATATGAACATCGGACCATGCTCTCTCTCTTTCTCTCTCCCGAAACTCGATCGGGGAAATGTATGTGCATCCCCCCCCCCGGAGCTACGTCACTGACTTTAATAAAATTGTATCTATTTTTTCCAGACAGCAGGTTTTTAAAAAAAAGTATAAAATATATTGGAAACAAGGATGAACTTAATACTTATTATAGCTGCTGTTTCCCAGGGTTGCAATTGGACGATCTCTGATTTACTTTATTGATGATGAAGGCTTATAGTAGTATGCAGTCAGTGGGCACCTAGGCCTAGT
Organism: Strongylocentrotus purpuratus; assembly: GCF_000002235.5. Lineage (NCBI taxonomy): Eukaryota > Metazoa > Echinodermata > Echinoidea > Camarodonta > Strongylocentrotidae > Strongylocentrotus > Strongylocentrotus purpuratus. Next base: position 37,335,519 of record NW_022145607.1, on the reverse strand, counting down.
GAAATGTATTTCTTGATTTGTTTTGTCTCGATAAGGCCACACAAAATATGTAAGACCATGTGGACACCTAAGTTGTCCCTGTTAAGAGTGATTTTTTTTTAATATATAAATTTGTGTCCAATATTTCCTCGGTTAAACCGTTTCATATTGAGTTATTTCACCTTTTTTATTTTATGTCACTGTAAATTACCGTAGGTCACAATATTTGCCGTGAGGACAAATTTCAAATGCTATTACATCAATGCCTCAATGGTGACAGAGAAGAGCATTAGTATACAGACCTTAATACACAGTCTTTTGTGAGCATATTGTGAGCTCAATCAAAGCCTACTGTACATAATACTTAATATCCTGAAATTATATTTTCATTTTCTAAATTTTCTATCGATACCACAAGCAAATTTTCAGAGAAGGAAAGGTTTATAGCTCTTTGTAAATGATTACCATGCATGAGAAGGCAACAGTTTGATAAGCACAAACCTGCATAGGGTCTGGCTGAAAAATATTTCTGTGAGAAGTTTGCGCATTTGCTAGGTATAATGAGGTTTATTTTTTTAATATTCAATATATCACAAAATGTTGCAGTAAATGCTTTTTCTACAGTTTTGTTAGAAATAGGCCTACGGAAGGCTACAATAGAATTTGGAATGGTTGAAAATAATATTTTTAAGATTGCAAGGTTTATCAGGTTATTATTAGAGTCTGCTATGACGGAAATATTTTGTTGAATTAGCATATCTCATTCCTTTTCAAGCACTATCATTTTTGATGGCGTATAATTAGGAAAGAAAAGGGGTAGCAGCTGTTAATTTTAGTTTATCCTCGTAAGGCAATTGCCTATGAGCACACTGTAAAAAAAATTTATAGATCTCACAAACTTCAATAAAGGTATATCTGTATCTGTATTGTAAGGTGTTGTTAGTCACCAGGGGTGGTATTCTGAACATTGTTGTAAGTTTTGTGTTATCTTTTGTTGTATCTTCCAGAGATAACACAGCGCTAATATTGTTGTAAGTTGGTATTCTGAACATCATTTTATCCCTATGTTATCTCTTTGAGAACCGCCTCTATCTTATCTTTGACCACTGTTGACACGCCCATTTATATGGACCTTACCAATCAAAATCTGTTTTATATAAGCATGGTAAGTAGGTCAACCAATAGGAATAATTTATGTCATATCTGAAGATGCGACTAGCGCATACTAATCTTGGGCGTAATTAGTTATTTGAGCGCTTATTACGCGCGTCATCTTAAGACCCTTGATATTTGTTTTTATAATCTATATTTAATCGTTGAAATAATTATACAATCTTATTGTTCGATAGTGTGGTTTTTACCTCGTGAGATCGTCAAGTTAAATAGTACGACCCCCGCGCTTGGAGTTCTACACATCAGTTGATTAGTGTCCTCTTAACTTCTTTATTAAGCAGAGTCTCGTACTGTATTGCAAATTTGGTAGTTCTATATTCCTTAGGTGCTGAATGTACGTAACAAAATGAAGTTACCTGATTAATGATGAGAAACAGTTCAACAAAAAGGACAAAAGTTTCAAATGAAAGGCACATAAAACAATTTAATTCAATTGTTGATTTTCCAAAGTTAAGCTACTATTATTATTGAGACATATTTTTGACAGCTCAAAAAGAGAAATTAACAAAATAGTGACTACACGACATATATCTTGACACAACGTAATATCTAATAGTATAAGAACATTTTCATTTGAGTAATAGTGGATGGAATCATTAACTGGAATGTAAGATTCTATGAATGATATATCTATACAATACGGCCGGACTAAAATTAAGAAACCAAATTACATTCCAAAAGTAGCCCCCGTCATGAAAAGCACCCTCATGAGAAACCTGAAGGGGCTCCTTTTGTAAATTAAAAGAGCCCCCTGGAAGAAGAAAAAAATGATGGTTTATTGTGACAAAAAGTAACTACACGATTTCGTCTTGCAAAAATATTTCTATGGTAGTTAAGAAATCAATGTGTAACAATGAGAGGTTATCATTAATCCACGGTTGAGTATTAAAGCACACATTAATGTATTTTTATTTTCATATTTAAAGATTCGCAAAAGTAATATTATCATTGCACTTTACTGAGTATTAAATAATTTCAAAATGCACTGTTTTACAATTGCAAATGATGCATATAACCACTTGTGCCATTTACAAATAAAAATGAATGGAATATCAAAAGGTTTCATAATCAATGCATTCAGTCATGTGCTGTTCCACAACAATGTACAGGCACGCACAATGTCTTGTGACTTTTGAATTGGGCCATTTTGTCTTTAATCTGTGCTCATTCAGCCATACAGTGATGGCTATCTCTGATTTTAACACAAAATGTACGAAACGACTCTACAAATATTGTGGTAAGATGACATTGTGAGACATTTTAAGGGTTTCAAAATTATGAGCAATTCTTTAGGGGGGGGTAGTTACTTTTTGTGTTATTTTAACATGTATATGTGTAAATGTACTGTTACCACCTTAAAACAGATTGGCTTAAAGGCAAATTTCAATTTAAAAAAACATGAAAATACAAAACAAATACCTGATATATTTTGTTTACTATTTATGTCTATTTTACTCCTTTTTGATGGCCGGGGGGCGAATTTTTTTTTCCCAAACAGGTTTACCTATGAGAGTAAAATCCTGCCTCCTGATTGGTTCAGAGGTATACGCGTCATGAATATTCACGAGCTGAGTTCACAGCACTGTGGCTGAGCTGCAGTACCTAGTATATGTATTACGCATGCGCGTGCACTTCAGTTTTGCTGGCCATTTAGGTGTACAAAATGTATGTGAGCTAGCTGTGGTGCGAGGGGATTTTTATTGGGGGAAGGGGGGGGGTTCTGTTTGTTTGTGAACATTTCTGGTTATTCTGGTGCTTGGTTTATATAGTTTTACACTGCGGATTTTTTTTCTCAAAGAGTTCACTTACAGTACACACACTAATATTCCAATTTCACACATAGGCTATACATACAAACACTATCTTTCTCTCCCTCTCTCTCTCTCTCTCTCTCTTCCTCTCTCTCTCTCTCTCTCTCTCTCTCTCATACTCTCTCTCTCTCTCTCTCTCTCTCTCTATAAACACAGACCCACCCACCCTCATGTATTTACAAACACATAAGCAACAAATGCACACACTAGCTGTCAAGAATACACAATAGACACACACAAGGGGTATGAATTATCTTATCAGGATGGTCCGACATGAGATGGTTGGATGTGGGTCAAAGCCACTGTGTTGCTCTGAGCATGATATCTTGACAAACATTTAATATTATCACCCGTAACTGAAACCAACACACAATTAATATCACGGTATTAGTCTCTTTTTTGTTCCACCAAGCTAATTTTTGCACCTTGCACAAATGCACTTCTCAACACGAAATATTTCACTAAATTTGTTTTGTTATTTTCACTCAAAATTAATTCAGCCATGCTCACTTTTAATCACTTCACTTATATCTTATTTAACATTGAATACAATGCAGGGTTGTTCTTTTATTTTGTTAACTCGGCAGAGGCCATGCACGGTCATGTTCAAGCATTTACGCTTACGACATGTGGTCTCCTGCTTTTTCCTTTTGTATGAAACTTTTATTTTAACTAGAAACAAATTTTGTCAATTTTGTAACAAAAATTACATGTTATTCATTATATTTATTTTTGTATGTTTCTTTGTATTGATATGAAAAAGTGGAAATAAAACGAAACAAACAAACATATCAGTGGTTCTGGTTCCTTTGTGACAGATGAACCTGGCCAAAGAAAACAAAGGACATAAATTACTTTATGTCCTTTGTTTTCTTTGGCCATATATTATATACAGGCTCTACACATGTCAAAGACAAGCTTTTCCATGCATGCAGTGTATACGTACTATAGCTGCGCTGCATCGACGAACTCAAACTTTCGATGAGCTGCATGAGCAGCTTCGCCTTGTGTCACGCGCATGCGTAATACTACTAGTATCTTTCAGCTCAGTCATGAATATTCATGATGCGTATACCTCTGAACCAATCAGGAGGCAGGATTTTACTCTCATAGGTAAACCTGTTTGGGAAAAAAAAATTCGCGGCCGGGGGGGGGGGGGGGGGGGGGGGAATACACTCCTTTCAGTAGTAAAGACGGCATCAAATCACCTTAAAATAAAAATGGGTTTATTATTGTACATGTATTAGATGCACACGTCTTTTAATCATAAGGTCGTGAGTTCGAATCCCACTCGAGGACGTTGATTTCCTTCAGCAAGAAATTCATCCACATAGTGATGCACTCCACCCAGGTGAGGAAAATGGGGACCTGGTAGGAATGAATTCCTTGAAACGCAGAGCGCCTGACCGCTGCGGGGACGGCTGCTCTGCTAAAGCCATGCAGGGTAAATTATGCTGCATTATTGCAGAGCGCTTAGAGACTTCCAACAAAGTGTTAGGCCCTATATAAGCACATATCATTATTATTATAATTCTGTATAGAATAGCATTCACCAATTTCTTTTGTTTTGTTTTTCCAATCCACCATTCAACATGTCAACTCTCAAGTATGTCCTTTCAACACCTTATATCGCTCACACAACGCGCGCGAAGGCGGCCCTTTCGCGAGTGATAATAAGGATAAGAATGATGACAATAATATTACGCGTACTACAGCATGTACAACTATACTCCTGACGATGATGACTATGCTGATGCTGGCATAGGCGCCGGGTGGAAGTGGGGGAGCACAACGCATTTTCGCCCCCAAACCTCCCTCATCCCCCCCCCCCCGAAAAAAACAGCAGTAAAGGAGTAAATATGGTTTGTATATTTTAAAGATACTATGTCCTTTTTGCAGCCAACATCAAATTATGAATTATGAATATGTCATGTATGTCCTATCTGTGAAATTTAAACGTTAGCCGTGTCCTAATGTTCAGTTTATGCAAGGAAACCCGTCTTCTTGCTAGAATTCACTGTCAGACACTATTGAGTGACTGACTGGCTTTTCATCTTTGGTAATAACATACCTAAAATGAGCTCAGTACATGAACATCTGTCTACATCAATAACCCACTTCTTGTAATGGCCAAAATTAAACTAATTGAATCTATGCGCAGCATAAATCGACGACCATTCGGTACAATGGTCTGAAAATTTAGACTATTAATTACTGGTTCTATAGCTCCTAAGTCGTTTCGACAACTAATAGTCGTTATTTTTCCACTCAAGCCCCCTTTTTGGGGGGAAATTCTAAATTAGTATTGTCTTTCAAGTTCCGTTGGAATTTATTTTTTTTCATTTTTTTGGCCTGCAAATGGGACCTAGTACCTTTAACCCCAAAAAACAAAACAAAAACAAACAAAAACCTGAATTGAATCACATTAAAATTATTTTCCTTTCAAAGAAAAGGAAGTAAACAGGAATTAAATTTAATAAACATTCCGCATGCCCCTATATTTCTCAATGGAGGATTTTAAAATAGCGATACGCTCATATCGTGCAAATATTGTGAGAGGATGGAAAAGCGTGTGTGTTTTATTTTTGTTTTAGGTGTGAGAAGCCCCTGAACACAGACGTACTGATTGGGGGGGGCTTGGGGGGTTGGGCAGTTGCCCCCTAAATAACATTAAAACGTGGTTTATTTCTAACTCGATACCAGTGATTTTCAAATGTTGCTGAAATTAAATGATTTTCCGGGATTTTTTTCTTGATTTCCTTTTCTGAATTATACTTTGTTAAGCGTTTGTTGGAAAATTACAAATTTTCAAATTTATAGTCAGGCGAGAAATATGCTTATTTAAGAGCCTTCATGTCAGGGCCTGCAAAACGGCGGGGCTCGGAGGCTCAAGCCCCCCTCACTTTTTTAAAAAAGTTTGTTAAAAAGAAAAAGAAAGAAAGAGAGAAAGAAGGAATGAATGACCTGCCAGTGTTACAGATGAGGTATCAAAATATGCTTATCTGACCGTAATTAAAGCATAAAACCCCTGAGCTAACGAGGGATCCACTCCCTGGACCCTACCAAGGGCCGTTAAGCGGGCCCTGGATGCTCATCTGATCGTTATCAAATACCTAGAACCGCTGAGCTTACGGGGGTTCTGCCCCCTGAACCCCACCAAGGGCCCTAAGGCGGGCCCCTGGATGCTCATCTGCCCGTAATTAATAACATAAAACCCCTGAGCTGCCGGGGGCCTTGCCCCTTGGACCCCACCAAAGGCCATATGGCGGGCCCCTGGATGCTCATCTGACCGTATGACCCCCTGCCATTTAGTGACCAGCCAGTGTCACAAATGAGGTATCAAAATATGCTCATCTGACCGTTATTAAATGCCTAAAACCTCTGAGCTTCATGGGGCTCAGCCCCCTGGACCCCACGCCAATTAGTGACCTGCTAGTGTCACAAATAACGTATCTAAATATGCTTATCTGACCGTAATGAAATACCTAAAACCCCTGAGCTTACGGGGGCTCTGCCCCCTGGACCCAACCAAGGGCTCTAAGGCGGGCCCCTGGATGCTCATCTGACCGTAATTGAATGCCTCAAACTTGAGCTTCCGGGCGCTCCGCCCCTGGGCCCGTATTCAATAAACTTCTTCAGGATGAATTCTAAGTACTTTTTCTTAAATTTTTGCTAGATTTGTTTAGATTTTATCTAAGAAAAATGGCTTAAATAGCATGTCGTATTCTATACAATCGAGATCTCAGAAATATAAGAAATCTACCCTATATTTAAGCATAGGCCGAGGATGCTTAAATAGGGCTTCAACACCGGCAGCTCAGTGCTGCTGCACGCAATGTCGCTTCGGGTTTCGATCAAATGGGATTTAAAAAACATATAGCCTACGGATGCGATGCATGCAGCGCCAGTGCAGCGCAGGTTATCAGTTGACCTGTATCAACATAAGCTTCGCGTATACAGCGTCGACGGCGCAGCGCGCAGAATTAAGCGCCATCGTTTATGTTTGTTTGTATACTACTATACTATACATAGCAAACGATCGAGCGTAGCATATGCCGCCTTCATAACACTACTTTTAAATTATGACATGGCTGTCGTAAAGAAATCGTTTCTTATGCCTCGATTACATTTGCCCCGGGCGCCGCACGATAAATTAGACTACGATTTTTCGTAGACATCGTAGGAGGCTACGGGCTACGATGTTTGTGTTTACATTATCTACGAGCATCGTGCCATTTATTGTATTGGCCCTCGGGGGCAGGCCGGGGCAAATCCGTACAGAGGCTGCTCGGAGATTGTACGGAAATCGTGCAATTTGAATGCAGTAGCCGTGCAGTCTCTGCAGCCTCCGCACGGAAATCGTACGGAGCCCGTGCAGCTTCCGTACAAAGGTTGCGGGGAGAAGGCGCGGGATGGCAATATCACGCATACTGCACGGGCAGCGAGCAGCAACCTTGCGATAGCTGTGCATTGGGCGTGCGAATGCCCCACGAGTCTACAATCTCTGTACGATTTTTGTTGCCCCCATGTTCACCGAAAAATCGTACGTTTGCTGCACAATCAGTGCGAGGCCTCCGGGCGATGGCCGTGCGAGGGTTGTGCAATGCCACCTACGACATGTATACGGGCTACGGGCTTACGATTTTTTCTAATGTGTTTAACTTCTCTCGAAACAAAATCCTAAAGGCTGCGGAGCCCGTGAATCCGTACGAAAATTTCACGGCCGCCTCCTGCCTCCGCACAGAGGCCGCACGGAAAAGGGGATACGGGCAGAATACGGGCTCCGTAGACTAATCGCAGGCCCAAATGTAATCCAGGCATAAGTCATTGACATTAAAATATGGAAACAGGGAGTATTGTGTCATTGGCATAATGCTAGGTGAAACAAAATTTGATTATTATGAGTCTGATCAAGGTTAAAAATAGCTATTTTATTAAGTTTAGGCTAGGCTAGCTATACTACCTATAGCAGTAGACGATTTAAGGGTAGCTCCAAATCCAATGCTAGCGCTGGTCGGCTGGCAAGGTGATGGCGCTCCCTTCATACTCACAGACCCTGCGGCCGCGGCATAAGAACGCCCGGTTTTGGCTCTTCGAAGATGTTTGACGAAAAGTATAATAAGCTACGGTGGATGTTAGATCTAGCCACAGGGGGTCTTGAATAGACTGCCAAACTAATGTTTAGTGTCAGTTGGTCAAGCCTGAATCAATTCTGTGAGCATGGTACCTCCCTTACACTCTATTTCCCATACGTTTTGTGTATAATTTTCGTGCGGTGCGATTTTTATTTTAACACGCAAATTGCATTGGCAAATTGAGCTGCAATTAAGTCGCTCGAGTCGACCAATTTTACTTTCCAAAATGACGTCATCGGGTTTAAGAATTTGTCTTATCTTTCGTCTAAGCTATCGAAAGATAACAGGCTGCCTGAAACCAACAAAAGTTGAGGAGATATATCACCTCGTTGGCATTGGATCTCCTAACCAAAGGCGCACTAACACCTGCCTAAAGGAACGGATGAAGGAGGCGACAGATGACAGACACATGCTACACGGATACTTACAACCCCACAAACGACTTATATCCCGACACAACTTCCTCGATTCTGTCCCTCCACCTGAACAGAATCCTCCACCATCAGCCAAGCCCGTACTCATCAAAGGGCTTAACCTGAAGTGGCCGGAGTGGCAATGCCTAAATCGAATGCGGACGAGAATGGGGCGGTGTAAGGTCAATATGGCAAAATGGGGCTATGCCCATGAAGGAGATACTCTCTGCGACTGCGGAGAGACTCAGACGATGGACCACATCTTGCAGTGCGGCGGAACGGGTTGCACAGATGAAGACCTGGTCCTTGTTAATAAAACGGCCATTGCAGCAATCGGGCGATGGAAGAAATTAATTTAATCTACTTTTTAATTAAGGAACTTTACATAACTATCTTGATCTAAGGAGACGCGAACGAACGAGCTAAGACGAACTGCTTTACGTGTTTAGAATACGGCTAAGGTAACTTTCTTAACCTAGACAAATTCTTAGACATTTTCTTAGACTTAAAATGTCTTAGAAGTTTATTGAATACGGGCCCAGGACCCCACGCCAATTTACGCTCCACTCGCTTTGTTCGCTACGCTCTTCCTGATCGGTAATACTCTAATTTGAAAAACGTTCCGCGGGGCCTGCATGTAACATACAGGAGTGGAATGATGCATATTTTCTTCTGCCCCCCCCCCCCCCCCCCGCTCACCTTCCAGGGGAAGTTGAGCCACCTGGAACGTGTGGCCTCTGTACGGAGGCAGGAGGCGGCCGTGAGACTTTTGTACTGATTTACGGGCTCCACGGGGCTCCGCGGCCTCTTCGATTATATTTCGCAGAAAGTTATACAAATTCGAAAAATCGTAAGCCCGTAGTCCGTAGACATTTCGTAGGTATCATTAAACAATCCCCGCACGGGCATCGCGCGGAGGACTCGTGCTGATCGTGCAGCAAACGCACAATTTGTTGGTGAACATGGAGGCCAAAACACGCTTAAAAACGGCACGGGGGCTGCACAGTCACCGCGCCTTCTCCACGCAACCTTTGCACGGAAGCTGCACGGGCTGCGAATTTGCGATTCCCAAACCATTCAGCTGTGGGAAACATTTTGAGCAACGTGATTGGTTAAAAAAGTTATAAAGACACGCCCACATCGACGCGAGCCATCTCATCATGGCGGTGCGAATGTGTCTGGGGCCAAGTCCGAGTGAACCATCAAATCTTCAAAATGATTTTCCAAACCTGCATGTAAGTAGATATTTAGACCCTGTATTTAATTATTTTATTATAAAGTCGCCATGATCAGATCCGTGTCTATGACTTTTGGAATGATGTTTGCATGAATGGGCTGCACATAAACAATGGATAACAGTGGGCCTGTATAATAATGTGCCTGTAGCTGTAGGCTGTAGGCTGTAGCTAGCTCGCGTGTGAAGTGCATTGTACCTAACAACATATAGCGTATGTCATGTGCAGTCCTGAGTGTTTTGTTGAGCTTAGCCATGCATTGTTTGAACATAGACAATAACACAAGTTACATGTAGATTTAGATGATAGATAAAGTCTTTTAAGTTAGATACAAGTATGTTCTAATGAAATATAGATATCGATTGGATGATTTTTTTAATTTTTTTTTAGATCTAGACCCTAGATCTATACACCTAGATTCTAGACCCTAACGTTAGACTATGATAACAAATAAAAAATGGAACATTATTTATTGGGGAAGGGGGGGAGTCTAACTTTACTAGTCTAGATGTCTATGTATAAATGAGAGCTTGAGTCTGAGGGAAAAAAGGGGTTGCAGAGAGGCCCAGCAATTGTTCTAATAATCAGAGTTTGATGAAAGGATTAGGCATTACAAAATGTCCAGGTCAGAAATCCTCAAACAGATTAAAATGGTAAAACTAGAGAAAGTTTCCAAAATTAAATTAATTCATCTCGACTATACATGTAGATCTAGCCATGAGTATTGTTCAAACAGGATAGACTACAGGATATCACATTTTTGGTGGCTAATTCTTCTTAAAAGTGCATTAAAAAACTGGCAAATGTAATTGTATTAATGATCTGAGTATAATTCCTTTCATTGCAGGATACTCTCCCTATTGAGTATAAATACCATCTCTGCTCGTTCCAGGAGGTCGATGGAGGATACACTGCTGACCTACGTGTTGCCATCACATCAGAAGAAATTGCTAAAAAAATGGATTGCTGATTATCAGGAGAAAAGTAAGGTGACTCTTCGTGTGAAAGCCACGAAACCCAACAGTGGGAAGATCAACCTCTTTGCTACCTACTACCGCTGCCAACACAATACACTGCCTAAATCATCAGCTGATAAGAGAAGGAGTACCAAGAACACTAATTGTCCTGCAGAAATCAGCGTTGCACTGAAGCGGTTCATGGGAAATAAGAGCAGGTAAGCCTTACTTTAAAAAAACAAAAATTTCTTTGTCACTTTACTAAGCTTAATTTCATTGCACTTTCAGATAATGCAGAGTGACATTAAACTCTGCTAATGATTGAATAAATTTATTGAAAAGTGAATGTTGATCTAATTTCCTGTTGCTTCTGATTTAAAGTATTTTTTAAATGGGAAGAATAAATACTAGTATGTTACAAGCTGTACTCAATATGCTGTTCATTTCTGTACTATTACCTTCCATGATCACACCCTAGACTAGAAGTAGATCATGAGGTTATATGAGGTCATGGCCTTCACCTAAGTCCCCTCCTTATCTGGCCTTGCATAATATAGGAATGTTAACCTCTTCTCCCTCCCCCCCCCCCTCTCTCTCTCTCTCTGTTTGTAACCAATGGGCTATATTGCCACTGTTTTATCAACTTTCTCATAGCATTGTGATACAAGAAGACTGATACATCATTCCCTCCTAAAAATCTTCTTTTTTCTATCTCATTAGCTCTCCATCTTATCCTTTTTCTATATCACTCTACAACAGATAGATACTCGCCCTTTTTCTTTCTTTGAAATTTAACACAATTCATTTTTTTTTTGTCTATGATGATTACAAAAGAAGTCCAAGTCATTCATAGGCTTCAATAACACTATGGCCAAACTTAGTTTGAAAACAAACTCCAAATACAATTTTTTTTCTCAAAAATGATTTTTATTTTTTAAAGGAAATGTATGTATATTTATGTTTTTTGCACAAGTGCATTGTAAAAAAGTACCTTAGTCAGGTATATTAGGCCCAAATTTTTTAGCTTTGGGGACACATTTTACAAAACCACTAAACATTCTCTACACAAGTACTTATTTGGCCAAGATAGCTTCATTTTATTAAATAGGATACATCAAGTAAAATCACGTCTTCATGCAAAATTATGCAAATGCAGTCATACTTTAAACAGGTCATAGAAATTTGAAATATAAGAAGAGTGAGAAAATGTGTTAAACTTCTCACATTTTTGTGTTGTTGTTTGTTTGTATTTGCCTCATTTTCTTTCAAGAGACCCTTCAAATCAAATCACACCCTCATGCAAATTTTTGCATACTGAATTTCATAACATTTGCATAAATTAGCAAATAATTAGCAAAATATTAGCAAAAAATGATTCAAAGAGTCCTGTGGAAGAAATTGCACTTATTTCAACTCGATTTATCCCAACATTTTATTTAAAGACTTCCACAATTTTGAAGATTATTTGTGGTTTAAACTATATGTAGCCATATGATTTTTTTTAATTGAAACTATTTAGTAAAAATTACCATGAATGTAATTGAAAATTATCATTCTTTACCATATTTTTAATTTACTGTTGACAAACTAATGTCAATTGTCATGCAGAAATGGAGTAATTTTGAAGTGATACTGAAAGTGATATTGCACATGCTGACCATAATCCACAACTAATCAATTCATTTGTCTGCTTTGTCCTTTTTATTTTCTTTTTAGGGCCAAGACAAGAGACATGCATCTTCCCAAGTTTGCGCTGAAAGTGGGAATCAGGTATATGCATAACCATGCTGTGTTTTCTGCATACTCTGCAAAACAACATGATGTCTCTAAAGAAACCATTGACATCTTTAAAGACTTGTTCTCCAGAGGTCATTCCCCTCCTCAGCACTTAACACACACAAGCTTAACCTTCAAGTTCAGTATGGACCAGAATATGTCATGAAAGCAGCTGACAGAGCAAACTGCCCTGACTTGTACTTTTGCCACAGGTAATGGTCATTTCAACAACAATAAAATCTACAGAAGTGCACATTTGTTTGAAATGACAATGAAATTCTTTCAGTGTACATCAAACATCATATGCAACCATTCTACTGAAGTGAAAATGGCACTATTAAAGTACATTTGGTTGGGGGGGGCACTGTGCCTTTAATGCAAGAGGGTTTATGGTCTGATGTGAAATAATAAAATAAACTTTTTCAATTTCCCAAAAGTTTAATATGAACTTGCCGACATATCAAATAAAATATGTGTGGCGGTCTCGGGACACCTAAAATCACAACACTTATACTGCTGTAATTGCTCTAGGTGGATAATCATGACCTTATGAGCCTAAATGGGTTTTTATTATTTGTTTAGCATGTATAACTATTGATTTGGTCAAAAGTCATTTTCCAATGACTTTGTCAGATGGCTTTAGCTTAGTCCCACCCCAGTGGGGATTAAAGGAAACCAAAACCCTCAGGACAACTCAATTTTAATGAAAAGAGGGGACAGAGAGAAGCAATTTAAAAAAAGTTACATCAAAATCGGTTGAAAAATGAAAGGTATGAAAGTTTGAAGTCTCAGTTGAGTTTCTATAGCGATCCTCAAATTGGCAATATTGCTTCAAAATGGCAGGCTTTTGTGGACAACTCTCCATTTGTTTTGTATTACAAGTTTCAGATTTTCTCCATTTTCTTTGAAGATGCTGCTTCTCTCTTTGTGAACCCAACATATGTTGTGTAAAATACATTTTCCCCATGATATATCTTGAGCTTAGAAGGAGACAAGCTGCCCCTTGAGAGAAAATGGAGAAATCTGAAAATTGTAATACAAAACAAATGGAGAGTTGTCCACAAAAGCCTGCCATTTTGAAGCAATATTGCCAATTTGAGGATCGCCATAGAAACTCAACTGAGACTTTTCAAACTGTTAAAACTCTCTCATTTTTCAACCGATTTTGATGTAACTTTTTTTAAATTGCTTCTCTCTGTCCCCTCTTTTCATTAAAATTGATTTGCCCTGAGGGTTTTGGTTTCCTTTAAATGCATTTGTAATTGGAGCCCATGTTTAAGTTATGACAGTTAGGGGAAAAAAATACTTTTAGTAAAAATAAGGTTATGAACATATTCCTTGAATCCAAATGCATTGGTATAAACACCATGGCAACGTCTTCACCAGTCTCAGATTTGGAGATATGGTCAAAAGAGTCTTGAATGGCAGCCATTTTGAATTTATGCAAATTGAACATTGGTTCCTGTTGCAATTTGTTTGGAATTATTTCACATTTTGATTGGACTAATTTGCAGAAGTTTCATTTCTTAATTTTATTCATTACTTTTACCTTATTTTCAGGCTATACAAGAAGATTTATGAACAGGCGTATGGTGCTTCCTCTGGAGAGCAGATGTTGGTGGACCTGGACTGTGCCATTAAAGCGTAAAATAAAGAACAAGGGCTGCAGTGGACCAAGATGTCAACACAAAACAGCAAAGTAGCAATCGCCATCTGCACTCCACTGATGCGTCGCATTCTTTCCAAGCATCCACAAAGTGCAGAACTGGTTTTTGTAGATTCATCTGGTGGTATGGACAGGTACGATTGCCGTATCTTTCTCCTTTTAACCCACAGTGTGGCCGGAGGCCTACCTGTGGGTTGCCTCATTACCACCTCAGAAGCAAAGGAGACAATTTCTTCAGCTCTTCAACTATACAAGGAGATGCTTCCTTCAGATGCCTTCTATGGACGTGGTCAACGGGGACCTGCAGTATTCATGACTGATGACTGTGAGGCTGAACAACAGAGCCTGAAAGCAACATTCCCGGAAGCAACATGCCTATTGTGTATCTTTCATGTGCTTCAGGCAATGTGGCGTTATCTGTGGGATGCGAAGCACACCATTAAACGGGAAGATCGCCCACATCTGTTGGGGATTGTGAAAGACGTGATGTACACTAGTTCGGAAGGAGAATTAGAAGAGTCGTATGCTGCCCTGTGTGGTGATAAAGTCGCTTCTCGTTACAACAACTTTCTCACTCATGTAGGGAGACTGTTCAGCAGACGTACAGAGTGGGCAATTGGTCTTCGCAACAACCTGTCGATGAGAGGGAACAACACAAACAATTATGTTGAAGCTGCGATGCGCATTCTTAAAGATCATATCTTTGAACGCGTCCGAGCATACAGTCCTGTACAGCTTCTGGACTTTATCCTCGTTCGGATGCAGGGGTACTATGAGCGCAGACTGACAGATCTGGCAAATGGGAGACTGGACGTGATGTTGTCAAAGCGGTACCTACCAGATCAAGGTAAAATCACTCAGGAGATGATCTCCCGTGTCAGTGACACAGCAGAGATGTACCAGGTGGAGAGCGAATCAACCGCAGGTCAAGTATATGATGTGGATATGGTGCTAAAATGTGTACCTGTGCCGTAGGATTCAATGGGGCTCCATGCAAGCATCAATATGCAGTCACCAAGCATTTTCAAGTCAATTCCTTCAATTTCTTCCCACTTACTGATGAAAAGATGAGACAACACTTATTCTATCTGGCCTCCGGATTAGAGAGTGGACAGTTGCCTCGGAACTGGTTTCGCCCATTAGGGGCTGGATGTGGGCCTGAACTGGATGAACGTGAGCAAGCTCCCTTTGATATCGTACCAACAATGGACTTACAAGGTCAGGCTGACATTGACACAAACATGACTGGTAGTGCTATCGAATCCCTCAATGCACAGAGACAGTTGCAGAATATTTTTGATAGAAGGCATTGTGCTGGAGCGTGTCATTCCACAAATAGGGATGCTGATGGCAGTGAGAACACAAACGACATAGAAGCGATATTGGATGGAATTCAAAGAACAGCTGACAATTTGAAGAACATGGTTACGCTTAATCCTGTGGAAATGGCAGGGCCTGTCAAAACTTACATCGACAATATGACAATCTGAAGACGCATGCAGCTGTTATAAGTGCCCTGAAAACTTTTGGAAAGTATACCGGGGCAGCTCGGGCACTATCACAGTCAGCACAGCAAAAAAGAAAGAAGTTGTCTTCCGAAAAGGATAGGCTGAAATGTAGGAGGGGGAAGATGATTCGAGTTCAGCCAACGGCAGTTAGTAGGAGAAAGACTCCTTTGGGAGGCAGGAGGTGTTTGCAAACCGGTAGAAAGTCAAGTCAGAGTACATGTACATCTTCTAAATGCAAGGACAATAATGAAGGAGGTTCTCGTCTATGTCTGAAAGGAAGAAAGAGGAAAGTACCTCACAGCCTTAGTCAATGCGTGGTAAACAATGAAAGCATTGGAAAGTCCCATTCTTCCAAATGGTAGTTTGACAAAGTTTTTCCCTACGGAACTACATGAGTCATACATGTAGTATTAGAAGTACAAGTAAACTGAGAAGAATCAAGAGTGAAAGCAGACTTATTTATTTTAGATTTTATATGTTGGGCCAAAATTGACTGAATATGTAACATTTCATGATGAAATAACTTCATTTTAAAGTTCCTAATGTCTAGTTGTGTACCTTATACGAAGAAATATAGTCAGCTGTCATTGTCAACATATACTTTTTTTTTTGGTTCATGCATCTACATTGTAGATGATGTAAGACCTCATACATGTTTAGTTTCTCAGAATTGAAAACAGAGTCTACCAATAGGCTCATAACAGAATAATTATGTGTTTAATCATCACAGATTAATATTATTTTTTCATGTGAGTTCATTTCACAATCCTCCTTTGTTTGTGGGTACTTGATTCAAACATTATTTATAGATTGCTCAGAAAAAATCAAAGAATCACTGAAACACTGAACTTAATTTCTCAAAAAGACAGGCATTTCAAAGTAAATGGCATTTGGATTATACATGTATATTTTATTGTACTCTGATATGTGTGTGGAAAATTTAAGTAATCTGATGTTGACCCCACTTTACAGTGCATCAAATGATATTTCTGTCTGTTTTTGTGCTTGAGCAATTTATAAGACTGTTTACTAATGTTTAGCCGTTTGAAATACAATTATGCCATGTTTCACATTGAGGAAAACTAGAGGGATAGTACACATTTCTAACAAAGTTGGCTGGAAAGGAATTAGAGATCCACGTTTTTGCATTCTGAAATAAACCAAGCTCAAATTTCAAATGTAAATATTGAGTAATTATTCAAAACAGTTACAATGTATCAAAAGCAATGATGATATGGGTGGTGATATTAAAATGAATCGCTTTTAGATTATTCCTCTGTGATATGATAGTTGCTAAATTTTGATTATATACTTTTTCTCAAAAACATCATGGGACACTTTTCTGACATGCTAAGAAATTATAATTATTGATCCCTTTCAAGGATTTAAAGTGCTCTATTAATGTTACAATTTATTCAGGTTTCACTATTGGTCTGACATGCTCATCTGTGGAAAGAAGGCCAATAAGAAATTAATCTACACTCGCCACACTCGACCCAGGTGAGGTAAATGGGTACCGGTAGGAGAAACCTATTTAGCTTTAGCACCTTATCAGGTATAGTTCGGCTAAAGCTGGGTAATGAAAGCAGTGCTAATGCAACCTATGGAAAAGGCACTTTATAAATACCCAATTATTATTACTTATGCTAGAAATCATTGGTCATTTCAATATTAACTGCCATTTTGACTATGACATGAGAAAAGATAAGTCCAAAATTGTTGTTTATTGTTGTAACCAAGACGGGCCAAGAAAGAAACTTGTTTTGAAATGTGCTTCATTATTGCACTTTACTCCCTGATATTGCATTATACCAGAATGTGTTTGGCCCATTTGTTGGACTTTAGGATACCATTGTTTAATGTAAAAAGTTCATCAGGTATTTTCTTGAAAGATTGTAGACTTGTATTGTATTTGTATGCCTCCACTATAGCCATGGCCTAGGTATTGTGTTTTAAGTTTCTCTGTCCCACCCAATGATGAAAGTCACAACTGGCAATAAATTGTTTTTGATTGTCTAGATATACTTGAATAATTATGATGCTTTGCATCAATGCTTGTTGTCAGTCATCCAGTTGATTTTACTTGTCTACATAAAAATGGATTTTATTATATGTACTTTGATCGATGGGGTTTGCTTCTTTTCAAGGATACCATTGATATTGAATGGGTGGTTTGAACATATATCGCCTTCAAAATTAATCTGAAATTTATTTTTCACAATATGATGCACATCCTCTTTATCACTTTAGTGCATAATTATGGTTGAATTGTTTGTGTGTAAATTGAATGACCAGTTTGAGCACAGCCTTTGTCATTGTGATTAAGCTGATATTTATATTTTATAAATCAGGAAAAAAAAGCTGAATTTGTGATGATTCCGCATATCATCTTTTTCCTGTAAATGTCAAATTAATGTGACAATATGTGCTACTCAGGTTTAAGCATTATAATTTTGCGTAACAAAAATAGATTATGTGCGTGTTCTAAAAAGAAAAAAGGGAAAACCTTTGTTGGCATTAAAAAAAAAAAAGATCGAACCTTTTGGTGAATGAATGATTTTATATCCTGCGTTATGGAGTGATTTTGTTCTGTTCAGATTTGCCATAAACATCGAGAGAGTTTTTTGTTGTGTGGCATGGCTTTAATAATCTTACCTTGTATTGTTGTGCTGTGTGTATACAGATCTATTCTTTTTGTGAAAGCATAGAACTGTATATGGTATGGATGGATATTTTATTTATTCCTTTACTTCCCATGTGTGCCAAATGACACTATGCTAGCTTAATTGCCAAATATGCAGATTGGCACAAATAATATGCACCAACTCATAAACAGAATTAAACATTTGCAGTGTCCATTAGATTTTTGTTGTTGTTGTTGTTGTAATAACCAATTTCTTGTCTCTATTTCAACATGATATAACCTCAGGCTCACAAGTTATTCTTCAAAATTCAAAATAAGGAAACAATTAAGAAATACAATTGGGCACAGGCATATAATTTGAGTGACCTATAAGGAGTTAAAACCACCGACAATTTGTATTTTCAAATGTTTCAATAGCGTTCTAATAGAAAATCATTTTTATCCATTTTACGAGAATACTGCTCTGTCATTCAGAATAAAAGGCGCATACCATTGTCTGTCATAACACAGGGTCTGAATAATTGAACTATACATTGCACGTATAAGGTCATGTGACAGCAAGTCGGAAGCTGGACTTACTAGGCTTTACTCAACACTATAAGACAGTATATTTTGTCAAAGTGTCAAATTAGAACTAATTAGGGTCTCTCCTTGATCTGTTCATTCTAGTCTGCAAGCACAGACTCTAATTTGACACTTTGATAACAAAATATATCATGTATGAGGGAAGACCAGTCCAGCTACTCGTCTGTGTCAAAATGGACCTACCATGGTCAAAATAAATATACAATACATGGTCTATTGTAGTCTCATGATTCAGAATCTGTATTATGCACTATGGGACGGACATGGGTATGGGTGCCTGCAAACTATGTGCACCCCTCCCCTCTCTTGTTTTCGTACTTTCCCTCTCTCTTTCTCTCAACTTGCATGTGTTCCTTTAAATTCCCTCTTCCTTCTCATTCCCGTCACTTTTTTTTTCTCGCCTCGAGTCTCACTGACCATGCATTTCTCTCTATGCGTTACTGATACACACCTTCAGTAGCGGAATTCTAAGGCATGTGAGTAGTTTGCAGGCACATATACAGAGTCTGAATCGTGAGACTACAGTAGGCCATTTCATGTAGATAGACTTCCCTCAGACATGATATCTTTCGTAAAGTGTCAAATTAGAGTCTGTGCTTGCAGACTAACAGTGTGACTAGACTAGTAAAGTTAGACTCCCCCCCCCCCCTCCCCCAATAAATAATGTTCCATTTTTTTATTTTTTATCATAGGTCTATAGATCTATAGGGTCTAGATCTAAAAAAAAAAAAAAAAATCATCCAATCGATATCTATTTTTCATTAGAACATACTTGTATCTAACTTAAAAGATCTATCATCTAAATCTACATGTAACTTTACTTGTGTTATTGTCTATGTTCAAAGAATGCATGGCTAGGCTCAACAAAACACTCAGGACTGCACATACGCTATGTGATGCACTTCACACGCGAGCTAGCTACAGGCACATACCAGGCCCACTGTTATCCATTATCCAGACACATTCGCACCGCCATGATGAGATGGCTCGCGTCGATGTGGGCGTGTCTTTATAACTTTTTTAACCAATCACGTTGCTCAAAATGTTTCCCACAGCTGAATGGTTTGGGAATCGCAAATTCGCGCACGGGCTCCGTACGATTTCCGTGCGGAAGCTGCGTAGACTGCACGGCTACTGCATTGCAATTGCACGATTTCCGTACAATCTCCGATCAGCCTCTATACAGACTTGCCCCGGTCTGCCCTCGAGGGCCAATACAAGAAATGGCACGATGCTCGAAGATAATGTAAACACAAACATCGTAGCCCATAGCCTCGTACGATGCCCCTAAAATCGCACGAAAAAATCGTAGACTAATTCATCGTACGGCGCCTGGGGCAAATAGGGACTTTTAGATTGTGTGGACGAAATCACGAGGAACGCCGACTGATCATGCGTGTGAACGTACTCAACTGCCGATGTTGACTACAATTACAAATCTTCCAGATTGCACTCGATGATATACATGCATGCAGGAAGTAACACTATGAACATGACGGACAAAAACAGAGGACAATTATACAGTTTCTTATTCTACCTTCAACAATTGCTCTGGAAGACAAAAGAACATCCCTTCACTGCTATTATGTAAAAATATGTAGAACAGGTGAATAGGCATGTGACACCTGTTCTACACATTTTTACATAATAGCAGGGAAGGGATCTTCCTTTGTCTACCTGAGGAACTGTATATTTTATGCGCACGCGGCATATACTAGTACAGTACTAGATTTAGGAAAATCGAGGTTGACGCATTCTCGATCGCCGACTGAGACGACGTGACGCATGCGCAGTGCCTTACAATGACGTAACACGTTGCAGTCAAAGCTGTCGACGTGCAAATCTAAAAGTCCCTAATGTAATCCACCCAATAAACAAAATCACGTGAAAATCACGTCAATATCAAGGTATCGACTTGAGGAGAGTTACGTTCTTCAAACGCCGGACATTTACGTAAATGTGTTAATACGTTTATTGCATTAGGTAACTTAAAACACACGTATACTAAATCACGCAATTGTCACTGCAATATCACCATTATAATAACGTGATTATCCCTACCTTGGAGACCATGGTTTGTAAACCTAATACTCCCGTGTTTGTTTGGTTATGAAATTACATCTTCATACACGAAATTATCGCGTCACAGAAACACGTGAAGCGTTAGTGATAGTTTTAGTCAAAATATCTGCGTGACATTCACGTGAATATTACGAGGCTGACTTGAGATGAATCATGTTTTTCATTCACGTGAAATTTACGTCGAAGAGGAAGTTACTGTAACCCGCGTTCAACCCAATAATTACGCAAATGTTACACAATAAATGAACCAAAATAATGACGTTCTCATCCCGTTTCTGAACATCGTGTCTTGGATCTTCCATAATTACGTCCAGGCGCGCCGGAAGAGTTTGGAATTAGAGGGGGTTGGGTGGGGGGGTGCAAACATCCCAGAAGAGAAAGCTAGTTGCAACTGGTCCAGTTGATGAACCATTTAATGCCAACTGGTAACCCTGGAAATTGAAATGGGCTAAATGATCCAGTTGATCCAGGCCAGCTATAATTCAACTGGTCTAGCTGAGCCATTAGAACCATTAGGTAAAACTTCCAACCAGTTGAACAGCAAGAATACTTCAATACTGGTACGTCTGTATTTCCAATGTAAGGGCATTGGTAATAAGTAGACTTACATAATTGAATTAATCGAAAAAAATGTCGTATACTTGTACTTTATTGAAATTATTTTAGTTCACAGTTAATGTTTCCCTTATTCATGTTTAACTATTTATACGAAGTAGCGAAATGTCCTAATTACTGGTAATTTATATTTGTAGTATTTTCGAAATGAATTGCATATAACTAAATCATCAGTAATTAAGAAATATGCTGTAAATTCAGATAAATTGTTTAAAAAACATAGATCTGCACGCACCCCATATTCAATATGCAAATGAATTGGTGTCAGCTGGGTCAACTCGAAATATGCCACCGCTCAGTCATCAACTGGTGCAACTGGAAATATGCACACTCCAGTTATCAACTGGTGCAATGAAAATATGCCAACAGTCAGTTATCAACTGGTGAACATAGAAATATGCCAACAGTCACGGGATTATCACCACGGAACTTAAATGGTAACTGTGAAATCATCAAGACACCCAAGAATAACTCATTTTCACACATGGAAAACACGGATTACCCAGCTTATATTAATAATCCGTTTGAGTCACGCGATCATCACCGCGGAACTGCTGGCGACTTTGACTACGATTTAAATAGGTGTTTTAAGACACCTAATCATGACTAATTTTGCACAACTAAAAGTCACGTATGCCCAGCTTAGATTAATAATCCGTTTGAGTCACGAGATCATCACCGCGGAACTTATGGCAACTTTGACTTCCATTTAAATAGATGTTTTAAGACACCTAATAATGACTAATTTTTCACACCTAAAAGTCACGTATGCCTTGCTTAGATTAATATTCCGTTTGAGTCACGCGATCATCACCGCGGAACTGCTGGCAACTTTGACTACCATTTAAATAGGTGTTTTAAGACACCTAATAATTACTAATTTTTCACACCTAAATATCACGGATTCACAGCTTAGATTAGTAATCAGTTTTAACTACGTGATCATCACCAAGAAAGTTATGGTAACTTTGAAACCATTTAAATAGGTGTTTTAAGACACCTAATAATGACTCATTTTTCACACCTAAAAGTCACGTATGCCCAGCTTAGATTAATATTCCGTTTGAGTCACGCGATCATCACCGCGGAACTTATGGCAACTTTGACTACCATGTAAATAGGTGTTTTAAGACACCTACTAATTACTAATTTTTCACACCTAAATATCACGGATTCACAGCTTAGATTAGTAATCAGTTTTAACTACGTGATCATCACCAAGAAAGTTATGGTAACTTTGAAACCATTTAAATAGGTGTTTTAAGACACCTAATAATGACCAATTTTTCACACCTAAAAGTCACGTATGACCAGCTTTGATCAATAATCCGTTTGAGTCACGAGATCATCACCGCGGAACTTATGGCAACTTTGACTACCATTTAAAAAGGTGTTTTAAAACACTTAATAATTACTAATTTTCACACCTACATATCACGTTTTCACAGCTTAGATTAGTAATCAGCTAGAGCCACGTGATCATAACCAAGAAATGTATGGTAACTTTGAAACCTTTTAAAGAGGTGTGTAAGACACCTCAGAAATACTAGTTGAATATAACCAGATATTCACGGACGGAACAATAAGACGATAAGCCGGTGTAAGTAACGTGATTATTACCATCAACCTTGGATAACCTGTGAAACCAATCAATAAAGGTGCTTACAAGACCAAATAATTACGTATTTATCGCCACCATCGGTTAACTGACAAAAAACTCGTTGCTTGGTCAAGTGGTTATTTGGTCATAAACACTTGATTTACAGAGGTAAGTGGAATCACGTTACTCCAGTCGCGTGATAAACTGGTGGTTTTTAGGTTAGATGAAAACGTGAACAGGAGTACCTTTTTTGTTTAAATGAAGGCACGTGTCGATAACGTTTAAATCTAGTTCAAAAGGCACTATACTTTAAATTCACTTAAAATACACCCCCACAAGAGGTTACTTTTTGGTGTTCTGTTTATTGGGCAGGCATAAACCACTTCACCCGTGTACCCGTGTACACCGCTTCTCGAATGCACACCGAGAGCGGTAAATAACTTCCCGCTAGAAAATTCCAATGGGACCTACCAAACCACCATCTTAGCACTAAAAAATTCTCTGCTTCCACTTCCGGTCCCCATGGTACATACAACGGGTACAAACACGAACTTAACAGATGAGAAATCAGACGAGAATCTGTGGTTCACCCATTTAATTTGGCATCTGGAGTCTCGAGCTTTCCTACTCGCTCAAAACATCAACATAATTTACCAAATGTATGGAGTGCTGGCTAACTCATATCCGTAACAATACCCATATATGAAAGTACATGAAAACGGCGTGGGTGGTGAATGAGTTTGAAGAAGAGTGTGAACTAAAAAGGAAATTTGTGGAAAGTTTTTTGCGATGAGTTACCACTTTGTTGGTATCACATGAAAGGAGATTCCTTTGCGGTCATAATGATCTTAATTATGTTCATTCATGCGTGACGAGGACTTCAAAAGGACAGGTAAAATATGTTTTTAGGGCCATAATTCCTTTTGATAACCTCATCAACTATTTTGGAAATTGGCACACAACTGTCAAATCATCTTGAACATGTTACTGTCAATTTGTATGGGGCTAGCTATAATAGTTTTAGAGTTATGACGAGTTTAACATATTTTGCGTTCTTTTCAAAGAACGCCATCTTTGGCGCGATTTTTGAAGTGTTCAATTTGCATAAACCTATTTAATTTCTTTTTTTTAGAAAGCGCATATCTTGACATAATTGCATTTGAAAAAGGGTACGGATCACAGAACTGTAATATACGTAGAACGATCATCCACATTTACAAAGCACAGATTGATGTGTGGCCATTATACGCGCTGGGAGATACGCGCCAGAGCACACGCCACCATTTTTCTCAGTCCTCGATCTTTTGAGCTAGCAAAGCCCAGTCGGCCATATTATGCGTATGATGACACAGTTAAATGCTATTCTGATATTCTTTTCAGGGCATTATGCCGTCGTCTTAGATGCACCTGTAATTTGAAGTCGGCTTTTTTATATATCATGTGTTATCTTCTAGCATACTAAATATATAAAAGTTAAATTTTTGTTCTCCGTTTCAAGACCAAGATTTTGTTTAAAGAGTTAAACTTAAAGGTATAGACCAGTTTTGAAAACGCCTCCTCTTAAGAAATGAAATGGAAGGTCTCATTACCACTCATGTGAAAGAATATGTTTTTACTAACACGTGATGATACAAATTTTGCTGGGAAACCGCCTATTAATTGATATATTTGGTAAATTATCATATCTATCCGGACTGGATAGATATAGGGTAGTCCCATATACCGGTACATCTTTCTGTGTACAGTGCTTGTAACTTTACCAAGACTGGGCCAAATTTCTTGTCATTTTGATGATTCTAGAACCTTGCAGTACCCACCACTACTTATATGCTAGATGATAAACCTTTTCTGATCAATTCCACAACGTTTCTTTCACAATGCAATCGCATGACCAGAACTGGTCTATACCAAAAAAGAAAACCTCTTTCAAGATAGGCTTGTTAAACAGCTACTTTTCCATATCATTTTCAAGGGGGCTTTAATTTATTTACTTAAGAGTGGGGTGACAAAATACAATGATAACAATATTTTAATAAAGATTTAATTCACCCCACTGACAGAGATAAAAAAAAAAAAATGGAGAGAGGGGGAAAAGGAGAGTCAGAGAATGGGGAGAAGGAGAAGGGAAACAATTACGTAGAAGGAGAGAGAGAGAGAGAGAGAGAGAGGACAACGGAAATAAGGAAGTGGCAAGGATGAAATAAAGAGGGGGAATAATTTAAAGAAAGGGAGAAAGAGTGGAGCAAGAAGAAGGAGAGACACTAAGGGAAGTAGCACAGCTATGGATAAGGAAATTGACATGTTCAGAAAGGAGAGAGGGAGTAAACTAAATAGTTTAATTTTGCTTAATTTAATTTCATCTATTATAAATTTTCTGCGTCACCTTCCACACTTCAGCAGCATTTTCATATCATTTACATGTTTAGCCCCACCCCTCCCACTTTCAAAATTTCTCCATGGCCACTTGATCAGTACGTTCTATTCCAATGTACAGTGTTCCTTGTATATATACAAGGAACACTGACATGTTTTCTTTCCTGCAGGCTAGTGGATACTTTAAACTTTATAGCACAAGCCCCCCCCCCCCTCCCCTACACACAAACATACACATACATGTACGCATGTTATTCTTCAAAACACAAACGCTAGCATATGTTTACTCAATCACCTTCGATTATTATATTCAGATACGTTGTACATCTAAACAACAACAGAGGCAATCAAAAAAAACAAAAAAACATAAGCAACAACAAAATATGCAAAGAAGAGAAAAGTAGGGACACTACATGTATGACAAACTGTTTATGCAATCCTGAAACTAAATTTGATAGACATGATGTTCTTGAAGTTCCAGGTTTATTCTTTTTAAAAACAATTCAAGTTCACAATATCAATAAACAACTATAATATAAATTTGGTAAAGCGTAAAAACTTGCGAAACATTGGCAAGTAAAAAATTAGTACAAACTTACGAACACATTATAACATAAATCTATTGGAGAAATATTTCCAGCCAGGTTCAAGTATCTATTTTTTTTTGTATTATGTGGGTTTTGAGATGCTAATCCACAAAGAGTTTATTCATAAAACAAAACAAAATTGGCATGCCTTATTGATATCGTTAAATAGATGAATAGGCCTATGATGATAGGATTGTAATACAAATTCAGAACTCCTTTATCATTTAAGTTACTATTGTTCCTTATCATCCATGGAATATTTGACAATGATTGTTAATTGTTATCTCACCCATGTGTAACAAAAAAAAAGGAGGTCATCATTTCCTATCACTATACCATTTTGTTTTATGATCATCGTACATAAGTTTCTGCAACCATCTCTTCATAAAATTCCACAGGTAACTTTGGCATGAATTGGCATAACATAGGCAAGTGCATATTACCACAGAAACTCAACTTATACCGTTTCAGTCCACATGTGCAACCAATTAAATATCGGAATTCATATATTCCCCCCCCCCCCCCCAAAAAAAAAAAAAAAAAAAAAAAAAAATTATATATATATATATATATATATATTAAAAAAATGCTGCTACAATCTGTGCTTTACACATAAAAATTTCCACTTTTCGGGGTGGTTGAGGCTAGGAAATTAGAGACTTAACAGCATGTTATCACATCGATATCGAATTTGATGGGTTGAACAATGAAATTGACCTGGTACTGGCTACACTTCAATGAACATAATATACTCCTAAGATTAAACAATATGTCCTAATCATGACATTCAAGAATTTTCTTGAAAACGATATCGCCTCACATTAAATTGAGCTCACCTCATATCAATATTCACTAGTGAAACTGTACAATATAAAACAAATGCATAGAAATATTCAGTTACATATGTACATTATAATGGCAAAACAATGGCAAGTTAAGTAAATCCCCACAGACTTAAATATCTAGCTCAATTTGGGGGATTGAGGCACTTTAGGGGCGTCCGGCAGGCACTCCCCACCACTTAAATCGCCTGACAGTGGTCATTTTTGTATATGTGGAATCTGCCGAACTATTTCCCATTGGTTTCATGGGGTTTCCATTCCAGCTGATCTAGCTAAAAAATGTACCTCTTTGGGGGCATTTGGCGGGCACCTTCCACCACTTAACACGTCTGGCATTGTCCATTCATGTACCTTGAGACTATGGCGAATCTTCTCATATGGTCTACATAGGGTTTCCTTTCGAGCTTTAACCTAGCTCAATTTTTTGACCACTTTGGGGCCTTCCCCTTTCCACACCCACCACCTAGAGCATGCCAGACGGCCAATTCGTTATATGGGGCTATGTGATCTTTACATCCGTGCACATGAAAATTGGTTTCATTTCCAGCTAGGTTGATCCCCCCCCCCCCCCCTGGCTCCCGTACTATCTCCAGAGCGAAGGTTGGAGTCATCTTCCTGTTGAGGCTTGGATTGTGGTTGAACAGACACCTTTAGGAATGGAGCCTTGCGCTGTTTGATAGTCTAAAATGACAAGAGAGAGAAAAAGAGAGATAGACAAAATTCAAATGTAAAGTTACAGCAGCTTTAAATGTGAACTGTGTTTAAACACATTTGGGGGAGCCTCTAATTCTTGCCAATTTTTAGATGTCTTGTTTTGTGATATCAATGCATATTAAAACAAGGGGAAAGGGAGATTAAACGTATGTTGTTAGTCCATATGAACACAAAAATAAAATACAGTCAGTTTTATAAAATAAAAAGTGATATTAACTGCATAATTATGTACACGAATATTTGGTTGAAGTTGGTTATAAAATCAAAATGTACCATCAAAATACCTTTGTCGGGAAGATAAGCTTATTTCAATGTTATGTTTTCTAAAATACAAAATCAAATCTGGGGATTGATGTACATGTACAAATTATAAAATGGTACAAAAGTGAATTGTGGGGCCCTAATGGAATGATGAAGAAAAAAAGGGGTTGTCTGGATTATTCCAGCTCACATGAACTAGACTCAGAAAAAAGAAAAAAAAAGATTATCAGAAACAATATATATATATAATTGTGGACCTAATTTAAAAAGCATATATTGTTGGAGCCATAATGTTGCGAGCATATGTACATGTATATACCTTCATAAGATGTTGTGGAAAACAGAACTGCGTTGGCACGGCATCTGGATAAAGCCGAGTTGTCTGACCCGTACGATCGAAGCATTCCTCTACAAAGCGGTCGGAACATATGGCTTAATACTTGCTGGGTGTCATGTGGTCTCTTCTCATGTTGACTAGCCATTTCAGAAGCGCGTTATCACCTCTTGGAAACCTAATAATGGAAGAAAAAAATCCGGGTCATAATTTGGCTATAAAAATTTCAGAAATAAAGTATTGAAATTTGGAATAGCAAGAACACTACACTATGATTGAACTAAACGTTAGACTATTAAATGGGCAACTCTAGCCAATTTAAAGGGGGAGAAAAAAGAAAAGAAAAACAGATTTAAAAAAAAAATTACCAAAGAGGCTATCATAATTCAATCTCAATTTCTTTAACATTCTTGATTTTCAAATCAAGCCAGTTGTTTGTTTTCCTGTATCTGTAATAAAATCAGATTTTTTTTTTTAAGAAGCACCATGCAGGTTTATCCTCAAAATGTTGTACCGTTAGGTGAAAGGGTCTTAAAAGAACTGGTATTTTGATAAAAGAAAAAGAGCCTCAATATCACATACACCACTTTTCGTCGCTCTTTTCAAACAAATCAAAATGTTCTTTTTAGATACAAATTTTAGAGACTAATCTAAAAATATCTAAATAGGGGCCATTCTGTTGTACTTGAACACTTAATAAGTCATCATAAAGATTGTTGTCAAATTACACATGTTGACATCAAAACAAAATAATAATTTAATAAATTAAATAATTTGGTTTTGATCCAACCTCTAGTTGCACACTCTTACTGAAAGTGACTCGCTAACATTGCTCAAGTTTGATGAAAAAAAAATGTAATTTTTGTATAAAAAGTTACTTATTATAATTATTCCTTCTACTGTACTAACCCTCTTAAGCCCCAGTCCCATATAAAGCCGGACCAGCACGGACGAGCACGGACCACTCCGGACCATCCCGGACCATGGTCTGGGGTGATCCGGGATGGTCCGGGATGTTTTGTTAAAAAAAGTGTGATGCTTTAAAAGCTACAGTCCCATATACGTCCCGGACCGTCCCGGACCATCCCGGACCCCATCCGGGGTGATCCGGGATTCGGTCCGTGTTGACACCGTGTTGGCACCGGGGTGGTCCTGGATGGTCCTGGATGGTCCTGGATGGTCCTGGATGGTCCTGGGCGGTCAATAACTCACTCCCGGACTGCCACGGATCAACACGGACCGCCCCGGCGCCACTACGGATGACCCCGGACCCAGCACGGTGGCTACATGGATCACCCCGGATCAAACTATTGTCCCGGACCGTCCCGGACCACCCCGGCAGTTTTTGACCGTCAAAAACATCCGGGGTCGACTCCCGGACCGCCCAGGACCATCCAGGACCATCCAGGACCATCCAGGACCATCCAGGACCACCCCGGTGCCAACACGGTGTCAACACGGACCGAATCCCGGATCACCCCGGATGGGGTCCGGGATGGTCCGGGACGGTCCGGGACGTATATGGGACTGTAGCTTTACATGCACAAAATCCTGAAAAAGTTCTCAAAGCACAAAGATATTTATGTTTTTCTTTGAAGGCATCTCTGTGCGACACCCTCTAACAATAAATTCTCTCAACCATTTTTTAATTTTCCCAACCGTTTTTCCATTAAAGGTACTATGTCCCATTTGCAGGCCAAAAAAATGAAAAGGTTAAATTTCAACGGCATTTGAAAGACAATACTAATTTAGAACTTCCCTAAAAAGGGGGGCTTGAAAATGTCTTAAAGTGGGAAAAAAACGACTATTAGTTGTGGAATCGACTTAGGAGATATAGAGCCAGTAAGTAATAGTCTGATTTTCAGACCATTGTACCGAATGGTCGTCCGTTTTATGCTGCGCAAGGATTCAATCAGTTTAATTTTGGCCATTACAAGAAGTTGGATATTGATTTAGACAAATGCTCATGTACCCTTTACAGCTCATTTTATGTATGTTAATATTACCAAAGATGAAAAAGGCCATTCAGTCACCCAATTGTGTCTGACAGTGAAGTCTAGCAAGTAAGCGGGTTTTCTTGCATAATTCGAATACTAGGACACTGCTAACGTTCAAATTTCACAGATAGGACATACATGAAATATTCATAATTCCTGCAAAGTTCTACAGAGTTTGATGTTGGCTGCAAATATATCTTTAAAATAAGACATAACTCATAAGACTGGATTTTAGAATATCTTTTAACACTTAAATGTCTGGAACGGTATATCAAAGAGACAATGCATTGCTTTGTGATGCTTTCTATTCACCTAAAATGTAATTAAATTGTAATAATATAGTTGGGAGGATTAAGGAATCGATCAGATCAGTTTTTCCCAATTATTATCATTAATAATGGTCTGTTTTTACTCAAACCTTCATATTATCTATAATTTTACATCTAGCATTGGAGTCACTACCTTACCAACATTTTCTCTCATCTAAACAATGTTACCAAGTCCATTTAATCTGGTCAGAAACAATGTATGAAGCAAACTCAAAAGAGCTAGGATTTGCTGATATAGTTGGCTTGGACGTGTACATACATAAGTTGTAGTTTTCTCTGAAAAAATTATGTATGTCTGCTAGATTGAACTTCATTTTTTTGAAAAAAATGGCATGGATGCTCATCATCCTCGTGACAAGCATTTTACCTTTTATTTAAGAATTTAAACATGTTTACTGCAGAGTGATTCAAGTATTCAACACAAACTACTAATAGTCAGAACAGTAATACTAATAGTTACTAAATAAATAGCGCAGACAACAACACACACTGGCACAGCACGCACATAATTTTTGTTATTTTGCCTGTACTACTGTAGACCGATTTTTTTTGTCTCTTTCGTTTGTTAGCCTCTGATTTGGGTCTGGTCGGCTCCTGGTCTAGTACTACTGTAGCCAGGGCCCCGTCTTACAAAGAGTTGATATCAATCGCAACTATGGTCTAGGCCTAGATCTATGTTCATAATCAAGAGATAGGATTAGGAGTAGGACTAGGACTCAGAATCAGACTGTAAAGTTGAATTCATTTAAATTTTAATTGGACTTGCGATTAGATCTAATCCAATTCCAAATCAATTGCAACTCTTTGTAATGCTAAGTAAGAGTAAAAGTAAGACGGGGTCCTGGTACTGGTCTAGATGTCTATATAGAATGTGCTGAAATAATCAGGTTTGATAAATAATTAAAATAGCATGCCATGGCAGTGTTTAATTCAAAAGTTAAATTAATGTGTTTGTCAACTAAAACAAGCTGTCTGTGTGCGATTAACTTCGCCCTGTTCCAAGGCATTAAAATAAAACGTTAAAATTGATACATGAAATTATTATGTATCATAGTATATACAATCTTTAAACATCACTGATAGACTCATTAATTAAACTCTAATAATTCATTACTGCATCGGTCTTAAACTTACGTATGGAAAGTCTTTCCGCATCCTTTCGTCTGACGATTGGTGCAGTTAAATGCCGTACAAAACGGCATAGTGCTTGGTAAACAGTCACAAATTAAACGAATTTCAGGTTGTCTATGAGAAAAAGCGGCGAACACAACAGAGGACTCGCGAAGATGGCGGATGTCACGTGATCACGTACAAGCGCTGGCCATATTTTTCGCAACCCTATGATCCTTCTACTTATACAGTTCTGTGGTCCAGATCGGCTAAAGGATACTTGAGTTATAACAAGTAAAATATATTCATTTTCAAAAATTGAGAGGGCGTTATTTAAAAATGAAAGCAATATTGAAGTTTATTTGTTTGTCAGATTATTTGCCATGTTAAGATTTATATACCTCTCTTCAGAAATCTGGCCATCTGATTGGTCGACATTGGAGTCGTGATTTTAGCCATGCCAGTAACGGTCAATAGTTCATGAGTGAGATTCCCGTTGCCTCGGGTAACGGTTAAATAGTTCAATTCTGCTCAAGTCCCCATCGGTTTACGTGTAAAAAGTTTCTTTGTGCGAGCACGGATACCATACAGTGCAGTGTGTGTGCGATTCCCAAATGATTGTAACATTCACTCATCTCTCCAGCGAAGATTAACATACAGTGTCTCAGATCTTCTGTGATGTTTTATCAAATCTTTTTATACAAGAGGATAATTAAGGTAAGAATTCTTGGTAGATTTTTTTGTAAATTCGGTACATAAAAGATATATTGACTGCTTTAATATTTTAAGACTAGCCGTTTCTAAACTGGCTCTCGGGGACACCGCCGCGCGCATCGGGGTCATGGCAGGATGAAACGTCCCCTTGAGCCTATATAAACAGCTAGTCCTCTCATAGCAGTCAATATATCTATAATATTATACAACACCTAGTAAGTAGATCCTTGTCATTCGGTTGGAGGATTGTTAGTCGCATGATATTCAATAGATATAAAATTGCACGGGCGTGCATTTTGGTACTATTCGCCGTAGTACTACTCATCGAGCGTGCATTTTTGGTTATACGCAGACTGTATACCTCTCTGCCCTTCGCGTATCCCATTGTTATATAAGTTGCGCACATCTGACGCGAAGGCAATCTGAATGTAATCGAGAAGGCCTGACTCCAACTTTAATGTATGTTTAATGTAAGGAGCAAAGCATAACTTTTTGAAAGATGTTGTATAAAACAAATAATGAATGTTTTTCATTCGTTCAATAGATTAACGTTAATTTTATTCAACTCGGCTGACGCAACGTTGAATAGAACGTTAATCTTTAAACTCGTGAAAATATTCGCACTGTTGACAGAACTCATAAGCATTCATTATTTGTTTATTAGTGATATAGATTTCATGTCAAAATTATATTAAATTATACATTTATTAAGGATTTACATTTTTCAAGGTCATTTTCACTTTTTACAATATTGGACACGTGATTACGTGATGAACATGACGTCACATCGAGTTTACGTCCACAAACCCAATGTAGGTCAACCCATGCACTAACCAACGGTCTTCATTAGAAGTCTGTACGATATGCTGTTGTTGAGATAAGGTGGTCGACAGACATGCATGAAAAACAACAAAATGGTGCCTGGAAGGTGACATGATCACTTTTTCGAAAGAATGTCGACGTTAATTTCTGGACATTGACTTGACACTTCATATTATAACATTTTATTGATTTAACTCTTTCCATTATTGAGATATCTGCCGAACAAATTTACATGAGAGAATAAAAAGAAATAAACTAGACTTCAATTGGTCGTTGTAAATAATAAGGTGATCCGTTTTGTAATGTTAAGTCTTCCTCTCTTTTGACAAATTTGGTTATTTTAGAGAGAACAAATTATTGTGGGGCAGGCACAGAGAATGACCAAATGGTGCTTAGAATGTCACATGGTGTCATGTTTTGAAGGACAATCTTTTGTTGTGGTGAGGTCTAACAATGCTATCTATTGGAATGACTAAGTATGAATAATAATGGAAATACTTTTGATTGTCGAGATACAATGCATACAACAATGGGAAATATAAAATAGAGGAAGGTATCAGCTCCAACATATTACAATATGGAAGACATTGTAGTACAGATAGACGAGATACATAAGAAGGAAGAATGACAGATATCATGTAATATTATCGAGTTCAATGTTTTTTGGTAAAGGTAGTAGACCTCATTTGCACACCCATTCTAATTTTTTGTGAAATTATATGAATAGAAGCTCTGAGGCATGCATGAGCATAATCCTCTTTAAATATTATTGTAGAGGAAATGGACCAGCAGTCTTGAAGTGAGATGTGAATAGATATTTATATTTCTTTGATTTGAACATATGGTTGTGGAGGGTTAATTATCAAACTTCAAAGGAAATGAAAACGAATCTACTTGTTTTTTTTATTAAAAAAACTACAGCATAGGTCTGTTTTGCTCTATAATGTAGAAAAGATTGTTATTATTCCTAAGAACAAATCTACAAGAGAGGACAAAACAAAATAATAACACCATTAAAGTCACCAAACATTAAAATGTATGGACATTCAAAATAGAACAAAATATTGGCAAAAGTCATTATAATGAAGAATAAACAAATTCTAATTGGAAAATTAATTAATTTGAATACAAAGAGAAGTTATGGTAAGCAATGTTGTTACTATGTGGTTCCTTATAGATATGCACCTAATGGAGGCATGGCTAGTTACACCGACCGTCATACAAAGAGCTAGGCCTTATACCCCCTTCACATACACGGATTTTTCTTATGAGTCCTTACGGATCGCCAACTCGTAGTCAATCGCAAGCATCCGTAAATAACTCGCTGGTATCCGTAAATAACTCGTCACAACTCGCAACAACTCGTAGACACTCTTAATGATCTGTGAAAGGAGAGGCAAATTTGTTGACATGTCAAAAATCTTCTTACGGTTGTCCACGGATTGATTTGTCCGTAAATAGCTCTTAAATAGCTTGTAACAATCCGTAACCATCCGTAAACCGCTCGCAACAACACGTAACCATCCGTAAACTGCTCGCAAGCATCCGCAAATGACTCATAACAGATTTTTGTAACGATTCTTTACGGTTAGTTTACGATTTGTTTACGGATTATTTACGGATTATTGCGAGCAGTTTACGGATGGTAACGTGTGCTTACGTGTTGCTTACGATTTTATTCGGGTCATTTTACGATGGCTTTACGGATTGATACAGGTTATTGCGAGCATTTTACATGTAGTTATTAGTACTTTACAAATAGATACGTATACTTTACGTATGCTTACGAAATGTTTACGATTTGGGGAAAGGTGTAAAAGCTGCAAATTCGAACGCATCATTTTCAGTTGTTATTTTTTGGCTAAAAATCGTAAGGACTCGTAAATCCTCGTAACTTACTCGTAACTATTCATAACAACACGTAAACAGGTCGTAACTAACACGTTAGTTGCTCGTAGTTATCCGTGACAACTCGTTACAAATCGTGAACTGTTGCCATAAATACATCGTAATAATCCGTAATAAACCGCAAACAGCTCGTAATAACTCTTAAACCGGTCGTAAAAGTGGTAAAATCGTTAGAATCCGTGAAAGATCCGTGAGTTTGTGCGATTCGTAAGGACTCGTAAGAAAAATCCGTGTATGTGAAGGGGGTATTAGGGGCTAAACAGCCCGGCTTGTCTTTAGTCTCGAACAAAAGACTGACATTTATCACCATGAACTGGATTGTTTGCTGAGACGCTGTCGCTGTGTGAGTGTGTGGGCCCGGGAAGGGGGGGGGGGTAAGGATATACAATTTTGTTGACATGTGCAGTTTTCTACTTTTCAAATGTCAGGCCATATTCTTCTCGCAGAAATCCATCATGGCCCGACATTTTAGAAGTAGAAAGTGCACAATTTCAACAAAGGTTTAAACCCCTAGCTCCGACAAGGCAACATATACCTATTCCTGTCTGGCCTGCCTAGCCGTGCCCCCAATTTGATGCATATCTTTAGGAAACCACATCTATAGTCTACACAGTAACACTAACAGCATTGATTTTCATAACTCTTCACCTTATATTGATAAGGCATCTATAGCCTGATTTTCTATTTCCCATTACTCAATTTTGTTTACCTCTGAAAGATCATTTTCCAGTTGGTGGCATTTGTATCAACTTGGCACTTTATTAAAGTGACAGAATCTACTACTCTTAATGCAATGACAGTGACATGGTGCAAACATAGTTGAACAACGTTGTTCACAAAGTATTCTAAATTATGAACTAAATTGCAATCTACATGTATATAGAGCCTAGCTACTTATACAATTATATGTCAATATCTACATGCTAATGAAAATTATTTTGTCTGATATCTACACGTATATCTAACTATATTTATTTTGACATCTATTCCATACAGTGTTTTGCAAATTGGCTACATACAATTAGGCCATTCAGTCACGTGACAGTTTCTTTCAGGCAGGATAGCAGGCAGCGAACGAAATCGTAAACAAACACCACGACAACGTAAACGAAACGCAATGCATGCAGCACATGAATTCAATCACGCAGCACACATGCACTCACATAATATGCATGTACATGTACTGTACAAATGCGAATGCGCAGTACATGATCATGCGATTGGCAATGCAGCGTCAGCGTTGTACAGAAACGGCCATATTGATATGGCTCTTCTAATTGAATGATTCACATCGCTCATGGCGCACGCTTTCCAACGCTTAAACTGACCTAATTGGACAATTCTGTGCCACGCTAATGGTTTGTCGATAAAATGTTTCAGCTGAATATTGAATAACCCAACATTAACGATTAGATTACTGAAATTATCGCGCACGTTGGACGTGAGATAAGCTAGGTGAATGTTATATTTTCACATTGTTCCTGTTATTTACAAAATAATTTCATGTTTTGCTGGGAAGGGGACTACAAGTACAAGAAATGGAGGATGAAAGAACGGACGGTATGGCCCGGCCACACTGCCATATACAGTCTAGATTCTACGTCTGTATGGGGCGTTACCTTTAGATCTATTAGTTTATTTAGGAACGACGTGCGACCTATAATATAAGTTATAACATCTGTGTCATGTCGAAAAACTATTACTAACACAGCCACAGGATCAGAGTTGGCCCTATATTATACTACAGGGCAGGCACGTAGCCACGGGGGGGGGGGGGCACGGGGGGTGGCACGTGCCCCCCTTTTCCAATTGTTTTTCTTCCAAGATCAGACACCCGTCCTCTAAGACCCCTCCTCAGGACGTCGATCAATTACATGTATGTGCCCCCCCCCCCCCCACATCAAACTCTGGCTACGGCACTTCTACAGGGGCGGCGATCCCGGGAGGGGGACGAAGGGGGGACACGTCCCCTCCCACCTCAATTGTTGTTAGGGGGGATCGATCGTTCCCCCCCCCGGAAAAATTGAAAAAGTGCCCCCACAAAATGTATAGCAAATACTGACTAAAGACTGACCCCCTTTTATGCTCTGGAGGGCCCGAGAGTGTAGCGTTTAGACTAATGAAAATGCAAAAATATACTCGCTCGGTCGCTAAGCTAACCTCCCTCGCATAATATCCTTCAAAATGTACAACAAAAAATTGTAGAAAATCTCTATTCCGTTGGTATCACGTAAACATAGTTTACACTGTATTTTTACAAGATTAAGAGTTACAGAAATAGATCAGTGCTACAAAAATGAATATTCCGCTTACTCTTTTCAGTAAGGAGTCACTGCAACACAGTCTATATAATATGTGCCAGGCTGATATTTGCCATTTGAACTCCCATAGCGATTATCAATATGCATGTATATGACAGAGGCCTTGAGTGGGAAATAGACATCCCATCCATGCCCAAGCTCCCTACTTACTAAGATTTACCTACTAAACTGATATTAACAACCCTTTGGACTGCACACTAATTACCCTCAAAGTAAAAGTGAAAGGTAAAAAGAGGTATATTACTCGGTTTTATACTATAGCTTTGCTATTAAAATGAATGTAATTTTGTAATACAACAAAACCGCCGTCACTGCCGTCACGTTCGCCCCTCTCGTTCACTATGCTCTCTCACCCGCACTGGCGTACTGATTGGGGGGGGGGCTTTGGGGCTGTTGCCCTCCCCCCCCCCCCCCTATAACATTTTAAAAGTTTATTTCTCATTCGATATCACTGATTTACCAAATATGTTGATGAAATTACATGATTTTCCGGAATTCGTTCTCACTTTCTTGTAAATTATTTTTTGTATCACGGAGTTTATTGGAAAATGACAAATCCATAAATTTACAGTCAGGCAAAAATATGCTTATTTAGAAGCCTACATGTCAGGGCCCGCGGATCGCCGGGGCTAGGGGGCCTAGAGCCCCCCCCCCCCCCCCCGGCCCCCTCATTGTTTGTAAAAGTATGTTGAAGAGAAATAGAAAGAAAGAAAGAATAGTGACCTGCCAGTGTCACAAATGAGGTATCAAAATATGCTCATCTGACCGTAATTATACCTTAAAACCCCTGAGCTTGCGGGGGCTCCGCCCCTTGGACCCCACAAGGGGCCTAAGGTGGGCCCCTGGATGCTCATCTGACCGTAATTAAATACCTAAAACCCCTGAGCTTCCCGGGGCTCTGCACGTGGACCCCACCAAGGGCCCTTAGGCGAGCACATGTATGCTCATCTGACCGTAATTTAATGCCTAAAACCCCTGAGCTTTATGGGGCGACCCCACGCCAATTAGTGGGTTCCATGACACATGCTCCGCCGACGATTGCTCCGCCGACATTTACTCCGCAAAACGCGACAATTGCTCCGCGACATTTGCTCCGCGACATTTGCTCCGACGTCAAATGCTCCGCCGACAGGTGCTCCGCCGACAGTTGCTCCGCCGACAGTTGCTCCGCCGACAATTGCTCCGCCGACAGATGCTCCGCCGACAATTGCTCCGCCGACGATTGCTCCGCCGACAATTGCTCCGCCGTCAATTGCTCCGCAAAACGCGACAATTGCTCCGCCGACATTTGCTCCGCCGACATTTGCTCCGCCTGAAGCGACACTTGCTCCGCCGACATTTGCTCCGCCGACATTTGCTCCGACGACATTTGCTCCGCCCAAAAAGTGTCCCATTAAATACAAATGCTACTAGTACTACGACAAATGCTTCGCCTACAATATTTTTTTTTCACGGGTTGTTTTTGTTTCTTTTTTTTTTTTCTTCATTTTCTGAATGCATTTCATGAAATTATGTAAATGAAATGAAATGAATGAATGTTGATGATGTGGGAGGAAAAAGCAGTTGCCTAAAAGTCATTTCGAATATACTGAAATAACTTTCCATCTATCACTGTACGTCCCACATAATGTACACTAAACACTCATTACATGTCATGGGAAGTTTTTTTTTTTAAAGTAGAGCAGCAAGCCACATTCCCCAATACGCGCATACCTCCTAGTTAATTTCAAACAGCTCATCAATATGTAAGACCTGAAATTACCTCAATGAAAGAAGACTAATAACATGAGAGGAAAGAAAAGAGCAAAGAAGACAACCGTTTTTTGCTATTCCCCATAATGTTTGATTTAAAAAAATAAAAAATAAAATTATAGCTCCTTACGCAAGTTCTCCGGCGAAAGATAATTACTCCGCTCAAAATCTGTTTCATGTATTACTCATTAGCTGATCCAAAGCTCAAGGCTATCTCTCTCTCTCTCTTTCTGTCTCTCCCATGCTCCTCCTTTTCCTGTTTACACCGTTTTCTTGTCTTCTTTGCTCTTTTCTTTCCTCTCATGCTATTAGTCTTCTTTCATTTCCATCACTTCTTCTCTGCTCCCCCTCTCGAGTTCTATTTCTCTCGTGAAATTGAAACGTAAAGTAATACAATCATGTAGTACATTCTTGTTTAGAATAATATTTTCAATAATATCCAGTCCATTTTCTAAAGGTTTCTTTCCTTTAGTTAAGTGTATGTAGCTTTAATATATATATATATATGTTAGTGTGTAAAACACTCCGTTTCATTCGAGTACTTTGTTTTCACTGAATAATTTAAGGGACTCACGAAGCCACCGGAAGAAGAGCAATTGGCTTATCATGAAGAACTAACATCAAACTGCAACAAAATGATTTGTATAAATGTGAATAAGCAGAAAGGCTGCCATCTCATTTTCCCGTCTGAATGGGTTCTCTTCCTTACGTATATAAGTGCCCTTATTTTCTAAACTTCCATGATGACCTAGTACACTGTATAATGCTTTACCTAGTAAGATGCATTGATCGAGGTAATTTCAGGTCTTACATATTGATGAGCTACTTGAAATTAACTAGGAGGTATGCGCGTATTGGGGAATGTGGCTTGCTGCTCTACTTTTTTAAAAAACTTCCCACGACATGTAATGAGTGTTTAGTATACAACTATACATTATATGGGACGTACGTGATAGATGGAAAGTTATTTCAGTATATTCGAAATGACTTTTAGGTAACTCCTTTTTTCCTCCCACTTCATCAACATTCATTCATTTCATTTCATCTACATTATTTCAAGAAATGCATTCAGAAAATGAAGAAGAAAAAAAAAAACGAAAAAAATAGGTGTAAAGAAAATATTGTCGGCGAAGCATTTGTCGTAGTACTAGTAGCATTTGTAGTTTATGGGACACTTTTTGGGCGGAGCAAATGTCGTCGGAGCAAATGTCGGCGGAGCAATTGTCACTTCAGGCGGAGCGCTTGTCGGCGGAGCAATTGTCGGCGGAGCAAATGTCGGTGGAGCAAAAGTCGGCGGAGCAAATGTCGGCGGAGCAATTGTCGCTTCAGGCGGAGCAATTGTCGGCGGAGCAATTGTCGCTTCAGGCGGAGCGATTGTCGGCGGAGCAATTGTCGGCGGAGCAAATGTCGGCGGAGCAAGTGTCGCTTCAGGCGGAGTAAATGTCCGCGGAGCAAATGTCGGCGGAGCAATTGTCGCGTTTTGCGGAGCAATTGACGGCGGAGCAATTGTCGGCGGAGCAATTGTCGGCGGAGCAATTGTCGGCGGAGCATCTGTCGGCGGAGCAATTGTCGGCGGAGCAACTGTCGGCGGAGCAACTGTCGGCGGAGCAACTGTCGGCGGAGCATTTGACGTCGGAGCAAATGTCGCGGAGCAAATGTCGCGGAGCAATTGTCGCGTTTTGCGGAGTAAATGTCGGCGGAGCAATCGTCGGCGGAGCATGTGTCGGGTTACCCAATTAGTGACCAGCCAGTGTCACAAATAAAGTATCAAAA
Organism: Strongylocentrotus purpuratus; assembly: GCF_000002235.5. Classification (NCBI taxonomy): domain Eukaryota; kingdom Metazoa; phylum Echinodermata; class Echinoidea; order Camarodonta; family Strongylocentrotidae; genus Strongylocentrotus; species Strongylocentrotus purpuratus. The sequence goes on along the minus strand of NW_022145607.1, from coordinate 37,294,504 downwards.
TATGCTCGTATGACCGTAATTACATGCCTAAAACCCGCTCTACATGATCATTCATACTTTAGCCCCCCCCCCCCCCCCCCCCACTTTGAAAAACGTTCCGCGGGGTATGCATGTTTTCTTCTGCCCCCCCCCCCCAAACGATTTTGCGATTTACACCACTGGTCCCTCGCATTTCGTAGTCCCCACCCCCCCCCCCCCCCCGGTCGCGAAATTTGTATTCCCAAACAGGTTTGCAATTTCTTATATTTCCGTTCTTCTCAATGGCTGATATGTTCTACGTCATTAGGAGCTTGGAAAGAGGTCACAAACAATTAGACTGATTTTTTATTGCTTTGCCTCACTATTTATAAAGGCAAACAACGGAATAAACTGAGACTTGAACCCACAACTCTATGATTGTATTACGCTGACCTTACCGATTGAGCCAACGATGGGTTGATGAAAAGTGATTCTGCATGATTTCTATAGCCCTATCACTCACCCTTACGGTTACGTCATTGCTAATAACGTAACATATCAGCCAATCAGATGACCGGAAATATTAGCATTGGCAAACCTGTTTGGGAAAGAAAAAAATAGCCCCCCGGTCATGAAAGGAAACCGCCGCCCCCGGTATACTAGACCTAGTATCCAACTACTAATGCCTGCCCGACTGAAACATGCACAAATGGAGGTCTCCGACTGGGTCTTCATTCATTCATTTAGCGACCATGACATACTGGTAACCCACACTACATACTATCCTTTCACTCACCTTGCAGTCACTACCTACAAAATAGCTAAATTGCTGTAATGTGAATATGCCACTGCCACAAATTCACAATCCGTAAACAAAATACTAGAGTACATTCGATCACTGTATGAAAGATACCATGCGTGCATAAAGTGTCCGCATTACATTGTGGCTTGTGCAGGCTGGCGCTGGCGAATACATGATTCGAGCGACGACCTACCGAATGTAGCCCATTTATTCATTTCAAATTTCATTGATCTTGCTATCATTCTATCATTTTACTTACCTTCCGCGGTCACTACCTACAGAATAGCTCAATTGCTGTGTATGTAATGTTCCACAAATTCCAAATCTGCAGACAAAATACTAGTACTAGTACTACATTCGATCACTGTATGAAAGATACTTGCGTGCGCGTGCAAGATCGACCATACAGGCGCTGTGCAGTGCACTGTGCATGCTGCTGGATCTTGATGGCGAATACCATACCATATTTAAGCATGCTATCTAGGCGTGCGTGCCGCCCAGCCAGCCAGGCCGGCCAGCGTCTTTTTTTCCCGTAACGTAGCCATCCTGCGCTGCATATTAATATTTCAATATATGAATATTTTCGTTGGTACGGTGTGGTGGAGATCAAAATAAAATCGGTCAGATGCTGGACTAAATCAGTATGTCGCAAAAACTCGCAATGATTATGGACAAGTTACGACCAGGGCCCCGTCTTACAAAGAGTTGATATCAATCGTAAGTTATTTGCGATTGATATCAATCGTAACTATGTACATAAGAGATAGGAGACTGCAAACTTGCGATTGATTGAAGGACTTACGATTGATTTGGATCGATCGTAACTCTTTGTAAGACGGGGCCCTGGGTAGTCATTCGTTGACGGTAAGCTTACCGATTTTCTCGTAATGCCATTTATTTTAAGCAAACTTAGCTTTGCACTTGTGATTTTTGTATGAAATTTTATATTTGATAAATTATCGCATCAGATTATGCGTGCGTTCGTATTGTAAGAGTTTAAATTAGACTAATTCCCTACTTGTATTTTTCACAATTACTATTTCTTTCTCTAGTCTCTTGTTTCTATACATATTCATTTCACATCATTTGCTTATTCACTTACATATTCACTTGACCCAATTCCTTCCTCCATTCATCTTCTCTACATACCCAGTTGTCCATTTCACCTGGTATGTTCCTTTTGTTCTCTTCTCATTCTTTATTCATGAATCTTGTGTGTATGCTTTACATATTTCCACTTCTTGCTTATCATTGGTTCTCTTCTCCTTTTCCTTATGGATATTCAGTTTTATATTTAAATCCGTTTTTACTATTGGTTGATAATGTATTTCATTTGAATATACTTTGCATGATGCACATGGACAGCATCATATAATAAAACACATGCAGACTTGCACTGGACTTACTCTGAGTGAGTTGTGTTGATTTAGGTCTCGGTTATTAATATAAGTTGGAGACTTAGGAGAGAGGATCTGAGTGAGTTTGACAGTGTTTTGCATGGTTGGTGTTATAATAGATTGGCAAGAGGTTAATTATTTTATTAGTTTACAGTATCATGAATATTGATGACTTGCACATGACGTATGGTGCCTTTTGAGCCAATCAAATGCAGCGACAGGGTGGCTAGGTTACGGAAAAAAGACGCGACCGGCCAGCAGCGAAGCCAGCCCCGTAGCTAGGCTGCGCGCGCAGCAGCATATCCGTGTATATATATTATATCCAACTAAAATGTTGTTGTTGTTCTGAAATCTCCACGAGCAAGCAAAACATGAGCCAATATTATATAAGTCTATACTCCTGCAGTTTTACCTTGATGCGATTTTTTGGTTGCAGCGACTCTCTACTCTGTAAAAAAAAAACGATTGTGTCTAACACATATCTGTAACAATACCCATAATATGAAAATATGATGGGGTGACCAAAGTTCGCGGATATTTTTTAAAATATTAGAAAAATTTGATATTCGATCTATGATTTCTCATGTTCAATTTTTTTTTATTTATTTCAATTATTACTAAATGAACGGTAAAAGTTTTTTACTACAAATTGGTTCAACTAGAACACTTATTGTCAAAAAATTCCGGAGCTGAGATATAGCGATCTAAAAATTCGATAGGTGCGCGCTGCAACTCAGAAAGTCACACAAAAATGCGATCCATAAAAAAAGGTCATTTTAAGACCTAGATTTAAGACCAATAAGCCATAGAAAATGATATAAAGAAAAATACGGAAATACCTAAGAAAATACAGAGAAATACATGAGGAAAGAGAAAAAAAAGAAACTAATGAGGATAGGTAAAAAATTAGGTAGATAAAAAATGAAAGACAAGAAAAAACAAAGACACTCAAAAGGAAAGAAATCGTATTCAGGTAAACAAAAATTACAAAAGAAGAGACAGAAGGATATACAAAGTAATACAGAATGATAGATGGAAAATGATGTAAAGAATGACAGAGAAATACATAAGGGATACAAAAAAAAATACATAAGGAAAGAGAAAAGAATAATAAACGAAGAAATACAAAAGGATAGACAGAAAATAAAGCATACAAAACAAAAAAAGTACACTGAGAAAATATAGAAAACAAGCGGTGAAAATGAAAGGAAAGACTGTGAGAGAAGGAGAAACAAGGAAATACATGTTTACCAATGACAGAAAATAAATTAATTTAATCAAATACTTTACCTGGTGTTCAACTTAAATTATATGATTATGTTGTATAACACTGAATATCTAGCACATTGTACAGCTCTGCCCAAACACTAGCTTTCATTAGGTTGTACACTATTTTAATTTTCATTCAACAAATATTGATTGCTAAGGCATGAGCTTTGTCTTGTGTTGTATCATGTGAAATGTTTGCTTTTTTTTAAATATACTAGTATACAAATGATGCATGCGCATGAGTTCATTATACGATCTATTCGCACTCGAGATGAGGCTGTGTGTATCTATTGCACGAAGCCGTTAGGCTGAGTGCGATAGATAAACACAGCATCAACGAGGGCGGATAGATCGTATAATGAACGAATGAAAACATGTATTATTTGTTTTATACAACGAAACTCCTAGATCCTTGTCAATTGATGTAAACAAAAATCATTCAAGATTGTTTCGTGACAGTATGGCTGTCAAATAAATCTCAAGTTAAAGGCTTAATTAAGCGCAAACATAGATGGCAATGACAATGACAATGACAATTTATTCTCATGTGACCCACATTGGGGTATTGGAGAAGTTTACAATCAGTTTGAATTTGTCAATTTAACACTGTGAAATATACAATACAAATATAATTAATGTTAATCCATACAAAATTACACCATTGACAATAGTGAGAAAAATTATGATGATAATAATAATATAGGTTTTCTCGCCCAACTTCGTAATCTTAGCATCTGAATTAACGTTACGTTCATTCAAGTTCGTGCGAAATTGAATGACTATGTAGATCAACATTCAAAAAGCTAATTGCATCATTCAATTTGATTTACTAGCATGCGATTTCATACTCTTGTCACGGAGACGTGCAAAACGAGCATTCAATTTAGAAAAGCGTGCAAAGAGCATTCAAATTCGCGCTGGACAGACGTCGGTATGTCTTCGTTCATTCAATTTCGTGATTAGGCATACATTTGTGACATTTGTGCATTGCTTTTTATTTGATGTTAAGTTGTCACTAAATATATAATTAAAATTGTATGCAAAGTTTACTTGGAGGAATGACATGCGTATTCGTCTTGTCATTACACAGGTAACTGTCCCCAGAGAAGGTGCACACTTTGTGACTCCTCTTCTAAGCATAAGATCTTGGACAGGGGTAGTTCAGGTTTAATATAGACATGAACATGATATAAACAAAATACAATGATGAATAAAGAAAAAGATGTTAAATGGAAAGAAAGAAAGATCACCTACTCAATCAAGATTGATCAAAACAAACCATTTAAAATATAACCCCTAAGGCATTTATAATGAAAATATGAAGATATGAATAAAGTGATGTTTCAACAAAAATAAAGAATGTCGAAAGAAAGAAAAAACATAAAATGCAATATAAATATATCAGATAAATTAGAAGATTGTATAATTTGAAATCATGTCAGAAAAGATCATAGAGCAAAAGAATAAATAAATGAACATGAAATACTGAATATCCGGATGAACATCAAGCCTCATACTACCGTATGATTAGGAGGTCTAGTTTTAATTTGAATGACCCGATTGCGAAAGAGGTTGCCCAATAGACGAAAATAAACCGCAATTCGCCAAAGAATTCACCTCCCACTCAACATTGGCGAAATTAAATGACCCTTACGCATTTCCAAATTGATTGAACCAAGCTTAAATTTGAATGTGCATGTTTAGAAAATTCGGTGACTCGAAACGAAATTGAATGCAACAAGTTTAAAAATGAAACAGGGGAGCAACGAGTGGAGAAAATTTGCTCGAACATGGATGCACATTAATGAAAATGATTGCTGCTTTGACGAAATTGGCCGGGAAAACCTATAATATTCTAAAACAAAATGATAATATTAATTAAAACGATAATTAATGACGAAATTAATGGAAACAATTTAAGAAAAAAAAATACTGGCACCAGTAAATTGATATCTAAATTAATGAATTACTGAAAATATTCTTGATATCAATTTAATAAATTGATAGAAGACAAAAAAGAGAAATATGAAGTTAATATTGAACTCATAACATTTTTTTTGCACATACTTAAATTAATGAAAACAAAGCATTATTTATCGACAGAATTTTACTAAGTTTAAGCGTGTTTGAACATTATTGGAGTTAAAAAGCTGATCCATTTTCAGTGTATTTGGTCTTTCAATAAAATATTTATCGATTAACAATTTTCTGTCTGAACAAAAGGCAGGGCATACAAACAAGTAATGAAACTCATCCCCAAGCGATTGCAAATTGCACTGCGTACATAGCCTCATTTCCCTGGGAGTATTTGAATATCTACCAGCTACAATCAGCAGGTAATGATTGCTACAGCAAAAAAAAATTAATATTGTCCGATCTCTTTTAATGAGATCGATTAAGTATCTTTCTAAACATAAAGAATGTTTGAAGATTCGATAGTTAACACAATGCGAATTATCGTACATACAAGCAGACCATACTGAGCATGAGAATCTTTTAATCGACGTTCCACAGTTTGTTTGACCCACTCACAGCTAGTATTTTCTCAAATTTCCCATAATTTTGACATCCCCATATTGTTCAGAGTCACCTTGATTTTTTTAAACCAAGGAGCCTGATAGATATTATTCTCAAAGAGTAATTTTAAGATAATATACACCTTACCAGAAAATTTATCTTGTCCACTATGTACAATCCTACACCAGAAGTTTATCATTCTGCTTTCGATATATTTCTCAAGTTTAAGCCTCCCCAATTCACCAAGTACCATACAATTTGCAGTTGCTTTGCTCACAAAAAGGGCTTGCTTACAAAATGTCATGTGGAAAATGTCAAGATCATTTAGCACTTCAAATCGGCTAATGCCGAAAGGGTGCATAGGGTACCGTCGCGTCGCGTTGACTTGAACGCGGCCATTCGTCCATGACAAAGTAATACATTTATCTTATATTGAGGTGATACCGAGTCTAAAATAAAGTTTGTTTCAGTAACAAATCAAAAACACATTATATTTTTGAAAATTACGTTGCCATGAAATCGCTCCTGTCACAATGTCTAAAATGCATGCTTCTTTTTCTAATAGGTTAATGGCAAGGCAAGGTATGGAACAGAGTATGAGCGTGGTGACTTATTCCATCGCCAACCTCCGGTGTATATTTATACCCACTTTGTCACAATCAACGTTAAATTTTAACAATCAACAAATAAACATCAACGTTTACAAACTTAAAATTACCTATCTCATTAAATAAATTCTATTATCTTCTCAGATTAAAAAAAAGCATTTGCAGAATGTGGATACCAAGAACTTAAATTAATAAGGCTAGATTCCGATTTCAAGGCTCATAACCGACATTGCCTTTGAAGTGATGAACATTTGTGACATTTTCATTTTGTGACAGTATTTTTCTTATAATACAGTGTGAGTCAAAAAAAAGTTTACACCTAGAAAATTGCTAATTATTTTATAAATCATCTATGAACAGTAAATGATTATACATCTTATGAAAGAATGTTTTATCCCAAATCATTTGGCATCATTTTTGTGTGGTATGTATTCATGCTTGGATAAACAGGAGGCATTGTTTGCGAGAGTGCAAACATCGATTTGCGCCAAAATTTGCTTGTGTGATGTTTGAATAAAACAATTGGGATTTGGGTATTAATTCGGTCTTTGCAGATCCAAATAACATCCCTAACAAAATTAATCATGCCACACATATCAAATATCGAATAAGAAATATCACGTACATTTGTGCGTGTGTGTGTGTGTATGTGTGTGTGTGCGTGAATTTGCTTCTGCAAAAAGCATATCCAATGCATTTTATTTGATACGTTCAATTCATTCTCTCACTCCGCTAATCCCAACATAATACATGCTGTAGGCATCATTTTGGCGCAAGTCGATTTTTGCACTCTCGCAAACAATGTCTCATGTTCATCCAGGCGTGAACACATACCACACAAAAACGATGCCAAATGATTTGGGATAAAACACCCTTTTATAAGATGTATAATACTTTACTGTTCAAAGATAATTCTTTTAATAATTAGCAATTTTCTAGGTGTAAACTTTTTTTTGACTGACATGCACGGTATAGCCGTTCCCTACTAAAATTAAAGGTAATGCAAAGTTTTGGGTAATTTTGAAAATTGGCTTGATAATGACTCTTTAAGATTTTGATATATTGAGATGCCTCTGTGGATGTATTATAAGCACTAGAAAATTTAGCCCCTAAAACACTTCTGCTTTCGAGCAAAATTGAATATCAAAATTTACCGGTGCTCCCGGTCAATTTTGATAAATTTCAAATAGCGCCTACGGCTTAAACAATGGTAGCTGCGACCATGAAAATCTCAAAATATGTAGTTGCGATATATAATTTCCAAACAGTTTTCGATTTTAGTCAAGAAACATTGTTTAAATAGCTAAATTTATATCTTGACTTTGAGAGGCAGCTATACAACTTTAAAGAGTATATTATTTACAATTTTATAACTCATGACTCGATTTCAACTGCGAAAACGATCACTGAATATTGTTGGATCGCATTTGCTTTCAATATGTTTATTTGAACCAAATTCATCACCCTATATCAAAACTTATTATTACCTTTAAAGCCCGATGCTGGGATTAAATTATTGTCTGAAATCGGATTTGATAAAGGAAGTTAGTCAGAGGTCCGAGTTTTCCTTAAAGTTTTCCTTAAAATCATCGGGTAATTTCGTCCGGTCCGGTGGCCACGTGACACGACCTTTCGTGAAACGAAAGCGGAAGATAACGCGACTAGTCGTAGATTTGCCGTATGGTTTACACAAAATGTCGGGGAGATTGGACCAGACCAGTTGTAAATGAGAAGATTTATTTCAAAAACATTATCGCCGACATTTTGTGAATAAAGGGCATGTTTTCACAAAATGTCGGTCAACGCGACCACCCGACCTGACGCAATAACCAGATGATTTGGAGTAACCCTTTCAGAGGTAGCGATGTGTGAAGTCCATGCAAAGTTCTAATGACTTCCAATACAATCTGCTTTGTTGAAAAAAAGCATGACTTCATTTGCATAAGTAATAAATAATGTCTCTCCTTTGTGTAATGGTTAATACCATTAGGATTTACACATGGGCTATCATGAAATATGAGACCGTTATTTCTACCAATATTCAGTCATGGTGTGATTCCATTTATAGAACAGAAAAAGAACTAGAAATCTATTGTTTAATATTTTTTTAAAGTTTTGGAAGGAACATGGTCTTTGTGCTGTTTTTTCAAAACCAACAATTGAAATCTTCACAGAAAACTCACAGTTCACAAGAAATTGATATCTGTAGACATATTCATGTGGATACAAAATAGGACAAATAACTCATTCATTTAAAATCATATATAGGCAGTGTATGTGTATTACTGACCAATAGGAAGTCATCTGTGTGGTTAAAGCTGCTTGTCGTGTCGTTGACAGCCTGATGACGGAAAAGTTGCTTCAGATGCTTCAGCAAAGCTCTCTCATTCGCTTTTGTTGGAACATAAAGCTCTTGGATGGTGTCCTAGATATGATGTAAGAATGGTCAGAAAATGAAATGAGTGACCAGTGGGGTGGGGATAGTGTGGGAAAGGAAGAGCAGGAAGGGGATATACAGAAGTAGACCCCTTTTTTTATTAAATTTGTTTTCATAGGCTATTTACACATACCTTCACGACTAATGACCTGAAATGGAATTCCTGCGGAACCGGTTGAAACTCCTGGAGCCGATGTTTTGGAATTTATGCTGTACTTCGGGCAACTTTTGCTGTGTACACCTGTTCCACAGTTTTCTGGTCCCCATGGATTGGGACTCGAAACACCTCAGGTACGTACTTCGATATTTCTGACAGGATTTTCATTGTACCACCTGCAGTGGAAGGATTTTGCTCGACTATCCCCATGTTGGTCTAAAAACAATGCATGTGATGTTTAGATTAGTACACTACAGTTATACACTACAATTATATACACTGGTCTGCATACAAGAATACAAAAACACTGTAAATCAGGCATGAATATGACATAAAGTATGTTATGAAAGGCTTATTTAATGTCTCATATTTCTTCTCTTCTTCTTCCATTTTGATTACATACCTCTTTAAAGAGTGTTATCGTACTATACTGGGGTGTGTGCAGGTGGACCACTACACATCGTCAATCGATATTGTGGTTTATCAAATTATAAAGGGGTTCATCTGTAACAAACTTTAATATATATTTACTATTGTATTAATCTACACTAAAGCCCATGGTGTTGTGTGTATAGCCTTATACGATTGGGTTTTATTGTGTATGGGATCTTTTTGGATAAGATTTGTTTAAGTCATTTATTGAATACTTTTAAAGCTTTCTCATTTTTTTTCACTACACAATACAACTTATCTGCTCTATTATTAGGTGACCACACTATTATGTTATGTACATAAATCCTACTTACATATTCACTTTTTCTTGCACTTTCTGCAGAGTACTGATGTTGGATGTGGTCATTGGGTGTTTCATCAGCATACTCTTTCAACGTAACGACTAAAATCCTTGACACGATACACTCCATCCTTCTCTTCAGTCGAGCATAGTCATCTTGACTTGGGAGGAATGATTTTATGGGTAAGTATTTTGCCTCCGTCGTACTCTCATTCGTCATACCTCTAAAAGAAACTCTTTTCTTCACCGCGTACCCGTTGCACACAAGATGCATGTCAATGTGTCTGTCCAACGTTACATGCCCAGCCTTTTTGGACCATTGTACATTATCAATGCACATAGCGAACCCTGGATCTGTGATGAAAGAAAATTAACGAGTGAATTAAAATCAGTGCATGTACTTTGAATATGTGGCATACATACTAGGTTATGCATAGACACACATTTTTTTGTCAGGAAATTAGTAGGAACAGGTTTATCTTAAGCCCGCCATACCCCCACCCCCCCCCCCCTCATACTTCGAAAAACAGAGGGACTGCATTCATGTTTCCAAAATGTCCGGTAAAGGGGTACTTTTCACACAAAATTTGTATCATTCTGTTTCTCTTTATTTTCCTCTTTTATACAAATAACTTTATTACAAGGGTTGGATTGCCCTTTAAATGGATGGCATTGCTTCAAGCGCAACGCTCAGCAAAAATGTGTGTGATTTTGTTCACATTGTTAACATTCATCTTATGGCAATGCATTATCTTTATAGTCTACATTTTATTGATATAAAGATTTTCTGGCTTACTTACGTATACTGTTGAAGGTACCGGTAACCTTTCTCCTACAAATTAAAATTCTGCAAACATAAGAACTTACGTTGTGTGCTTGGCCCAGCCTCCTCTTGTTGACACTCTCTCTGAATAAAAAAAGAAAGAAAGAAAGAAGGAAAAAAAACTTAAAAGTTAAGAAAATATTTTCATTAAAAAATATCTTTTAGAGCCCTGCCAAGGAAGAGGCATGGAGATAATGTGTTTTTAAGCATTCTTTCCCAGATATCTTCTTTCTTTTTTTTTGTCTGGCTTTCTTTGTATTACAAGAACCATAACATTTTTAACTACGTAACTACCTCAATTGTCTTACACCATTCAGATATGATGTCACTATCCAGAGTCTGCTTGTCTGCATTCGTTCGTGCAGTTGTCACACTTTGTGTCAACCCTAGCCCACGCATTGAGTTGATGACCTGAAAGTGAAATGGTGTAAAATGTGCTATTTATTCTCTATTTATGTTGTCAATTATTGGTTTTCCAGCAGTAAAGTTTTATGAATGTACATTTATCACCCAAAGTACATTATATTAATAATGTTCATTTCTCGAATAAACCAAATGAGAAAAAAAATCTTTGTCCATTTTAGAGGGAAAGTCTATCTTGACATCAAATTGCCTTTAATAGAAACGGAAAAAATAGAGAAAAGACGATTTGTGAACAACTCAAAGCAAACATTTTTGGAGGTATGCCATTTCTTTTCTGATTTCAACCTTAGTAGTGGTAGTCATCGCATCTCTGGCTGCTGTTGATTTTAGAAGTACATTGAATAGGGACCTGTACTTTGATTTCTGCAAAAAATCTTCTTAGTGCCGAAGTGGACAGATTCCAGACGTGGTAGTCTCTTCCCGGTTCTCTGTCTCCAATCTTGAGAAAGCTTGTTGACTTTCATTTCTGCCTGAGCCCATTCTATTATAAAGAGTAAACAAGGTGTTTTGTATAAGTTTGCACACCAGACATGTTATCCATAAAAGACTAGGCTATTGTTAACCTTCATCAAAACTTGGGGTGGGGTGGCTAAAAGCCCCCCTCCCTCCAAAAAAACCTCAGCAATAGAAACTCTGATAGGCTCCAAATTTGGCATGGTGATAGATGTCCATGAGATTTTTTCATTCTTTTAAGTCCCCTTTTTCATCTCTGATAATTGCCCCTTTTATTTTGACACGTGCTCCATATCCTTTCTAATAAGTGCCATTTTCCTTCTGATAATCGCCCCCTTTTCCTTTGTGATAAGAGCCTTTTTCATCTCTGGTGAGTGCCCCTTATTAAGTGAGGGAGTGCCTTATTTTCACCTCTGGTCATTCCCCTTTAAATTTCACATGTGCTCATTTTCCCTTTGGATATGTGCTCCCTTTTACTTTTCACATAGAATGTGCTACTAATTCAAAGCGCTTGAGACCAACTTTTTTTGTATAAATTTAACCCAAAGCTGGCTCTCATTTATATGGTATTTCATTATCATATAATTAGATTGTGCTTAAAGCCTCATCAGGAGTTATTTTTTCTATATTATTTCCATCTGTATTTCTACCTTACACATGCTCCTTTTTGTTGTTATCAATAATGGGACAGATATATTTGTGTACTTTCTTGTACTCCCATATTACATGCACACAAATAGACATAAATAATGTGAGATCGTTTGACTACAAGGGATTTACTTAATTGATTAAAGTAAGAAAAAAGTAAGTTCTGTTTTTTTTCTTCTTCTGATGCTTAACATCTACCTCAGCAAAATTGGTATCTTTGTACAATATGTATTCGTACAACAATTTTGGGGCAACTTTCTTCCCTAGTTGTGAAAATTATTAAGATAAGCAGTAAGTGGTTTTTAATTTGATGCTTCTTTAGCTAAAATAAAAATCATCATTTCAGGCTTTAAAAGTTAGATCAATAAATAAATAACTTAAATAGATTTTTCAACCGCTATATTTTAATATTTTTAAAAACAAGAGTGACAATTGTTATTTTTACCTTCTGGGCTCTGATTTTCCTTTATTGTAAAGTAAAGGTTTTGTTATTAAATACAAAAAGTCTTCCCAATTAAAGATTGATGATACATGTACAACCCCACCTGGTGCGTCACATTTTCAACAAAATGGCTGTGCCCTGGCATTACATCATGCCAAGAAATCATCATTTCTATATCTCTTGTACACGTTCATATTTAGATTTATTCTACCTCAAAAGGCAGGAATTCGTCTCTTTTTCAGATTACCTATATTTATTATTGGGGGTTATTTATCCTTTAGTATGAATTATTCACAGTTGATCGAAATTGTAATAAAATGCTGCTCCCATTTGTTGATTTTTTTTCTTTCTTTCTGTTCACTTGATAAATTAAGGGCTACATGCACATGTAGTTTAAGACTTAATAACTTTGTAACACAAATGAATTATATGCTAATTCATGCAAATGTATCCATAATCATGACAAATATTGTAGGCTGGCTTATGCAGCCAAGGCTAGGTATGACACTATCTTGCAGAGAGCATGACAAAACACATGTTCAATCCTTGTTTGCCTGTGAAGAACTGCCAGAGATTATGCATACTTCTCAACCTCGGGGGTTTATTGTGCATATACATGTATTTACATGTGTATTTGTATTACAACTCCAAATGTAAATATTCAAATCTAGAGCTCGCGAAAGAAAGAAGTTACATGAATATACATAAATTGCCTTGAATAAAAATGTGGTTGGCATCCCTGAAACCTGCACATGTCATCAGGAGCATACATTATAATTACTATGTCCCTTGTGCAGCCAACATCAAATTATGTAGAACTTTGCAGGAATTATGAATATGTCATGTATGTCCTATCTGTGATAGACTTCACTGTCAGACACTATTGAGTGACTGACTGGCCTTTTTTCTTCTTCGGTAATAACATACATAAAATGAGCTGTAAAGGGTACATGAGCATTTGTCTACATCAATAACCCACTTCTTGTAATGGCCCAAATTAAACTGATTGAATCTTTGCTCAGCATAAAATGTACGACCATTCGGTACAATGGTCTGAAAATCAGACTATTACTTCCTGGCTCTAGCTTTTTAGACAAGTTCAAAATTAGTATTATCTTTCAAATGCCGTTGGAATTTAACCTTTTCATATTTTTGGCCTCAAATGACTTATACGCTAGATGATCAACCTATTCTGATCGAAACCACAACGTTTCTTTCACAATGCAATCGCATGACCATAACTGGTCTTTATCTTTAAGCTCAGCGTCCGCTTGGACTTTTATTAGAATAAACAGGTCTGTGACGCTACCTTTTTCATCGTCAAAACATCCGCCGAGAGCCAGAAGGGCATTAAGTTTAGCGTATGATAAATAGTGTATTACTAATGTCCTTCTAGCTCTCAACGATCGGATCACAAAACAGACCCAATATGCCATTTTCATAATGTAATCACATTTCACGCAAACGTCTTTGTGAAGTGCCTCAATACGAATGAGTTCAATTACCTGTTTTAAATATCTCAATTGTCCAGAACTCAAACATGGGTTGTTGCTAGAAGAGACAGAAAATTTGGCTTGCCCTACCCATGGACCCTACTACAGATGGACTAATAATGAGAGTCTTTCTTTGATCAAATTATGACCACCGCCACCTGATAATGTGTATGTTGATGAGGACATTCATTTGACGCGACAATGCTGAATATGTAATACCGCATCATCACAGACGAAAGAACCTTTTACATTTATTCAGGTTCTTCTCACTGGGCCAGGGCCAAGAGTGTAATTTCAGGAAAAATGTCGTGATTTAAGACCAGTTACAGGAGCAGTGAACCCCAAATTACGAAAATTTGTGTGATATTAGAATGATTAATAAAGAAATGGACACTGGTGGACATACATTTGGACTTGCCAAACTTTGAAAAATACCTATACCTTACTGTCCTATCACCTTCTATGTCTTGGAAATGGATAGGATAAGTTTTTTAATGAAGTTAAAGTTTGAAGTTGAAATTTACAGGTATCTCTTGTAAACTACTTCTAATTTCCTATTGAAAACTTAAACATGCATTTCCGTGATTTTAAGCGATTCAGTTTCTTTTGTGCAGGCATTTTTTTTTTATTCTTCAAGGCACAGTTTGGGTTTTTTATGGCTGACTGGCGGCGGACGTGATGAGATCAAAGCTTTGAAGCATGTTTGGAATGTTTGACAGAGTCAGGTGCATAAAATTATTATGGTACCGATTAGTGTCCATTTGTAGAAGGTCCATACCCTACCTAACAACATGGAATACCTGCAATTTGTTTCTTTCTAAATGCAACTATCCGTAACGGGAGAAAGAAATAATTCGAGGCTTTTCACAATACTGTATGCATTAAATTTGGAAACATTAATAAATGAGCCTCTTCTTAGCATATATTCTCTTGAAATGGCAGATCTCAAATTTATAAAAAAAAATAGCTAAGTCGATATAAATACTCAAATACAGCCAGTTTACGCTGTTTCCATTGTTTATTTACGATACATCAGCTCTCAGACGAATTTTTTTTTTTTTTTTAATTGACGAAAAATTCAGACAAATTTTGCCAATGCCTAGAATACATTTTACATTACTTTTTTACATATTCATTATCTCATTAATCAAGAATCTACAATTCCCCCTTCTATATCTCTGTATAAAAAAAAAATCCGATACAAATGACTTTATAATGATTTCTTGAACGTTCCTGCTTTTGTTTTTCTGAAAGAAATTCTCATTTATACCTCAACAGTCTTTTACACTTCACATACATCCAATGTGCATTGAATGATCGGTCTGGACTATACAGTGCCGAAGTCTGTGCAGTGTTCTCGTCTGTACATACGCGCAACTAAAATGATTCTAATGAAAATAAACACCGTCAAATACTATTGTGGGGGGTCTCTATCATAGGATACGTATTCATGCAACAACAACAAAAAACAAAAAACCGAGTATAAACAACTTATGAGAAAAGTCTAATTTTAGTAGTTTTATTCACATCTGAATTCCACAACATGTAAAATAAATGAGTGCACAGACCTTTCTATTTCGTAACGTCAAAATGACACAGCCGCCTTTTCTCGAAAAAATACATTGCTTTTGTTAGGATTTTGATAACAATTTTTCCCAAATTTACTCTTTAGAATATAAGGAATAATATGATATTAAGCTTTAAAACGAATATAAGAGGAAATATAGGGTTCCCCATCATAAAATAATATACATGTATACCTATTGACAAACCAGTATCAACAATGCATCAATAAATTATTGAAAAGTACTCTGCATAAGTAAGTGAGTATCAAGTAAGAGAAAAATGTAAAAACAATAATCTACATACCGACACAAGAAAATATGGATCGATATTTAAGCGAACAGAATATTCAAGATATTACATGAAACGCTAAATTACCTGTATAAAAATGAACTTACTAAAGACTATCATTATTCATATACATCAGACATTTCTGAGTAAGTGAAGGTTAACGAAATTATGTATCTATATACATACAACTCTTAACACACAAGCACCAACTTGCTAATGCTATAAACTGTCTCTAATATGGTTTTGTGAGTGACAATCATATCTATTAACAAAAATGTATTCTGTATCAAACATTAGGCTCCTACACACTTGTATAATGTTTTGGTTGAAGCAATGCAATTGGTATATTCTGTATCTAACTTTAGGCCCCATACACAACAAATCAATTATTGACATACCATACGACCATAATACATCTGAACCGATTAACATCAGAGTGAAGACAATGAAAAAACAAGTTTTACTCTGTAAACATACCATGGTTGTTCACAATCTAAAAACAGATGGATATCATTTTACCCTTTAAGGCTCGTTCAGATACGATGCGGCAAAACCGAAGCCGTTTTTTCATAATGACGTCAAGTTTAATATGCTTTACATTTCTGTATCTCATATTAACACAGAGCTCAGTGAATACATGCAAGTCCTTTGATTTGTGCAGTTGCTATTCATTTACGCGTGACAAAAAGCGACAGCTTTTTGGGGGCGGGTCACTGCACCATATCTGAACAAGCCTACAATGCGTATAAAAACGTGTGTCTAATTTTCGTAGCTTCTAAATTATAAGTAGTAGTTTTGGTGGCCTTGAATTGTATTTTATGTTAAAGGGTTTACAACCAATACACTGTCTAATTATACCATATTTATAATTGTGCTGCCATGGATGACAGACTTTTCAAAAAGTATTG
The DNA here is from genome assembly GCF_000002235.5 of Strongylocentrotus purpuratus. Taxonomy (NCBI): domain Eukaryota; kingdom Metazoa; phylum Echinodermata; class Echinoidea; order Camarodonta; family Strongylocentrotidae; genus Strongylocentrotus; species Strongylocentrotus purpuratus. The sequence goes on along the minus strand of NW_022145607.1, from coordinate 37,277,582 downwards.
TCAAAATCCTCTTTTTACCAAGTTTGACAAGTGGGTAGAGAGAACTTAGTAGGCTGCTTTAAATTATCAAAGGTTAACCTATGGATCGAAAGATTGTTCTGTGGAATTCTAGATACATTTACTTTGCATCATTATAAACAATGAAGCACTGAAGCAGGAGACTTAAAATTTAAAAGGATTTAGGACCAAAGAAACATATGCATATGGCCTGACATGCACTTGTTTGATCAATCTAAACTTGGTACAAGGCGATTTTGACAACATTTTTTTAAGTCACTCGTGGCACAAATATTATGAATAGGTTATCATTGGACAGAAAACAAGTTACTCTTCATCATGAAATAGATTTAAAATTCACATTGGTTTTGAAATTTTAATTAGGAGCTATCAAAATTCGGATACCTTTTTTGTATGCACTATTATATTGGCTAAAATGCGAACTTGCATGCTTGTTGGGTGGAAAAAAAAGTATTAGGTATGATGTACCCTAATTGGGTACAGATTTATCCAGTAATATTTTATCTAACAAACATACAAGTTTCAAATTTACTCAATTTTACCCAACGGAGTAACAGAAAGGTAACAAATATTGTATTTACATTTTGGGAAACAAATTAACTTGACCAGAAGATATATTTTAAAAATGCTACATATTCTAAGCATCCACCATGCACACAAACGATTAGTATTTCAATGGTTCATATTACAACAAGTATGTTAATCTTTTTGTTTAATGTTATCTTATATGAACACCAATCGAAATATCTAAATACAGCATTCCATAATTGTTATTTTGTAGCTTCAGATATGATGTCAGCGAATGTCAATACTTCAAGTTTTGTTGTGTCAGTTTTGTTTTTTTGTTAATCTTTCAAATTGTTTTAAGTAGAGTGATTACTGTTGACTAGACTCAGAGTTTTACAAATGATTGGGCCTATACCAAAATTGAATGTTGAAAAGAAATGTGAGTAATTTAGGGTAATGCATTACTCACATACTTCGTCATGGATATTTACATCAATATCAGATTCACTCAACACAGACTTGTTAATCGAATTCTCTGTTCCTGTCATCGTAGTCTGTTTCATACTCATCGGACCTGCATTTGTCGTCAAGGGTGAATCGTGGAGACAGCAACCCATGTGTTCCCGCAAATGCGCACGGCTTTGCGGTTGTCGGAGAACGTAGAAAACAAAGATGAAGAATCCTTGGAGAGAGTTGAGTAGAATGAAGATGACATGGACTGCGAGATTGAGTTGTTCGATCACGGTGAAGTATCCAACGAGCCAGGTCAAACCAAATAGGAGGAGGACGCCGATCCCGTTTGTGAGACGGCGCATGATCTCGTGGCGGGCTTCTGATTTTAACTCGCTAGCATTCCTGCCACCCGATTTGATGCGCATGAGACGACGCATAACGAGAGCGAAGATGATCAGATTAAGAGCGAGAATGAAGGCCATTGGGATGAGCAGACCGCCTACGAGTGGCCATTTCTGAAGAAAACAGCTGTGCAATTGAAAATGGAAATAATCATCCTAACATACGGATAGACAAAATGCTTAATTCTGGTAGGGTACATGCATTAAAAGGGATGCAGAATATTGAACAAAAGAAGTAAATAAAGACATACGAAAGATGTTCATCTTGCAGGATGCAAAGTAACCGAAATCAGATAATATTCTGTGGTTTACCCGGATGAGTGCAAGACGAACAGATTGACTATATGCCTTTATTCCATGTTACATTCCCCATACAAAGAATCTTGCGCTACGATTGGTCAAAAGTAAATCACGTGATAACAGATAGTTCGCCCATCATTGATGGGAGACGAAAAGTTCGTTGCACTGTATACACAGTGCAACGTACTTTCACTGAAGATACACAGTGCAAAGCGCTTAAGTACTGCATGCACTGTACATCGTTTGCTAGCTGTTGATTGATGATTGGTTGCTCTAAAATGACGGAAGGAGTAAAATTTTCCGATGTGGAATATAAAGCAAATAATCACCTTTAGGTTTCAGGCGATGGCTAACTATCACTTCCTAGGCGATCTAATTATAAACGCTATCTTTCCTCAGCTTGCTTCGGAAAGATAGCTACATCCAGATCACCTCTGGCTCTGGAGTAAAAGTTTGTTCCATCACCTTCACCAACAGTAATTATGCTTACTATACTCTTATTTTGTATTACCAATCATATCTCCGGATTAAGAACATTTTTATCATGTCTAATCGACGGTTGTTTATATTAACAAAATGTAATCCAACTATCTTAAAATACAACTGACATGCATACTCATACCATATAATGTTGATTGACAGTTTTGGTTTGGGCGATTCGCTCGATTTCCTTGCCTTTTTTTGTTTGCATACGTTCATAATAATTTCAATACCTGTAGTTTTCAGCGAAGATTTTCCTTTTATTTGAAAGATTTATTTGTCTGTCACCACAGCAGCTGAGGGTGCTGAGTTTTGTTTTGAAGAGCACTAAATTTGCTTTAAATCAAGAATATCCTGCATTTGCTGGATAGGATGAGAATGACGTAGAGAGTACTTACTAGTCGGAGTTGGCGTAATTCTGTCTCGAGATAACACCAGTAAGGAGTACTATCGCAGCAGGGATTCCTGTCAAACAAATACATTAATAAAAATGTTTAGTTAATACTCTCTAAAAATTAAAAATTAAAATTAAATAAAAAATGGAAGAACAAGAAAAAGGAAAGCAAGAAGGAGAAATGATGTTCCAGTAAGCGAAGAAATGCAAATGGAACAAACATGAATAGGTCTACTATTATAGAAATTTAGCAATGTTTGACTCATTGATTGATTGATTGATTTCTGTTTTTTAATATGAACGTGATATGCGAGTATAAAGTACTTAGGAAAGTAAATAATTAATATTTAAAAAAGGAAGTAATACATTTGTATAATAGACGAAGTAGAATTAATGAAGAACTGACAATTATTACATAACATCGATGACCTGAATGTATTGATTGAAAATGAGGGGCATGCTTAGAGAAGCAATGTTTGTATTGTGTAAGCCCTTACAACTTAGTTGCATAACAAACAAGTTATAACAACAATTTACCCCATGCAATGGTGGAGGCTTTCATCATGAAGAGTGGGATATACGAGTCCATGACACGGACAACCATTAGGAACATGTTTATCCCTTCAACGCCCATCCAGGACATCGATGAGAGCGTGGTGAAGTGGAGGACAGCGGCGATGACCCCACACAGACCTGGACCGACCTCGGGTTCTCCAGGATATCGGTCGAGTGCTGTCATGATGATGAAGAAGACGTACAGGAAGAGGAGCGTGATGCAGAGACACATTAAGATCCGGATGTGCTGCAAGCAACGAAGTTTCCTGGGGCAAAGAGAAACAGATACTTAATATGAACAAATGTAAATGTTCAGAGCGGAGTAGGTGAGTTGAATATGCTGACCTACTAAGTACATTCCAATTTCTAGTATCCGTTGACAACTGAAGCATCTGACTTGTAGCCACTACTCCTATAAAAAGCGTCTGTACTTTTTAAAAGGCTAGTTTAGATATCTATTTAGCTTTTAACTTTACCAACGTTAATATTAAATATTAAGAGGGAATACCTAACAAAAAATAAACGAGACTTAGCTAGGGCTAAGAATCCATACCAACTTAGAAAGCATAAAACATCTTGTGTATTCGACCCCCCCCCCCCCCCGAATAAAGGTATAATTAAAGTGGGTGTTAATAGAGTAAGATTTTTCTCGTGATATACCAAGATGAGGTAAAACGCTAGACTGACTAAACTAGGGGGACAATTGGAGTCTCCTTTGGTGTTGAGAACGTTTGTTGATAGAAAAAGGGTAGGAACATGGAAGTTTAGAGGCAATCCAACCTTTGTGATAGTTATCAGTACGAAAGCAGACAAATTAGAGAAACAGAATACCGAATTTTTGAATAAATAATTCTAATAAAATGAGAGTTATGACTGTTTGACAATTCAATCAGTGGATTGTGACGTTGCCAGGAACGTTTGTTGTACACAAAGATATCATTATTTTCTGTCATCTCTTTTGGGGCACTACTCGAGAATTATCATGGATAGCATATTATAAAAAGTTCTTTCAAAGAAAAGACCCTCTTGATTCACACATTTTGAAAATAAAATGGAATATTAGTCATTTCGTGTGTAGCAGAAATTGGGAATGTAGTACGGACTCCATCAAAAGGGACATTACCGATAAAGTCAATTTAAAATGCATATGTTGTGGTTGCAACGTTTAAAAAAATCTTGGTTTGGGGGTCCGATTTCGTTGACAATTTTCACCTGCCTGCTTTTCTGATTTTGTTGTGCCTTCTTTTAGAATAAAAGTTTATGTTGGATTTTCCTCAAAGTCTTACCTATCAGTGCCGTAGACAGCCAGGGTCACCAAGAGGCCTACAATAGAGAGAGAACATCCTATGTAGCTGAGAATCCCAAACACTTGTTCAACTCTCTCAGATCTTCTGGGGATCCCACTCACATCCTGATGTGAAACAGAAGGCATCACAATGTGGAAATAGAATAAGCCAATTTGGAGATAGATGTATATAGTTGCTTTTAAATGTCTTAAAGATTTATCTCCAGACTTTGACAAAAAGTAACAACAGTACTGTTATGAATATGTAGATTATTGGATTGGAATATGCCAATTCCAAAGGATGACGTGTTGTTAGATGTTGAAGCTGATAAGAACCACGAATCAAAGGTAACGAATCGTCCGATTTCGTCTTGATATTTGAATATATTAATTTGATTCTAAATTGTCGTAGGGGATTATGTAAACAGTACATAATATTAACACACGACAATGGGCAAATCGCGATGATATCATAAGTAAATGTCATATAGAATAATATAAGAATGCAAATTATGCTATGGCTGTGCAACTCTCTGGAATAATTTACCTTTAAATATCATTATCACTACCATTATTATTGCCATTATTATCATTACCATTTTCATTATGTTTAGTATTATTGTTATTATTTTTATCTCCATTTGTATCCTCATTATTATTTCATGTTCTTACCATAAGAACAGCAAAACTTGTTAGATGATTGCACTGGCATTCGGTATGTGTCTCGGAAGTGATTGTCAAAACACAGCCATCGCTTGACCAAGCATTAGTGGAATATTCCCAATAGACACACTGCGGATTTGTTGCATTTCGCTGGAAGTATATATAATTGTTTTGAGAGAAAAACACAATAAAAACAGGTTTTAAGTTCGTTCACTTTCATTTCTGTACTTAGTGATTTGAAGCATATTATTTCAGCCCATTGTGCAGTTGTACAGCTTACGAAGAGATGTTGTATCTTACCTGTTTGTGTTCCAGTGTTATGGTGACCGGATCATTCAGAGGTTTGGTTTCACTCGTACCAAGGCTCGCTCCGATGATATTAGTATTGACCGTGATATTGCGACGCCCATCATTGCTTCCCACCTGATTGTCTTGACCACCGTCCATTACAAACAATGCATCGTCTCGGTACACAGTAAATGCTATATTCCCCATGGTGCCTTCATCAATGGTCTCTGGCCCAATGACGACAGATGCTTGGACAACACCACCTCGGTTACCATTGCCGAGATTGTTGGTGGATAGCTGGATGTCACTTTCATCAAAGGATTGGCTGTCATCGCCGATGATGGAGAAGGCAATCCCATCACGGACACCATCAGACTCAGAGTTGATTACCTAAAGAAATGCATTGTAAGATTAAAGGCTTGATCAGATATGGTGTGTTAAACCGTTCGCTGCAAAATCATTCAAGTAATGGCCTGGACCGGAGCAGGGCAAAGTCAGTGTTTGGAGCTGGTGCATGGAGTTACCATTGTTTAGCACAAATTAGTTAACCCTTACTGTACTGGGCTATTTCGGGCACTCTCTGACTGGGGGGGGGGGGGAAGGGGGCCTGGGAGGCCCCCCCCCCCTATGATCTTGGCCGTGGAATGTCCGATGAACGCGAAAATTTGCATGTTTGTAGATATTTACGTAAGGAACAAGATGGTATAATTAGTTTTTTCCTAATATGCACATTTTTGTCGTTATAGCCTAATTAATTATGCAAAATGCTAATTTTATGCATTTTACAGGAAACTCTACATATTTGACCATAGACTTGTGAAGAATCTTGAAAATGTATTGAATAAATGTTTCCTTCATCTCAAATTCCTGAGGTTTCAATATTTTTGTGATATTTGAAGATGCATAGGTAAATTTGCATAAATTATAAATACGCATTCATGAATATCAAATCTGGAAATATATATAGGGAACTAGAATCATTACAAAAATTGTCAGACTCCACTCTTTGAATGTTGAAACTCATTATTCATATGAACTTCTTTTCTAACACAAAATAGTTATTTAATGTAATTAATAATGATAATGTATGCAAATTTGATGCGATTTTCAACTTTTATTTTCTTATGTATTTATTGTTTTTTATTTCTTATTATATCTATTGTTTTATTTCTAATGTATTCATATCTTCACATTTCTGCTTGTACATGAATATATGCAATTATAGCACTTTTTTGATGACATGCGCATACTAATTGTTATGTAACACCTTACAGGTATATCCGATTTCGACGAAAATGGTATCAAAATGTGCGTAAGACTTGAGGAGAAAAAGTCATGAAACGACAATTCAAAATTCCGAGCGGTTGCGGCGCGATCTCCGAAAATGTCGAGGGGGGCTCCCACCCCCCCCCCCAGTACAGTAAGGGTTAAGCAACCTTGACAACTAGTCTAGTATGAAGTCACACTTCGGAAGTGTATTTAAATCCAGACTTATTATGTTCTTATTTTGTTTATCATCGTACCTGTACCACTAGGTTTGCTGCCACTTGTTGGAAGGTCTGGTTGGATGGCACATTGACTGCTAGAAGGATTTTCTCCAAGGCCATGGTGGCTCTGCTGACAGCACCATTTTTCTTCTCAGCATCCATGGTGAGGGCTTGGTCTAACGTGGCCAGGTTGCTAACGATGTCCACGACTGAAGCAACATTCTAGTATAAAACAACAAAAACAATTAATCTACACCTGCCACTCTCCACCCAGGTGTTTAATGGTACCCGGGAGAATGTAATGGTTTGTGTAGTTTGCTGAGCATTGTGAGGGTCTGTAAAATAGCGCCTGGCTGGAATACACCCAAGGGAGTTAAAAATGTGCATAAATTGTGTGCAGGCTATCCTTTTGACAAGGCCTCGTGACTCTTGCTATTTTCCATCCCAATCAGCGGCTGGGATGAGCCTAGAGACCCGGGGTGAACGCGCGATCGAGTGGCTTTAGTCGCTAGGCCTTTTGGATTCTGGCTCTGCATGAATTATTATGACTTTGGATTTATTGGCCCAAGCCTTGAGCCATAATGCATGGTCGTACTACAGAGGATTTTTTTTATGTTGGGGACAGGGGAAATGCAATGAATTATTGAAAATGTATTGCATTTTCTTTGTCTTTGTTTGTTTGTGAGAACTGCCCCCACCCTAGCCCCCGCTGCGTACAGTCATGTTTCAGTGGCCAACCAATGGCCTTGTAACTGTGAGGCCCCAGGATCAAAACTGTGTCGATGTGCTATATTAGTGCCCTTTTGTGGGGCATTAATCCTCATTACCGTCATTTATGACTTAAGGGTGTAGGTCCCCTAGTTGTTAAGCATAGTAGCATACACATGCTTGAGAAGTCACGTAAAACAAACACTTGCAAATTATTATTCAATAAAATCTGAGAATGTATACTATTATCTAGATCTATTTGGAATAAATCATTGTCAAAATAATTCCATAAATTGGGATAAAAAAAAAGATATTCCAACTATATGAGCGACAGCTAGTGTACAATAAAATAGGCAGCATTTCATGACTTGAGCTAACAATTGTAAGTGATATAATTGGACTTTCCCTCTATATAAAATGAACCAGTCCAACTCATTTCGTTCAATTTCGTACTACGTAGAGTTTAATGTGAACGTGATGGATAATATATGCCGACGTCACGCGATGATACGTTCGGTGATTGGAAACTACCATTTCGGTAGAAAATTCCAGTCGAAAACAAGTGTTAACATAAGAAATCCAAACCAGATTACTAAAGGCCACTTGAAGGGGACACTCACTCTGGCGTTCACTCGGGTTTTCGCGATTAGTCTCTTTTAAGTCGCTCGGCGTCTATCAGACATGAGGCCTTGTCTAAAGGCTATGTGCAGGCAAGCCTTAATCTGTACATCGCTTAGAGACATTATCGATGCATTAAGCACTATACAAATATGGATTATTATTTATATTATTATTACAGCAATACTGAAAGAGAAAAGAAGAAAAACTTTCACTTATTTCTTTCAGCTGGGTGATCTTCCATCAAATAAATTATTGCTGATTGTTTTTTGTTTTTAATCAATGAAATCACCTCTTGGGTTGGTTGAGAAATCGACCCTGTCTGGTGAATGATGTCAAAGGCAGCATCGACCCCAGCAGAAGTAACATTCGTGTCTTGGGAGATCCCAGTCAATACTGACAGGGCGTCCTGAATGTCGCTTTCACCAGTCATCAGATTCTATCAAAAAAAACCACAGTTTGAAATTACCGGTTATCGACTTTTATTCTTGTTTAATTCAGATAGTTAAGGTACCACCCTGTTACCATTAAATTAATGACAGGAGTAGGCAAACAAACTACGAAATAACACGTCGCTCATAAAGTTACAGTTCTGATTATTTATTATACAAATATGTTGTATGTTGTATGTTGTTGGAGCAGCAAGAAAAGCAATGTTGACAAGTCGAGAGTCCTGAGGAGAAAATGTGCAGATGAGAATTGTGCGAGAGATAAATTATCAATAGAGATTAGTAAGAACCAAGAGGCATTTACCGAATTTGACCGTGAGACCAAAAGGCTAAACTGCATATTATGATTAAAGGTAAAGACCAGAATTGGAAACGCCCCAATTTCAAAAAATGAAATGGAAGCTTTTATTACCACTCATGTCAAAGAATATGTTTTGACTAATACATGATGATAACAAATTTGCCAGGAAACCGCCTACTAATTGATATATTTGGTAAATTAGTTTATCTATTGGTATGTGAGAGATAAACGCACATGCCGCGCACGTGTGCGTAGTCCCATAAACATCTTTCTGTGTTCAGGGCTTGTAACTTAACGAAGACTGGGCCAATGTTCTTATCCTTTTGATGATTCCAGAACCTTGCAATATACACACCAATACTTATATGTTAGATGAACAACCTTTTCGGATCGATTCCACAACGTTTCTTTCAAAATGCAATCGCATGACCAGAACTGGTCTTTATCTTTAACGACCCAGCCAAGCACATGAATCACGTTTTGACGGCAACGGCTTGGGTGGGTCGGTGATAAAGGTAATGAGTAGAAGGAGCGTTTATCCTAACCAGAGGACTTGTGGTTAGATGTGACTTGTGACAGATAGGGAGAGAATTTTGAAATACGCTCATTAGGAGATTTGCTACACTATACGCTGCCAAACACCTAGTAACATAGAGTCAATGAGAAATTCGGACTTTAAAAATAAAATCCTCCATTTATATAACACGTACAAGTAGAAACCATAATGGCAGATGTTGCAGGCTTCACTTTATATCGGAATTTTGACGACGAACCCGTCTGCTGATCAAAAATTGGTTCATTGTTCATTTGTTGAGTAAAGTCTTAGGTACAAATATGGGAGACATCAGAGTATGGATGGACGATATATATTCAAAACAACAACGGCAAATAATAGCAATATAATAATACTAATGGTGGCTTCTTACACTGTCGCTCATAACGGTGGAATAAGAATCCTCTGTGTGCCTATGCCTTGAGCCATAATACATGGCCGTCCAGAGGATTTATGTTATGTTGGGGACCGGGGTAAAATACAATAAATTATTGAAAATTTATTGCATTTTTTTGTTTTTAATTTATGGAAACTGCCCCCTACCCTAGCCCCCGCTGCGTACAGTCATGGTTCAGTGACAAAGCAATGGCCTCGTAACTGTGAAGGCCCTAGGATCAAAACCGTGTCGATGTGCTATATTAGTGCTCTTTTGCGGGGCATTAATCCTCATTGCTGTCATGTATGACTTAAGGGCGTGGGTCCCCTAGTTGATAAGCATAGTAGCATACACATGCTTTAGCAGTCACGCAAAACACACATTGGCAAATTGTCATTCAATAAAATCTGAGAATGTATACTATTATCTAGATCTATTATTTTTAAATTATTGAAAATAATTCCATGAATTGGGGTTAAACAAAAATATTCCAACTATATGAGCGACAGTGTATATAGCGCACATGTCCGTCACGTTGTGACGCTCCTGGCGCTGCCCCGATTATTTCCCTGGCTTTAGCAAGGCAGCCACTACCTAATCGAATCAAATTCAATTGTTTTCCTTTAAGTGGTACTATATTGACGTCAAAGCATTCTAAGAACAATCGTGATACATGAAATCGTATTTCCAATTCATATCCTATCAGAACATGGAAGAAAAATTGGGGGTCATTCTGAAGAGTTATAGCGGATCCAAAATACGTACTTTTTCGCGGACCACTTCTGGCAATTTTTGCATATGCGCACATGCATCAATTTAGAGGTTCAACGAACATCTATGAGCTACATTTAGGTCAAATTGCTAAGAATAGTATCACCAACACAACACAAGAGGAAAAATTGAATTGATAAATTCACTAAAGCTATGGTCACAAATCAGAGCAGCGACCGACCGATCAGTAGCCTGCTCGGTCGCTGCTGGAATTATGCATCGCCCAGCGATTAGGTCGGTGCCCGGGCGGCGACCGCCCAGGCACCGAGCGTATTGTGGGCGGCGAGTGAAAAGTGAGCAGGCGCCGCCCAAATTTTAACTCCGCGCTAAAACTTCAGCGGCGACCGAGCGATGCCCTAAAAACGAGCGGTGCCTGGGCGGCCGCCGCTCGGTGGCCGGCCAGCCGCCGGGCAGAATTGGTTAAAAACTCGCCGCTCGGCCGCCGAGCAGGCTACTTTTGGGTAATGTGACTATAGCATAAGGATGGTACACGTAAAATGCGCGCGCTTGTGTCCGCGTTTGCACATTTTTGAAATGTTCGAAAAGACCTGAAACATGTAGTAAATTAGTCCAATAAGTATTTTGACATTTCAAATGTTGATGCACACGTACGCGTCCCACATGACGCGCGCACATACATAGGTGTTACCAAAAGTTTACCCATGATGTCAAGTCTATGCATATCCAATATCATTCAGAAATGACAATGTATGACTGAAATATGGTCAATAAAAGAAATTAACAAAATGGCGCCTAGATGACGTCATGCATTAATGATATTTTAAAAATCTCATCGTTAGGATCAACAAGCATGCATATGGCACATGACATGAACATTTAATTGTCATTAACCATGTCATTCATGCATGGGTGTCGATCTGTAACTGATACCTATTCATCAGGGGGGGCGATCTATTCATTCATCCCCCCCCCCCTGATGAATAGGTATTACGTAAGGATCGACACCCATGCATTCATGTGATATGAAGCGAACAAAATCCATACAAAATGAGAGGGGTGGAAAAAGAGATTCTGACGATATCTTTTAGGCCTATTTCATTTCAAATTTTAAGTTTGTTACCTGATTGTGTGGATAAAGTATAATTTTTCGAGCGTTTAAGGGTGAAGGACATTCCGCAGTAACATTTGTGTGCACAATAGCTGATCATGTATTTACTACGCACAATACCAGGAACTCCATAACAGACTAGAATAAGATCAAGTTTACCTCTTCTAAGTAGATTAAGAGTTGATCAGCTGTTTTATTGACACCGCAGTTATCTGAAGGTACCCATGCACAAGGATAGATATAATCACCGGAGCAGACGGCTCGTGCTATTGGCTCTCCATCTTGATATATCCAGAACCACAGTGAATAAATGTATTATTAGTCTCATATTAACATGGTATATTGCGTGAAGATGTATGGTATGGTGGCTCTTTGTTTCGACTCTCAATATCAGGGTTAAGGGTTCGAATCCTAGTCTAATACTGACGTCCTTTGGCAACACCCAGGTGTAAATGGGTGCCTAAAAGTTCCTGGGGTGATAGAATGCAGGGCACCCATGAAGAATAGCATGATGCTGATGAGGCTTCCCGGGTTAAAAATTATTATTGATATTATCATTACTATTATCAATATTTTTCTTCTCCTTCTTCTCCTTCTTCATTTTCTCATCATCACTATTATATTACTATTAGCATTGCTATCATTATTAATACATGTATTAATACTGTTCTTACAGTGAAACTTGTCTATAATAACCACCCAAGAGAGACAAGAAAAGTGGTCTTTATAGGCAGGTGGTCTCTATGTACAGGTGCCTATAATACATGTTTCAATGAGAAACCATTGTCAAGGGAAACGAAAAATGTGGTCTTTGTAGACAGGTGATTTTTGTAGACAAGTGGTCACTGAAGCAGGTTTGACTGGTTTATGATATTCATGTTTTATAAAAAGAACTTTCTAGTCGGTACTAATCTTAACATTCATGGGTTTGCTTTCTCATGTAAGCTTAACTATCTAAAGACTAAAAGAAAAAATATTTTAATATCAAAAATATTTATTTCATGTACCCTTGATGGTGAAAAATGGACAAAATTCTCCACTCGATTCAATCCACGAATGAAGGTCTCCTGACGAAAACTGGACAATACCATACGGAGATGACCAAGAGGTGTTTGGACATAAAACTAAAAGAGAGAGAGAGAGAAAGAGAATTTGGATTTCATAATTTGTCATTGCAGTTTTTGGTACATTTTAAGAAGTGATGCGACGAGATATCTTTAATAATTGCTTTAGGTTTGCTTTCTTGAAAGTCTGTGCAATTACCTTAGATATGGAAAGATAAATCAGATCGCAAATAACGCAATATTGCAATATCGTAAAAGACGTCGCTGCAAACCTCGCTTTTCCCAGAATTTCTATTTTTCTTGAATTCATATGAATAGTCAGAACCCCGACCACAAATATTTACAAGTTCCAATATTCATATCGAATGCAATAGCACATATTTCCAATATCGAATCGTGGTTAGATCGTATAGTATTCACTTGGCTTCAACTTATATCAGCACACTATCTCCACTTAGTGACGTTTTTGCATCATTTTTAGTCTATCAACATTTATCAACAATGTAGTACGTTGTAACTATAAAATAATTATAGTTTATAAATTGGCAAAATACAGTAGTATAAGAATAAAATCACTATTTTTAAGTACAAATTGGCAAAATTAGGTTAAATTTGACAATTTTTTTCTTCACATAGGTTCATCTGATAATTTTTTACTTCTCCAATCAATGAAGGCGTGGAAAACAAGATAAATTTTTGCCAATTGGAAGAGAGAAAATTATTAATTTAGAAAATTAAGAAATAAGAAAAATACTGAACTCCTATAGCTGGTTAAATATGATTTCAGTTGAGCAAGGTTCACCTGTACTTAGTACCAGAAGGGTGGAAGGGTCAAAGAAACCGTCAGAGCTTTTCGCCACAGAGGATAATCCGCTCCACAGCAGGTCTATTTCTTCTTGTGTACTCATGCTACTGTTGGCTATGTAAGCTCTCATATCAACCAATACACCGTCATCTGGTAGAAGTTGATTCACGTGAATGTAAATAGTGCCATTGGTGTCACTCTCAGTTTCAGGCGCCTCAAACACTGCCTCGGACTAGATATCAAATGATGCCCAACATTATCATGGATGTTTAATCCAGTTGATTATTTTTTACATAAGATTAGACATTTCCTAGCAACTGTCTTTTCTAGGGTTTGGCTGTATCTTACATAGACACTGAAAAATGTAGCCAAATGAATTTTGCTAGTTTTACATATTCTGCATAATGTTTATGAACTATACACGATATCATTAAACAATGGTAATTAATATCTTTGTGAGCGAAGCAAATTTGCATGTCGAATTCATATTAGACAATGAATTGAACGAAGGAATGAATATGTGAATGAAAGAAACAGTTAAAAATGTTTTGTTTTCTGTCTCGATTTGTTTTTGTCTTGGCTACCCGTAAACTTGAATAGGCTTCAAATTTTAAGAAGCAGGGCAACATTGCTTCCGAATCAAGGATGTACCCTCAGACAAACTGGGAACAGTTGAGGAGAATTTATAGCATTCTAATTCAGAGATATATTACAAGTGACTTTACAGCTTCCATCCCCTTACCTTTCCTTGAATATCACGCACAAGGGTCTTGTAATCTGAAGATTCTTGATCAGCTTGAAATGTCGTGAAATTTCCTACAAGCTTGAACTTCAGATGAAAAATAGACATATCTGTATTTTAAAAAAAAAATCATAGATACTGTTTAAAATATACGATATTTCACAAAAGTTCTTACACAAAATTCACTCGAAACTTATTTTATGAAATGAAATTATATTTTTATTAGGCTACCTTCAATATATTCCCCCCCCCCCCCAAAAAAAAAAGTAGTGTTGCAATATGCAGATGATATATTGTTGTGATACGATGTTGCTTAGTTTCAACGGATATGTGTTGTTTGATATACACTAATGGGGTTGTATGTATCATGGTCTAGAGGTTATGTCACGGGAATGTGGATTATATGGTTCGCGATTGGTGTCATGCCACAGTACTAATGTCCTTTGGCAAGACATCGATCTACATTTGCCATTCGTCATCCTTGTATATTTAATGGGTACCTGGTGGGAGTTTGTTCCCTAAACGCTTTAAGCGCCTTAGAGCAACTAGGCTAAAGACAGGGTAACAAAACTACTCAGTAGGCACCTGAACATCTCCGGGATGGATACGCGCGCAATATAATTGTAGCTGTTAGTTAGTATTATTATAATCCCAATTAAATTTACTGACAAATAGTCCCGGATAATTTTATTTTATTTTTTGGGTAATAACATTTTGGGTAAGTTTCATATTAAAGTGGGGATAAGAAGATATAGAAGAAGTTGTCTTGGGTCGTTGTCTAAAGGTAAAAGTTTAGATGTAACTGTTTTTGTGTCAAAAAATCCCCATCTAAAAAAATTACCTCTGATTCTAAGCAGTGCGTGGTTGCTTTCAATATGAGGTCCGTTTTCTGGGAAACCGACACAGCTATAGTACGCCTGATCAGAGGGGGTCATCTCACCGATGACATAGTTAGATATATCACGGGTGTCAGGCACCTTTTTCCCATCTCTCCACCAGTCAAAGTGCTGAACATCTTGGAATTCACAGTTCAATACTACCATCTCCGATATACCTACAGTTTTATTTCTGGGGTGAGAGGTAACGGTTGGCACACCTAGTAAGGATGAAAAGAGAATATCCCAGAGCCTTGAACTTGAGATGGATACAATATTCGCTCAATCAAAATTCCAATTCCCATAACAGAACTATGAACACAAATATAGACTATATTATTGTTTTATGATTTTATATATACAAAAACACATTGAGATATTATGATACAAACAAAATGTTCATTGATAATTATGAGTTATTTCGTCAATGCTGATTATCTTTTTTGTATGAAACATATCATTGTAAAATCATGATAATTTTCTAAAAATAAATAAATAATTTATCAAGGTATCTTACTCTCATAATCAAATGATTTTTAAACAATCGTTGGATATTGGAATATGAATACTGGTAATAAAAAATGTTGCAATTCCTCACCTCTTTAAATATTGATCTAACTCATGTTTGGAGTGCTAAAACTAGAGACAAATGTTATCCATGGGTAAGGCATGACACAGAGCTGTCATAACAACAATCATTTCATCTAAGTTGCGTTTTTTTTTTTAAACTTAAACACCTGTTCTGGTATTGTACACGCGAATGAAACCCCGTCACCCCAATGTATGCTGCAGATATTTCAATAACAGACAATAGATGATCGAAATCTGATATGATTTTTATTTGGCAAACGGGCATTATTTAGTTTAGAACACATGAAGCTCATACCATCTTGTGTTTGGTCAATGTTGCATGTTGTTCCTGCGTAGAGCGATGAGCAAGCACATTGTTGTTCAGCTGGTATGCAAGTACCTCCATTGAGACAAGGGTCCGACGCACAGAAGCCTATTGAGAAAAACTCATTGGTTCAGTGGTAAAGCTGTGATATCCAAACTAGAAGGGCCTAGGTTCCAAGCCAAGTAAATGTGTTATTGCCCTTTGATAGTTCAATAAGTCTCAATTACCAAGTCCCTCGGATAGGACTTAGTTCCACAGATTACTACAATGAGTCACTTTGGAGAAAGCACTTGTACAAATGACACAACCAAAGTGATGGAGGTATTTCCTTTTATATGATTACTTTTATGCCATTCTGATTCTTATTCTAGTTCGCAATAGGTTACCTCCTTCATTATCCGAAACAATCCTTTCAATGTTTATCATTTTATAGACAGAAAAAAACGAGAAAATTATTGTTTAAAACATGACTTCCGACAAACTGTCGTACAAGGTCTGCGAAACCTACCACTCTGACAATAGGTGCCAAACCATCCCTCAGTGCAGTTACAGGTGAATGAGTTTGGATGATCAACGCATGCTCCTTCATTCAAACACGGTCCGGAATTACATTCATCAATATCTATTTGAGAATTGGAATTTCAACAAAATGACTAGTTAAAGGGGGAAATGTATGCATTTCTTAATTTTATTGATCTCAATATTTTCCATCTCCACTCCAAAGGAGTACATTTCACAATCAGATGCAATATGTCCTATACGACGAGTAATATTATGTAGCTTGGTTATATCTTGACCAGTGTATACGTAAATACAGTGCGTCCCAGAAAAAATGAAACTGAGAATTATCGATGTTTCATCATAACTAAATCACAATTGTAATTAATAAATAACACATATTTGGAAAGCTAAGATCCTCCCCTTTCATTTGATGCAACTCATATAATGCATGTTTTCACGCATGAGTGATTAAAATGAATTTGAAGACTGAATTTGAAGGAAACTAAAAAGTCATTTGGCGGACGGTATCTGAATTTCAAAGAAAAAATCACAATTCCAGGAAGTTGAGTTTCTGCCCTTTCATATGAAAAATGAGCTAGGAATAACAAAGTTCCGTTTGTTTAAGGTAGTGCTTGCATTTCCATAATTTTATCAAACGAATTCGTTTTCACTGGCTGTCTGCCGTAGCAACTAACGGAATTAACAAAAGACTTAACCCTAATAAGGCCGGGGGGCATTATGCCCCCCCCCCCCCCCTCCACAATTTTTCTGATTGTTCGAGAACGCATGTGGATGGCGCATCGCCGCTCGCTGACTTTTTCCTTTAGAGTCTTGCGCATCTTTAACAAAAAAAAAAAAAAAATCGGACCTACAGTTACAAGGTCACGTGACCTATTGTCTTTGCATGTCAGCCCAAAAATCGCTCATTTTTGTGATTTGTGTACAAAACATATCGAAATGTCATTTTTCCTAAAAATAGATCAAACATTGGTTATTGGGTCTTGTTTAAAGTTTAGGTGGTTGTTTTGGGAGTCAAAATAGATGAATTGTAGGAAGAAATGAAAAAAAGAAAAAAAATTACATACATAAGTTAAAAAAACAATGAAATACATAAGAAATTATCAAAACAAGAGATAACATAAGGAATAAGATGGCTCTTCCAAATTTTTTTGTCGTATTATTGTTCCAAATGGTCTAATGAATATATGTAGTGAAAAAAATGCTTAAATATGAATAATATATGATTTATGGGTAAAAATGTGATTTTATGACGTTATTTGCATAAATTACCATAAATATGCAAATGAGTTATTTTTTTTTATAAAAAAATTAAAATTATCATATTGTTCTATACACTTCACTTGACATGCATGCAAATTTTCGCGGAGATCGGCCGTTTCACGGCCGAGATCTTAGGGGGGGGGCATAATGCCCCCCCCCCCCCCCCGGCCATAGTAAGACTTCAAATAGCCCGGCCTTATTAGGGTTAACTCCGTTTCGTTGACAATCAGCCGTAGACGAAAGACTTTCATGCTTGGCTGATTGTCAATGAAACGGAGTTAAGTCTTTTATCAATTCAGATTTTTGCTACGGCAGGCAGCTAGTGAAAACGATTTCGTTTGATAAAATTATGGAAATGCAAGCACCACTTTAAAAAACAGAACTTTTTCATTCCTCGCTCATTTTTGCTGATTGAGAATTCATATAAAAGGGCTGCAACTCAACTTTCTATAAATGTGATTTTCTTTTTTAAATTGAGATACCGTTCGCCAAATGACTTTTTGGTAACCTTTCTTCAAATTAATTTTACTCATTGGTGCGTGAAATATGCATCATATGAGTTGCATCAAATGAAGGAAGAAGATCTAAGCTTAACAAATATGTGGCATTTATTAATTATAAATGTGAATAAGTTATGATAAAACATCGACAATTCTCGGCTTCGTTTTGGGGGGACGCACTGTATAGGGGTGCAGAATAAAACACTAGCAGACTGCCTGACTCGCATACCTAGGAGTGATGTCTCTTGTCTTTGATATAACGACCAATGTTCCTTATTACAGAATTTCAGAATAAATAAAACACATCAAGAAACAAACAAACAAACAATATCTATTTCACAGGTGTAGCCCTCCCACCCTGAAGAGCAATTACACGAGAAGGCGTTCATGAGGTTATTACACTCTGCACCGTTTAGGCATTGGTTTGAAGAACATTCATCAACATCTGTGAAGTAATTCAATTAATGACATGTTAACAAAAATCTGTCATTCAAGATTGAGCGCTGATATCTATCTTGCTGCTATATTACTATATTGACATTGCTTTCATTGAAAAGCCAGTTTATAACCCTTATATGTGGGGTTAAGTAAAGAAAAAAAATCTTGCCAATTGCCGTGTTTTTTTCAACTGTACAATGAATTCTCCATTTGTTTAGAGGATGGATTGTGTTTCTAACAAGGTTGAGGCGGTCATTGTTGACAAAAATAAAGCATTTTGCAAACATTTCTCTTTTGACTTGGTCCCATATTCAGGTGACATGGCATCGATCATTGTAAAGGGGCAAAAGAAACAAAATCTACAGTCAAACTAGACTTGCAGAACTTGTTTTGAGAAGTTTTATTTAATTGTACCGATTTCTACAAGAGCATCGGGCATTTCAGAGTCCGATACCGATATCAATATCGATAGCTTAACACCACTGTGAAAAAAAAGAAAAAAAAAAACTGACATCGCCACACTGACTTGATTTCACGACGATGATTTAAAAATAGTACATAAAAACCAAAGATATCATGAAAAGCACAGGATAAGTTTACACTTATTTCTCTGGTCTTATAAAATAATTAATTTTACACAAAAGAATATATGAATCACACAGTAAAGGACCTGTTTCACATATTTTTATTTGATTGTCTGACAATAACATAGCATTGTTCGTGCGTTGACTGTTGTGCGGGTACAATACTAACACCGAACTGGAAATGAACATTTGCTTAATCCCTAGGGGCTAGTGTTAGTGAATAGGACATTCGTACGTAAAATATTAACACCAGCCACAAGGATTGGTTCAGCAGACGACAATTTTGCATAATTAATAACACTAGCTACCGGAAGTTGACAAAATTCAGAGATCAAAGCCTTAACACCAGCTGATTTCCATTTTGGTGTTTAGGGCTTGTGTTAGTGTTTATTAAACACAAACACCAGTCCTAAACACCCAACTTGAAATCAATCATTGTGATGGTTGTATTATAATGGTAAAAATAAGTCTGGTCACAAATACGTGCCCTGAATATACACGTGGCTTAAATTCCTTAAATATATATATATATATATTTTAATACTCATGTTCCTACATATATTAATGAAACAACTTTATTCCGTTTACATGGTTTATGCACCCATTTCAACTTTTTAATTCATAGCATATATATATTTATTTATAGTACAATAATGCCAGAATGAGACACTGCGTTTAATTTTGTTATTTGTTAACACTTTTGTACACATTATTTACACACGCTTGTTTCTTTAGATCTTCTGCAGGTGCCCATTTCATTTCTTAATTTCCAACTTTCTTCATATTTGCTAGTACTATAGTAGAATTGTTTATGTTTGAAACATGTTAATCCGATATTATCACCATTACGTTTTATCTATCAATTTATTTATGTTAATTGTGTTTAAAATGTAAATAGTCAAAATCTAAATGTTACGAGAAAAGGAAATGAAATTCTTTGTCCATTCTCTCTTTTTTATCTTCTTTTTTCCCCACTCATCCATGTATGTAAATTCGATTTATTTTATGTATGATGTGCAATATATTATTATTGTTAATTTTTTCCTTAAACTAATTTGTGATCGTTTCCATATTAATGTACATGTATTTTTAATTTCTTTGAGCTTTGTAATCTTTGTTTGTATCAGTCTCCTTACTGTTTTAACATGGAATTTCGACACAATAAACCGAAATGAATGAATGAAAAAAAAACGTTCAGAATCGAATCATCAAGATACATCATTTTTATTCTACCTTTACTTAAAGGGATAGTTGACTTCTTGTTTAAGACCGCAAATGCCTTCAAAAATCATGGTTATTGCTATTGTTCTTATTTATGACATTTCTAGTGCCCTTTTAAAGCCTAAAATTACTCTGAAGGTAATTTTAGACCCCGAAAATGTGTGAAGTTTATATTAAATACGATCATATCAATATTCAGCTCCACTTTCACACAAAAAAAATGACTGTTAGTTAATTAATAATAACAATGAACGGGCCGGCTGGTTGTGCGTACCAACACGAAAAAGCCAACAAAAAGCCAACATTGGCATCGGCTGGAATAAAACGTATAAGGCGCTATCTCATTTTTTCAATGGCTGGTTCAAAATTATCAAATATTTGTGGGGAACCACAAATATAAGAAATGGTTTTATTTATGGATATTTCAGCCGTCTCTGAACCGTTTTTTTAATTTTTTATAAAACAAAGATGATTTGTCATTTAAATTGTATGTTCTTTCAAATTTAACACTCGGTTTTCCATTATCTCACAATAGATTATTTTGTGTAGCTCCCTCTGCAACAAAACACTACTTTCCCTTTTCTTTCAATACAAAACTGGACATCCCATAGAAATCACATTTAGATTATTATAGACCGTTGTAATGTTCAAATAATTCAATATATAAAGGAAGAGGTTATTGAAACTACCTTAGGTCTATTTTCGAAAGTCTTTGCGATTGTTTTCATTCTAGAGGAGTACCCTTTTGGGGAAAATACACTACCTGACAATGCGAAAATAGTATGAGATGGAGAGGGCTTATACCTTCTGCACACGTTGTCCCTGTCCAACCAGATTGGCAATGGCAGAGAAACGCATTGACCTTATCTTCACATCCACCATCATTTCGACAAGGTCCAGATTCACATTCATCAATGTCTAACAAATAGAGGAAAAAAAGGTGAAAAAGTTGAAAAAGTTGAAAAAGTAGGCACCAACATTTATTTAATACATGATCACATGCTTTAATACAATAAACTCACAATGACACGATCATGGTGATGATTGTGGGTTCTAGTATGGCGCTCATGTCTGTCAGACTTAACACTCTAGGTGCCCTAATATTGATGGCTGATTCCCAATAGATAATGATAGAAACCATTTTGGTAATAGGTTAGTTTTCTTATAACTATTGACCGTTTTGATGGGCATGGTTAAAACTATTGCCAAAAGTGATCTCAAAACTGTACTGTGCCCCAAGACGACGTTGCGACAACAACAACAACAACAAATAATAATTTTTACCAAGAGGCAATGCCACAGATACAATGCCATACACAATTTGTACCAAGATTGATAACTTTCATGAAATATGAACAAATAACAAAAAACGATTTATTAATTGTCATATTAAGTTTTGAAAACAAAATCCTAGTCTACTGACCCAAAATGAATTTTGACCTTGACTTTGTGTCACATGACTTGTGAATTCTTAATAACGCTTGGGTACAAGTTTCATGGAATTTGAACAAACACTTCTGAAATTATGCTAAAAATTCAAAATCTTGATGTTGATGCCTCGGGTTTGAATCCCACCAGGCGGATGACTGGAGCCAGCGTTGTGTGTTAACGTGCCCCCCCCCCCCTTGTTTCATATAGACGCAGGCTATGTTAATGGGAAAACACTCCGTCCCTCGGATAGGACGTTAAATGGAGGCCCTGTGTTACGTATACAGGAGAGTCACCGTCCTTGCACGTTAAAGATGAAGTTGAGTTCTGGTCATGCGATTGCATTGTGAAAGAAACGGAGTGGAACCGACCAGAAAAGGTTGATCATCTAGCATAAGAATTTATGTGTATTGCAGGGTTCTGGAATCATCAAAATGATAAGAAATTTGGCAAAGTCTTGCTAAAGTTACAAACACTTGCACAGAAAGATGTATATGGGACTACACGAACACGTGGCGTAAAAAGCCGCCCCCCCCCCCCCGATTTTTACGATGTTACATGCATATTTAGCATATGAAGGCATTTGAAGAGCCATGCTTTTCAGGGAACATGTCTTAACTGATGTTCTTCCACACTTGCATAATAAGAATGAGTAATGCTCACAAATTATTTTTCACCGCTTCCCAGAACTCGACCTTCTCTTTAAAGTGACTCGGTAACATTGTTGAAGGTTGATGAAAAAATTGCTTGATTTTTGTATAAAATGTTACTTACTATGTTCCTTCTACTACAATAACCCTCTGACATGCAAAAAATCCTGAAAAATTCTCAAACCACAAAGATATCTATGATTTTCTTTGAAAGCGTCGATGTGAGGCACCCTCTAACAGTGATTAACAGTAAATTCTCCCAACCATTTTTGAATTTTCCCAACCGTTTTTCCATGAGAAAAATACATTAAAAAAATCTGTCAACACTTAACTGTCTGGAATGGAATGTAGAGCCATTTTATTGCTTTGTGACGATTTACATTCACCTAAAATGTAATTAAATTTTCCTTGTCTTGATGCTGAACAGGCTTCGACAAGTAGCAGAAGAGAAGTAGAATGATATAGTTGGGAGAATTAAGGAATCGATCAGATCAGTTTTTCCCAATTTGTATCATGAATAATGATCTGTTTTCACTTAAATTTTCAGATTATCTTTAATTGTACATCTAGCATTGAATTCACTACCTTAGCACCACTATCTCTCATCTGAACAATGTTACAAAGTCCCTTTAAAGAACCCATTGCACTATTCGTATAAGAGTAGGGGGAAACCCACACATAGGAGCATCATTATCCTGGCTGTGTAGTAAAAGCTGTGCTTTTGAAATTCTGAACATGTCAAACACCCCTGTACAGAACTCAACTGATTTCACTCAAAATCGGTACTTTAGTGACAACAGATGACACCTAAATAGCAGTAAAATACACTTTTTTCAACTTACTGATGTTAAAAAGAACAATTAGAAATTCAAATGGTAAGTCTAGTGTCAAATTTGCCGAGCAGCCCAAGCGGTCCTATTATGTGCAGTCTATGCAATATTGTGTGGTGTGTATATTTGTGTATACCGGTAGGTCTAATAATACCTGTAAAGGTCAATACGCATTAAAAGTGACTCTCTATGCTTTGCTGGAGTGGGGAAACCCCGGTGTATTTGTCCATGCAGCTGTACACCCCAATCATGCGGGGTATGCATATGGCATCTGCAAGAATCTTCAGGATTAAAGGAGGCAGATTATCTTGAAGAAGACTGAAGCTTTCGGTCTAACCAGGGGCGCTGATTTATTTTCATGACCGGGAGGGGGGTGGGGGGACGAGATGCGGGGGACGATGGAGCAGTGGCGTAATGAGCAAAAAAGTTGTGGGGGAGGGGGGTAAAGAAAAATATCTGCATCATACCCGCTCTTACATGTTACAAAAAAAATAGATTAAACAAATATGGCGTCGGAAGTTCTAGGACGCTAATCACGTTCGGAATTTCATATGCAGTCAAACCATGCTACCGCAAAGCGCGAGTCATTTTTTTTCTCGATATAATGACTTGATAATTGCCTGAGCGGGTAGGCAAAGGGCGTGGTTCCAAGAGCGTAGCTAGGATTTTATTTAAGGGGGCGGTAGCACGCAAAGCGCGCTCCCTAGGGGGTGGGTGCAGGGAGGGGGAGTTTTCCCCCTCCCGCGCGAAGCGCTGAAGCTTTGATTGAAGACGATTCGTTGTACCTTTCTAGACTCTTAATCCTTGTCTAAATTCAGTTTTTTTTCCCTCCCTCCCACTCCTGCGCGAAGCGCGGAACCTTTGACGTATTCTTACACAAAGAAGTCGATTCGTTGTACCTTTCTCGACTCTTAATCCTTATTTGTATTCAGTCCCCCTCTCACGCAAAGCGCGGAAGCTTTGACGGTTTATTAATTTATTAGAGAAAGAATTCGATGTACCGGCCGTTCTCGACTCTTAATCCTTATCTGAATTCAGTTTCCTCCGCTCCCGCGCGAAGCACGGAAACTTTGAAGTTTCATTAAATTATTAGAGAAAGAAGACGTTTAGTGTACCTTTTTCGACTCTTAATCCTTGTCTGAATTCAGTCCCCCCCCCCCCCCTCCTGCGCAAAGCGCGGAAGCTTTGACGTATTATTAGACAAAGAAGTCGATTCCTTGTACATTTCGTCGCCGTTTTCACGAACCGGCACAAGCCACCGAAATCCCTTCAAAATGTACTTTTTATTTTTTTTGCATTTTTAGCATAAGTTATCAACAATCTTTCATCTCACCAAATTTCAGCATCCAAAACGCTTTAGTTTTTGAGATATCCATGGTTACACAAATGACAAAAACGACACACGAGCCAAAAAGCACGATTCATATTTTCACGAACCGGCACGCGCCGTTATAAGTCAATGGGCTGTGCCGGTTCGTGAAAATATCTTTGCGCTTACAAGACCTAGACGACGCGACACAGGCGGTTGTGCCGGTTCGTGAAAATAAAATACGCGCTAAGACAGCGCGAGCGCTTTTGTCTTGCGCGTAAAGTTACATAGGAAAAACGACACAGTGGCTTGTGCCGGTTCGTGAAAATATTTTTGCTACGTAAACAGCAAAATAATATTTTCACGAACCGGCACGAGAGTCCAAAGCTTCGTAATATTAATAGTAATTGTCATTATGCTTAACAAATGGAATGTATAGAAAATACAGAATATTTTCCTTTCATTGATATGTATTTTGTGATATAAAATTTGACATAAGGCATGTTTCTGGCGAATTCAAAACGGGCTAAACTTAAAACGCGTTTTTCTCAGAATGTACTTATTTCGTTGCGCGTTGGGCTGTGCCGGTTCGTGAAAACGGCGACGATTTCTCGACTCTTAATCCTTATCTGTATTCAGTCCCCCTCCCGGAAGCTTTGACATTTAATTAAATTATTAGAGAAAGAAGACGATTCGTTGTACCGTTCTCGACTTTTTTCCTCTTTTTCTTCCTACGTCCTCACTTCTTTTTTTGGTCGGCGTTTTTTTTTTTGGGGGGGGGGAGGCGACCGCCCCCTCCCCACCCCCTCACCTTGAAATAAATTATTTGTTCCTCGTCTATGTCATCGCGGCGAAAAATTTCAGACTTTTCTTTTTTTGAGGAGCTACTTACACATGCAGCCTCAGACATATGTGCCAACGAAGTTGTGTCTTCTTGTGTTCTTGGAAACAAAGTTTTGGGCAATATTAACGTTAGACAGTCATAACCCACATCCAATGAATGAATCGCGGTCAATGGGATGATATTTGTTTTCATTCTGACCACTATAAAGAACCAATCTTTACGCCTACATCAGATCTGATTAAAAAAGGGTAATGAATTATTTTTAAAAACTTAGTTAATGAAGTCCGGGAGATGAACTTTCAGTTGTAATAATAATTTGAATACTAAGTCGATCTGTAGATTATAGAAACGCATGAAGCTTCCAGCCCAGAACATAAGTGTGCAAATATATTTGGGGAGGGCAGGGTCAATGATAGCCTATCCGAGCCCGAACAAAATATTGGAGGCTCAATGGTATCTGAGCCCCTAAGGACTCAATGATATCTAGGCCCACCGAAAAATTGGGGGCTCAATGATATCTATAAGCCCCGCCAAAAATATTGGGGGGGGGCTTAATGATATCTTAGCCCCCCCCCCCCCCAAAAAAAAAAAAAGATTTTTTTTTTTTTCAGAGGGGGGGGATGCGTCCCCCCCCCCCCCCCGGTTCCTAAGCCTATGACATACAACTTTTGTTATTAACTAAAGAAATTCTATTAAAATTTACTTATATAAGATCATGTTCTGTACATGAAAGAAAGAGGAGACCTTATAGAAGCTGGGCTTGTTAGAGCAAGGTCCCCAAACAGAATATAATAATAACAGAAAAAAATACTTAACAACTAAACTACCTTAACAGACTAGAAACAATAATATTACACATGGGAAATATTTACAAAAGAGATCGATTGATGTATATATGAAAAGGAAAAAATGTGAATATACATAAGGATGGAGAGCGAAAGCGCAAAACAGAACAAAACAACAACAAAAGTCGAGAAGGAAGAAAGTTATATGGAGAAATGGTGATGGGGAAGAAAAAGAAGAGAGAGAGAGAGAAGAAAAAAAAGTACAATAGAGCAAAACAGAACAGAACGAGTTTGCTAATATATGAAGAAATGTTAGTAAGGTAAGAGCCAGCTTGGAAAAGAGGGGGGGGGGGGGGCAATGAAGCAAGACAAAAATACACATTATATCATATGTGAATAATGTGATGACATAATTTTTACATTAAATACTTTCAGCATAATTACTCAATAAATGTAATTTTATTTTGCGTTTAAAGCAGAGACACTGATCGATAGAGCGAGTTACATCAATAGGAAGTGAGTTCCAAAACTTGGGACCTGTACAAGCTAATGTATTCAAAGCAATGGCATTTCTTACACGCGGTACATAATGGAGTGCAGTTGCCTGTCTTGTATTATAACTGTACATGTGAATTTGACTGTTCTTTCTAAATAGCTGTACTAACGCATTTGGGAGGGAGAGTACCATTTTCAAAATCATACATGATTGAGCCTAACTGCAAGAGATAGATTCTACCTTTACTAGTTTATTACTATGAAACAAAACATTAGTATGAGCACGATAATTTACATTAAAAACAATCCTAATCACCCTTTTCTGAGCGACAAGTATCTTATTTAGTTGCGTTTTTAGTGACTTCCCTCATGCCAACACATAGTAGAAACATAAGAAGTGCATCCTCTCGCAAATTGTACCTTCCCCCCGGCCACCACCTCAACATTTTTGAGAAATGTTTCAGCTACTCGGCAGGTAGAGAATGGAACTGCTTACCCGAGAATGTCAGATTATCCCTGACCTTAACAACATTCAAAAGTCCATATCAGAGATGGTATGACAGCCAATAAGACGCGTTATCCTATTCTCATCTTTGATCTAACGTGCCCCCTCCCCCCCCCCCCGGAAGTGCCATACGAGGCATTATACACAATACACATTTCATCTTATCATCATAACTTGCAATCTATGGTGGTTTAATACATACATAATTAATAATTGTTAGATAAAATTCACAAATGTTATTTGATTTGGTATCATTCACATAATGTACCCAGACTCATATGTGATTTCGTTATTGCCTTTTGATTTTATATTTTTCGAATAACGGAATCTTTATTATATAAATCATATCATCTTATTGTATTCTATGCTTTTGTGTTTTATAATTTACACAGTTTTTTTGTTTTTTGGAAAAAATATGTGATAATTTTGTTATCCTATTTCCTTAGTCAATAAATGAATAAATAGTTTATAATTTTCTCATCATATGCATGTATTTCATATCAGCCAAATGTCAATGATGTATCTCATTGTAATCAATTAATGTATAATTCATTTCAGTATGTTGTAAACTATTGTCATATGTATTGTTTAATGCTATTGTATGTGTTAAACTGTTGTATATTTAACTTGCTTTTTATTTATGTGCAATGGACCTTGTGGCAGATTAGCCCTGTGCTAAACAAGTTATCCAATAAAGTCTACTACTACACTACTGTCTACTACTACAACACTCCATAATTAAGATAAGGCAAAATCAGAGTAGAGTATAAAATAAGCAAATTTCTTGTGGCACAAAAGAACGTAATTTAAAATTACACCAGTATTTTTAGACATAACTACATTACTACAATGTGATGCCCAAGTCAGCTTCTCATCAATGCGTAACCCAATAAACTTGGTGGAATAAAATTAAGATACCCTCACATTAATAGCATCATCAAAAAGTACGACTCCAGGTAATTAGTCTCTTAGGGAATTACTAAAAAGCATATAGTTTGTCTTTTGAAGGTTCTTATTCTTCTTCCATTGTAGTACATCCCCAGAGCTGCCAACCAGTACGATTTTTATCGTATTTCGTACGAATTTTAGAAGTAAATACGACAATAATATTTTGCCTCAATAAAATACGAATCTTTAAAAAAAAAATTATTGAAAGATGTTGTGTGTGTGTGCCATTTTCAATGGCGAATTGCCCATTCTCTCTTGTAAATTTTCCTACAAGCATCTCACATCGGCAATTTGGGGATCTTCATTAGTTCATCGAACACACAAGTCATGACGAAATCATACATATTCAACCAATGGTCTATACACAATTTTCTTCCTGTATGTAGGAACTTATGCAATTTGGCAACCCCCGCCCCCCGCCCCCCCCCCCCAAAAAAAAAATATATATATATACAGTTTCGCAGTGAGAAAGTACTTATCAATCGAAAATAAGATTTTTCTTTTGAAAATAGGATTTTTTTTTGTGGAAAAGAATACGATTTTTGTTCAGTTGGGGTTGGCCACTGTGCATTCCTCTAAAAGAGCATTGTCGTACTTTGTGCAGAAAAGGGTTCAAAGACAACTTATTTGCACGGATCCACAAAGTAACTTTCTTCAATTCACTATTGTTAAAGTAGCCTACTCGGCGGCCGGGCGGCGAATTTTTAGCCAATTTCGCCCGGGAAACGCTTCTTTTTAGAGCATCGCTCGATCGCTGCTGATGTTTTAGCGCGGAGTTAAAATTCGGGCGGCGCCTGCTCACTCGCCGCCCAAAGTACGCTCGGTGCCCTTCCGGGCGGTCGCCGCCCGGGCTCCGACCTATTCGAGCGTTCGCCGTCGAGCGGTCAAAAACCGAAGCCGCTGGGGCTCTACAGCGCCTGCTCGAATTCTTCACCAAAAAAAAATCGTTGGGCGATGCCTAAATTCTTGCGGCGACTGACCAGGCTACAAATCGGTCGGTCGCTGCTATGAGTTGTAACCATAGCTTAAAACACAACTGCAAACGGCGCGGTACTGCGCCTACATAATTCTACTAACCGTTAGCCTAAAACCAATGAGCCGTCCGCGGTGCCCTGAATGCTCATCTGACCGTAAATAAATGCCTAAAACCCATGAGCTTCATGGGGCACAGCCCCCTTGACCCCACGCCAGTTAGTGACCTGCCAGTATCACAAATAAGGTATCAAAATATGCCCATCTGACCATAATTAAATGCCTACAACCAATGAGTTTCCAGGGGCTCCGTCCCTTGACCCCGTTAGGGCTTTGCCCCTGGACCACACGCCAATTTTCACTCCATTCGCTTCGCTCGCTGCTCTCTACCAGATCGTAAATACCTTAGCCCCACCCCCTACTTTGAAAAACGTTCCGCGGGGCCGGCATGTAACATGTTATGGTGGCCATGCAGATTTTGTTTTACCCCCCCCAAAAAAAAAAAACGTTTTTGCTCATTACGCCACTGCCTACACCTAAATCTCAACTGCAACTCTCAGCCTAACACTAACCCGAATTCTAACCCTAAACCCAAAACCCAACTGCAACCCTCAGCATGATTTTAACCCTAATCCTAACCCTAAACATAAAAATTATTTTAAAAAATATGCTTTTCATAATTTATTTATTTGTAGGGAAATTACCTGACCCAGAGTAAACCTATTGCTTGTGTGTCAACTCCGCGAAAAGCAAAATTGTTCACAGTAAATATTTCAGCTGTCAGTAGGGAATTTTATGCCTGCAGTTTTGACCAATCAGAGGCCTAGAATCTTTATATGCGGAATATTAATAATACACATTCTATCCTTAAACCTAAGCACATCTACGACAATTTCGATTGAATAGGGCTTTCATAAGATTCTACTTATGTCAAGGTATGTGAAACTTCCGACATCCTATGATTACAAAGTGAAAAATAGAAATACATATAAATATTTGTATGGAAACCGAACAATGTTACCAACATTAAATCACTATTTCATTGACAGGTAGTAACATGTATGAACAAAAGACATTAGACATATATCTACATCGTAATTGGTAGCGATGAAACATTAGCGGCAATATAGATTTACCATACTGAACAGTATTACAGATTTAATAGAGGTGTCGTGGTATAATGCAGTGTTTTTCAACCTTTTTAATAGTCACGGTGCCCTTTCAAGAGATAACAACTTTTGCCTCACCCTAATCCCACATTCATAAACAGAAAATTCATTTCCATCACTGCGGTACACGCCAAGTGCCATACAAATTTGCGTGCGAGGGACCCCCCCCCCCCCCCCCCCCCAGAAAGAAGAAATTGTCAGTATGGTATAAATGTTAATTTGTAAACAAAACACATTAGATAATAAATGATTATATGTATGTGAGCACCTTGCTGGTAAATACATGAATAACAAAATATTCCGTCCTCTCGAATCACGAATATGAGGATATTCGGGCATCTCGTTGTCAAAAACCATCCTGTTTCTAATTGTTCCGAAAGATTGAGGCGAAAGAGCGTGGTAAAAAAGTCATTATGATATGAAAAAAAATGTATGGTATATTCAGAAACCTCGCTATCAAAGTATATTCTGTCGCCTCCTTGCCTAATTATATGGGTAATCAGGCACTTCAATGACTAAAATCATAATATTTCTACATGTTGCGAACGAGGAAGGAAAAAAATAGTCACCAGTTTGACATCTTGTTCCCCTCCAGCCAGAATTACAGCTACAACTGTATGCATTCTGAAGATTGTTACAACGACCTCCATTAAGACACGGGTTAGACGAGCACTCGTTCACGTCTGCATAGAAGGAAACGTCAATAACAAGTCAGTCTAGTTATATGACAGTGTAGAGAATGAATAAATGCAATTGATAATTTCGTGGATCTTTTAACACATTATCTGCTCAGACTTGGGGGAAAGGGAATATAGATGAAAACAAACAAAATATTGATGCATATAGAAAACGTGTGTTTGTCCCTCAAAAGTATTTTTTTAAGAAGAAAAAAAGGAGAAAAACCTGACTTACAACTATATCATAGCAAATATGTTCGATAACTTCGTAATATTGATATTATATATGTCATTGATTTCCTTCAGATACGAATATATAAGGTGCGTTTCATGTAGTTTATTGTCATACATTATAGTGTATTGAAATAGGCCAATCTTGACTAGCTATTGCTTTTTGTCGGCTCCATTTACCAAGTGTCATGCTGACTTACAGGTTTGGGTTTTAAAAATGTAATAAAATGAGTAAGAGGAAACTTCTTCTATTTTGAGTACATACCTCTTTACAGAGTAGTATCGTACTATACTGAGGTGTGTGCAGGTGGACCATTACACCGGGGTTTCCCCCTACTCCTATACAAATAGTGCAGTGGGTTCTTAACGTACAAAGGTAGCGACTTTTCTCTACACGAGGCCTCAATTGAACGTCCTATCCGAGGAAATAGGGATGCATTTCTATAGGTATGAGAGGACTTCACAGGATGTCGAAGTCGATTGTTATAAGTTAGTCCATCATGCGTATCGACAACAACCCCAATTCCCTTGAACATGAAGCCTTATTTTTTCGTAATTTTTCGTCTTTTTCATCGTAGTGATAAGGCAATTTCATTAGAAGTTTTAGTTGTAGTAGTAATGATAATGATAATTATAATTATAATAATAATGATATAATAATAATAATAATAATAATAATAATAATAATAATAATATAGTTGAAGAAGAGAAGAAGAAGGGGAAGAAGAAGAGGAGGACGGAGAAGAAGAAGGAGGGAAAGAAGAAGAAGCAGAAGAACAACAACAAAAGAAGAGGAAGAAGAATAGTGGATAAATGCAAAATAACAATAAACAAGGGCTCGATTGCGCTTATTATAGTCATTCATAAAAGGGCTCGGTTCATCCAGTTTATCTTATGCACCGCCCTTTCGATATACAACATGATTACAGTAGTCTCAATGTAACTTACCAATACAAGGGGGGCCTACGAACCCCGGACAACAGTTAGTCACAGACCTATCGGCCGTACGATAACGTGTTCTACAAGAAACCAGTCAAAAGAAGCTCATTTTAATTGAACATCATTAACTTGACAATCCATTTTTCACATGTAAATAAGATAATTGATATTTTTGTGTGGAAAACAGTAGGGCATGTTAAAAAATCTTTGCCTTCGGGTCGTAAAATTTGTTGTTGTTAACAAACCATTTCATTCAATTCAATTATGTTGTACATTGCATGCCCCAAAATGGAGTTAAAGCAGTCAGTGTTTGGGTCATAGAAAAAAAACGAACAAACAAAATGTTGACATGAAACAACACACAGAAATGTGGGATGGGTCTAGGTGGACGTTGATGGACAATGGATCCACCCCCTAACAAAATAAGAAAGTCCGGGGAAAGCGCTATACTGTGTTGAAATAGAGAAAGTTAGAGAGAGTAGAGGGAAAAGGGGGAGAAAGAGAAGTAATGGAAAATGAGTGAGTTAAAGTCTAGTAATCATACAGAACTGGAGAGAGAGTGTGTGGGTGTATGTGTGTGTGTGCATGTGTGTGTGTGTGTGTGTGTGTGTGTGTGTGCGTTGGTAGTTGGTTATATACTGAAGCACCCCCCCCCCCCCCCAAAAAAAAAAAAAAAAAAAAAAAAAAAAACGTGTTTATTGTGTGTGTGTTTTTGGTCTGGGGAGATTCGTCTCGTGCAGAGTGAATACATCTGACACATGAATATGGCATTGATAATTTATCTGGTGCAAGATTGTAAAATGTAAATCTTCAAACATCATAACGTACACCTGCCTGTTCTGACTTCTGCGCATTTGTAAATATTTATACTTGAGCAAGTGATTGAAGAAATGAAAACTAGAACGAGCTGAATTACGAGAGATAAAGGACGGCTAAGAAATGTCGAAAAGAAGCTACTACTAGCACTATCACCACTACCACTACAAATGTTTTTTTATATTGAAAATTTTAGAAGTATATCAGGACCAGCGATTTTCTTGAGAATTAACAGAAAACTATAAGTAAATAACAATAAACAATAACAGTAGGTAACTTGCCTGTATCTTGTACAACGTTGCAAGTTTAAGAAGCCGCATCTTGTTGTGTACCTCTGACTGTAGGCTTGACTGTAAGACACAGTAGTTGCATAGGAACTGCATCGAATAATTTAAAATAGGAAATAATCTCTTAACTGTAATTGTTATGATTTTTGTTGTTGTTAAAATAATACATACAAAGGTGCGCTATTTTTCACAATGTACCTTATCCTTCCCCATATGAATATATATGTATGCCTTTAGCTCAACTTTTACTTTATTTATCTTTTTTTTTACAAAATGCTTTCTGTGATTTTAAAACAATCTTCTGAAGAAATTCGTAAGTTAGTCATTACCAGAAGTAAAAATGTATTTTTATCTGTATTACTCACACAACAGAATTCGATAACACTACCATGACATCATAATCATATATTTCTATCCCTATGGACCCCCCCCCCCCCCCACACTTGTTGTTGAATTAAACTGGAACTTATTTTGTTATAGAAGCTGTGAGGGATATGTGATTTGTTTTTGCTTTTTCATTGTGATATTGTTGGGCATAACTTTGCGTTCTCAGAGAATGTTACTGAAATTTACAACAATGACAAATATAACATTTTAAAATAAATGTCAAGCTGTGTTTTATTGATGAAAAAAAATCGATGGATTAGATAAGTACACAATCATAACTATTCGGTGGTAAGTGCTTTATAAGCAACGTTATTATTATTATTATTATTTTGAGTACTTACGAGTCCCCTGACGAGCATGAACCGTGAATAGGTGTGACCAGTGATGCCATAGTAACCAACACCACCAGCGGTGGAAGAAGGCCCAAAGCAACCATGGCCATTATCATCGAAGTAGCACAATGAACTAGAAATTAAAGTAATCGACATGAACAATCATCAGTGAACCAAAACCAGTTTTGTATTACTTTCTACGGTTACTGGATGAGTCATAATCTCACTGTTTTTTATTATATTGTTTTCATTAATTTTTTCTTCATCCTGCGGGCTCTGCAATTGTTATTACTCCATTGTTTTCAAGTAGCCTACTTCTGGGTTGAGAGGGAACATGTGGACAATCACCATGCCCAATGATTTAAGCAGTAGCCCTGTACTAACTAGATAATTAACGAGCCTTTTGTATTAGAGTCAAGAGTAGTCCTCACCAATATACCCCACTGCTCTATAATGTAATTTGGATATACAGAAGCTGATAAATAACTAATTGACGTTTGAAATGTTTTTGTTTTAATGTTCCCAACTTATGCGCAGAAGATTTAGCATAGAGGGAGAGACGAGTAAATATTCTCATGATTAACGACGATTTATATACAGGTTTCACCGTATATTTTAACACTTTTGTCAATCATACTTTTTCATTCAATTACGTCAACAAATTCTTTACCTTGCACATCTTATAGTCAATGTCGTATCTGGTGATTCATTTTTTGTTAAATTTGTACAATCAATTTTATAATTTCGCATCCAATTTCGTCAAAGTCAAATCAACAATGCCTCGCAGTCAAAATGCTGAATTGTGCATGTTTACATATACATGAGCTCCATTACATAACATCATATTTCATTTGTTACAATCATTCAAACAATATTGGTAAACATAACTCATGTGTAGCTAAATAAAATCAATCACTATGTACTATTTACATTTTATTAAAATTCACAATAGCAATAACAATTATCGATTAAAAACAATACAATATAAACTAATCAAAAAGCTAAACCAAGAAGTTAGCAGCTGGTAACTTCTTGGTCGAACACAAATTCCTTGCCTCTTTCATCTTATGGCTACGCATGGAACTGATTTACTTATTCTAGTCTTGTTCAGACGGAGGCAAGTTACCCTGGGGTGAAGGTCGTTTGAACAGCTAGTCGGGGGAGTAGTGACCGTCTGAACGATGATCGTGTTAGCTACACCTACCTTTCCCCCGACCTATTTACTCCTGGAATTTCCAGGAGTAACTTGCTAACCCCCCCCCCCCCCCACTCCGAGAACGGACGGACCCCATGCGTGTTACCAAAATGTCCTTTTCGTAACAAAAGAAAAAGGTCGACCCGTATTGACTTTACACACCGGACTTTTGCTGAAAGGGGGGGGTGCTGAAAAAGGCTCGTATAACAAAAGAAAAAGGTCGACCCGTATTGACTTTACACACTGGACTTTTGCTGAAAAGGGGGGGGTCGCTTGGAACACGCGTATGCGTACCCTAAATAACACTGAGTGGGGGGGGGGCGGGCTAACACGACTAGAGGGTAGCGTAAGTTGGCCGTTTGGATGCCCTCACTTATACCAGGAGTATTTATGACCTTTCACGAGCCATTTATACACAGAGTTTGGTCAACTTGGTTTCACTGGGTCTCTTGTGTTGTGCTTGCCCAACAAAGCAGTAGTCGCCATACTGTGTCCACCCCGAACCGGGTTGGCCAAACTCTGTGTATAGATGTCTCTGCGTAAGTTACGCTTGTCAGTGGAAGGTCATGTGAACTTAAAGTAGATATTCATTGATTTAAAAAACTAACTTTATTTCATTATTGCAAAGTTGAAACTTTGATTCGACAAGGTTATCAAAATTCAATGCTTGGAAACATTCGAAGTAATGATTATTATAAATTATAAAACGCTTAAATACAGCCCCGGCATAGCACCTGAAGAACTCTCCGAACGCTGCAGAGATGTGTGAG
Source organism: Strongylocentrotus purpuratus (assembly GCF_000002235.5). NCBI lineage: Eukaryota > Metazoa > Echinodermata > Echinoidea > Camarodonta > Strongylocentrotidae > Strongylocentrotus > Strongylocentrotus purpuratus. The sequence goes on along the minus strand of NW_022145607.1, from coordinate 37,241,431 downwards.
ATCACAGTATGGACATGACTTGCACAAGCAGACGATGTCGCATGACATCTCACACATTTTCAGTGCCTGTGTTTTCATCTTATCTCGAGTTTTTTCTCTTACTTCACTACCGTCAGGCTAAATTTATAATATATTGCCTCACTCTAAACCCCGCGCATGGTTTTATTTTGATGACAAATGCAGCGATACAAAAATAAAGGAATCTGTCGCTTGTAAACAATTTAAGACGCCATTGAATATTCAGCTGCACACACCGCGGTATGTTCGGCGTTTCAAGAGGGAACAAATGCCGTCCTTAATATCATTCCGGGTGTTTTCAATTCGAAAGTCTGGTTTCTTTGATTGTTAATTAACCCCTATCCTGTGTGTTTACAAGCAAAAGATTTTAGTTATCGGAATCGGGTCATATCCCTTTTGAATGGTTTGACATGCCATCACATTTATATACACTAAACTCATTATAATTTGACAACTAAAAGCTTTGCAATTATGTTCATTCTCTATGGAATGTCGTCTGCTTGGGCAGTATTGGTCCATATAGTGACGTCATTAAAACATCGTTATTTTTCCGGCGAATCTCTCGTATATCCCAGCTGCTATGCAGGTGGTTGTATTTGTATTTTTATAAATCACCCGATATGTATTTGACCTAAAACTTGTACGATGGCCATATGTTAGCTTACCAGTTTCTAGTCATACATTAGTTGACATATTTGTGATTTTCTTTGAATTTCACCTTTAATCATGGCAGGTTGGTCCGAGTACAAGCGTGTGGACAACTAATGGTGTAAGTGAAATATACATGAGGTATTTACTGCTGCAGGGGTTAACTAACGCCGACTAGCAAAACCCCGTTTGAACAAGACTATTGCCTGTCACATTAACCACGATTTTTCACGCATTTCCTATTGTGTCGTGACGAATAACTTCAGGGCTCCTGGTGTCCCCAGAATGTAATATTGGTTGAATTGACAAGTATCTTTACTATAACACACTTACAACTGTATGTAGAAAGAAAATACATTATCATACTATAGTTGATGTTCAGCTTGAATCACGTATGTTACATTTGGTCCCTTGAAATCAGATTTAAGGTACCTGAGATAAATTATTTGGCTACCAAAGCCTCATACCCACATGGATCAATCCATATTGATACCGAAATAGAGATTTGCAGTGATCCTATTACACCAGAAGATAGTTGAAAAAGGTCTTTAATTCAATTTCAATTTTATTAAGCCAATCATTAAAAACAATTTACACTCACACTGGTACTGGTACAATTATAATATGATGACAGGCTCTGGACCCCTGAGAAGCAAAGCTTAAAATGGGGCCCATTTACATGCAATTAAATAAAACTATAATAAAAACATACTACAGGTATAACTAACAAAACAAAAAAGGCATATATGTATATTCATACTTATTACAAAACAATCTTGCAGACAGACTCAGCCATACTCACTCACTCACACACAATGCAATGCACTATAAAGGCAGAGAGAGAGAGAGACAGAGACAGAGACAGAGACAGAGAGTAGAATATTAACAAGAAAAAGGAAGAAGAGGAAGCACATGAAAAATGCGAAACATGAGATTAAAACTTATAGTCCTACCCAGTTATACAAATTAATAAATAGTTCCCTATTGCACAAAACTTTGAATCTAGACAAGTTGAACTTGATCTTATTTCCTCGTTTTCCCACATTCCCACATTTATAAATGATTTCAGTGCATGGGTTGTAAGTACAGGGGGTTTGTGTAATAACATTTGTGTTATGTGAATGAACGGATGATTTACTTATAAACATGTTTTGAAAAATGTGCGGAAAATTACCAGTATGGAAATGATAGGTTGAAATAATCTAGAGTAGCTGATCCTTTGTGCCCATTAAGGGCAACTTCAGGGCTCATGTGGTCTTCTGTTATGTCTATACCGTACTTCATTGTAATGTTCATAGTGGGTTTTCTCCACCAAATGAATAATATTATTGAAATGCCTTAAAACAATGGCCTAAGTCTAATATCACGCTTTTGAGTTGCCTGCCGCTATACCACACAAACTAAGCACACGTTGTTTATTCGAAAGAGTTTATCATCATACGCAATATTTCAGAGGTGTGTTTTTTGTCTTGTAGCGGTCACCCCTAAATTATATTAATCCCGAAAAAAAGTAAATTATAATCAGGTGGCACAGTACCTTAAACTATTACTCCACTCCAGGTTTAGAACTTCTGTCCGTTCTAGAGGTGTGTGATGCTCTTGAGGATCTAAATGGGTAGCTTGCTACTTTGACAAATTTGTTGTAACTAGTCGTGCGCATGCTCTATGCCTTAAGCTTGGAGCTGACTTCGTATCACTTGCGCGTCTTCGGGTTACACGAATTTTTGTGAATAATCAAGCGGTACTTCCCGAACGACCGTGTTTAATGTTTGTGAAAACCCCTGCCAGTCCATGATTCACATTAATTTAATGTACAGTATACTTCCTCGTTTACTAGCTTGGCCGGGGCACCGGATATCTTGTTTCGAGTTTTGTATACAACTCATACATACCACAATATCAATCAGTACGTTTAGAACCATTAAAGGTACTATGTCCCATTTGCAGGCCCAAAAAATGAAAAGATTAGATTCCAACGGCATTTGAAAGATAATACTAATTTAGAACTCCCCCCCCCCCCAAAAAAAAAGGGGGGGGGCTTGAAAATGTCTTTAAGTGGGAAAATAACGACTATTGGTTGTTGAATCGACTCAAAGGCCCGGTCACACAGAGAGGACGCATGGGGAACGCACGGCCAGCGCATGGGAAATTTGCAATTTTGGCCAGTGCGTTGTCGTGCGCCCAACTTTTGTCGAAGCTACAGCGAGCTGACACCAAATGCATAGCGTGTTGCTAGCGCGCTGAGCGAATACAGAGCGCATACAGTGCGCATACAGACCGTACACAGAGCGCACATACACAACTTCCACGAATGCACAACGTGTTGCTAGCGCGCTGGACGAATGGTCCACGCATGCACCGCCTTAAAGTGACCGCGCCTTAAAGGCCCGGTCACACAGAGGGGACGCATGGGGGACTCACGGCCAGCGCATTGGAAATTTGCAATTTTGGCCAGTGCGTTGTCGTTCGCTAGGCGTGCATCATCATTCGTTACTCGTGCGTCGAGCACTCTGGACCACTGCTGGACCAGCGCTATGCATTCGTCGTCATTCGCTGTGTGCGTCGGGATTTTTTGAGCATGCTCAAAAGTGTGCGCAGAGCTCGACGCATGAATGTACACGCCAAAGGCACGCCAGACATGCGTGGAGCGCGCTAGACCAGCGCCAGACATTCGTGGAGCGCGCTAGACCAGCGCCAGACATACGCGGAGCACACGCCCTGTATACGCACAGCGCGCTAGCTACACGCCGTGCATTTTGTGTCAGCTCGCTAACTTTTCCAAAATTATGACAAAAGTTAGGCACACGGCCTTTTCCGATTTCCAATGCGCTGGCCGTGCGTCGTAGAACGCGGTGCATGCGTGGACCATTCGTCCAGCGCGCTAGCAACACGCTGTGCATTCGTGGAAGTTGTTATCATGTGCGCTCTGTGTACGGTCTGTATGCGCACTGTATGCGCCCTGTATGCGCCCTGTATGCGCTCAGCGCGCTAGCAACACGCTATGCATTTGGTGTCAGCTCGCTGTAGCTTCGACAAAAGTTGGGCGCACGACAACGCACTGGCCAAAATTGCAAATTTTCAATGCGCTGGCCGTGCGTTCCCCATGCGTCCCCTCTGTGTGACCGGGCCGAGCAACAGAGCCAGTAAGTAATAGTTTGATTTTTCAGACCATTGTACCGAATGGTCGTACGTTTTATGCTGCGCAAACATTCAATCAGTTTAATGTTGGCCATTACAAGAAGTGGGTTATTGATGTAGACAAATGCTCATGTACCCTTTACAGCTCATTTTATGTATGCTATTACCAAAGAAGGAAATAAGCCAGTCAGTCACTCAATAGTGTATGACAGTGAAGTCTAGCAAGTAAACGGGTCTCCTTGCATAATTTGAATATAAGGACACTGCTAACGTTTAAATTTCACAGATAGGACGTACATGACATATACCGTACATGTACTCATAATTCCTGCAAAGTTCTACAGAATTTGATGTTGGCTGCAAAAGGGACATAGTACCTTTAAAGAGACTTATTTTAGTAAGAGAAGGGTGTGAAAAAAAAAGTATTCAATCAAAATACAGTTTCTTCATTATTACGCACTTCGTCAAATATTTAAATGCAAATACAAGTCCCAATTGGAAAGTTGTAATATGGAAGTAATATATATATTTCATGCTTGTTGAAAGATGAAAAAGGATGTAGACATAAGAGAAAAGGACGATCATTTGAATATATTATGTAATAGATGGCATGCAGATGGTATTTTATTTGATAATAAATATATGCAATATTATTTTAGGGTTATGTTTCGCTGTACAATGCATACAACAGTTCGGTACTTTTTGTACAGACTTTTAAATGGGATACTATATTTGAATAAAGATCTTGTGAAAAATTTAAAAAAAATTCCAAATAAGAACTGTTCCCTTTGTGGAAGAGAAGAAGAAAATACAGGTGCACGTATTTTTACTCATGTAACGTGACCAAATTGATTTGGAGTCGTTTGACTGACTGGTAAAACATTGTAACACGCTGTAGAATAAAAGTGTCTTCAATACGTGTTTTGATTGGTTTCACTGAGAAACGAAATGATGCTTTAAACTGTGTAATAATATGGACTAAACAACAATTATATTTTTGTTCGAATACAAAAATCTAAACCGTCCTTCCAGACAATAAAACAACATATCAGGAATAGTTAAATAAATGCGAGGCAGGTTAATATAATTGCTAACAAAACTGACAAATTTGATAACAAATGGTTAAATTTTGAGAGGATTTTGATAGTATTATTTAATTAAGTTTCCCATATTATTTTCAGTCACGATGATGCATTGTTTTTTGAAAAATATAAGTGTATGATTTTATATATATGTGTGTGTGTATATATGTGAAAGTAAACCATGCGATAATACTAATTGAGAATTCAAATATAAAGATATAACAAGGTGAAAGCATGCAAGCAAGACAATTACACATTGAAAAAACAAAAATAAGAAAGGGTGAATTATGCATGCAATGCAATTTAACGTCGAGTACATGCATGCACGACAATTCAACAACGAGTACGTTCGGCTTAAATGAGAATCAAAAAAAGAAAAAGAAAGAGTGAATGCATGCAAGACAATTCAACATCGAGTAAGTTCAGCTTGATTAAGAATTTAAAAAAATAAAAATAAAAGGTGAAAGCGTACAAGAGAATTCAACAACGAGTACGTTCGGCTTAATTGAGAATATCAATTTTAGAAAAAAAAGAAAGGGTGAAAGCATGCAAGAGAATTCAACAACGAGTACGTTCGGCTTAATTAAGAATATAAATTTTAGAAAACAAGAAAGGGTGAGAGCATGCAAAACGGTTTCATATAGTCTCAGAGTAGTTTTAACTGAGAAATTACATAGGAAATGATGAAAGCATGTTAGAGAATTTAACATTAAACAGCGTAATTTGATAATTTGAGAGGGTCGTTATTCATAATACGAAATGAGGGTCGTTATTCTTAAAACGAGATGAGAGTCGCTAATCATAATACGAAATGAGGGTCGCTATTCATAATAAGGGTAGAGGGTCGCTATCAGGCGCGTACACAGGGGGTGTATGGGGGGGTTAAACCCCCCCCCCCCCCATTGGTATTTTTATGTGTGTAAACCCCCCCCCCCCCCCCCCCCCGCTTATTCAGTGGCTGGCTGAGTCGTTGCGAAATTTTCGGCCTGATTTATAAATGTTAACCCCCCCCCCTCCCCCTTGAAAAAATCCTATACGCGCCTGGTCGCTATTCATAATACGAAACGAAGGGCCGCTATTCATAAAACGAGAAGAGGGTGCTGTTCATAAAAATTAAATAGGCCTAAGCAATAAACAAAATGCTAAGAGTAATAACAAAGGGAAATATTGGATGGGGGACACTTGTTTGACACGCCCGAGTAACAACATGGATGTTGTTTGCATTGATGACTCTCGGTGTAGAATTCCAAGTCATGATGCAAAACCCTATCCATGTTATGCAGGTGAAGAGAGGTATATTGGTAAAGTTTCTTGCCTCTCAGTTGAGAGGTCCCCGGTTCACACATTTTGGGGTCTTAAATTACCTTCATAACAATGTTAGGTCCTAAAAGGGCACTAAAGGTGTCATAAATAAGAAAAGAGCAATAACCATGTACACTGAAGGCATTTGCGGTATGAAACTAATACTCAAACTAGTTGAGTTCTTGTTTCAGACCGCAAATGGGGAAATTACTGTCGAATAACTATACCTCATGTATAGTATAGGAAATAAGATCCTTTATTAGACCCACCTAATGATCATTGGCTCTTATGATTCGGTTCTGTTAAATAAGTTTTTTGAATGAGGAAGGCCACTCTTAAAGCTTATCTGCCGTAGTTTATAGGAGGGATTAGACTGCCCTGCAAGGTCACTGGACAGGTGGTTATCTCATCAACTCAGCTCTCAGTTAACATAAGAAAAAGAGGATCATGGGGGAGCAATGGTCACCGATTAGGCATTGTTTGTTATATAGAGGGCGCAAGTAGCTGCAAGTAGTGCAGTGGGCCTTTAATACTAGGCCCCTAAGCCAGTTCGTACCTGCGCATCGCCAGAATACAGTTCATTTAGAAATGTATGATGTATATACATTATGATACACAGGTAGAATAATTTTTCTCTAGAATACAAACATAACGGTATTAGTCTTATTCATGAAACCCCTCCATTACTCTGGCAGTGGTTGTTCTAAAATGCTCAAAGTGTGATTTCTCCATATTTAAAAGATCTGTGGATAGTTGAAGTTGTTATATGAACCTATTCTATGGAATTCCCTGAGCAATGAAAAATAAAATCTTGTCCCTCATTTGCCACTTTTAAAAGGAAATTAGTCAAAATCTCTTGAGATTTGAAAGATTAAAAAACACAAATTATATTTAATATTTTGACCAAATATGTATCATCTGATGAAAACCTTGAAAAAAATGTTAAGTTCGAGTCTGAATTAATGAACCTATTTAATATACATTTGAAAGTTGGATATTACACTAAACCTGTTTGCCGCAATAAAACATGAAAGTGTGATTATAGAAACTAATTACATTCTAAAGTTTTTTTTACAAATATTTCCATTGAAACAATTTTTTCTTGAGTTAACAGGGCCTCCTTGTAAAGCAGACCTTGTGGCAATGAATGGAGCTACCATGTGTTTTTTTAAAGAAGACTGAATAAATAACACACTTTATGTTGTCATACCACTCACTGAAAAGAAATGATCAGATAATGAGATGGATAAGTCTTTTCATGCTATCCAAAATGAATTGTTTTTTGTTTAAAACAGGATGCTATATTGAGTGGAAAACACACTGTACATGGCAATTCTCACAGGTATTAGCAATACTAGTCCAGGGTCAAATATTGAAATGGTACCCACCCCTTAGACACAATCTAATGTGCTTGTTTACCCCCAACGTTGGTGATGGGTCAGGCATAGTGAGGCATAGTGTTTCCTCTTTAAATTCTCCTTTTATTTTAAAATGTATATTCTAATGTTTCCCCTGTTCACTTGATAATATTTCAGCAACGAATTGAGAGTTTTGGTAGACATCTCGGATATAGTATAGCAATCAATCCTGGGCACAATTATGATAATCTAGAATGATACCATTACTATTACGCCTACTAAAACATGTTAACTATACTACTGACGATGAGGATCATGCTAATGATGCAGATAATAAATATATTGATGTCAAAATAACGATATAACACTATCGATGATGATGAGGATAATGGTGATAATAATAAGAAGAATTATGTCATGATAATAATGATGATAATGGTAATGGCAATGATGATGAAAATAATAATAATAATATTAATGATCATAATAATAATAAACAAAATAGTAATAAATGACAAAATAACAATGATAACGCAAGGACTATTGTGGACGCTAGATGGCGTAGTCTCTGTAATCATACACAAACATTATCGTCGACATTTTGTGAATTAAAGGTACTATATCCCTTTTGCAGCCAACCTCAAATTCTGTAAAACTTTGCAGGAATTATGAATATGTCATGTATGACCTATCTGTGAATTGTAAACGTTAGCAGTGTCCTAACATTCAAATCATGCAAGGAAACCCGTTTACTTGCTAGACTTCACTGTCAGACACTATTGAGTGACTGACTGGCTTTTTTTTTCTTTGGTAATAACATACATAAAATGAGCTGTAAAGGGTACAAGAGCATTTGTCTAAATCAATAACCCACTTCTTGTAATGGCCAAAATTAAACTGATTGAATCTTTGTGGAGTATAAAACGTATGACCATTCGGTACAATGGTCTGAAGAACAAGACTATTACTTATTGGCTCTATAGCTCCTAAGTCGATTTGACAACTAATAGTCGTTATTTTCCCACTTGAAGACATTTTCACGCCCCACCTTTTTTAGGGAAGTTCTAAATTAGTATTATCTTCAAATGCCGTTGGAATTTAACCTTTTCAATTTTTTTGGCCTGCAAATGGGACATAGTACCTTTAAAGGGACTTGGTAACATTGTTCAGGTAAGAGATAGTGGTGCAAAAGTAGTGACTTCAATGCTAGATGTACAATTAAAGATAATCTGCAAATTTGAGTGAAAACGGACCTTTATTCATGATACAAATTGAGAAAAACTGATCTGATCGATTCCTTAGTCTCAACTATATTATTACGATGTAATTACCTTTTAGGTGAATGGAAATCGTCACAAAGCAATACAATGGCTGTACATTCCATTCCAGACATTTAAGTGTTGGCAGATATTTTATAGCCTGTTTTAAGTCTTTTTTTCATGGAAAAACGGTTGGGAAAATTCAAAAATGGTTGGGATAATTTATTGTTAATCACTGTTAGAGGGTGTCATACATCGACTCCTTCAAAGAAAACCATAGATATCTTCATGGTTTGAGAATTTTTCAGGATTTTTTGCTTGTCAGAGGGTTGGTACAGTAGAAGGAATATAGTAAGTAACATTTTATACAAAAAAATTAAGCAATTTTTTCATCAACCTTCAACAATGCTTACCAAGTCACTTTAAGGGCAATGTTTTCACAAAATGTCGGCTAACGCGACCACCCGACCCGACGCAATGATCAGATGATTCGAAGTACGCCTTTCAGAGGTAGCGTCATTAACTTGGGGGATATAAAGATGTGTGAAGTCCATGCTAGGCATACATTTCGTTACGTCCTGGAATGGCTTGTATTTCTTTAGTACCAACAGACCAGTTTACTAGTGTTAAAAAATAATGAATAAACTACAATACTTGGAATCCAGTCTGCATACATTACTTCTTGCTATGTCGGGCAAACATGAGGCAAACTTTCAGGTTGTCAAGAAAAACCTTTTTTTTAAAGTATGCATACAATTTGAATGTTAGTAAACTGCTCTTTTGCCTGATATGAGCAGAATTGCATTAAAAAAATAGACCTCTGACTTCCTATGTTAAACCGGATATGAACAAAAAATCATGCTTAAAGGTGAAATTCAAAGAAAATCACAAACATGTCAACTAATGTATCATTAGAAACTGGTAAGCTAACAGATGGCCATCTTACACGTTTTATGTCAACTACGTATCGGGTGATTTATACAAAATAAAAATACAACCACCTCCATAGCAGCTGGGATATACGAGAGATTCGCCGGAAAAATAACGATGTTTTAATTACGTCTCTATATGGACCAATACTGCCCAAGCAGACGACATCCCATAAAGTATGAACATAATTGCAAAGCCATTATTTGTCAAATTATAATGAGTTTAGTGTATATAAATGTAATGGCATGTCAAACCATTCAAAAGGGGATATTACCCGATTCTGATAACTAAAATCTTTTGCTTGAAAGGGGTTACTTAACAATCAAAGAAACCAGACTTTCAAATTGAAACCCCACAGAATGATACTAAGGACGGCATTTGTTACCTCTTGTAACGCCGAACAAACCGCGGTGTATGCAGCTGAATATACAATGGCCTAATATTTTGTTTACAAGCGACAGATTCCTTTATTTTTGTATCGCTGCATTTGTCATCAAAATAAAACCACGCGCGGGGTTTAGAGTGAGGCAATATATTATACATTTAGCCTGACGGTAGTGAAGTAAGAGAAAGAACTCAAGAGAAGATGAAAACACAGGCACTGAAAATGTGTTAGAAGACATGGGACAACGTCTGCATGTGCAAATCATGTCCATACTGTGATCTCACACATCTCAGCAGCGTTCGGAGAGCTCTTCAGGTGCTATGCCGGGGATGTTTTTAAGCGTTTTGTAATTTATAATAATCGTTACTTCGAATGTTTCCAAGCATTGAATTTTGATAACCTTGTCGAATCAAAGTTTCAACTTTGCAATAATGAACATAAAATTAGTTATTAAATTCAATAAATATCTACTTTAAGCTCAGCGTCCGCTTGGACTATTAGTAGAATAAACAGGTCTGTGACGCTACCTTTTTCATCGTCAAAACATCCACTGAGAGCCAGAAGGGCATTAAGTTTAGCGTATAATAAATAGTATATTACCAACGTCCTTATGGCTCTCAACGGTCGGATCACAAAACAGACCCAATAGGCCATTTTCATAATGTAATCACATTTCACGCAAACGTCTTTGTAAAGTGCCTCAATACAAATGATTTCAATTACCTGTTGCAAATAAATCTCAATTGTCCTGAACTCAAATGGCACACATGGGTTGTTGCTAGGTAAGACAAACAATTTGGCTTGCCCTACCCATGGACCCTACTACAGATGGACTAATAATGAGAGTCTTTCTTTGATCACATCATGACCAACGCCACCTGATAATGTGTATGTTGATGAGGACATTCATTTGACGCGACAATGCTGAATATGTAATCCCGCATCATCACAGACGAAAGAACCTTTTACATTTCTTCAGGTTCTTTTCGCTAGGCCAGGGCTCAGAGTGTAATTTCAGGAAAAGTATCGTGATTTAAGACCAGATACAGGAGCAGTGAACCCCAAATTAGGAAAATTTGTGTGATATTAGAATGATTATTAAAGAAGTGGACACTGGTGGACATACATTTGGACTTGCCAAACTTTGCAAAAATATCTTTACCTTACTGTCCTATCACCTTCTACGTTTTGGAAATGGATAGGATAAGTTTTTCAATGAAGTTAAAAATCATTGAATTGCAACCAAATTTACAGGTATCTCTTGTAAACTACTTCTAATTTCCTATTGAAAACCTAATATACGTTAATATTCATATGTACGCCACATGCACATGCATTTCCGTGATTTTAAGCGATTCAGTTTCTTTTGCGCTGGCATTTTTTTTTATTCTTCAAGGCACAGTTTGGGTTTTTTATGGCTAACTGGCGGCGGACGTGATGAGATCAAAGCTTTGAAGCATGTTTGGAATGTTTGACAGAGTCAGGTACATACAAATATTATGGTACCGATTATAGTGTCTATTTGTAGAAGGTCCATGCCCTACCTAACAACATGGAATACCTGCAATTTGTTTCTTTCTAAATGCAACTATCCGTAACGGGTGAAAGAAATAATTCGAGGCTTTTCACAATACTGTATGCATTAAATTCGGTAACATTAATAAATGAGCCTCTTCTTAGCATATATTCTCTTGAAATGGCAGATCTCAAATTTATTTTTAAAAAATAGCTCAGTCGATATAAATACTCAAATACAGCCAGTTTACGCTGTTTCCATTGTTTATTTACGATACATCAGCTCTCAGACGAATTTTTTTTTTCTTAATTGACGAAAAATTCAGACAAATTTTGCCAATGCCTAGAATACATTTTACATTACCTTTTTTACATATTCATTATCTCATTAATCAAGAATCTACAATTCCCCCTTCTATATCTCTGTATAAAAAAAAATCCGATACAAATGACTTTATAATGATTTCTTGAACGTTCCTGCTTTTGTTTCCTAGAGGTTTCTGAAAGAAATTCTCATTTATACCTTAACAGTCTTTTACACTTCACATACATCCAATGTGCATTAAATGATCGGTCTGGACTATACAGTGCCGAAGTCTGTGCAGTGTCCTTGTCTGTACATACGCGCAACTGAAATGATTCTAATGAAAATAAACACCAACAAATACTATTGTGGGGGGTCTCTATCATAGGATACGTATTCATGCAACAACAAAAAACAAAAACAAAAACGAGTAACAACTTATGAGAAAAGTCTGTTAGTAGTTTTATTCACATCCGATTTCCACAACATGTAAAATAAATGAGTGCACAGACCTTTCTATTTCGTAACGTCAAAATGACACAGCCGCCTTTTCTCGAAAAAATATATTGCTCTTGTTAGGATTTTGATAACAATTTTTCCCAAATTTACTCTTTAGAATATAAGGAATAATGTGATATTAAGCTTTAAAACGAATATAAGAGGAAATATAGGGTTCCCCATCATAAAATAATATACATGTATACCTATTGATGAACCAGTATCAACAATGCATCAATAAATTATTGAAAAGTACTCTGCATAAGTAAGTAAGTATCAAGTAAGAGAAAAATGTAAAAACAATAATCTACATACCGACACAAGAAAATATGGATCGATATTTAAGCGAACAGAATATTCAAGATATTACATGAAACGCTAAATTACCTGTATAAAAATGAACTTACTAAAGACTATCATTATTCATATGCATCAAACATTTCTGAGTAAGTGAAAGTTAACGAAATTATGTTTCTATATAAATAAAACTCTTAACACACAAGCACCAACTTACTAATGCTATAAACTGTCTTTAATATGGTTTTGTGAGTGACAATCATATCTATTAACAAAAATATATTCGGTATCAAACATTAGGCTCCTACACACTTGTATAATGTTTTGGTTGAAGCAATGCAATAAGTATATTCTGTATCTAACTTTAGGCCACATACACAACAAATCAATTATTTACATACCATACGACCATAATACATCTGTACCGATTAACATCAGAGTGAAGACAATGAAAACACAAGTTTTACTCTGTAAACATACCATGGTTGTTCACAATCTAAAAACAGATGGATAACATTTTACCCATTAAGGCTCGTTCAGATACGATGCGGCATAACCGAAGCCGTTTTTTTCATAATGACGTCAAGTTTAATATGCTTTACATTTCTGTATCTCATATTAACACAGAGCTCAGTGAATACATGCAAGTCCTTTGATTTGTGCAGTTGCTATTCATTTACGCGTGACAAAAAGCGACAGCTTTTTGGGGGCGGGTCACTGCACCATATCTGAACAAGCCTACAATGCGTATAAAAACGTGTGTCTAATTTTCGTAGCTTCTAAATTATAAGTAGTAGTTTTGGTGGCCTTGAATTGTATTTCATGTTAAAGGGTTTACAACCAATACACTGTCTAATTATACCATATTTATAATTGTGCTGCCATGGATGACAGACTTTTCAAAAAGTATTGTCAAAATCCTCTTTTTACCAAGTTTGACAAGTGGGTAGAGAGAACTTAGTAGGCTGCTTTAAATTATCAAAGGTTAACCTATGGATCGAAAGATTGTTCTGTGGAATTCTAGATACATTTACTTTGCATCATTATAAACAATGAAGCACTGAAGCAGGAGACTTAAAATTTAAAAGGATTTAAGACCAAAGAAACATATGCACATGGCCTGACATGAACTTGTTTGATCAATCTAAACTTGGTACAAGGCGATTTTGACAACATTTGTTTAAGTCACTCGTGGCACAAATATTATGAATAGGTTATCATTGGACAGAAAACAAGTTACTCTTTATCATGAAATATATTTAAAATTCACATTGGTTTTTAAATTTTAATTAGGAGCTATCAAAATTCGGATACCTTTTTTGTATGCACTATTATATTGGCTAAAATGCGAACTTGCATGCTTGTTGCTTGTTGGGTGGGGAAAAAGTATTAGGTATGATGTACCCTAATTGGGAACAGATTTATCCAGTAATATTTTATCTAACAAACATACAAGTTCAAAATTTACTCAATTTTACCCAACGGAGTAACAGAAAGGTAACAAATATTGTATTTACATTTTGGGAAACAAATTAACTTGACCAGAAGATATATTTAAAAAATGCTACATATTCTAAGCATCCACCATGCACATAAACGATTAGTATTTCAATGGTTCATATTACAACAAGTATGTTAATCTTTTTGTTTAATGTTATCTTATATGAAAACCAATCGAAATATCTATACAGCATTCCATAATTGTTATTTTGTAGCTTCAGATATGATGTCAGCGAATGTAAATACTTCAAGTTTTGTTGTGTCAGTTTTTTTTTGTTAATCTTTCAAATTGTTTTAAGTAGAGTGATTACAGTTGACTAGACTCAGAGTTTTACAAATGATTGGGCCTATACCAAAATTGAATGTTGAAAAGAAATGTGAGTAATTTAGGGTAATGCATTACTCACATACTTCGTCATGGATATTTTACATCAATATCAGATTCACTCAACACAGACTTGTTAATCGAATTCTCTGTTCCTGTCATCGTAGTCTGTTTCATACTCATCGGACCTGCATTTGTCGTCAAGGGTGAATCGTGGAGACAGCAACCCATGTGTTCCCGCAAATGCGCACGGCTTTGCGGTTGTCGGAGAACGTAGAAAACAAAGATGAAGAATCCTTGGAGAGAGTTGAGTAGAATGAAGATGACATGGACTGCGAGATTGAGTTGTTCGATCACGGTGAAGTATCCAACGAGCCAGGTCAAACCAAGTAGGAGGAGGACGCCGATCCCGTTTGTGAGACGGCGCATGATCTCGTGGCGGGCTTCTGATTTTAACTCGCTAGCATTCCTGCCACCCGATTTGATGCGCATGAGACGACGCATAACGAGAGCGAAGATGATCAGATTAAGAGCGAGAATGAAGGCCATTGGGATGAGCAGACCGCCTACGAGTGGCCATTTCTGAAGAAAACAGCTGTGCAATTGAAAATGGAAATAATCATCCTAACATACGGATAGACAAAATGCTTAATTCTGGTAGGGTACATGCATTAAAAGGGATGCAGAATATTGAACAAAATAAGTAAATAAAGACATACAAAAGATGTTCATCTTGCAGGATGCAAAGTAACCGAAATCAGATAATATTCTGTGGTTTACCCGGATGAGTGCAAGACGAACAGATTGACTATATGCCTTTATTCCATGTTACATTTCCCATACAAAGAATCTTGCGCTACGATTGGTCAAAAGTAAATCACGTGATAACAGATAGTTCGCCCATCATTGATGGGAGACGAAAAGTTCGTTGCACTGTATACACAGTGCAACGTACTTTCACTGAAGATACACAGTGCAAAGCGCTTAAGTACTGCATGCACTGTACATCGTTTGCTAGCTGTTGATTGATGATTGGTTGCTCTAAAATGACGGAAGGAGTAAAATTTTCCGATGTGGAATATAAAGCAAATAATCACCTTAGGTTTCAGGCGATGGCTAACTATCACTTCCTAGGCGATCTAATTATAAACGCTATCTTTCCTCAGCTTGCTTCGGAAAGATAGCTACATCCAGATCACCTCTGGCTCTGGAGTAAAAGTTTGTTCCATCACCTTCACCAACAGTAATTATGCTTACTATACTCTTATTTTGTATTACCAATCATATCTCCGGATTAAGAATATTTTTATCATGTCTAATCGACGGTTGTTTATGTTAACAAAATGTAATCCAACTATCTTAAAATACAACTGACATGCATACTCATACCATATAATGTTGATTGACAGTTTTGGTTTAGGCGATTCGCTCGATTTCCTTGCCTTTTTTTGTTTGCATACGTTCATAATAATTTCAATACCTGTAGTTTTCAGCGAAGATTTTCCTTTTATTTGAAAGATTTATTTGTCTGTCACCACAGCAGCTGAGGGTGCTGAGTTTTGTTTTGAAGAGCACTAAATTTGCTTTAAATCAAGAATATCCTGCATTTGCTGGATAGGATGAGAATGACGTAGAGAGTACTTACTAGTCGGAGTTGGCGTAATTCTGTCTCGAGATAACACCAGTAAGGATTACTATCGCAGCAGGTATTCCTGTCAAACAAATACATTAATAAAAATGTTTAGTTAATACTCTCTAAATATAAAAAGTTAAATTAAATAAAAAATGGAAGAACAAGAAAAAGGAAAACAAGAAGGAGAAACGATATTCCAGTAAGCGAAGAAATGCAAATAGAACAAACATGTATAGGTCTACTATTATAGAAAGTTAGCAATGTTTGACTCATTGATTGATTGATTGATTTCTGTTTTTTAATATGAAAGTGATATGCGAGTATAAAGTACTTAGGAAAGTAAATAATTAATATTTAAAAAGGAAGTAATACATTTGTATAATAGACGAAGTACAATTGATGAAGAACTGAAAATTATTACATAACATCGATGACCTGAATGTATTGATTGAAAAGGAGGGGCATGCTTAGAGAAGCAATGTTCGTATTGTGTAAGCCCTTACAACTTAGTTGCATAACAAACAAGTTATAACAACAATTTACCCCATGCAATGGTGGAGGCTTTCATCATGAAGAGTGGGATATACGAGTCCAT
The DNA here is from genome assembly GCF_000002235.5 of Strongylocentrotus purpuratus. Classification (NCBI taxonomy): domain Eukaryota; kingdom Metazoa; phylum Echinodermata; class Echinoidea; order Camarodonta; family Strongylocentrotidae; genus Strongylocentrotus; species Strongylocentrotus purpuratus. The sequence continues at coordinate 37,224,644 of NW_022145607.1, read as the reverse complement.
GACACGGACAACCATTAGGAACATGTTTATCCCTTCAACGCCCATCCAGGACATCGATGAGAGCGTGGTGAAGTGGAGGACAGCGGCGATGACCCCACACAGACCTGGACCGACCTCGGGTTCTCCAGGATATCGGTCGAGTGCTGTCATGATGATGAAGAAGACGTACAGGAAGAGGAGCGTGATGCAGAGACACATTAAGATCCGGATGTGCTGCAGGCAACGAAGTTTCCTGGGGCAAAGAGAAACAGATACTTAATATGAACAAATGTAAATGTTCAGAGCGGAGTAGGTGAGTTGAATATGCTGACCTACTAAGTACATTCCAATTTCTAGTATCCGTTGACAACTGAAGCATCTCACTTGTAGCCACTACTCCTATAAAAAGCGTCTGTACTCTAAAAGGCTAGTTTAGATATCTATTTAGCTTTTAACTTTACCAAGGTTAATAGTAAATATTAAGAGGGAATACCTAACTAAAAGTAAACGAGACTTAGCTAGGGCTAAAAATCCATACCAACTTAGAAAGCATAAAACATCTTGTGTATTCGACCCCCCCCCCCCCGAAAAAAGGTATAATTAAAGTGGGTGTTAATAGAGTAAGATTTCTCTCGTGATATACCAAGATGAGGTAAAACGCTAGACTGACTAAACTAGGGGGACAATTGGAGTCTCCTTTGGTGTTGAGAACGTTTGATGATAGAAAAAGGGTAGGAACATGGAAGTTTAGAGGCAATCCAACCATTGTGATAGTTATCAGTACGAAAGCAGACAAATTAGAGAAACAGAATACCGAATTTTTGAATAAATAATTCTAATAAAATGAGAGTTATGACTGTTTGACAATTCAATCAGTGGATTGTGACGTTGCCAGGAACGTTTGTTGTACACAAAGATATCATTATTTTCTGTTATCTCTTTTGGGGCACTACTCGAGAATTATCATGGATAGCATATTATAAAAAGTTCTTTAAAAGAAAAGACCCTCTTGATTCACACATTTTGAAAAGAAAATGGAATATTAGTCATTTCGTGTGTAGCAGAAATTGGGAATGTAGTATGGACTCCATTAAAAGGGACATTACCGATTCAGTAAATTTAAAATGCATATGTTGTGGTTGCAACGTTTTAAAAAAAATCTTGGTTTGGGGGTCCGATTTCGTTGACAATTTTCACCTGCCTGCTTTTCTGATTTTGTTGTGCCTTCTTTTAGAATAAAAGTTTATGTTGAATTTTCCTCAAAGTCTTACCTATCAGTGCCGTAGACAGCCAGGGTCACCAAGAGGCCTACAATAGAGAGAGAACATCCTATGTAGCTGAGAATCCCAAACACTTGTTCAACTCTCTCAGATCTTCTGGGGATCCCACTCACATCCTGATGTGAAACAGAAGGCATCACAATGTGGAAATAGAATAAGCCAGTTTGGAGATAGTTGTATATAGTTGCTTTTAAATGTCTTAAAGATTTATCTCCAGACTTTGACAAAAAGTAACAACAGTACTGTTATGAATATGTAGATTATTGGATTGGAATATGCCAATTCCAAAGGATGACGTGTTGTTAGATGTTGAAGCTGATAAGAACCACGAATCAAAGGTAACGAATCGTCCGATTTCGTCTTGATATTTGAATATATTAATTTGATTCTAAATTGTCGTAGGGGATTATGTAAACAGTACATAATATTAACATACGACAATGGGCAAATCGCGATGATATCATAAGTAAATGTCATAATTTTTATAGAATAATATAAGAATGCAAATTATGCTATGGCTGTGCAACTCTCTGGAATAATTTACCTTTAAATATCATTATCACTACCATTATTATTGCCATTATTATCATTACCATTTTCATTATGTTTAGTATTATTGTTATTATTTTTATCTCCATTTGTATCATCATTATTATTTCATGTTCTTACCATAAGAACAGCAAAACTTGTTAGATGATTGCACTGGCATTCGGTATGTGTCTCGGAAGTGATTGTCAAAACACAGCCATCGCTTGACCAAGCATTAGTGGAATATTCCCAATAGACACACTGCGGATTTGTTGCATTTCGCTGGAAGTATATACAATTGTTTTGAGAGAAAAACACAATAAAAACAGGTTTTAAGTTCGTTCACTTTTCATTTCTGTACTTAGTGATTTGAAGCAAATTATTTCAGCCCATTGTGCAGTTGTACAGCTTACGAAGAGATGTTGTATCTTACCTGTTTGTGTTCCAGTGTTATGGTGACCGGATCATTCAGAGGTTTGGTTTCACTCGTACCAAGGCTCGCTCCGATGATATTAGTATTGACCGTGATATTGCGACGCCCATCATTGCTTCCCACCTGATTGTCTTGACCACCGTCCATTACAAACAATGCATCGTCTCGGAACACAGTAAATGCTATATTCCCCACGGTGCCTTCATCAATGGTCTCTGGCCCAATGACGACTGATGCTTGGACAACACCACCTCGGTTACCATTGCCGAGATTGTTGGTGGATAGCTGGATGTCACTATCATCAAAGGATTGGCTGTCATCGCCGATGATGGAGAAGGCAATCCCATCACGGACACCATCAGACTCAGAGTTGATTACCTAAAGAAATGCATTGTAAGATTAAAGGCTTGATCAGATATGGTGTGTTAAACCGTTCGCTGCAAAATCATTCAAGTAATTGCCTGGACCGGAGCAGGGCAAAGTCAGTGTTTGGAGCTGGTGCATGGAGTTACCATTGTTTAGCACAAATTAGTTAACCCTTACTGTACTGGGCTATTTCGAGCACTCTCTGACTGGGGGGGGGGGGGGGGCCTGGGAGCCCCCCCCCCCCCCCCCCTATGATCTTGGCCGTCGAATGTCCGATGAACGCGAAAATTGCATGTTTGTAGATATTTACGTAAGGAACAAGATGGTATAATTAGTTTTTTCCTAATATGCACATTTTTGTCGTTATAGCCTAATTAATTATGCAAAATGCTAATTTTATGCATTTTACAGAAAACTCTACATATTTGACCGTAGACTTGTGAAGAATCTTGAAAATGTATTGAATAAATGTTTCCTTCATCTCAAATTCCTGAGGTTTCATTATTTTTGTGATATTTGAAGATGCATAGGTAAATTTGCATAAATTATAAATACGCATTCATGAATATCAAATCTGGAAATATATATAGGGAACTAAAATCATTACAAAAATTGTCAGACTTCACTCTTTGAATGTTGAATCTCATTATTCATATGAAACTTCTTTTCTAACACAAAATAGTTATTTAATGTAATTAATAATGATAATGTATGCAAATTTGATGCGATTTTCAACTTTTATTTTCTTATGTATTTATTGTTTTTTATTTCTTATTATATCTATTGTTTTATTTCTAATGTATTCATATCTTCACATTTCTGCTTGTACATGAATATATGCAATTATAGCACTTTTTTGATGACATGCGCATACTAATTGTTATGTAACACCTTACAGGTATATCCGATTTCGACGAAAATGGTATCAAAATGTGCGTAAGACTTGAGGAGAAAAAGTCATGAAACGACAATTCGAAATTCCGAGCGGTTGCGGCGCGATCTCCGAAAATTTCGAGGGAGGCTCCCAGGCCCCCCCCCCCCCCCCCCCAGTACAGTAAGGGTTAAGCAACCTTCACAACTAGTCTAGTATGAAGTCACACTTCGGAAGTGTATTTAAATCCAGACTTATTATGTTCTTATTTTGTTTATCATCGTACCTGTACCACTAGGTTTGGTGCCACTTGTTGGAAGGTCTGGTTGGATGGCACATTGACTGCTAGAAGGATTTTCTCCAAGGCCATGGTGGCTCTGCTGACAGCACCATTCTTCTTCTCAGCATCCATGGTGAGGGATTGGTCTAACGTGGCCAGGTTGCTTACGATGTCCACGACTGAGGCAACATTCTAGTATAAAACAACAAAAACAATTAATCTACACCTGCCACTCTCCACCCAGGTGTTTAATGGTACCCGGGAGAATGTAATGGTTTGTGTAGTTTGCTGAGCATTGTGAGGGTCTGTAAAATAGCGCCTGGCTGGAATACACCCAAGGGAGTTAAAAATGTGCATACATTGTGTGCAGGCTATCCTTTTGACAAGGCCTCGTGACTCTTGCTATTTTCCATCCCAATCAGCGGCTGGGATGAGCCTAGAGACCCGGGGTGAACGCGCGATCGAGTGGCTTTAGTCGCTAGGCCTTTTGGATTCTGGCTCTGCATGAATTATTATTGACTTTGGATTTATTGGCCCAAGCCTTGAGCCATAATGCATGGTCGTACAGAGGATTTTTTTTATGTTGGGGACAGGGGAAATGCAATGAATTATTGAAAATGTATTGCATTTTCTTTGTCTTTGTTTGTTTGTGAGAACTGCCCCCACCCTAGCCCCCGCTGCGTACAGTCATGTTTCAGTGGCCAACCAATGGCCTTGTAACTGTGAGGCCCCAGGATCAAAACTGTGTCGATGTGCTATATTAGTGCCCTTTTGTGGGGCATTAATCCTCATTACCGTCATTTATGACTTAAGGGTGTAGGTCCCCTAGTTGTTAAGCATAGTAGCATACACATGCTTGAGAAGTCACGTAAAACAAACACTTGCAAATTATTATTCAATAAAATCTGAGAATGTATACTATTATCTAGATCTATTTGGAATAAATCATTGTCAAAATAATTCCATAAATTGGGATAAAAAAAAAGATATTCCAACTATATGAGCGACAGCTAGTGTACAATAAAATAGGCAGCATTTCATGACTTGAGCTAACAATTGTAAGTGATATAATTGGACTTTCCCTCTATATAAAATGAACCAGTCCAACTCATTTCGTTCAATTTCGTACTACGTAGAGTTTAATGTGAACGTGATGGATAATATATGCCAACGTCACGCGATGATACGTTCGGTGATTGGACACTACCATTTCGGTAGAAAATTCCAGTCGAAAACAAGTGTTAACATAAGAAATCCAAACCAGATTACTAAAGGCCACTTGAAGGGGACACTCACTCTGGCGTTCACTCGGGTTTTCGCGATTAGTCTCTTTTAAGTCGCTCGGCGTCTATCAGACATGAGGCCTTGTCTAAAGGCTATGTGCAGGCAAGCCTTAATCTGTACATCGCTTAGAGACATTATCGATGCATTAAGCACTATACAAATATGGATTATTATTTATAATATTATTACAGCAATACTGAAAGAGAAAAGAAGAAAAACTTTCACTTATTTCTTTCAGCTGGGTGATCTTCCATCAAATAAATTATTGCTGATTATTTGTTTTTTTAAATCAATGAAATCACCTCTTGGGTTGGTTGAGAAATCGACCCTGTCTGGTGAATGATGTCAAAGGCAGCATCGACCCCAGCAGAAGTAACATTCGTGTCTTGGGAGATCCCAGTCAATACTGACAGGGCGTCCTGAATGTCGCTTTCACCAGTCATCAGATTCTATCCAAAAAAACACCACAGTTTGAAATTACCGGTTATCGATTTTTATTCTTGTTTAATTCAGATACTTAAGGTACCACCCTGTTACCATTAAATTAATGACAGGAGTAGGCAAACAAACTACGAAATAACACGTCGCTCATAAAGTTTCAGTTCTGATTATTTATTATACAAATATGTTGTATGTTGTTTGTTGTTGGAGCAGCAAGAAAAGCAATGTTGACAAGTCGAGAGTCCTGAGGAGAAAATGTGCAGATGAGAATTGTGCGAGAGATAAATTATCAATAGAGATTAGTAAAAACCAAGAGGCATTTACCGAATTTGACCGTGAGACCAAAAGGCTAAACTGCATATTATGATTAAAGGTAAAGACCAGAATTGAAAACGTCCCAATTTCAAAAAATGAAATGGAAGCTTTTATTACCACTCATGTCAAAGAATATGTTTTGACTAATACATGATGATAACAAATTTGCCAGGAAACCGCCTACTAATTGATATATTTGGTAAATTAGTTTATCTATTGGTATGTGAGAGATAAACGCACATGCCGCGCACGTGTGCGTAGTCCCATATACATCTTTCTGTGTTCAGGGCTTGTAACTTAACGAAGACTGGACCAATTTCTTATCCTTTTGATGATTCCCAGGGGCGGATCTAGCTTTTTGCTAAGGGGGGGGGTTTGACCAAAATAATGACGATGCAGAGCATCGTCCACGAGCCGCGTAGCGGCGAGCCGATTTTTTTTGGGGTGTTTATTTGAACCCCGTAAGTGATGTTTTCCTGGCATCTATTAACACAATGGAGACCATAAAAAGCAGTGCATGATAACGTCTTTTTAAATCAAGTAACAGCTTAATACACAGTTATATCCAGCCTTTTTATCATGTGTTTGGTTAAGTTACCAGATGAGTTGAATATCTTCTCACAATATTTGCACTTGAAAGGGTTTCTCTCCAGCGTGCGTTCTTTTTTCTTTCTTTTTTTCTTTCTTTCTTTTTTTCTTTTTTTTTTCTTTTTTTTTGGGCCGCCCAAGGGGGGGGGTTTGAACCCCCTAAACCCCCCCCCCCCCCGTAGATCCGCGCCTGATTCCAGAACCTTGCAGTATACACACCAATACTTATATGCTAGATGAACAACCTTTTCGGATCGATTCCACAACGTTTCTTTCACAATGCAATCGCATGACAAGAACTGGCCTTTATCTTTAACGACCCAGCCAAGCACATGAATCACGTTTTGACGGCAACGGCTTGGGTGGGTCGGTGATAAAGGTAATGAGTAGAAGGAGCGTTTATCCTAACCAGAGGACTTGTGGTTAGATGTGACTTGTGACAGATAGAGAGAGAATTTTGAAATACGCTCATTAGGAGATTTGCTACACTGTACGCTGCCAAACACCTAGTAACATAGAGTCAATTAGAAATTCGGACTTTAAAAATACAATCCTCCATTTATATAACACGTACAAGTAGAAACCATAATGGCAGATGTTGCAGGCTTCACTTTATATCGGAATTTTGACGACGAACCCGTCTGCTGATCAAAAATTGGTTCATTGTTCATTTGTTGAGTAAAGTCTTAGGTACAAATATGGGAGACATCAGAGTATGGATGGACGATATATATTCAAAACAACAACGGCAAATAATAGTAATATAATAATACTAATGGTGGCTTCTTACACTGTCGCTCATAACGGTGGAATAAGAATCCTCTGTGTGCCCATGCCTTGAGCCATAATACATGGCCGTCCAGAGGATTTTTGTTATGTTGGGGACCGGGGTAAAATGCAATAAATTATTGAAAATTTATTGCATTTTTTTGTTTTTAATTTATGGAAACTGCCCCCTACCCTAGCCCCGCTGCGTACAGTCATGGTTCAGTGACAAAGCAATGGCCTCGTAACTGTGAAGGCCCTAGGATCAAAACCGTGTCGATGTGCTATATTAGTGCTCTTTTGTGGGGCATTAATCCTCATTGCTGTCATGTATGACTTAGGGGCGTGGGTCCCCTAGTTGATAAGCATAGTAGCATAAACATGCTTGAGCAGTCACGCAAAACACACATTGGCAAATTGTCATTCAATAAAATCTGAGAATGTATACTATTATCTAGATCTATTATTTTTAAATTATTTAAAATAATTCGATGAATTGGGGTAAGACAAAAATATTCCAACTATATGAGCGACAGTGTATATAGCGCACATGTCCGTCACGTTGTGACGCTCCTGGCGCTGCCCCGATTATTTCCCTGGCTTTAGCAAGGCAGCCACTACCTAATCGAATCAAATTCAATTGTTTTCCTTTAAGTGGTACTGTATTGACGTCAAAGCATTCTAAGAACAATCATGATACATGAAATCGTATTTCCAATTCATATCCTATCAGAACATGGAAGAAAAATTGGGGGGCATTCTGAAGAGTTATAGCGGATCCAAAATACGTACTTTTTCGCGGACCACTTCTGGCAATTCTTGCATATGCGCACATGCATCAATTTAGAGGTTCAACGAACATCTATGAGCTAAATTTAGGTCAAATTGCTAAGAATAGTATCACCAACACAACACAAGAGGAAAAATTGAATTGATAAATTCACTAAGGATGGTACACGTAAAATGCGCGCGCTTGTGTCCGCGTTTGCACATTTTTGAAATGTTCGAAAAGACCTGAAACATGTAGTAAATTAGTCCAATAAGTATTTTGACATTTCAAATGTTGATGCACACGTACGCGTCCCACATGACGCGCGCACATACATAGGTGTTACCAAAAGTTTACCCATGATGTCAAGTCTATGCATATCCAATATCATTCAGAAATGACAATGTATGACTGAAATATGGTCAATAAAATAAATTAACAAAATGGCGCCTAGATGACGTCATGCATTAATGATATTTTAAAAATCTCATCGTTAGGATCAACAAGCATGCATATGGCACATGTCATGAACATTTAATTGTCATTAACCATGTCATTCATGCATGGGTGTCGATCTGTAACTGATACCTATTCATCAGGGGGGGGTGATCTATTCATTCATCCCCCCCCCCCCCTGATGAATAGGTATTACGTAAGGATCGACACCCATGCATTCATGTGATATGAAGCGAACAAAATCCATACAAAATGAGAGGGGTGGAAAAAGAGATTCTGACGATATCTTTTAGGCCTATTTCATTTCAAATTTTAAGTTTGTTACCTGATTGTGTGGATAAAGTATAATTTTTCAAGCGTTTAAGGGTGAAGGACATTCCGCAGTAACATTTGTGTGCACAATAGCTGATCATGTATTTACTACGCACAATACCAGGAACTCCATAACAGACTAGAATAAGATCAAGTTTACCTCTTCTAAGTAGATTAAGAGTTGATCAGCTGTTTTATTGACACCGCAGTTATCTGAAGGTACCCATGCACAAGGATAGATATAATCACCGGAGCAGACGGCTCGTGCTATTGGCTCTCCATCTTGATATATCCAGAACCACAGTGAATAAATGTATTATTAGTCTCATATTAACATGGTATATTGCGTGAAGATGTCAGGGTATGGTGGTTCTTTGTTTCGACTCTCAATATCAGGGTTAAGGGTTCGAATCCTAGTCTAATACTGACGTCCTTTGGCAACACCCAGGTGTAAATGGGTGCCTAAAAGTTCCTGGGGTGGTAGAATGCAGGGCACCCATGAAGAATAGCATGATGCTGATGAGGCTTCCCGGGTTAAAAATTATTATTGATATTATCATTACTATTATCAATATTTTTCTTCTCCTTCTTCTCCTTCTTCATTTTCTCATCACTATTATATTACTATTAGCATTGCTATCATTATTAATACATGTATTAATACTGTTCTTACAGTGAAACTAGTCTATAATAACCACCCAAGAGAGACAAGAAAAGTGGTCTTTATAGGCAGGTGGTCTCTATGTACAGGTGCCTATAATACATGTTTCAATGAGAAACCATTGTCAAGGGAAACGAAAAATGTGGTCTTTGTAGACAGGTGGTTTTTGTAGACAGGTGGTCACTGAAGCAGGTTTGACTGGTTTATGATATTCATGTTTTATAAAAAGAACTTTCTAGTCGGTACTAATCTTAACATTCATGGGTTTGCTTTCTCATGTAAGCTTAACTATCTAAAGACTAAAAGAAAAAATATTTTAATATCAAAAATATTTATTTCATGTACCCTTGATGGTGAAAAATGGACATTCTCCACTCGATTCAATCCACGAATGAAGGTCTCCTGACGAAAACTGGACAATACCATACGGAGATGACCAAGAGGTGTTTGGACATAAAACTAAAAGAGAGAGAGAGAGAGAGAGAGAGAATTTGGATTTCATAATTTGTCATTGCAGTTTTTGGTACATTTTAAGAAGTGATGCGACGAGATATCTTTAATAATTGCTTTAGGTTTGCTTTCTTGAAAGTCTGTACAATTACCTTAGATATGGAAAGATAAATCAGATCGCAAATAACGCAATATTGCAATATCGTAAAAGACGTCGCTGCAAACCTCGCTTTTCCCAGAATTTCTATTTTTCTTGAATTCATATGAATAGTCAGAACCCCGACCACAAATATTTACAAGTTCCAATATTCATATCGAATGCAATAGCACATATTTCCAATATCGAATCGTGGTTAGATCGTATAGTATTCACTTGGCTTCAACTTATATCAGCACACTATCTCCACTTAGTGACGTTTTTGCATCATTTTTAGTCTATCAACATTTATCAACAATGCAGTACGTTGTAACTATAAAAAAATTATAGTTTATAAATTGGCAAAATACAGTAGTATAAGAATAAAATCACTATTTTTATGTACAAATTGGCAAAATTAGGTTAAATTTGACAATTTTTTTCTTCACATAGGTTCATCTGATAATTTTTTACTTCTCCAATCAATAAAGGCGTGGAAAACAAGATAATTTTTTGCCAATTGGAAGAGAGAAAATTATTAATTTAGAAAATTATTAATTTAGAAAATTAAGAAATAAGAAAAATACTGAACTCCTATAGCTGGTTAAATATGATTTCAGTTGAGCAAGGTTCACCTGTACTTAGTACCAGAAGGGTGGAAGGGTCAAAGAAACCGTCAGAGCTTTTCGCCACAGAGGATAATCCGCTCCACAGCAGGTCTATTTCTTCTTGTGTACTCATGCTACTGTTGGCTATGTAAGCTCTCATATCAACCAATACACCGTCATCTGGTAGAAGTTGATTCACGTGAATGTAAATAGTACCATTGGTGTCACTCTCAGTTTCAGGCGCCTCAAACACTGCCTCGGACTAGATATCAAATGATGCCCAACATTATCATCGATGTTTAATCCAGTTGATTATTTTTTACATAAGATTAGACATTTCCTAGCAACTGTCTTTTCTAGGGTTTGGCTGTATCTTACATAGACACTGAAAATGTAGCAAAATGAATTTTGCTAGTTTTACATATTTTGCATAATGTTTATGAACTATACACGATATCATTAAACAATGGTAATTAATATCTCTGTGAGCGAAGCAAATTTGCATGTCGAATTCATATTAGACAATGAATTGAACGAAGGAATGAATATGTGAATGAAAGAAACAGGTAAAAATGTTTTGTTTTCTGTCTCGTTTTGTTTTTGTCTTGGCTACCAGTAAACTTGAATAGGCTTCAAATTTTAAGAAGCAGGGCAACATTGCTTCCAAATCAAGGATGTACCCTCAGAAAAACTGGGAACAGTTGAGGAGAATTTATAGCATTCTAATTCAGAGATATATTACAAGTGACTTTACAGCTTCCATCCCTTACCTTTTCTTGAATATCACGCACAAGGGTCTTGTAATCTGAAGATTCTTGATCAGCTTGAAATGTCGTGAAATTTCCTACAAGCTTGAACTTCAGATGAAAAATAGACATATCTGTATTTTTTTTAAAAATCATAGATACTGTTTAAAATATACGATATTTCACAAAAGTTCTTACACAAAATTCACTCGAAACTTATTTTATGAAATGAAATTACATTTTTATTAGGCTACCTTCAATATACCCCCCCCCCCCAAAAAAAAAAAAAAGAAGTAGTGTTGCAATATGCAGATGATATATTGTTGTGATACGATGTTGCTTAGTTTCAACGGATATGTGTTGTTTTATATACACTAATGGGTTTGTATGTATCATGGTCTAGAGGATATGTCACGGGAATGTGGATTATATGGTTCGCGATTGGTGTCATGCCACAGTACTAATGTCCTTTGGCAAGACATCGATCTACATTTGCCATTCGTCACCCTTGTATATTTAATGGGTACCTGGTGGGAGTTTGTTCCTTAAACGCTTTAAGCGCCTTAGAGGAACTAGGCTAAAGACAGGGTAACAAAACTACTCAGTAGGCACCTGAACATCTCCGGGATGGATACGCGCGCAATATAATTGTAGCTGTTAGTTAGTATTATTATAATCCCAATTAAATTTACTGACAAAGAGTCCCGGATAATTTTTTATTTTTTTTTTTTTTTTTTTTTTGGGGGGGGGTAATAACAGTTTGGGTAAGTTTCATATTAAAGTGGGGATAAGAAGATATAGAAGAAGTTGTCTTGGGTCGTTGTCTAAAGGTAAAAGTTTAGATGTAACTGTTTTTGTGTCAAAAAATCCCTATCTAAAAAAAATTACCTCTGATTCTAAGCAGTGCGTGGTTGCTTTCAATATGAGGTCCGTTTTCTGGGAAACCGACACAGCTATAATACGCCTGATCAGAGGGGGTCATCTCACCGATGACATAGTTAGATATATCGCGGGTGTCAGGCACCTTTTTTCCATCTCTCCACCAGTCAAAGTGCAGAACATCTTGGAATTCACAGTTCAATACTACCATCTCCGATATACCTACAGTTTTATTTCTGGGGTGAGAGGTAACGGTTGGCACACCTAGTAAGGATGAAAAGAGAATATCCCAGAGCCTTGAACTTGAGATGGATACAATATTCGCTCAATCAAAATTCCAATTCCCATAACAGAACTATGAACACAAATATAGACTATATCATTGTTTTATGATTTTATATTTCTTTCAAAAATTATCAAGTAGAATACCAAATCAAACCTCGCTACAGTTTATACAAAAACACAATGAGATATTATGATACAAACAAAATGTTCATTGATAACTATGAGTTATTTTCGTCAATGTTGATTATCTTTTTTGTATGCAACATATCATTGTAAAATCATGATAATTTTCTAAAAATAAATAAATAATTTATCAAGGTATCTTACTCTCATAATCAATTGATTATTAAACAATCGTTGGATATTGGAATATGAATACCGGTAATAAAAAATGTTGCAATTCCTCACCTCTTTAAATATTGATCTAACTCATGTTTGGAGTGCTAAAACTAGAGACAAATGTTATCCATGGGTAAGGCATGACACAGAGCTGTCATAACAACAATCATTTCATCTAAGTTGCGTTTTTTTTTAAACTTAAACACCTGTTCTGGTATTGTACACGCGAATGAAACCCCGTCACCCCAATGTATGCTGCAGATATTTCAATAACAGACAATAGATGATTGAAATCTGATATGATTTTTATTTGGCAAACGGGCATTATTTAGTTTAGAACACATGAAGCTCATACCATCTTGTGTTTGGTCAATGTTGCATGTTGTTCCTGCGTAGAGCGATGAGCAAGCACACTGTTGTTCAGCTGGTATGCAAGTACCTCTATTGAGACAAGGGTCCGACGCACAGAAGCCTATTGAGAAAAACACATTGGTTCAGTGGTAAAGCTGTGATATCCAAACTAGAAGGGCCTAGGTTCCAAGCCAAGTAAATGTGTTATTGCCCTTTGATAGTTCAATAAGCCTCAATTACCAAGTCCCTCGGATAGGACTTAGTTCCACAGATTGCTACAATGAGTCACTTTGGAGAAAGCACTTGTCCAAATGACACAACCAAAGTGATGGAGGTATTTCCTTTTATATGATTACTTTTATGCCATTCTGATTCTTATTCTAGTTCGCAATAGGTTACCTCCTTCATTATCCGAAACAATCCTTTCAATGTTTATCATTTTATAGACAGAAAAAACGAGGAAATTATTGTTTAAAACATGACTTCCGACAAACTGTCGTACAAGGTCTGCGAAACCTACCACTCTGACAATAGGTGCCAAACCATCCCTCAGTGCAGTTACAGGTGAATGAGTTTGGATGATCAACGCATGCTCCTCCATTCAAACACGGTCCGGAATTACATTCATCAATATCTATTTGAGAATTGGAATTTCAACAAAATGACTAGTTAAAGGGGGAAATGTATGCATTTCTTAATTTTATTTATTTCAATATTTTCCATCTCCACTCCAAAGGAGTACATTTCACAATCAGATGCAATATGTCCTATACGACGACTAATATTATGTAGCTTGTTTATATCTTGACCAGTGTATACGTAAATACAGTGCGTCCCAGAAAAAATGAAACTGAGAATTATCGATGTTTCATCATAACTAAATCACAATTGTAATTAATAAATAACACATATTTGGAAAGCTAAGATCCTCCCCTTTCATTTTATGCAACTCATATAATGCATGTTTTCGCGCATGAGTGATTAAAATGAATTTGAATACAGGAAACTAAAAAGTCATTTGGCGGACGGTATCTGAATTTCAAAGAAAAAATCACAATTCCAGGAAGTTGAGTTTCTGCCCTTTCATATGAAAAATGAGCTAGGAATAACAAAGTTCCGTTTGTTTAAGGTAGTGCTTGCATTTCCATAATTTTATCAAACGAATTCGTTTTCACTGGCTGTCTGCCGTAGCAACTAACGGAATTAACAAAAGACTTAACCCTAATAAGGCCGGGGGGGCATTATGCCCCCCCCCCCCCCCCCCCACCTCCACAATTTTTCTGATTGTTCGAGAACGCATATGGATGGCGCATCGCCGGTCGCTGACTTTTTTCTTTAGAGTCTTGCGCATCTTTAAAAAAAAAAAAAAAAAATCGGACCTACATTTACAAGGTCACGTGACCTTTTGTCTTTGCATGTCAGCCCGAAAATCGCTCATTTTTGTGATTTGTGTACAAAACATATCGAAATGTCATTTTTCCTAAAAATAGATCAAACATTGGTTATTGGGTCTTGTTTAAAGTTTAGGTGGTTGTTTTGGGAGTCAAAATAGATGAATAGTAGGAAGATCTTAGGGGGGGCATAATGCCTTCCCCCCCCCCCCCCCCCGGCCATAGTAAGACTTCAAATAGCCCGGCCTTATTAGGGTTAACTCCCTTTCGTTGACAATCAGCCGTAGACGAAAGACTTCATGCATGGCTGATTGTCAATGAAACGGAGTTAAGTCTTTTATCAATTCAGCTTGTTGATACGGCAAGCACCACTTTAGGCATTGGTTTGAAGAACATTCATCAACATCTGTGAAGTAATTCAATTAATGACATGTTAACAAAAATCTGTCATTCAAGATTGAGCGCTGATATCTATCTTGCTGCTATATTACTATATTGACATTGCTTTCATTGAAAAGCCAGTTTATAACCCTTATATGTGGGGCTAAGTGAAGAAAAAAAAATCTTGCCAATTGCCGTGTTTTTTTCAACTGTACAATGAATTCTCCATTTGTTTAGAGGATGGATTGTGTTTCTAAAAAGGTTGAGGCGGTCATTGTTGACAAAAATAAAGCATTTTGCAAACATTTCTCTTTTGACTTGGTCCCATATTCAGGTGACATGGCATCGATCATTGTAAAGGGGCAAAAGAAACAAAATCTACAGTCAAACTAGACTTGCAGAACTTGTTTTGAGAAGTTTTATTTAGTTGTACCGATTTCTACAAGAGCATCGGGCATTTCAGAGTCCGATACCGATATCAATATCGATAGCTTAACACCACTGTGAAAAAAAAAGAAAGAAAAAACACTGACATCGCCACACTGACTTGATTTCACGACGATGATTTAAAAATAGTACGTAAAAACCAAAGATATCATGAAAAGCACAGAATAAGTTTACACTTATTTCTCTGGTCTTATAAAATAATTAATTTTACACAAAAGAATATATGAATCACACAGTAAAGGACCTGTTTCACGTATTTTTATTTGATTGTCTGACAATAACATAGCGTTGTTCGTGCGTTGACTGTTGTGCGGGTACAATACTAACACCAAACTGGAAATGAATATTTGCTTAATCCCTAGGGGCTAGTGTTAGTGAATAGGACATTCGTACGTAAAATATTAACACCAGCCACAAGCCATAATTTGTTCTTCTATGTAATCCTCTGAATACACTTTGTTTTGCCGAATAAATAATAATAATAATAAAAGGATTGGTTCAGCAGACGACAATTTTGCATAATCAATAACACTAGCTACCGGAAGTTGACGAAATTCAGAGATCAAAGCCTTAACACCAGCTGATTTCCATTTTGGTGTTTAGGGCTTGTGTTAGTGTTTATTAAACACTAACACCCAATTTGAAGTCAATCATTGTGATTGACAAGTGGTTGTACTATAATGGTAAAAATACGTCTGGTCACAAATACGTGCCCTGAATATACACGTGGCTTAAATTCCTTAAATATGTATTTTTTTTTTTTTAATACTCATGTTCCTACATATATTAATGAAACAACTTTATTCCGTTTACATGGTTTATGAACCCATTTCCACTTTTTAATTCATAGCATATATAATTTATTTATAGTACAATAATGCCAGAATGGGACACTGCGTTTAATTTTGTTATTTGTTTACACTTTTGTACACATAATTTACACACGCTTGTTTCTTTAGATCTTCTGCAGGTGCCCATTTCATTTCTTAATTTCCAACTTTCTTCATATTTGCTAGTACTATAGTAGAATTGTTTATTTTTGAAACATGTTAATCCGATATCATCACCATTACGTTTTATCTATCAATTTATTTATGTTAATTGTGTTTAAAATGTAAATGGTCAAAATCTAAATGTTACGAGAAAAGGAAATGAAATTCTTTGTCCATTCTCTCTTTTTTATCTTCTTTTTTTCCCCACTCATCCATGTATGTAAATTCGATTTATTTTATGTATGATGTGCAATATATTATTATTGTTAATTCATTCATTGAACTAATTCGTGATCGTTTCGATATTAATGTACATGTATTTTTAATTTCTTTGAGCTTTGTAATATTTGTTTGTATCAGTCTCTTGACTGTTTTAACATGGAATTTTGACACAATAAACCGAAATGAATGAATGAAAAAAAACGTTCAGAATCGAATCATCAAGATACATCATTTTTATTCTACCTTTACTTAAAGGGATAGTTGAGTTCTTGTTTGAGACCGCAAGTGCCTTCAAAAATCATGGTTATTGCTATTGTTCTTATTTATGACATTTCTAGTGCCCTTTTAAAGCCTAAAATTACTCTGAACGTAATTTTAGACCCCGAAAATGTGTGAAGTTTATGTTAAATACGATCATATCAATATTCAGCTCCACTTTCACACAAAAAAATGACTGTTAGTTAATTAATAATAGCAATGAACGGGCCGGCTGGTTGTGCGTACCAACACGAAAAAGCCAACAAAAAGCCAACATTGGCATCGGCTGGAATAAAACGTATGAGGCGCTATCTCGTTTTTTCAATGGCTGGTTCAACATTATCGAATATTTGTGGGGCACCACAAATATAAGAAATGGTTTAATTTATGGATATTTCAGCCTTCTCTGAACCGATTTTTTTTTTTTTTTTTTTTATAAAACAAAGATGATTTGTCATTTAAATTGTATGTTCTTTCAAATTTAACACTCGGTTTTCCATTATCTCACAAAAGATTATTTTGTGTAGCTCCCTCTGCAACAAAACACTACTTTCCCTTTAATTTCAATACAAAACTGGACATCCCATAGAAATCACATTTAGATTATTATAGACCGTTGTAATGTTTAAATAATTCAATAGATGAAGGATGAGGTTATTGAAACTACCTTAGGTTTATTTTCGAAAGTCTTTGCGATTGTTTTCATTCTAGAGGAGTACCCTTTTGGGGAAAAATACACTACCTGACAGTGCGAAAATAGTATGAGATGGAGAGGGCTTATACCTTCTGCACACGTTGTCCCTGTCCAACCAGATTGGCAATGGCAGAGAAACGCATTGACCTTATCTTCACATTCACCATCATTTTGACAAGGTCCAGATTCACATTCATCAATGTCTAACAAATAGAGGAAAAGAAGGTGAAAAAGTTGAAAAAGTTGAAAAAGTTGAAAAAGTAGGCAGCAACATTTATTTAATACATGATCACATGCTTTAGTACAATAAACTCACAATGATACGATCATGGTGATGATTGTGGGTTCTAGTATGGCGCTCATGTCTGTCAAACTTAACACTCTAGGTGCCCTAATATTGATGGCTGATTCCCAATAGATAATGATAGAAACCATTTTGGTAATAGGTTAGTTTTCTTATAACTATTGACCGTTTTGATGGGCATGGTTTAAAACTATTGCCAAAAGGGATCTCAAAACTGTACTGTGCCCCAAGAAGACGTTGCGATATTTGTTTTATTTTAATACTGCATCACACTTTTCAATTTAAAGAAAGAGAGATATTAAATACAAATACTTGTCAAAACGTATTTTCATGCATTTGTAGGAAAATTATCTGACCAAGAGTAAGCCTATTTCTCATGTCTCACTGCGCTTTGTTAACTTCAAGCAAAAGCAGAATTATGCCCAGTAAATACTTTTTGCTATACTGCCCAGTATATATATATATATTTTTT
The DNA here is from genome assembly GCF_000002235.5 of Strongylocentrotus purpuratus. Lineage (NCBI taxonomy): Eukaryota > Metazoa > Echinodermata > Echinoidea > Camarodonta > Strongylocentrotidae > Strongylocentrotus > Strongylocentrotus purpuratus. The sequence goes on along the minus strand of NW_022145607.1, from coordinate 37,206,361 downwards.
AATATTGAGGGGGGGGTGTACGGTACGGTTTCCCATATACAGTACACACAACGGTCTGGACACATTTTTTTTCTGGTGTAGCACTCATCTATTCGATACACCAAAACAACAACAAATAATAATTTTGACAAAGAGGCAATGCCACAGATACAATGCCATACACAATTTGTACCAAGATTGATAACTTTCATGAAATATGAACAAATAACAAAAATTGATTTATTAATTGTCATATTAAGTTTTGAAAATAAAATCCTAGTCTACTGAACCAAAAAGACCTTTGACCTTGACTTTGTGTCACATGGTTTGTGAATTCTTAATAACCCTTGGGTACAAGTTTCATGGAATTTGAACAAACACTTCTGAAATTATGCTAAAAATTCAAAATCTTGATGTTGATGCCACAACAAAGTCTGTTTGCAGACCTGAAATGACCTTTAACCTTGTCATCTAAATTCTTATCCCATGATTGGTGATACTTGATAACCCTTTAGTTCAAGTTTCATTGAATAAGAACTTAGCTTTCAAAAATATGTTAAACATTCAAAAACTGAACCTTAATATAGGTTAAAGTAGATATTCATTGATTTTAAAAACTAACTTTATTTTCATTATTGCAAAGTTGAAACTTTGATTCGACAAGGTTATCACAATTCAATGCTTCGAAACATTCGAAGTTATGATTATTATAAATTACAAAACGCATAAATACAGCCCCGACATAGCACCTGAAGAGCTCTCCGAACGCTGATGAGTTGTGTGAGATCACAGTATGGACATGACTTGCACAAGCATACGATGTCCCATGACATCTCACACATTTTCAGTGCCTGTGTTTTCATCTTCTCTTGAGTTCTTTCTCTTACTTCACTACTGTCAGGCTAAATGTATAATCTATTGCCTCACTCTAAACCCCGCGCATGTTTTTATTTTGATGACAAATGCAGCGATACAAAAATAAAGGAATCTGACGCTTGTAAACAAAATAAGACACCATTGTATATTCAGCTGCCCACACCGGGGTATGTTCGGCGTTTCAAGAGGGAACAAATGCCGATTTGAAAGTCTGGTTTCTTTGATTGTTAATTAACCCCTATCCTGTGTATTTACAAGCAAACGATTTGAGTTATCAGAATCGGGTCGTACCCCCTTTTAAATGGTTTGACATGCCATTACATTTATATACACTAAACTCATTATAATTTGAGAAATAATAGCTTTGCAATTATGTTTATTCTCTATGGGATGTCGTCTGCTTGGGCAGTGTTGGTCCATATAGTGACGTCATTAAAACATCGTTATTTTTCCAGCGAATCTCTCGTATAGGCCCAGCTTCTATGGAGGTGGTTGTATTTGTATTTTTATAAATCACCCGATATGTAGTTGATCTAAAATTTGTATGATGGCCATCTGTTAGCTTACCAGTTTCTAGTAATACATTAGTTGACATATTTGTGATCTTCTTTGAATTTCACCTTTAAGTTTTTTATGTTGACACCGCCGCCACCGGAAAAGCGGTGCCTTATGTCTAGCTTTTGCTATGCAGGCGAGACAAAAATGTTTAATACCAACTTAACATCATGGTTATTGATATGATTATTATTATCATCATTATCATTATTTATATTATTGTTATTTATCTGACAATATTATTTTTATGAACATCATCTTTAATCAAATCAAATCATGTACAGAAATTGAGGTTTAATATGCAAAACAAAACATCAAAGGAAGGAAAAAATAGTCACCAGTTTCACATCTTGTTCCTATCCAGCCAGAATTACAGGTACAACTGTATGCATTCTGAAGATTGTTACAGGCTCCATTAAGACACGGGTCAGACGAGCACTCGTTAATATCTGCATAGAAGGAAAAGTCAGATCATTCCTGTTAATGTTAGGAATAACAATCAATCAACATTTATTACAGGTAAATGTACATATATGGTACAACGATTTATGTATTTTTTTATAATAAGATAAATACTATATATTTTTTTTAATGGAAATATTTCACATGATACAAAACAAGACAAAGCTAGGTCATGCCTTAGAGCATGATGAAAGATAACATATCAAGATGTTCATCGTTTCTATTATTTTCTACCCATCCATCTTTCTTTCTCTGTCTTTCTTTTTCTTTCCTTATGAACTTCCTTATTTTTCCTTAGGTATACCTGTATATGTTTTTCTTTATATTAATTTCTATTTATCATTATGTATATCTTTGTTAATACTTTTTATATTTTTCTTTATGTAATTCTTAGTCATTTTTTATGTATTTCTTTTTTCCTCTTGATTTTTTTGTTTATATTTCTTCTCTCTTTCCGAATGTATTTCCTTATTTTTTCTGAGGTATTTCTTTGTTTTTCTTTGGATTGTTTTCATTTTCTATGGTCTAATGGCTGTAAATCTTCCAGCGATCACCTGCTAGTCTTTCAAGTTGGCTTCAATTGGAGATTAAAGAGATGCTCGGTTGTTAATTGTTACTAAAAGTGGTTTTCTTGCAATGACAAAGCTGCTTCACCATGACAGGCGCCCTCATCTCAGTGGCAGAATGCAAACAATTCTCAGCAATAAGATTAGTTAGAATCTTAGTCTTCTTGCAGCTATAGTTATCATAATTATGGTAATGAATTCTTCATTCTTATTTTCTGCTTTTTTCCGCATGTCATATTCCAAATATCAGTCTTATCCTTAACACAATTGCAACCCTCATTCTAACACTGACCTGGAGATGCAAACCTCTTGACACAAAAAACAGACTGAATAGCCTAAACAAATCAGAATTGGGAGAGAAAAATCAGATTTTCACGAAAACTCGATACTACAACTGGCCCGTTGGCCCTGGGCCAATCAAATTTCAGAAAAATGTTTTACTGGTAAGAACGGTCAAGTAAAATGTTTGCTCTGTCATTAACATCTAACAAGAAAATGGTAAAGCAGGGTTTTGTTGGTGTTGCGAAGGTTTACTTGTACATGTTTCTATGCGATTCCACAGTTTTTTTATGGGTTTGTATGGGTGTTTTAATCTTCTTCTTTTTCTTTTTTTTGAAAGATGAAGAATGTATCTAAAGAGGTAATATTGTATTATTGTATTTCACTCTTATTATCGTACTAAATACCATAAAATCGTACTGGTTGGCATCTCTGCTAACAACCTAAACCCAACTGCATTCCTCATTTTAACACTAACCCTATTAAACCTAAAACCGAATAGCAATCAATACTTTGGGCAGCTCGCTATCAAAGTATATTCTGGCTCCTCCTTGCATATCAGGCGCTTCAACAAATAAAATCATACTTTTTATAAATGTCCAAGCGAGCAAATAAAGAAGACATTTAATTGTCTTTAAAAATGTTTTTCGTCACTAAAAGGATATAACAGTGTTTAAAGACATCGTTTAACAATGCTCTTCTAAGGCCCCCCCCCCCCCATGATCTTGGCAGTAAACTTATTTGCATATTTATGGTAATTTATGTAAATAAGGTAATACAATAGGCCATTTTCGTAATGAAACCACATTTAATGCATAATTATTTCATTCACCTAATAGGAATAATAGTATTTCAATAGTCAGAATGCAACTGCATATATTCAGTGTTGCTACAATGTAGGTAGGTCAAGCCATAATGTTTGTCCAACCTGGCAACAAGTAATGTATGCAGTTCGGATTCCGTCTTTTGAAATACTATTATTCTTATCAGGTGAATGAAATAATCTGTATTGAGGCACTTCACAAAGACTTATGCATTAAACTTGGTTACATTACGAAAATGGCCTATTCACATTTTTACCCATAAATCATATATTCTTCATATTTAAACATTAGTTTTCACTACATATATTTTTCAGACCATTCGGGATAATAATACCAAAACAAATTGGAAGAGCCAGGTTATTCCTTATGTTATCTATTGATTTGATAATGTCTTATGTATTTTTATTTTTTTTAATTCATGTATTTTTTTTTATTTTTTATAATTTTAATTCTAACTATAATTCCACTATTTTGAACCCTAAAATAAACACTTGAACTTTAAACAAAGCCAAATAATCAATGTTTTATCTCTTTTTTGGAGAAATGACATTTCCATATGTTTTATACACAAATCACAAAAATGAGCAATTTTTCGGGCTGACATGCAAAGACAAAAGGTCATGTGACTTTGTAACGGTAGGTCGTATTTGTAAGAGGTGTAGCACCATCTCTTGTAATAATAATAATAACAATAATACATTTATCGAGCGCAGAAACTATCCGACATCAAGTATGAGTTGGGCATATCCTTAAGTTGATAGGGCATACATTTGTTTGTTAAAGTTAATATTTTGGAAGTGATTTAGATAATAGTTTTACTAAGTAAGGTCTTAAATTTGAAAAGTAACACATGTTAATTTAAGTACATTAATAGGTTGCATGTTAATTTTACATGATTAAAGTTGTGTAACGATTGGAAGTTGTAATTGGGTTTGGGTGTTATATTGGAGTTAAGCTTAATATAAGAAAAATAAGGCTTTGTTAGGTTAAAGGGGGTATAGAAATTTATTAGGAGATTCATGTGAAATATTAGAAGATGTATTATGTTCGCCATGAGCTTTATAAAAAAAAAAGGGAATATGTAAGAGGTGTAGCGCCACCTCTTGTCTGTTGTTATATAGTCAATAAACGTAACAGTTACGAGTTAGAAGCAGTGTCCTAAGTATGATGATTTGAACACCATAGCCAGAGCTGATAAAGAACTGAGGCATTATTAGGATCCCAAGACTATCCAACAATGCTATACCTTTTGCGTCAACCTAATCCCACATTCATAAATAGAAGATTCATTTCCATCACGCCAATTAGTTCCATACAAATTTGCGAGCGAGCGACCCCCGAAAAAGAAGGAATTTTCAGTATGGTATAAATGTTAATTTGTAAACAAAACACATAAGATAAGAAATGATTATATGTATGTGAGCACCTTGCTGGTAAATACATGAATAACAAATATATATATATATATATTCCGTCCTCTCGAATCACGAATATGAGGATATTCGGGCATCTCGGTGTCAAGAACCATCCTGTTTCTAACTGTTCCGAAAGAGTAAAGCGAAAGAGCGTGGTAAAAAAGTCATTATGATATGCAAAAATGTAAGGTATATTCAGGCACCTCGCTATCAAAGTATATTATGTCGCCTCCTTGCCTAATTATGTGGGTAATCAGGCACTTCAGTGACTAAAATCATAATATTTCTACATGTTGCGAGCGAGGAAGGAAAAAAAATAGTCACCAGTTTGACATCTTGTGTCCGTCCAGCCAGAATTACAGGTACAACGGAATGCATTCTGAAGATTGTTACAGGCTCCATTAAGACACGGGTTAGACGAGCACTCGTTTACGTCTGCATAGAAGGAAACGTCAATAACAAGTCAGTCTAGTTATATGACAGTGTAGAGAATGAATAAATGCAACTGATAATTTCGTGGATCTATTAACACATTATCTGCTCAGACTTATGTTACATTTATTATAATGAATATAAGGAATACTTTTCATTGATTCCAGTGTGTGCAGCGCTTTGTAACTGCAAGGAAAAGGCGTTATATCAAATATAATGCTCGATTAGGTCGGTACCCGGGCGCCTAGCGTATTTTGGTGCCCCGCCGATCACCGGCCGGCCGCCGGGCAATTTCTTTAAAATCAGCCGATGGCCGGTGGGAGACCGCTCAGGAATCGGTAGGTCATCAGTCGGTCACTGCTAGGACGCCGCCTGGATTTCGCCCAGTTTTGACCTAAAATCGGCCGGCGACCGACGGAAAATCGACAGGGCACCGCCCAGGCATCGCTGGGGCTCTACAGCGCCTGCTCGAATTCTTCACAAAAAACAAAATTTCTGCGGCGACTGAGCAGGCTACAAATCGGTCGGTCGCTGCTATGAGTTGTGACCATAGCTTAAAACACAACTGCAAACGGCGCGGTACCGCGCCTACACAATTCCACTAACCGTTAGCCTAAAACCCATGAGCCCTCCGCGGTGCCCTGAATGCTCATCTGACCGTAAATAAATGCCTAAAACCCATGAGCTTCATGGGGCACAGCCCCCTTGACCCCACGCAAATTAGTGACCTGCCATGCAGTATCACAAATAAGGTATCAAAATATGCCCATCTGACCCTAATTAAATGCCTACAACCAATGAGTTTCCAGGGGCTCCGTCCCTTGACCCCGTTAGGGCTTTGCCCCTGGACCACACGCCAATTTTCGCTCCATTCGCTTCGCTTGCTACTCTCTATCAGATCGTAAATACCTTAGCCCCACCCCCTACTTTGAAAAACGTTCCGCGGGGTCGGCATGTAACATGTAAAGTGGCCATGCCAGATTTTGTTTTACCCCCCCCCCCCCCCCCCCCAAAAAAAAAAAAAAAAAAAAAGTTTTTGCTCATTACGCCACTGCCTACACCTAAATCTCAACTGCAACTCTCAGCCTAACACTAACCCGAATCCTAACCCTAAACCCAAAACCCAACTGCAACCCTCAGCATAATTTTAACCCCAATCCTTACCCTAAACAAAACAATTATTTTTAAAAAATATGCTTTTCAAAACGTATTTATTTGTAGGGAAATTACCTGACCCAGAGTAAACCTATTCCTTGTGTGTCAACTACGCGAAAAGCAAAAATTGTTCACAAGAAATATTTCAGCTGTCAGTAGGGAATTTTATGCCTGCAGTTTTGACCAATCAGAGGCCTAGAATCTTCACATGCGGAATATTAATAATACACATTCTATCTTTGAACCTAAGCATTATCTACGACAAAATCGATTGAATAGGGCTTTCATAAGATTCTACTTATGTCAATGTATGTGAAACTTCCGACATCCTATGATTACAAAGTGAAAAATAGAAATACATATAAATATTTGTATGGAAACCGAACAATGTTACCAACATTAAATCACTATTTCATTGACAGGTAGTAACATGTATGAACAAAAGACATTAGACATATATCTACATCGTAATTGGTAGCGATGAAACATTTGCGGCAATATAGATTTACCATACTGGACAGTATTACAGATTTAATAGAGGTGTCGTGGTATAATGCAGTGTTTTTCAACCTTTTTAATAGTCACGGCCAGAGGCGGTTCTCCCGGGGGCAGGGGGCACAGTGCCCCCCCCCCCCCCCACTTTTTCAGATACCCCAAAAGTGCCCCTTTTTACATAGGAAAGTGCCCCTTTTATTTTGTAAGAAGTGCCCCTTTTACATAGGAAAAGTGCCCCTTTTACTTTGACAAGTGCCCCTATTACTAAATAACAGTGCCCCTTACCCCCTTTTCACCTTTGACGAGTGCCCTTTTTATTTTTGACACGTGCCCCTTTTCCTTCGACATGTTCCCATTTTCCTTTGCAATAAGTGTCCATTTTCCATTCTCATAAATCTTGAAATTATCTTTAATAAGTGCCCTTTTTGATCTCTAGTAAGTGCCTCTTTTCAGGTACGAGAAGTGCCCCTTTTCACTTTTGATAAGTGCCCCCTTCACCTCTGATAATTGCCCTATTCAAAACTGAGAGGTGCTCCTTTACTTTGACAACTGCCCCTTTTTTCCTTTGTAAGAAGTGCCCCTTCTCCTTTTAATAACTACCCCTTTTTTAAACTCGGATGAGCACACCTTTAATTTTAACATGTGCCCCTTTTATTTTCTAATAAGTGCCCCTTTTCCTTATGATAAGTGCCCCCATTAAAAAGAGAGAGCTCCTTCCTCTTCTCATAACTACCGCTTTCTCTTTCTAATAAGTGCCCCTTTTCCTTATGATAAGTGCCCCCATTAAAAATAAAAAGCTCCCTCCCCTTCTCATAACGGCCCTTTTTTAAAATTTGAACGGTGCCCCCTTTTCATTCAACAAATGCACATTTTCCTTTAATATAAGTGCCCCTTTTACATTTTCATAAGTGCCCCTTTTCATATCTGGTCAGTGCCTCTTTTCACCTCTGATAATTCCCATTTTAATAATGATACGTGGCCCTTTTCCTTTCTAATAAGGGACCTGCCCCCTTTTCACCTCTTAAAAATGCCCCTATCAAAATCTGATGGGTGCCCTTTTTCCGTCAACAAATGCCTATTTCCCATTTTCGTAAACGCCTCTTTTTCATCAGGTGAGTGCCTCTTTTCAGGTGAAAAAAATGCCTCATGTTCACCTCTTATAATTATCCTTTGTACTTTGACACGTGCTCCTTTTCTTTTCTAAGTGTCCTATCCCTTTCGATAATTGTCCCCTTTTCATGAAATCATTAAACGTGTCCCTTATTTAAAGCAATTAAGAGCAATTTCCCCCAAAGTTTGCTCGATGCGCTCGCTCGCATTTAAAGATGATATAATTATGTTAGTTATCAAAGGTCTTTTCAGTCTTCCGTTATGAGAATGTGCTTATAACCCCATCACGAATGGCTTTTTTTCCTCTTTATAAGATGTAATTTTTCGCACTGCGACCTCGCAGATCTTTAAAAATTTTCTCGCTCGCTTCGCTCGCTCGTAAATGCATATTCAGACATCCCACCCAACTGTAAAGTATGATGCTTAAGCGATATCTTGTATGATGTATGAAGAGAAACAAATATTGAAATCATCCCTGATAATGTAATCACAATGCAGGGGTATGTACCAATGTCTAAAAAAAAATGTATATTTTAGCTTTGAGATTTCCCACTGTAGGTGCCCTTTTTTCTTCAGAAAGTGCCCTTTTTTGTTGGTGCTCCCCCCCCCCACTTTGGAAGTCGCTCGACCGCCCCTGGTCACGGCGCCCTTTCAAGAGATAACAACTTTTGCCTCACCCTAATCCCACATTCATAAACAGAAAATTCATTTCCATCACTGCGGTACACGCCAAGTGCCATACAAATTTGCGAGCGAGTGACCTCCCAAAAAGAAGAAATTGTCAGTATGGTATAAATGTTAATTTGTAAACAAAACACATTAGATAATAAATGATTATATGTATGTAAGCACCTTGCTGGTAAATACATGAATAACAAAATATTCCGTCCTCTCGAATCACGAATATGAGGATATTCGGGCATCTCGTTGTCAAAAACCGTCCTGTTTCTAATTGTTCCGAAAGATTGAGGCGAAAGAGCGTGGTAAAAAAGTCATTATGATATGAAAAAAAAATGTATGGTATATTCAGAAACCTCGCTATCAAAGTATATTCTGTCGCCTCCTTGCCTAATTATATGGGTAATCAGGCACTTCAATGACTAAAATCATAATATTTCTACATGTTGCGAACGAGGAAGGAAAAAAATAGTCACCAGTTTGACATCTTGTTCCCCTCCAGCCAGAATTACAGCTACAACTGTATGCATTCTGAAGATTGTTACAACGCCCTCCATTAAGACACGGGTTAGACGAGCACTCGTTCACGTCTGCATAGAAGGAAACGTCAATAACAAGTCAGTCTAGTTATATGACAGTGTAGAGAATGAATAAATGCAACTGATAATTTCGAGGATCTTTTAACACATTATCTGCTCAACTTATGTTACATTTATTATAATGAATATAAGGAATACTTTTCATTGATTTCAGTGTATGCAGCGCTTTGTAACTGCATTCGTTAACATCTTGGGGGAAAGGGAATATAGATGAAAACAAAAAAAATATTGATGCATAAAGAAAACGTGTGTTTGTCCCTCAAAAGTATTTTTTTAAGAAGAAAAAAAGGAGAAAAACCTGAATTACAACTATATCATAGCAAATATGTTCGATAACTTCGTAATATTGATATTATATATGTCATTGATTTCCTTCAGATACGAATATATAAGGTGCGTTTCATGTAGTTTATTGTCATACATTATGGTGTATTGAAATAGGCCAATCTTGACTAGCTATTGCTTTTTGTCGGCTCCATTTACCAAGTGTCATGCTGACTTACAGGTTTGGGTTTTAAAAATGTAATAAAATGAGTAAGAGGAAACTTCTTCTATTTTGAGTACATACCTCTTTACAGAGTAGTATCGTACTATACTGGGGTGTGTGCAGGTGGACCATCACACCGGGGTTTCCCCCTACTCCTATACAAATAGTGCAGTGGGTTCTTAACGTACAAAGGTAGCGACTTTTCTCTACAGGAGGCCTCAATTGAACGTCCTATCCGAGGAAATAGGGATGCATTTCTATAGGTATGAGAGGACTTCACAGGATGTCGAAGTCGATTGTTATAAGTTAGTCCATCATGTGTATCGACAACAACCCAAATTCCCTTGAACATGAAGCCTTATTTTTTCGTAATTTTTCGTCTTTTTCATCGTAGTAATAAGGCAATTTAATTAGAAGTTTTAGTTGTAGTAGTAATGATAATGATAATTATAATTATAATAATAATGATAATAATAATAATAATAATAATAATAATAATAATAATAATAATAATAATAATACTAATAATAATAATAAAGTTGAAGAAGAGAAGAAGAAGGGGAAGAAGAAGAAGAGGAGGACGGAGTAGAAGAAGGAGGGAAAGAAGAAGAAGCAGAAGAACAACAACAAAAGAAGAGGAAGAAGAATAGTGGATAAATGCACAATAACAATAAACAAGGGTTCGATTGCGCTTATTATAGTCATTCATAAAAGGGCTCGGTTCATCCAGTTTATCTTATGCACCGCCCTTTCGATATACAACATGATTACAGTAGTCTCAATGTAACTTACCTATACAAGGGGGGCCTACGAACCCCGGACAACAGTTAGTCACAGACCTATCGGCCGTACGATAACGTGTTCTACAAGAAACCAGTCAAAAGAAGTTCATTTTAATTGAACATCATTAACTTGACAATCCATTATTCACATGTAAATAAGATAATTGATATTTTTGTGTGGAAAACAGTAGGGCATGTTAAAAAATCTTTGCCTTCGGGTCGTAAAATTTGTTGTTGTTTAATAACAAACCATTTCATTCAATTCAATTATGTTGTACATTGCATGCCCCAAAATGGAGTTAAAGCAGTCAGTGTTTGGGTCATAGAAAAAAAACCGAACAAACAAAATGTTGACATGAAACAACATAATGTGGGATGGGTCTAGGTGGACGTTGGTGGACAATGGATCCACCCCCTAACAAAATAAGAAAGTCCGGGGAAAGCGCTATACTGTGTTGAAATAGAGATAGTTAGAGAGGGTAGAGGGAAAAGGGGGGGGGGGAGAAAGAGAAGTAATGGAAAATGAGTGAGTTAAAGTCTAGTAATTATACAGAACTGAAGAGAGAGAGTGTGTGTATGTGTGTGTATGTGTATGTGTGTGTGTATGTGCGTGTGCGTGTGCGTGTGTGCGTGTGTGTGTGTGTGTGTGTGCGTTGGTAGTTGGTTATATACTGAAGCACCCCCCCCCCCCCAAAAAAAAAAAAAAAAAAAAAGTGTTTATTGTGTATGTGTTTTCGGTCTGGGGAGATTCGTCTCGTGCAGAGTGAATAGACATCTGACACATGAATATGGCATTGATAATTTCTCTGTTGCAAGATTGTAAGATGTAAATCTTCAAACATCATAACGTACACCTGCCTGTTCTGACTTCTGCGCATTTGTAAATATTTATACTTGAGCAAGTGATTGAAGAAATGAAAACTAGAACGAGCTGAATTACGAGAGATAAAGGACGGCTAAGAAATGTCGAAAAGAAGCTACTACTAGCACTATCACCACTACCACTACAAATGTTTTTTTTTATATTGGAAATTTTAGAAGTATATCAGGACCAGCGATTTTCTAGAGAATTAACAGAAAACTATAAGTAAATAACAATAAACAATAACAGTAGGTAACTTGCCTGTATCTTGTACAACGTTGCAAGTTTAAGAAGCCGCAACGGGTTGTGTACCTCTGACTGTAGGATTGACTGTAAGACATAGTAGTTGCATAGGAACTGCATCGAATAATTTAAAATAGGAAATAATCACTTAACTGTAATTGTTATGATTTTTGTTGTTGTTAAAATAATATATACAAAGCTGCTCTATTTGTCACAATGAACCTTATCCTTCCCCATATGAATATATATATATATATGCCTTTAGCTCAACTTTTACTTTATTTATCTTTTTTTTTACAAAATGCTTTCTGTGATTTTAAAACAATCTTCTGAAGAAATTCGTAAGTTAGTCATTACCAGAAGTAAAAATGTACTTTTATCTGTATTACTCACACAACAGAATTTGATAACACTACCATGACATCATAATCATATATTTGTATCCCTATGGACCCCCCCCCCCCCCCACACTTGTTGTTGAATTAAACTGGAACTTATTTTGTTATAGAAGCTGTGAGGGATATGTGATTTGTTTTTGCTTTTTCATTGTGATATTGTCGGGCATAACTTTGCGTTCTCAGAGAATGTTACTGAAATTTACAACAATGACAAATATAACATTTTAAAATAAATGTCAAGCTGTGTTTTATTGATGAAAAAAAAAATCGATGGATTAGATAAGTACACAATCATAACTATTCGGTGGTAAGTGCTTTAAAAGCACCGTTATTATTATTATTATTATTTTGAGTACTTACGAGTCCCCTGACGAGCATGAACCGTGAATAGGTGTGACCAGTGATGCCATAGTAACCAACACCACCAGCGGTGGAAGAAGGCCCAAAGCAACCATGGCCATTATCATCGAAGTAGCATGTGAACTAGAAATGAAAGTAATCGACATGAACAATCATCAGTGAACTAAAACCAGTTTTGTATTACTTTCTACGGTTACTGGATGAGTCATAATCTCAACAAAAAATAGGGAGAGAGAGGAATTGAAAAGAATACACTGTTTTTTATTATATTGTTTTTATTAATTTTTTCTTCATCCTGAGGGCTCTGCAATTGTTTTCAAGTAGCCTACTTATGGGTTGAGAGGGAACATGTGGGCAATCACAATGCCCAAGGATGTAAGCAGTAGCCCTGTACTGACTAGATAATTAACGAGCCTTTTGTATTAGAGTCAAGAGTAGTCCTCACCAATATACCCCACTGCTCTATAATGTAATTTGGATATACAGAAGCTGATAAATAACTAATTGACGTTTGAAATGTTTTTGTTTTAATGTTCCCAACTTATGCGCAGAAGATTTAGCATAGAGGGAGAGACGAGTAAATATTCTCATGATTAACGACGATTTATATACAGGTTTCACTGTATATTTTAACACTTTTGTCAATCAATTTCATACTTTTTCATTCAATTACGTCAACAAATCCTTAACCTTGCACATCTTATAGTCAATTTCGTATCTGGTGATTCATTTTTTGTTAAATTTGTACAATCAATTTTATAATTTCGCATCCAATCTCGTCAAAGTCAAATCAACAATGCCTCGCAGTCAAAATGCTGAATTGTGCATGTTTACATATAATAATATACATGAGCTCCATTACATAACATCATATTTCATTTGTTACAATCATCCAAACAATATTGGTAAACATAACTCATGTGTAGCTCAATAAAATCAATCACTATATACTATTTACATTTTATTAAAATTCACAATAGCAATAACAATTATCGATTAAAAACAATACAATATAAACTAATCAAAAAGCTAAACCAAGAAGTTAGCAGCTGGTAACTTCTTGGTCGAACACAAATTCCTTGCCTCTTTCATCTTATGGCTACGCATGGAACTGATTTACTTATTCTAGTCTTGTTCAGACGGAGGCAAGTTACCCTGGGGTGAAGGTCGTTTGAACAGCTAGTCGGGGTAAATATGGTGAAGTATGTCTAACGGTTGGAGTAGTGACCGTCTGAACGATGATCGTGTTAGCTACACCTACCTTTCCCCCGACCTATTTACTCCTGGAATTTCCAGGAGTAACTTGCTAACCCCCCCCCCCTCCCCCCCCCCCCCCCCCCCCCCCACTCCGAGAACGGACGGACCCCATGCGTGTTACCAAAATGTCCTTTTCGTAACAAAAGAAAAAGGTCGACCCGTATTGACTTTACACACCGGACTTTTGCTGAAAAGGGGGGGGGGGGTCGCTTGGAACACGCGTATGCGTACCCTAAATAACACTGAGTGGGGGGGGGGGGGGCGGGCTAACACGACTAGAGGGTAGCGTAAGTTGGCCGTGTGGATGCCCTCACTTACACCAGGAGTATTTATGACCTTTCACGAGCCATTTATACACAGAGTTTGGTCAACTTGGTTTCACTGGGTCTCTTGTGTTGTGCTTGCCCAACAAAGCAGTAGTCGCCATACTGTGTCCACCCCGAACCGGGTTGGCCAAACACTGTGTATAGATGTCTCTGCGTAAGTTACGCTGGTCAGTGGAAGGTCATGTGAACTTAAAGTAGATATTCATTGATTTAAAAAACTAACTTTATTTCATTATTGCAAAGTTGAAACTTTGATTCGACAAGGTTATCACAATTCAATGCTTGGAAACATTCGAAGTAATGATTATTATAAATTATAAAACGCTTAAATACAGCCCCGGCATAGCACCTGAATAGCTCTCCGAACGCTGATGAGATGTGTGAGATCACAGTATGGACATGACTTGCACAAGCAGACGATGTCCCATGACATCTCACACATTTTCAGTGCCTGTGTTTTCATCTTATCTCGAGTTTTTTCTCTTACTTCACTACTGTCAGGCTAAATGTATAATCTATTGCCTCACTCTAACCCCCGCGCATGGTTTTATTTTGATGACAAATGCAGCGATACAAAAATAAAGGAATCTGTCGCTTGTAAACAATATAAGACGCCATTGAATATTCAGCTGCACACACCGCGGTATGTTCGGCGTTTCAAGAGGGAACAAATGCCGTCCTTAATATCATTCCGGGGGTTTTCAATTCGAAAGTCTGGTTTCTTTGATTGTTAATTAACCCCTATCCTGTGTGTTTACAAGCAAAAGATTTTAGTTATCGGAATCGGGTCATATCCCCTTTTGAATGGTTTGACATGCCATCACATTTATATACACTAATAAACTCATTATAATTTGACAACTAAAAACTTTGCAATTATGTTCATTCTTTATGGAGTGTTGCTTGTGCATTTTCGAGAAAGTCGATTTTTGCACTCTCGCAAACAATGCCTCATGTTCATTCAAGCGTGAATACCTACCACACGAAAAAGATACCAAATGATTTGGGATAAAACACTCTTCCATAAAATGTATATCAATTTACTGTTCATAGACGATTGTTTAAATAATTAGCAATTTTCTAGGTGTAAACTTTTTTTTTGACTCACACGGTATAACTAACAAAACAAAAAAGGCATATATGTATATTCATACTTATTACAAAACAATCTTGCAGACAGACTCAGCCATACTCACTCACTCACACACAATGCAATGCACTATAAAGGCAGAGAGAGAGAGAGAGACAGAGAGTAGGATATTAACAAGAAAAAGGAAGAAGAGGAAGCACATGAAAAATGCGAAACATGAGATTAAAACTTATAGTCCTTCCCAGTTATACAAATTAATAAATAGTTCCCTATTGCACAAAACTTTGAATCTAGACAAAGTTGAACTTGATCTTATTTCCTCGTTTTCCCACATTCCCACATTTATAAATGATTTCAGTGCATGGGTTGTAAGTACAGGGGGTTTGTGTAATGACATTTGTGTTATGTGAATGAACAGATGAATTACTTATAAAATGTGCGGAAAATTACCAGTATGGAAATGATAGGTTGAAATAATCTAGATTAGCTGATCCTTTGTGCCCATTAAGGGCAACTTCAGGGCTCATGTGATCTTCTGTTATGCCTATACCGTACTTCATTGTAATGTTCATAGTGGGTTTTCTCCACCAAATGAATAATATTATTGAAATGCCTAAAAACAATGGCCAAAGTCTAATATCATGCTTAGTTTTTGAGTTGCCTGCCACTATACCACACACACTAAGCACACGTTGTTTATTCGAAAGAGTTTATCATCATACGCAATATTTCAGAGTGTGTTTTTTGTCTTGTAGCGGTCACCCCTAAATTATATTAATCCCCGAAAAAAAAGTAAATTATAATCAGGTGGCACAGTACCTTAAACTATTACTCCACTCCAGGTTTAGAACTTCTGTCCGTTCTAGAGGTGTGTGATGCTCTTGAGGATCTAAATGGGTAGCTTGCTACGTATACTTTGACAAATTTGTTGTAACTAGTCGTGCGCATGCTCTATGCCTTAAGCTTGGAGCTGACTTCGTATCACTTGCGCGTCTTCGGGTTACACGAAATTTTGTGAATAATCAAGCGGTACTTCCCGAACGACCGTGTTTAATGTTTGTGAAAACCCCTGTCACTCCATGATTCACATTCAATGTACAGTATACTTCCTCGTTTACTAGCTTGGCCGGGGCACCGGATATCTTGTTATTCGAGTTTTGTATACCACTGCATACATACCACAATATCAATCAGTACGTTTAGAACCATTAAAGGTACTATGTCCCATTTGCAGGCCCAAAAAATGAAAAGATTAGATTCCAACGGCATTTGAAAGATAATACTAATTTAGACCCCCCCCCCCAAAAAAAAGGGGGGGGCTTGAAAATGTCTTTAAGTGGGAAAATAACGACTATTGGTTGTTGAATCGACTTAAAGGCCCGGTCACACAGAGAGGACGCATGGGGAACGCACGGCCAGCGCATGGGAAATTTGCAATTTTGGCCAGTGCGTTGTCGTGCGCCCAACTTTTGTCGAAGCTCCAGCGAGCTGACACCAAATGCATAGCGTGTTGCTAGCGCGCTGAGCGAATACAGAGCGCATACAGTGCGCATACAGACCGTACACAGAGCGCACATGATAACAACTTCCACGAATGCACAACGTGTTGCTAGCGCGCTGGACGAATGGTCCACGCATGCACCGCCTTAAAGTGACCGCGCCTTAAAGGCCCGGTCACACAGAGGGGACGCATGGGGGACGCACGGCCAGCGCATTGGAAATTTGCAATTTTGGCCAGTGCGTTGTCGTTCGCTAGGCGTGCGTCATCATTCGTTACTCGTGCGTCGAGCACTCTGGACCAACGCTGGACCAGCGCTATGCATTCGTCGTCATTCGCTGCATGTGTGCGTCGGAATTTTTTAAGCATGCTCAAAAGTGTGCGCAGAGCTCGACGCATGAATGTACACGCCAAAGGCACACCAGACATGCGTGGAGCGCGCTAGACCAGCGCCAGACATTCGTGGAGCGCGCTAGACCAGCGCCAGACATACGCGGAGCACACGCCCTGTATACGCACAGCGCGCTAGCTACACGCCGTGCATTTTGTGTCAGCTCGCTAGCTTTTCCAAAATTATGACAAAAGTTAGGCACACGGCCTTTTCCGATTTCCAATGCGCTGGCCGTGCGTCGTAGAACGCGGTGCATGCGTGGACCATTCGTCCAGCGCGCTAGCAACACGCTGTGCATTCGTGGAAGTTGTTATCATGTGCGCTCTGTGTACGGTCTGTATGCGCACTGTATGCGCCCTGTATGCGCCCTGTATGCGCTCAGCGCGCTAGCAACACGCTATGCATTTGGTGTCGGCTCGCTGTAGCTTCGACAAAAGTTGGGCGCACGACAACGCACTGGCCAAAATTGCAAATTTTCAATGCGCTGGCCGTGCGTTCCCCATGCGTCCCCTCTGTGTGACCGGGCCATAAGAGCAACAGAGCCAGTAAGTAATAGTTTGATTTTCAGACCATTGTACCGACTGGTCGTACGTTTTATGCTGCGCAAACATTCAATCAGTTTAATGTTGGCCATTACAAGAAGTGGGTTATTGATGTAGACAAATGCTCATGTACCCTTTACAGCTCATTAATTTATGTATGCTATTACCAAAGAAGGAAATAAGCCAGTCAGTCAGTCAATAGTGTATGATAGTGAAGTCTAGCAAGTAAACGGGTCTCCTTGCATAATTTGAATATAAGGACACTGCTAACGTTTAAATTTCACAGATAAGACGTACATGACATATACCGTACATGTACTCATAATTCCTGCAAAGTTCTACAGAATTTGATGTTGGCTGCAAAAGGGACATAGTACCTTTAAAGAGACTTATTTTAGTAAGAGAAGGGTGTGAAAAAAAGTATTCAATCAAAATACAGTTTCTTCATTATTACGCACTTCGTCAAATATTTAAATGCAAATACAAGTCCCAATTGGAAAGTTGTAATATGGAAGTAATATATATATTTCATGCTTGTTGAAAGATGAAAAAAGGATGTAGACATAAGAGAAAAGGACGATCATTTGAATATATTATGTAATAGATGGCATGCAGATGGTATTTTATTCGATAATAAATATATGCAATATTATTTTAGGGTTATGTTTCGCTGTACAATGCATACAACAGTTCGGTACTTTTTGTACAGACTTTTAAATAGGATACTATATTTGAATAAAGATCTTGTGAAAAATATAAAAAAATTCTAAATAAGAACTGTTCCCTTTGTGGAAGAGAAGAAGAAAATGCAGGTGCACGTATTTTTACTCATGTAACGTGACCAAATTGATTTGGAGTCGTTTGACTGACTGGTAAAACATTGTAACACGCTGTAGAATAAAAGTGTCTTCAATACGTGTTTTGATTGGTTTCACTGAGAAACGAAATGATGCTTTAAACTGTGTAATAATATGGACTAAACAACAATTATATTTTTGTTCGAATACAAAAATCTAAACCGTCCTTCCAGACAATAAAACAACATATCAGGAATAGTTAAATAAATGCGAGGCAGGTTAGTATAATTGCTAACAAAACTGACAAATTTGATAACAAATGGTTAAATTTTGAGAGGATTTTGATAGTATTATTTAATTAAGTTTCCCAAATTATTTTCAGTCACGATGATGCATTGTTTTTTGAAAAATATAAGTGTATGATTTTATATATATGTGTGTGTGAATATATATGTGAAGGTAAACCATGCGATAATAATAATTGAGAATTCAAATATAAAGATATAACAAGGTGAAAGCATGCAAGCAAGACAATTACACATTGAAAAAACAAAAATACGAAAGGGTGAATTATGCATGCGATGCAATTTAACGTCGAGTACATGCATGCACGACAATTCAACATCGAGTACGTTCAGCTTGATTAAGAATTTTAAAAAAAGAAAAAGAAAAGGTGAAAGCATGCAAGAGAATTCAACAACGAGTACGTTCGGCTTAAATGAGAATCAAAAAAAGAAAAAGAAAGAGTGAATGCATGCAAGACAATTCAACATCGAGTAAGTTCAGCTTGATTAAGAATTTAAAAAAATAAAAATAAAAGGTTAAAGCGTACAAGAGAATTCAACAACGAGTACGTTCGGCTTAATTAAGAATATAAATTTTAGAAAACAAGAAAGGGTGAGAGCATGCAAAACGGTTTCACATAGTCTCAGAGTAGTTTTAACTGAGAAATTACATAGGAAATGATGAAAGCATGTTAGAGAATTTAACATTAAACAGCGTAATTTGATAATTTGAGAGGGTCGTTATTCATAATACGAAATGAGGGTCGTTATTCTTAAAACGAGGTGAGAGTCGCTAATCATAATACGAAATGAGGGTCGCTATTCATAATAAGGGTAGAGGGTCGCTATCAGGCGCGTACACAGGGGGTGTATGGGGGGGGTTAACCCCCCCATTGGTATTTTTATGTGTGTAAACCCCCCCCCCCCCCGCTTATTCAGTGGCTGGCTGAGTCGTTGCGAAATTTTCGGCCTGATTTATAAATGTTAACCCCCCCCCCCCCTCCCCCTTGAAAAAATCCTATACGCGCCTGGTCGCTATTCATAATACGAAACGAAGGGCCGCTATTCATAAAACGAGAAGAGGGTGCTGTTCATAAAAATTAAATAGGCCTAAGCAATAAACAAAATGCTAAGAGTAATAACAAAGGGAAATATTGGATGGGGGACACTTGTTTGACATGCCCGAGTAACAACATGGATGTTGTTTGCATTGATGACTCTCGGTGTAGAATTCCAAGTCATGATACAAACCCTATCCATGTTATGCAGGTGAAGAGAGGTATATTGGTAAAGTTTCTTGCCTCTCAGTTGAGAGGTCCCCGGTTCACACATTTTGGGGTCTAAAATTACCTTCATAACAATGTTAGGTCCTAAAAGGGCACTAGAGATGTCATAAATAAGAATAAGAGCAATAACCATGCACACTGAAGGCATTTGCGGTCTGAAACAAGAACTCAAACTAGTTGAGTTCTTGTTTCAGACCGCAAATGGGGAAATTACTGTCGAACAACTACCTCATGTATAGTACAGGAAATAAGATCCTTTATTAGACCCACCTAATGATCATTGGCTCTTATGATTCGGTTCTGTTAAATAAGTTTTTTGAATGAGGAAGGCCCCTCTTAATACAAGGCCCCTAAGCCAGTTCGTATATAAAATCTGCGCATCGCCAGAATACAGTTCATTTAGAAATACACAGGTAGAAGAATTTTTCTCTGGAATACAAACATAACGGTATTAGTCTTATTCATGAAACCCCTCCATTATTCTGGCATTAGTTGTTCTAAAATGCTCAAAGTGTGATTTCTCCATATTTAAAAGATCTGTGGATAGTTGAAGTTGTTATATGAACCCATTCTATGGAATTCCCTGAGCAATGAAAAATAAAATCTTGTCCCTCATTTGCCACTTTTAAAAAGAAATTAGTCAAAATCTCTTGAGATTTGAAAGATTAAAAAACACAAATTATATTTAATAATTTGACCAAATATGTATCATCTGATAAAAACCTTCAATTGAAAAAATGTTAAGTTCGAGTCTGAATTAATGAACCTATTTAATATACATTTGAAAGTTGGATATTACACTGAACCTGTTTGCCGCAATAAGACATGAAAGTGTGATCATAGAAACTAATTACATTCTAAATTTTTTTTACAAATATTTCCATTGAAACAATTTTTTCTTGAGTTAACAGGGCCTCCTTGTAAAGCAGACCTTGTGGCAATGAATGGAGCTACCATGTGTTTTTTAAAGAAGACTGAATAAATAACACACTTTATGTTGTCATACCACTCACTGAAAAGAAATGATCAGATAATGAGATAGATAAGTCATTTTATGCTATCCCGAATAAATGGATTTCTTGTTACAGGATGCTCAATAATGGAGTGGAAAACACACAGTACTTGGCAATCCTCACAGGTATGAGCAATATTAGTCCATGGGCCAAATATTGAAATGGTACCCACCCCTTTAGACACAGTCTAATGTGCTTGTTTACCCCCCAACGTTGGTGATGGGTCAGGCATAGTGAGGCATAGTGTTTCCTCTTTAAATTTGATTTTTATTTTAAAATCTATATTCTAATGTTTCCCCTTCCCTCTTGATAATATTTCAGCAACGAATACTACAAACATTTGTGTGTAGGAGAAAGAGAAAGATAGAGAAAAGGGGGAAGGGGGGGGGGAGGAAAGGAAAAAAGAAAATATTGCTGTTATTGAATTTAACTGACAAGATTTATTCATGAAAATTCATAATCACAGCTTAAAGCTGAAACACCTTGAATTAAAAGGCCGGCTGTACTAGTTTGGCCGGGAGGGATTAGACCACACAGCGTGGTCAATGACAGGTGGCTATCTCATCAACTCGGCTCTCAATTAACATAAGAAAAAGAGGATCATGGGGGACCAATGGTCACCGATTAGGCATTGTTTTCATAGAGGGAGCAAGTATCTACAAGTAGGAGAATGGTGATTTAAAACTAAAACTGCAACATATAAAATACATGAAAGATATACAATGTAAAATAGGCAAATATGAAATCAAGATATATATATATATATATGCAGTCACCTAGAAGAGGAAGGGGCTCTTTTTAAATGGGGGCACTTATCAGAAAGGAAAAGGGGCACATGTGAAAATATAAGGTGCGCTTATCCAAGTTTAAAAAGGGGGTAGTTATTAAAGGGGGAAGGGGCACTTTTCGCACCTGAAAAGGGACACTTGTATATGAGAGTTGAAGATGGACACTTCTTGCAAAGGAAAATGGGGACTTGTCGAAAAAAAGGGGCACTTGTCAAAATAAAAGGGGCACTTATAAGAGGTGAAAAGGGGAGCTTTTACAAATTAATTGGGGCGCTTGTCAAAGTAAAATGGGCACTTATTCTATGTAAAAAGGGGCACATTTCAGGTATTTGAATAAGTGGGACACCTTGCCCTCTCCTACCCCCCCCCCCCCCCCCCCCTCAGAGAGGTCCGCCTCTGATTGTGGCGCTCTCCCACATAAAGATGGATACCAGAAGCACTGTTTTGCTCGATCTGTTCGCGGAGGAGGAACAGGCCTTGATCCAACAGCATAGCTAGGATTTTATTTAGGGGGCGAATCACTTACAGAGAGCGCGAAACGCTTCCTAGGAAGGCTGGTGCAGGGGTTGGGGAGGCTCCCCTATACGATTCATTGTTATGCAAGATTTCGATTTTTTGTTGTTGCTGAGTTTTTAAAGATATCTTCAAGAACGAGCATCATGCACGTGATACATATATTGACGTTTAAATCTACCAATCAACTTTCATCATAAGATTTCCATAGTTGATAGCGGGAAATATGTTAGTCATTATTTGCCACATCATTATGACTTATTTCTTGTATATTTCTGGTATGACATACTCTTCTCAGCTGCTCAAAGTAGAATCCGTCTGGACCGATCTGTGACATTGAAAAGGTTTTATTAATTGCACTTCGCAGCCAGATGGCTGAATTAAACAATTTTGACGAACAGAACTTTTCTAGAAGGCCGCTTTACAACACAAAATACCCGTAGATTGAGCTCGATAGTGATTTTATGTTATGGCGAGCTTGACGAAAGGCAAACTGCGCTGGGCTAGGCTGATGGCTATATAGAATTCAACGCTAATTTTACAATCACACTTTTAAATAAAGGATAATATATGAAGCATATCTGTTGTATATTCTTTTAAACACAGTTGTCATGTTTCTTTGTCTGCTCCTTTTTCTTCCTACGTCCTCTTACCTTTTTCTCTTCTCTCTCTCTCTCTCTCTTTTGGCCGGGGGGGGGGGGGGGAGGGGAGGGGAGGGGCGCTGTTTAATACACTAAAATTCCTCTAAAGTTCCGGTTGTAAGCTAGCTCTAGGGGGGTCGAGGTCAAAGTAACATGGGGCACTTCCATATTGCACGTACGTACCTAGCTGAAAAGGGCCACTCATCACGCAGAGATGAAAAAGCTCTTGTGAGAATGGAAATGGGACATCTTAATTAAAGGAAATAGCCACACCTATCGGATTTTAATTTGGGCATTATAGATATTATATATATATATATATATATATATCAAAATGAATAAAAAAGTAAAAAAGAAGCATTTTGAAAAGGGGTTGGGGCAAATGGAAAAGGGACACACATATATTAGGAAACGCGGGCACGACCGAGTCATATATATTTTTTTTTTAAGGCAAGATATCAGAGGACTGTGATCAGGGGAATTTCTATTAGGCTCGCACCTGAAAAGAGGCATGCATGCTATCCATTCACCATAGATGAAAAGGGGCGCTTACGGACGTACCAGAGGTGGTAAGTGAAATTTCTCGATCGTACCTGGAAAGGGGCACTTATGAGAATGGAAAAGGGATATTTATTGCAAAAGAAAAGGGGCACGCATGCAGTTGTCGAAGGAAAAGGGGGACCTAATTATCAGATCGATTTTAGGGGCATTCATCAGAGGTGAAAATTAGGGACATTTATGAGAAAGTAAAGCTAGGGATACTATGAGAAAAAAGATGTGCACTTATTAGAAGGGGAAGGGCCGGCAGTTCTTACAAAAGAAAAGGGGCACATTTTCTATGTAAAATTAAGGGGCACTTTAATTCAGGGGGCACCTGAAAAAGTGGAGAGGTACTGTGCCCCCCCCCCCCCCCCCCCCCCCCCTCCCGGAGCGCCGCGGCGCGCCGCCTCTTGCGAAAAATTCATATCGACAATTAATGAACCTTTGACCTAAAGCTACCGTATCGATATTGGGCTAGCTGGCCTAGCTGGTGCGCTGGCCATGGCCTGGCAAAAATTACGTGTCATCTTGATTCTTGCTGCAGATCAGATAGTGTAGGCGAAATGGATCCTTGTTTTCAACCTGCTTCTTCAACTTTTGATCTTTTCCACTCTGTTACCAGTTCGATCGTAATGTAAAGAAGGTAAGTCTTGACATTTCTATGAATTTGAACGAATGTTGCTGCAGTAGGTCTACAACTAAAAGTAAAATTTTTGAGTTATCATTTCAATGTCATTTTAAACTTCGCGTTATTAGTAATGTTGCGGCTGTGCACAAACTGCTGTGTTTGCGTATATATTTGCTATGCAAACGGCGACCCTGTATGGGTGCGCATCGCCAGATTCGAGTTTGCAACCTCATTGAGTAGATCTAGTCTAGATTCTAATTGAAATTCGGCTGCATAAGGCCGATCGTTTACCACTCCTTCATTGCATAAATGATAAGGTCTAAAACTAACTGTAAACGGTATTGTTGTTTTGGTTTTTATGGCATTTTCCATCATGGTTGGATGATTTTTCGCCAGGCAATGTGAATGTGTGAGAGAGAGGTCCTATTAGTAATACTGAGTATTAGGGTGTCTGATCGCGCACCCGATGTTGTGTGCTAAAATACTTTCCATAGAGATTGCACACATCCCTATGCAGTCTACGTGCATTGCGCGACCATGAAAATTGGTTAATGATTTTATGAAAAAAATTGAAATTCAAACCTTTGAGGCTTGTGATCCTGAAGGTGAAACTCAATAAATGAGGTGTCATATGAAAGAGCAGGTTTTTCTCCATATTCCCCAAGGGGGCGCACCCCCGAAATTCAAAAAATATCTTGGTCAAAACAGCGATTTAAATGTTGTTTGCATCCTAGGTCCAAAATTTGCCACTTTCCTGAGCTGCGCCCCCTGGGCTTATGTCCGGCTAGACGTAAGGAAAATATGTAGGGTAGAGTGCCCAGTATTCGGTCACTTAAGGGGAAATCACTAATATTTTGAATTCTTACCTCTTTTATTTGGCAATCTACCCATCAAAAGAAAAGAAATTTATTCCTCTGACAGGATTTTATAGTCACTTAAA
This sequence comes from Strongylocentrotus purpuratus, assembly GCF_000002235.5. Classification (NCBI taxonomy): domain Eukaryota; kingdom Metazoa; phylum Echinodermata; class Echinoidea; order Camarodonta; family Strongylocentrotidae; genus Strongylocentrotus; species Strongylocentrotus purpuratus. The sequence goes on along the minus strand of NW_022145607.1, from coordinate 37,181,270 downwards.
ATATAGAATAATGATAAGCAAAATACTTCCGAAAGAAGACGGAGCATTTTTCTGCCCAAAATTCGGTCGCGCCGATTAGAATTCGGTCACGCGATTTGTGCGTGGTATCTCCGTTGCGAAGGAGCGTAGCGTATTTGCGCACTATTTTCACACAATTGCGCGATAAAGCACTGAATGTCAATGCGTTGACCGAATACTGGCCGAGCGATACCGCATGGCAAGGGTATCGTATAAATACCTCTTGCACATCGGCAAGTGCGTCATTTGCAAATTCGCTGCGATGGAGCAAACACGGAAGTGATTCTCTTCACACACATACTAAATTCATTGTGACAGTACACGTAGTTGTTTCGCAATAGACTTCTACATATGGCTATGCATGTTAGCGCATGTGCTAAGAGAACACGGAAGTGCGGAAAGTTGTGCGACACTGACCAATTTCGAGCGAAGTTGGAGATCATTCCGGGGCCCTAAATCTGATTTAATTTTGAGAGTTAAGAAAAATTGTTCAGCTGCCTGATTTGTGCAAGTTTCGTGGCTCATAAATTATTTTTTAAATTGTTACAGCTGTTGAAACGGTTGCTGACCGAAAACTGGGAATTGACCGAATACTGGGCGCGCTACCCTATGCACTTATTTTTTCGCTAGCCCCAAGAGATCACTCGCCCCAACAGTTTAAAAATACTCTTCCCACATTTTTGGAATCAGCTAATTAGGGAGGTGTGAGCTCCGCTCAGTCCAAACCATGGTTACATCGCGTAACATCTGCGCGAATAGTGAATGAAAGTATGGATAGCTGTTCGCGCCATAAACCCGGGAAGTGAATACACATTATAGTCAATGGCAATATCGCGGAGACAACACACGTTGTCTCTGCGATATTGCCATTGACTACAACGTGTATTCACTTCCGGGTTCTATGGCGCAAACGTACTAGTCAATGGCACATATCGCGGAGACAGCGTGGCTCAAGCTGCAAGTCTCGCATTGGTTTAGCAACATGCGTACGATATGCATACGCTTGCATATCGCGCGATACAGCTGTTTGTCTGAATTTAGCAAAACAACAACACTCTGCGTGGACGTCTTTTTCGTCGATTTTGACCAAAATGATATGAATATACCAGCGTTTTGGAGGGGCTGTATCTTTTGATAGAAACATCGGTGAGACTTGAAATTTGAAATGTATTATTCTGATTACATTTTTTATTCAAATAACAAACAAAAATGGTGAAAAACGATCCCAAATTGAAAATTGAAAAATCGTTCAGACACCCTAGTCCTATCTTTGTATTTTTGTTCTGTTGGATCAACGATAGCCAGTGGTTTTGTGTTTATGAAATTGCTAATGTTAGTAAATTTTATTAGTTATTTTCTGTAGTGTTATGTAGCTATTTGTTTTAAAGAATAAATAAGGAAGGAAAGGATGAAGTGGTTGAATATTATTTGTGTTCAGTTCAATATGTTCAGAGGTTAGTGCGAGTTGGCTCAGTCGGTAAAGCGTCTGCCTATCGAATCAAAGATCTAGGCCTAGACCTAGTGAGATATATAATTAGAAAACGTACTTACGTTTCTTCGTTAAAATCTGACGCTTTAAATTTTTAGTCAATCTTTGGTTGGTCTTGGCTCCGGTTCTGATCATCGCACACACAAAATTGAAGAACCATACAACGTGGAATTTCCCCACGTGTCGATTGATACCATATTCATGATGTACCGGTAAGCGCTAAAAATATCAGCACTATAGTGATTTGAATAGAGCCTTGTTGTTGCACTCAAAATTGATTGTGAATAAAGAGTGCGGAGTCAAATCAATGCACCATGAATGCGCGGATAGTCACGTACCTACTCTTTGTATTATGAAACCAGCGATTTATACCGAGGAAAGCCAGAAGTGTACATGTACATGTATCATCTATACTCAGCAACAATGGTTGCAATTTTAGTACCACCTGACATGTCACGCCCTTACCTCTTCTATAACCTTCGATCCTAAAACAAAACGTGAATTATCTGAAGACATAAAAATTTGAATAATAATAACAAGTCTAGTAGTATGATGTTAATAAATAGTTGGTACTAGAATGAGGATCGTCCACATGAACCAGGATATCCTCGTAAACGCTGAATCACTTCCTAAAATAAAAGCATACTTGCCAACTGTTCAGATTAAAGAGGAACATTCCTCTTTTTGGGAGAAGATAATTATCATTTTAATGCAGGTGTTCCTCTTCCTGTACAAATTTGTCTGTAGTATTGAATAGGAGAGTTAGGATTGTTCCTCTTTTTTTTGAAAATAGCATAATTTGTACAGATTTCTGATTTTCAAATGTTGGCATGTATGTAAAAGGATCGTCCCGGCGAAAATTTCATACTTAAAATGAGCTGTAAAGGGTACATGAGTATTTGTTCACATCAACAACCCGCTTCTTGTAATGGCCAATATTAGGCTGATTGAATCTCTGTGCAGTACAAAATGTACGACCATTCGTTACAAGGGTCTGAAAATCAGACTATTTAATTAAACTAGCATGCTCGCTAAATACGATTAGACAACTAACGGTCATCATTTTCCCACAGAAAGACATTTCAAGCCCTTCTGTTTTGAGGGAAGTTCTAAATTAGTATTATCTTTCAAATACCATTGAAATTTTAACCTTTTCATTTTATGGACTGCAAATGGGACATGACATCTGTAGTATAAATTATAAAATTCATATTTTTACCAATAAATCATATTCACTCTTCATATTTAAACATTGCGTTTGGAATAATAATAGCACAACAAACTTAGGCATTCCCGAACAATCATAAAAATTGCTGATTAGTGCTAAACGGATTTCTAAAACCTATTTTTTTTAAATTTTCACCAAAACTTTTTTTCTTTTTCTCTTACTATCATCCCTGATACATGTAGCTGCTTCTGTAAGAAAGTAAGTCTTAACCCTTTAATACTGAATTTTCTTATTCCAATAGGCATAACTACAGGGGCCACCCTGTTTCCCATATGCGATGCGTTACCTTTCTTGTTTATAGTAGGTCTGAGCATTCTCAATAAATGAAATATCAATAAACTTTTTTCACTTTTTCTCTCTCTTGATTTCTCTCTTTCTGATTTGTAGGCCATCGAATTGACCATTATGTGCGCCTAACTTTGCTCTAGTCACCATGGCCCTGGTGGCTGTGGGGCTGTGAGCGGCAGCCCTGAAGGTCGACTAGAGAATCAGACCAAGGCTCTTGAATCTCCTTGATCAGACAGGAGTTCACAGACCAGGTGGGATCTGTCTGCTGTCTATAGATGAAATCATCCTGTAGCAGGTCAGTGTGAAGATTCTTCAAGTCTGAACATCAGCATTGGTTCATCTGCTTCCAAGGAAGCATTCTTCTGTGGTGTGAGACAACCTCTTTTAGCCACATCTTAGTGAAAGGGAGAGCTAGAAGTAGAAGTCTACAACAAAGTGTAGTCTGAGTAGTCAACGACTGGATCGGCTGAAGGATTTCTTGAAAAGGTCCTGATTTGATACCGTTGTACCTTCATGGTCACCTACCCTTCCTTCCTTTGAACAGTATCACAAGCAAGACTGAGACAAGTGCTCTTGTATTCCGGAATATACCCACCAAGGATGATGGAGCCGCTCTTGGGTTGGGAGTGCACTCCCCGTTGTCGCTCCCAGGAGCATGGCCGGGACATGGCTGCTGTTATTACCTGCGGGACCACCCATCAGATCAAGACCTACATCCTCTCCCACTGCCTCAACCCCTTCTTTGTATCGGACTTCAATGGAAGGAACCTGCTCCACGTAGCAGCCTCCTGTGGGAAGGTGGAGATCGTAGAGTGGCTGCTGGCCAAAGGAGCAGACTGTCGTGTAAGGGACAAGGAGTCTGGTTGGACACCGCTGCATAGGAGTCTCTTCTTTGGACAGATCTCATGTGCCATCAGTCTGATACGGGTGAGTGGGTTTTTTATCTAGAACTGGACAGCCACTTTTTTTTCAGTTGAAGCGTACAACTTTGAAGAAAGCATCATTTCAGCTTACCGGTATGTTGATTTTATCATGCTTTAAAAAAAAAAAATCATATCTTTGACAGACATCATCGTCCGACAAAATAAAGCCCCACTGCACTACTTATAGCTACTTGCGCCCTCTATAATAAACAGTGCCTAATCGGTGCCTGTTGGTCCCCTATGATCCCCCTTTTCTTATGTTAATTGGGAGCTGATTTGATGAGATAACCACCTGTCAGTGACCTTGCAGGGAGGTCTTATCCCCCCTGGCCAAACTAGTACAGACAGGCTTGAAGAAAAAATTTAACATGATATTTATAACACTGCAATCTCTTTTGTCTCTTTTGTCTCAGCATGGAGCATCCTTGAAGCGATATGACAAGGATGAGCTGACTCCAATGGAGTTGCTGATGAAGGACAAGCCAGCCTATGTGACCTTTGACCCTGTGGATCCTACTCAGGCCTACTCGTGGGGAACCAACTCTAACTTTAACTTGGGACATGGCAGGCAGCGCAGCAGAGACCAGCCTGAGTTGGTCGACTCTCTAGCTGCAGGCAACCACAGTATCAAACAGGCAAGGGTTTATCTCAATTTCTTCTATTTCTTCTCTTCAGTTTGATTTATTCTTTTCTGTTTGAATCGTCTCGTAATAAACCAGTTTACGGCTAGGGGCCCCATTTTAATTGGCGAGTAAACAAAGCCAATGACCTAGAGGTCATGTATTAATGCGTAAATTAAGATTGCGCCAATGCAAATTATGATGACATCACTGCCTACGCGCTGCATTGTGCGCGCACATCATCATTTGCATGGGCGCAATCTTAATGTACGCACAAATAAAACAAAGCCAATTAAAATGGCGCCCATGTCTGCGCATGCGCACTGATGTAACCATAAACTGGTGTATTGATGCCCGCAGTGTCATGAATTTGAATTATTTCTTTATCTATTGGAGAGCACTCAGGTTCAAATTATAGAATACTTTTTTCCTTATTCTTTATAGACAAATATTGATAGATACTTATGTTTTTTTTCAAAACATTTATGTTATTACAGAGTCTATGGAATCAATAAATAGAATGTAAGACAGTGGAATATTGTAGTCTTGATGAAGTGATGTTACCCTGTAACACAGTAGTTTGTAGTGTGGTTTCATGAAAGTTAACATCATAAGGAGCCCATCTAGCAGATGCCTTGTTAATGTGCGAAACTGTTATTTTCGCTGAAGGAACTTCTCAAATAGTCTACAAAAGAAGGTTTACTTGCAGTTTTCAAATTTTTCATTGCTCTCTTTTGTAGTTTTCCACTTTCATCAGACCTGATAATTACCCAATTTCAATCGGTTTCCCAATTTATTTTCCAGAATTTTCCTATTTTCCCCAATTTTCTTACTCATAACTCATGAGATGCCACCCCCCCCCCCCTGAATCCTCTTCTGTTCTTTTTTTTTAACTCAAGGGGCGGGTGGTTGAGGGAAAAAATAAAAAATTGAGTGCTCACTATCACCCCTGTTTCATTGCCCTCTGCTCTCTCTCTCTCTCTCTTGACTCACCAGGTCGTAATGTGCAAGTTCCACACGCTCTTCTTGACCCATCAGGGACGAGTGCTGGCCTGTGGTCATGGGCAGGGTGGTAGGCTAGGTCTTGGAGACGAGACGACCTGTCTCAGACCTCAGCTCCTCAAGTCACTCGGGGCTAGGTGTAAGATGATGGCTGGAGCTCGGGACCATTCTGTCTTCCTCATGGACAGGTAGGTTCTTCGGATGGGAACTTAAAACCCCATTGCACTACTTATAATAGTTACTTGCGCCCTCTATATAGCAAACAATGCCTAATCGGTGCCTGTTGGTCACCCATGGTCCCCTTTTTCTAGTGCAGACGGGCTTTAAGTTTTCACCGATGCACAGAATGTACTTGATTGTAAATGGCCTTTTCTATGTCAATTTTTATTTTGAACAATACCTCGCACAAGTTTCAACATTTTGAAAGGCTAAAAAGAATACCCAAAACAATTATTGGTGACAAATCAACTAGTTATTGTGATCATTAAAATTTGTGCAGTTGCCAAAGTCTCATGGAAAAAAAATCAGAAAACAAAGAGTTTTTTTTTTCCACAATAATTATCACAGGCTACTGAACATGTTTTTACATTCATGGTCATCTTAATTTTTGTCTGTGATGTTAACAATATGACAAAATTAACCTTCCTCCCCCCCCCCCCCCCCCTCCAAAAAAAAAAAAAAAAACTCACCTTTGTACAATGTATAGACTTGCCTTTGTTTAACCTGGGTTTTATCATCTTTCGACTGAAACAAAATCATGTTGGATTTTAAAACTGATAAAAATGAGCATGAAGTACTAACTACAACTGACAAGACTTTATAGTTACTGTATCATTCTTCACTCTTAAAAAAAAAAAATCACCTTTGTACAATGTATAGACTTGCCTTTGTTTAACCTGGGTTTTATCATCTTTCGACTGAAACAAAATCATGTTGGATTTTAAAACTGATAAAAATGAGCATGAAGTACTAACTACAACTGACAAGACTTTATAGTTACTGTATCATTCTTCACTCTTAAAAAAAAAAACTCACCTTTGTACAATGTATAGACTTGCCTTTGTTTAACCTGGGTTTTATCATCTTTCGACTGAAACAAAATCATGTTGGATTTTAAAACTGATAAAAATGAGCATGAAGTACTAACTACAACTGACAAGACTTTATAGTTACTGTATCATTCTTCACGCCTTCTTTATCAGTGGAAACGTGATGTCCTGCGGTGAGAACGCATATCTTCAGCTTGGTCACTCAACCATTGGTCAGAAGTGTTTGTTGCCCAAGACACTGGCCAGTAAAACCCTGAAGAACAAGGAGATCAGAGGAATAGCAGCTGGTCGCTTCCATACGGTCGTCTACACTAGGGAGGCTGTGTTCACGTTAGGCTTGAATGCCGGTCAGCTAGGTATGTATGAATAGCGATTGCCCATTGTCGGCATCCTTTGTCTTTTATTTTACAATTAAAATTTGTTTGGTTGGTAGTTTGGCAAGCACAAAGAGACGGCAACATTATTATTGTTATTACGTACGAGTTGCTTTCTTCACATTATGCCTTGTTAAAATATACATGTTTATACATCAGTGAACTTTACCATATAAAATCCCTCCCTCATTCTAACATCATCATCATGTATTTAGTAGCATTAATATTGCACAAAGTAACCCTGTAAACCGATCATTGGATCGGGGGCCAATTGTTGGCCGATCAGGTGAAATCGGAAAATAAATTCTGATCGCATTTTTTTCAATTTTCATTAAAATCCAAGATGGCTGCTTGATTCTCGCCTCTATTCTTAGAATAATATTATTAATTTCAAAATCATGAAAAGGCACTTAATATCAACAAACATGGTCTAGAACAACTCCAAATGATAAAATAATCCCAGCTATGCATGTTTTTTTAGTATTTGATAGCCCAAAACTTGAAATTTTGGCATTAAAAAAAATGAAACCAATAATTTTTGCTGATAATTTTTGCCGATAATTTTTGCCGATACCGATCTGCGAATCCGATCAAATCTCATCCTAACATCAGCAATATCAGGGATAAATTCTTCACCTGCATCACTGGGAAACTTGTAGTAATAGACAAAACATTACATTAAGTATATATCTCTCTCCTCCCTCTTTCCATCTCTCTCTCTCTCTCTTTCTCTCTTGTTATTTTAAAAGCTGACATACCCAGTAAGCCTGCCATAGACAAAGGATCAATATCAGGGATAAGTTCTTCAGGTGCATCACTGGGAAACTCGTAGTAGCAGAGCAGACATTACATAAAGTACACATCGAGAAATCAAAAGTCATTTTTATCTTTCCGTGCAGGTCACAATAAGGGTGAGAAGTGCATCGGAAGCCTTCACCAAGTAACGTCCCTCTCTCATCCTAACATCATCATCAAGGACGTGGTGACCAGTGATGCGGCGACGGTCTGCTTGACCAAAGATGGTGACATCTACGTCCTCCAAGAATACCAATGCAGGAAGGTCGCATCAAAGTAAGATAGACCAGGGACCTGTTTCACAAAGCCTTTTTTCAATGACAGAAGACAAAAATTTGTGACAAATCTGTTGATAACCAATCAGAAGCAAGGATTTCAGTAGCTTATAACAAAGACTGTCATTTGTCACTGATGAAAAATTTTGTGAAACAAGGCCCATCTTTATTGTCTAAGATGAATCGGAGATGAATTTTATTTTTGTGAATTTTTATTTCATTGACTTGGTATATCTTGATTTAGCTTGAGTTTAAATGAATTAAATTCTCGCTATCTCCAATACCCCCCAAATGCCAGGATGTGTGACTCTTGGATGTAATTTCAAGCTACTTACGGGACTTACATACTTCTGGGGGGTATTTCATAAGGCCTTTTTTCAATGACAAAAATCAGTGACAAATCCACTGATAACAATTCAGAAGCAAGGATTTCAGTAGCTTATAACAAAAACTGTCATTTGTCACTGATGACAAGTTTTGTGAAACACTCCCTCTGGAGTACCGTCCATAAGCATGCGGCACGTTCACGTTTCAAGAATTATGCATGTGCAATATATACATGTATGTATCTGAAAGCTTTTTCTAGATGCCTCTCTTGATGGCTGCTACTGGCTTCCATGATTGTTCGAGAAGAAATACTTTGGGAATCTCAATACATGTCCATCATTTTGTAATTGTTCTTTTTCAAAATGCTGCTAACAGAATCACGTTCGTGCAGTGCTATCAAACTTGTCTCGCCTTCCGAGTAACTTTTGCCAAGGTGTGCACTGTGTTCGGTTAGTTGGGAACTTACCCAAGTCACATCTTTAATCCAGGGATATCTCTAAAAGTTTTGTTGTTTATTTTCGTGCAACCAGTATAGACAGATTCACAGTACCGAAGAATATTCCGACTGACAATTCAGTATAACAAATAGAAAATTGCGTACGATATACTAAAAAAGAGAAAAAAGGAAGACGAAGTGAAAGGTAGCACCATCCAAGTATTGCAATGCGTATTACAGGCAGCTAGCTCAGTGAGTATCGGCCGGCGGGCACTACCGCACCGCACCGCACCGCGCCAAGTCCAGATCAGCACAGTACAGCCGCATGAAACAGACAGGAAGCAACTTAGTCACCAAGCTATGCCAGAGTGCATTTGAAATGGGGGTATTGGCGATAGCAAGTATTGTAGTATACTAAATGGAGTGGAATTAAAGAATGGCAAAATATATCTGATACCTTCTTGAGAGTTGTGTTATTCTTTTTTTTCTTTTTTTTATTGTTTAATATTCTAATGTATTTCTCAAAGTATAAAAATTCCATGTTTGAATTTGGCTTAGCCAAAGCAGAACTAGCTAATAATAACATCGCAGAAAGAATTGTAGAATTTATTTCCAGTATGAAATCTAAACACAAAACCTCTCTTCATCTCTGTCTTTCAGTCACCTATCTGTTAAGCAGCTGGCAGTAATCGGTGGATGTCTCAACGCCGAGTTGGCTGAAAACGTTTTAGAGAAACAAGGAGGAGAAGAACTGCACCTCCTTGCTCTTCATTCAAACGGCAAGGTAAACTATAATATTATGAATGGCTGGGTGTGTAGCATCTGTTGGAAACCACAAGATCATTGACTCTGTGTTATAAAGTATATGAGTCAATGCCCTGGTACCTCAGAAAAGATGATATATGTATGTACATGTATATTGGTATATTTTTCACCACACATAATACTACACCATTTGGTCAGATTTCCTTACATGAAAATCCTGAGATGGCCTATGAAATCCGGAGTGCACTTTGTGCCCTTATTGGCAGAAATTGATATGGAGAAGAACAGTCAGACTAATGAGTTAATAAAGGGTATAGTTAGTAAGTGGCTTAAGGCAACACCCCCATTCCACACGGTTTATATAGTTGTCAGATATGACACAGCAAACATCCATTAATACAGTGGAAGCAGGCAGCTCTTATTAAACTCCTCAAAATAACAATTCTTTTACAGGGGGTAGGAGTTTGCTGCTACACATTTGCTTGAAAAAAATGGGTTTTGTGGCCTGACCTAAAGCTTTTTGGCTTGTACAATGTAGGTGTCGCGAGGAATAGGAGGGAGGGTGTTCCAGAGACGTGGAGCAACTGAAGAGAATGGTTAAGGTAAGGTTTGCAATTGGGTTTTAATTTAGGATTAGGGTTGAGATGTAGGTAAAATATTTGGTGCCGGTTGAAATGATGAATTCAACCGGTGTAGGATGTTGATCACGGTGCAATTGTCTCTAGACCATACAACAAACCTGAGACTCGCTGTAATATACCAAGCCATTGTTTGTCTTTAGGTTTCTAGCTGGAGTAGGAGTGATAATTCCTGGAGACGCTGCGTGTGGACCCACCGTCGTCAGCTCTCCGTCGCCCAGATAGCATTCAATGAGCAGAACATGGTCTTTGTTACCTCAGAAGGGGAAGGATTTCGTGCCAAATTCATCAGTGCCAAGAAAAATGCAGGTACTAAGCTTGTACTGGGAAATTTAACAAATTTCTCATTATACTTGCATTTAATTGATTTTCTATACCGGTAGTTTATCAAACTTTTTTCAAGATTTTGACACTTTTAATTTTCATGTTTTCCATTCTGAGCTCCAATAAAAAAATTTAAAAAGTTTTATTTGTATGGATGCAGCTTTAATTTCCTACTTGTAAGGATAAACATTCCAGCTCCATTTACTATACTTAAATGGTATAACAAGATAATGAATTGCAGGTGTTAAAAAAATTGGTACATGCCCACATTCAGCCAGCATTATTTTATCGTGTCATAATTGGACAAAAGCTATTAAAGCCATTAGAAAGTGTGTAAGATAGTCATTCAGCAGTCATGTAAGTAATGTGCTGAGAATATAAAGAGATGATTTTCCTCAGCTGATAATGGGCCTGGGTAGGTGCAAATGTTGCTAGAAGGAGGCTAGGAAATGGCTGTAAGCCAAATCATCGTTCGAATATGAAAGTTGCTTTCTGCCTCCTTTTCTTGTAGATTAGATTAGAGTCAGTTTAATTCACATACTAGGAAAGCCAATTGGGTCTTTGTGATGGAGTACATTGTCCCCCTTCCAGGCATAGAGCATATTAAAATGATAATAAAGTTAATTTGTCAAACCTCTCTCTCTCTCTCTCTCTCTCTCTCTCCCCCCCCCCCCCCCCCCCTCCTCCCTCTTTCCCCTATCTCTTTCTCTCCCCCTCCTTCTCTCCCTCTCTCTCTCTCTCTCCCCATCTTCCCTCGTTCTCTCTCTCTTTCCCCTCCCCCTTCCTCTTTCCATCTCTCTCCCCTCCTCCCCTCCTTCTCCCTCTCTCTCTCTCTCTCTCCCTCTCCCTCTCACTGTCTCTCCCTCTCTCTCTTAAAAAGCTGACATACCCAGTAAGCCTGCCATAGACAAAGGATCAAAGGAAAGCAAAGATGGGCGAAGTGAGCAGCTAGTCAGCGTAGAACGTCTGCCAGTTATTCACAGAGCTACAGGTGTAGCCTGCGATCCTAACGGAACAAACTTTGTTGTGTTGCAGTCAGATCCTAGAACAAGGTTAGTGTGATATATTAAGTCTGGAAAGTATGTTTCATAAAACTTTTCATCAATAACAAGTTACATTAACTATTATAAGTTAATGAAATCATTACATCTGATTGGCTGAGAGCAAATTTGCCATAGAAATATTGGCATTTGTTATTGATTACATGTTTAATGAAACAGGTCCCAGGTGTAGCCTGCGATCCTAAAGGAACAAACTTTGTTGTGTTGCAGTCAGATCCAAGAACAAGGTGAGAGTAAAACACCAAGTCTGGAGACAAAGAGCGCGTTTATCTAGGCTTGCCACTAGATATGTACATATCGTACCCCACTATCGAACCCCACTATCGTACCCCACTATACGATCGTGATTTGCGGGATGTCGCATTTATCGACCCTTCACGATTCAAAATAAAGGCCTTGTGTCTGCCCAGCTGTTTTGACCCGGGAAGCAGACAGTTTCTCGGAGGTCAACTTCACACGTATGCTTGTACACAACACCTGGGTGGTCATATTTGTATGTGAGGTTCAAAACAGCTTTGCGTTTATCGATCTCTCAGAAACGTGATTCTGGCTGTATGTCACATTCAAAACGCACCTTTTTGCGTCTTTAGATATGCCCATATCTAAAGACGTTTGAAAAAGGCTTTGCGTTTATCTACTTCTAAATTTGCCTGAAAGACGTTTGAGAAATCTGATTCTAGCCAAAAATTTGCTAGATAAACGCAACCTAAGTAATCTAAAAACAAGAAGATATTGTTTTTTATCTCGTGCAAATTAGCTTTGCTTTCCTACGGTCAAATCTAAGAACCAGGGCCCCGTTTCATAAAACTTTTTAACAGTAACAAGTATACAGGGATAGCACTTTTCTTGCAATTGCCAGAGTTCTGGCTTTTTTATATTTTGGGTGTCAAATAGACGGTTATCAATCAGACATGATATGAATGAACCAGAGAGAAAAACCATGAATAGACTTCAAAATGTGATTTTCAGTATATTGACGTGTAGTTTGTATATTGTATTGTACAGCAGATATGAATGATTTGTTAAAATTGCTGGTGTAAGAGTCTGGAAGAAAAATATCCAAACTTTGCAGACATGCACTTTCATAAATTAGTCAACATTAATATCACTTTTCTTTCCTGCAGTTTAACTGAGCTTCCTGAAATGAGTGTTTCTGAGATGGGAAGCCATTTTAAACAGCTCATGGTGGAGGCTGACTCCATGGACATGATACATGATGTACTAATCAAGGTGAGTAGGCATGGTGATGGGGAGCAGCGAACTGCAGGGTAGCTTCAGCATAGTTAAATTCCATTTAGAACTCTCATACCAACAGATTATATACCTATCAGTAAACAGGTTATCTTAATCAATAATTACAAATCTTGTAATTGTTCATGTATTTGATTACTTCATTTTGATTTTTTCACTTCCTTGTTTTAGAAGATAACAATGTTAAATCAAACATCAACCTGCTTTAGCTACCACCTGTATAAAAAGACCACATTTTTGTGTTTCCTTTGAATAGTGTCTATCATTGGAATATGTATTGAAGGAACCTGTACATAAAGACCAACTGCCTATCAAGACTGCAGTTCTTGTCTCCCTGGAGCAGTCTTTATGTGCGTGTGTGTGTATTGGGTTTTTACAGACGTGTATCAATCAGATATGATTATTTACGTCTGGGACCGACCTTTAAACGTCACCATCCGAAAGACGTGACTCAGTTTCGAACCTGCGTCCTCAGCTGAATCAGTTTGTAACTTCCACTTTTTAGCTGGATTACAGGCGCACGCCACAACGCCTAGTTAAATCTACATCTACAAAGTCCTCAAGCAGGTTCATCCAGATACCGGCATCTCCAGTCGGGCCATGGTCATCATGAACAGCTTCGTCAACGACATTTTTTATGTGCAGGTTTCACTGTAGTTTATATGTGTCTTGTACATACCGTAAATCTCAGTGTATAAGACGCACCATAAGACACACCCCTAGTTTGGGGGCAGTTGAAATCGCCGATTTGTGCTTGTGAACTTTGTCACAATAATATAGTAACAATGTCGTTTTTAAGACTAAAGATGACAGACAAATTTTCCTTCAAGTCTAAACTGAAATTTGGCCATACAGGTAGTGTTGTTCTAGAGTCAACACACCTTGTGTGACTGAGCTGGGAGACATTGCCTGGCACAGTGCAGGTGGAGGGGCATAAATCGACACTTTAAAAAAAAAATTAAAAATGTTGTTTTTGTTTTTGTACCTGTCTTATACACAGAGATTTATGGTATATGTTTTACACTTTGACAGATTGACAATCATCGGCTTGCAGCTCATAAGTACATCCTTGCTTACGGCAGCGAGTACTTCAGCAAGATCTTCACCGACCCTGATGAACCTTCTTCATCAGAGAACAACGGGAAGATCTCCAACAAACCAGAAGTCCTCATCGATGACGAAGGAACAGCCATCGTTGACCTCACCGACATCATCGACTACGATATCTTTCACATCTTGGTGCAGTACCTGTACACTGGTACGTGTGATGCGTTCCGTCCTGACTTTGAGCTTCGCATCAACCCTTCTAAGCAGCATGGCTCTGCTGACCAGAGAAGCATAGAATGTGACCCTGCTTCAGAGGAAACATACGGCAGGGAAGAGCTGACAATAAATGAGAGAAATCGTCACCAGTCTGCCCATTCTGTGTATAGGGAGCATGGAAAGGGTGGAGAGGGGAAGAAGAAAGGGAAGAAGGGGCGTAAAAAGGGGAAGGGAGAGCCGTCGGATCACCCCAAAGCTGAGAAACGTAAACCATTATCAGCTGTCAGACTGGTCGCAGAAGAAGCGAAGAAATTTGGAATCAAGTCTCTTGCCAAAAGGTAATTTCTCAGTCAAGAATATTATTTGATTTCCCTTATTGAAAAATGCTTCCATTTATATCAAATTTAATAGTGTTTATGTATTGGCTGGAAAGATGAAACATTGGGGCTGTTCACACCGGCAGAGATAGCGCGCGCTAGACTGCGCCATCTCTGCGGTTTGGAAGGTACAACGTCGTTTCGGTCCGCCCAACAGCAAGCCACGGCGAGCCAAAACGGCGTGCCACTGGAGCACCTCTTGGGGGTGGTCCACGAGAGATAGCGCGGTCTAGCGCGCGCTAGAAAAAAGGGGGTGCTACGATAGACCGCGCTATCTCATTGCGGTGTGAACAGCTTCAAAGATTTCTTTGAGTGCCAAAAGTTTTCCAAAGTGTCATCAATAGGTAGATGATTTATAAAATTAATAAGGAAATGAATGGATTTATGAAGATATAAATTCATGGCAATATAAGATCAGTTTAGAAAGGGGAAGTCTCAAGGTTTAGTGGAAAAAAAAAGGAATTCTGCTGCAAGCTAGTCAAAATTTAGTATAATATATGGTTGTATTGAGAAAACTTACTGATTTTGGTTGCTGAGTAATGGCAGTGTGCAGCATTGCTCATTGCAGCAAACGTCCACAGATCGTAATGAGTACAAGTCCATGTAATAGTTGTGATCACTGAAAGAGTGATATACGTGTAGTGTGCTCTTTAAGCCTTGTTTTGATATGACGCTTTTTCATCTAAACGAACCTGTACCAGTTTCCTGTATTTGCATCAAATGAATCATTGGTGACATGTCAGATTATTGAATATTATGAAGGTATCATTATTTTAATTATTTTTCAATCACTATCATTACTAGATTGGACAACGTCAAGTTTGTTGATGGGAAACTGATTAACTTTGGTCCTGCCCTGTTTCTGCTGAGCTTCAATCCGAGCAGTCTCCGGCACCTGAGTGATGTAGTGCTGATGTCAGAGGAAGGAACTCTGTTTCCTTGTCATAAATGTGTTCTCTCAGCTCGTCTGGATTACTTTCAGAACATGCTGGGGAGCTGCTGGATGGAGGTGAATATAAATAATCATTGAAGAAACAAAATTGTTTAAAAATGTAAAAACAAAGTCTTGCCCTAATGAGACAAGCAGATACTCTATGGCCCTCATTGACATAACCTATGGTTTAAAACTAGCGCAAGTTACATGTAAGCGCGACACAATCAGACGTCCAATATTAGATGCGCGCAAGGCAAGTAACGCTTAGTTTGCGCTAATTTTAAACCATGGATTATGTAAATGAGAGTTTTAACCACGGGTTAAATTTAAACCTCCTTTGTGAATTTTGGCCTATTTCTTGTTAAATTTTTCTTGTTATCCCAATATATCTTTCATTTTAATGGCTTTTGATGATCCAGAAAGTGATTTATAAACATTGATTACATACATACTCGTGTGTTTGCTATTAAAACATGTTAATTTGAATCATTCTTTACCATCCTTGATCAAGCGCTCTCTCTCTTTCTCTCTCTTTCTTTCTTTTGCTCTCTTATACAGGCTTCTACTGAGGAGCCTCTGAAAATGGCCATGCCGGCTGCGATCTTGGACCTGCTGTTGGACTACCTGTACATGGACCAGGCCCCCAAGCTAGATGGGTGCCAGGACCTAGAGATATTGTGTAACACTCTTGCCATCGCAGACCAGCTCTTTGTAACCAGACTCAAGGATATTTGTGAAATCACTTTGGTTGACCTCGGTAAGATATGCCTTCCTCTTTGTTCATTTTCTTGTAATTTTTGTATAGGCACATAGCATGTAAAATTCCTTGTCAACGTATGTGTGAAGCAGATATTTTAAGTATTATTTTGGTGAACAGCATACAGTAACAGATCTTCTTCAGTTTGATTGTACATATATGTGCTAAGCTTTCTTGCTAAAAGCCAAATATCAATTCAAAATCACTGACTCATAAATGGCAGTAATTTTTCTTTTTTGAGGGTGGGCTGAAAAGTACATACATGTATTTCAAATTCAGGTTTTGTTCATCTTGATTATAGTGCAGTCCATAGTACCTTCATTGATGTTACGTCATAGCTACAAACATGCTTGCAATTTGATTGCAAGAATTGTACCTGTAGGTAAAGTTTTCAGGACTACCACGTGTACATTTTATTCCTTCAAAGGAATAATTTGAGGGTTCAGTGACACAAAGACGTAACTTCATATTTTGCCAAAATGTGTATTTGATATCAAAATGTTCAGAAAAATGTGGGCTTTCCAGGAAACACAAAGACTTAACTCCACCCATTGAAGTCAATGGCTAGTGAAACATAGACTTAACTTAACTACTTTTTCTCATAATGGAGTTTCGTCTTTGTGTCACTGACCCCTCAAATTATAACTAGGATTGGCAGAGTCTGAAAAATAGGATATCGCTTTCATTTTCCAGTCACCTTGAGGAACGTAGCCGAGTTGCTACAGTTCGCGAGCATGTACCAAGCCCTGCAGCTGAAGGCTAGCTGTCATCAGTACATCTGCCTGAACCTTGCCTGTCTGGTAGAGTCTGGTAGCCTGGAGCCTCTGGATGAGCATGTCCTGGAGGAACTCTCTGCAGCCTATAAAGAAACTGTGAGTTGATTAGAATAATAATTTTTATGCCTCCGCCACCGAAGGTGGTGCCAGAGGCATCATGTTTTCGAGTTATCCGTCCGTACGTCCGTCCCGTTTGACCGTTATCACAATATCTCAAGAACCATTTAAGATTTAAACTTAAGACTCAGGAATAGTAGTTATCACCATAGGAAGACGATCTGATTAGATTTTGGAGTACGTAGGTCAAAGGTCACAGGTCACAGAGGTCAACTTATGAAATTCCTTGTATTGAGTTTGTTAGCGCGATATCTCAAGAACCATTTGAGATTTAAACTTCAAACTTAGTGATAGTGTGTATCACTATAGGAAAACAATCTGATTACATTTTGGAGCAGGTAGGTCAAAGGTCAAGGGTCATAGAGGTCAACTTATGAAATTCCATACATTGAGATTGTTATCATGATATCTCAAGAACCACTGGAGATGTAAAAACTTCAAACTTAAGGATAGTATGTATCACCATAGGAAGACGATCTGATTAGATTTTGGAGCACGTAGGTCAAAGGTCAAGGGTCACAGAGGTCAACTTATGAAATTCCATACATTGAGATTGTTATCATAATATCTCAAGAACAACTGGAGATTTAAACTTCAAACTTAATGATAGTGTGTATCACCATAGGAAGACAATCTGATTAGATTTTGGAGCATGTAGGTCAAAGGTCAAGGGTCACAGAGGTCAACTTATGAAATTCCATACATTGAGATCGTTATTGCGATATCTCAAGAACCACTGGAGAATTTTCACTTCAAACTTAATGATAGTATGTATCACCATATCATAATATCTCAAGAACCACTGGAGATTTAAACTTCAAACTTAATGATAGTGTGTATCACCATAGGAAGACAATCTGAGTAGATTTTGGAGCACGTAGGTCAAAGGTCAAGGGTCACAGAGGTCAACTTATGAAATTCCATACATTGAGATTGTTATCATGATATCTCAAGAACCACTGGAGATTTAAACTCCAAACTTGTTTAAATTGCTCTATGGCGGAGGCATCATTTTCGACTGCGCCCAGTCAAAATTCCATCTAGTTTTTTTTTAAAGCCCCACTGTACTACTTGTAGCTACTTGCTCCCTCTATATAGAAAACAATGCCTAAGGGATGCCTGTTGGTCCCCCGTGATCCTCTTTTTCTTATATTAATTGAGAGCTGAGTTAATGAGATAACCTCCTATCAGTGACCTCGCTGGGTGGTCTAATCCCTCCTGGCCTAACTAGTACATACAGGCTTTAAGCACTTTACCAGTTACAAGTGACCAAAGTGCTTACAGTATTATGATTACCCCGGTCACTGGATTCCGTTACTATTCCAAACATTACATAACCAAGAAATTACATAAACAGAACCAGTGCACATCTGATTTTACAAGGTATTTCATGGTGTCTAGATGATTTGCTTATATTATCTTCACAGACTTTCAAAAGAACTTTTTTTCACAAAATTTTGTGATAAGAATACTGTAGTTCATACCTTTATAGGTATGCCCCAGCATTTTAGAAAGAAATGGTGCTACTGAAAAACCTGAAATGTTACTTTTAGTTTGATGTATTGAAATCGATGTCGGTTCTTTAAAAACACAGTGTAGAACAATATGTGGCCTTTTGACATTTCTTTACATTAATTTACTTCTAAATACTTACAGCTCCCATACTCGAGATTCATCAAGCCTTCAATGAATGCCCCTGACATCAGCCATATTGATCCCTACCCTCCCGAAGAAGCTGCCTCCCACCAAGATCCGTCTAGCTCTAGTGCACAACCCAAATCCTCCAACCCTTCCTTGAAAGACTTTGAGGCCCTTGCTCGCAAGGCAAAGGCGAGGCGCAAGGGACGTCGACACACCAGCAGCACCGGGAAACACACCAGTGTGTCCGTTAGCGAGAGCTGCGATGATCCAAGCGTGGTCCAAGGATCCAAGCACGATGATCCAAGCATTGTCCAAGGATCCAAGCCAGATGAACCCTCCCAGTCTGATTCCTGCAGTGAGGCCCTGCAGGATGTGTTTGTCTCATCTCCTGCAAGGGTGGTGTCTTTGAACCCAGAGGATCAAATTGCAATATCATCTACCTCTGAAGATCACGCTGGCAATGAAGCAATGAACCCGATGTCTCCTGATAAAGTGATGACGGCAGAAAACATTGATGGGATGTATGTACTTGAAAGGAAACACAAAAGAGAAGACGGTTTGAATTATATGGATACTAATAGAAAGGAGAGAAAGAAAGCAGGACAAACAACTCCTTTCAAGCTTACAGTACAGACAGGTGATCAAGAGTGTCAGGTAAGGATATCTAATTGTAGATTTCTATCATGATCAGAATAATCCAAGCATTAGATATTCTGCTGACTTTGAAGAATAGCATAGAATACAGACATCCTGAAGCTTTAGGTCTTGCACTCATCAGAGTAAGGCGCAAGAATGAGCATGAAGCTTAAATGGGAAAATATAACGGAAGCTGAAGGAGCAAAGCACATGAAAATGTGCTCTGATGAAGGCAAGACAATAAGCTTTTGTTTGTCTGTATTCCTTGCTTTTCTTTGATTTTTTTAGTACCATCGATTCCTCTTTTTCTTTTTCTTTTTTTTCAAGAGAAGGATATTAATTTGTTGTTTTGTCTGTAACAAAAATTTTTTTATGTTGCAGGAGAATGTTTTATGTCTCCAAATTTGATAAAGATAGTTATCAATAGACATTTTATGGATAGATACATGTGCTACATGATGTATGAATATTATTAGTCATGCTTGTAAACACTATCTCTGTAAATATATTATGTTTGTTTATACCAGGGAGAGAATAATGGACCCTCTGGCAGTTCTAGGATTTGGAGTTGGGCAAGGTATGATTTTTTTTGTTTCTATGGGTGAGATAAAGAAGTGATCTAAATTCACATTGAAGACATGTTTAGGTGTTTTTTACATTTTGTATGTGTATTTCTTCATGTTTAGAAAAATTGTTAGCTGTAGCAGTACAGTTGTAAATAACAAATAATATTGAAATCTAACTATAGATATTTTCTATTATTTTGTGGTATACACCTAATTAACTACTGAATTAGAGTGTTACAACTTAAGTAATTTCATCTTCAGGGGTGGGGTATGATAATATTTCTTGCTATTCTCTGTTTCACAGCCCAAAGAGCCCAATAACCGGTCTTCGGGATATCATGCAGTCCCAGTCAGGTATTAACAAACCCCAAGCCAGCTCGTACCCTGGGCCAACCAGTCCTCCAGCGCAGATAGCAAGAGCACCACTGGTTGCCGCCACATCACCCCTCCCGATCTCCCCTACCCAGAGACCACAGCATACTGCTGCCAGGGGCCACACCCCCCTCTCCCCAACACAGAGACCCCAGCAACCCTCTGTCAGGGGCCACACCCCCCTGGGGAAGAAGTCCCAGAAGCAGAGGAAGAAGGAGATGCAAGCTGCTCTGATAGGGGGAGGGGTGGATGAGAAGAGGACTGGGGGCGGGGATGGGACGGATGGACAGGTGGTAGGAGACCACAACCCTGTGACTTGCCCCTGGTAAGTTCATCAATTGACTACTAAATTCTCTCAATTCCATATACATAATACAGGGACCATTTATTTCCAGTGGGCAATGGTTTAATGAATTAACACTTCTAATGGATGCTTATATATTGGATGGCTTAGAGTGTGATAAAAGAAAATATTGTCATAGCAAGAGCAATATAAACTTATATCACACGAAAACAAAGCCATACATTATTATTTATATCCCTTCTATGAATATTCATGAGTTTTCTAAATACATGATTGGTCAATTGGTGGTCACGTGATAAAATATTATTTCACTATTTGAAACAAATCTCTGTCAGAGCTCCGAATATTTTCCACTATTTTTCCATGGGCAGAACTGCGCATGCTCTATGAGATTTTCAGGTAGAAAAGCATTGTGACGTCACATCATGTTCAGTAAAAAATAATGCGCAATTAGCGCGTCTCATTAAATGCGCGTTAATATAATTGTGCGCAGGTTAAATTGACAAATTCAAACTGATTATAAACTTTTCCAATACCGCCGGCCCAATGTGGGTGACATAAGAATAAAGTTAAAAACCATAATGCCAGCCAATCATTAATCAAACGTTCGGATCGTAACGAAGTGATATAAAACGAATATACCAAGCATTTAGTTTGTAAGAATAGTGGAAATTATATATCTTCGGAGGGACTGCAATAGTTACTATTTCTTCCTCGGGGCGAAAAATAGTACTTTGCCAGTCCCTCCTCAGATAAATAATTCCCACTATTCTTTCTCACAGCTTCCATATCAGGCTGACTAGCGAAATAACAAAATCTGACTTACCTTAGTGAATGGATATTGTATCGACAGTTAAAGTTCCGAAGAGACAGAGCAATGCGAAAATGATATTGATCTGTCATCTGAGTACTGCGCTAAAGATATTAAAAATACACTGATTTATTGTACCACTTCAAAGTCTTATAAAGATAATAATGTTGAATATTAGGGCCATATTACAGTTAATAAAAATATGTGCATTCAAGTTGCACTGCAAAACAAAATCAAACCCAAAATAAAAAATTAAAAAATGTTTTTACTTTGTTTCTTGATACAAACATCATAAACAAGTTTAAGTTATACTTGACTGTTCATGTGTAATGTTAAATCTAATCATGCCGTGAAGAGATAATTCAGTTAATTTTTTTACCACACATATTGCAAAATATACAGTGAAACCTGTCTATAAAGACCACCAAGAGAGACAGGAAAAGTGTTCATTGTAGACAGGTTCCTTTAGTACATGTTTCAATTAGAAATCATTTTGATTGGAAACAAAAAAAATGTTGTCTTTGTAGACAGGTGGTCGCTAAACCAGGTTTGACTCTACTAGAAAGTGGAGATACAAAATTGTCACTTGATGAAATATCTAATAACTCTTGTTTGTGAACAGGGCCAATGTGGCGCCACGTCAGCCATCTCAAGTCTCTTTTCGTGAGCTCCAAGCTCAAGATGAAGATGTTGAATCTATCTGGGATCCCGTCCCATCTTCATCACCAGATAAGAAAACTTTCTCTGCATCAAGGAAAATAAGGTAAGACATATAGTTGTATTTATCTCCTCAGTTTGCCCAGGGTGCATATGAACTATTTTCATTTCCCTTGAATTTGAAATTCCTTAATTGTTTAGAGGGCACTTTTGGACCATTTCCTTTTTTTAAGTCCCCCCATGAATCATATTTTTGTCCTATTTTGGGGGCACTTTTAGGAATTTCTGGGGCGAATTTGCCCGCCGCCCCCATGAATTTTTTTCCCTGGGCAGTCCATCTTTCATTCTTGAGTTATGAAAAATACAAAAACACATCAAATTTTGAAGGGGTATAAATAATTCAGTTGTTAATTGTGGCTTTCAAACCCTTCTTGCGGCAGCCAACAAAATGTGGTGTCAAAGGATACACAAAACTAGAATGAGAAGTCATTAAGCAGTGTCAAGTCAGTTGACAATATACAGTGTATTTTTTTTCTCAACCGCGCCCCCCCCCCCCCCCCCCAACCCAACCCCACCACACTTAAATGGACCAAGGGTTATGGAATTTATAAATTCTTATTGAACTTACATGTGTATATTACATTTCTTGATTGAAACCGACATCCACCTGTATTTAATCTAATAGATGAAGTATACAATTGGTGACGTATAACTTTAATATCTGACCGTCAAAATACGTAGTATATTTGAAAAGAGAGTAGCGTTGTTCATGAGAGCTGGAATCGACAGGGTATGCTTAATTGAGATGAGATGAGTGATACCATTTTGGAACCATATCTGTTTTTTTTTTCTTTTTCAAAACGTGTAAATGAATGGCCACTGCGTGCATTGAAATTCCTATATATGTATTCACTGAGCTCTGTGTTATATATACAGATACATGTATGAGATGGATATTGCACTTATATTATCATGTAGAAAGACAGAAAAAGTTGATTTCCCACTTCATTTCTGAACAAGGCTTTATTGATCTGGGGAGTGTTTCACAAAGACTAAGATCGCCGTTAAGTTGGATTTAACTATGGTTGCTCTCACCATTATGATCTTTAGATAATATTTTTTCCTTCAATAATGAAATATCAACAAACGTAAATTCTGTAGATTTGTGAACATGATTTGTACGTCCCTTGAGAGACCAATGCCAGTAATAAATAGTGAGAGCAAACAGTGGCATGAACGGTCTGCCATAGTTAAGTCCAACTTAAAGTCGATCTTAGTCTTTGTGAAACACTCCCCATTATCATACATGTGACATATATGTATGTTGTCCATAGATAAAGATCACATCATACACCATGTGATAAACTGTCACAACCTTCTTGTATACCGTGTATTGTAAGCTGCACTATGAGCTGCTTGCTTGAAGCTAATATAACAAGACGGTTATTACATCCTCCTCACCCATACTCACTCTCAATAGGCCTGTCCTCATCAGCTCGAGATTGCCAAATAACCCTCTAGTTTAACCATCCCGATCGCAAATTATCCATCTAATTTGCGTCTTCATCAGCCCGCAGTTGCAATTAGCGGGATATTTGGTTGAGATAATCATCCCAAGATGACTTGGGCTATTTTGCAAAATATCCGCTATTTGTCCGGTGCGTCTTCACCAGCCCGAAGACTCGCACAATGCGCGAACGCTGAGCAAAAAATCTTGAGTTACAAGTTTCGAGGTCAAGTCTCGAGCTGATCAAGACCCTATTTGTAACTTCGGGCTTATTTCCCAAATCAGATATACATGTGGTGGGCTATTTGGCAATCTTGAGCTGATGAAGACATACTCACTCTCAATGAGAGCAACAAAGGTCAGAGTTCATACATCTGGATTAATCATCACCCTAGAAGTGCCATATCTAATCATCCGCTTATTAAACTGTAGTAGCCTAGGTATTCGTCCTCAGGGTCAGAGCCAAATGTTTTATCTGTGGTGACACAACCCTCGTCGTAATATATTGTTTATTTCTAATTATTATTTCCATATCATTGCCCCAATAGGCAATTTTTTTTTTATAACAAACACAAAAATTCACATTATGAATTGTTAAAGTTACAACACAAACTAATGGATATGATAGAAAATTAATCCTTGTAGTTAGAAATTAACAAGGGAGTTCATAGTAGTACGTTTAGATGGTTATTATGTCCTTTAATGTGCAAGTTTTGTTGTTGTGATTGTGGTTGCTGCTGCTTTTGAGTTTTTTTTAGTTTTTCTATTTCACCTTTCCAAAAACTAGTTTATAAATAATCCATAGTGACTTGTAACTAATTTTTATCAGACTGATGATCATAACCAGAAGTGCAAGTAAAACTTACCCCAAAAACAAATCCAATGAAGAAAAAAACCTCAAATACTAAAATCTACACTGTATGCACTCATGGTCCACGGTGCAATATATGGCAAGCTGTAGATTTGGCAGTGTAAAGGTTGGAAGGGATGTGAGCTCGGATCCACTTGAGGCTATAGTAGAGGGAAAGAGCACACCACCCCTTAGATACAGTTAACAGGTTGATGGTTTTAACACCTGAAGTAGCCTATCCAGCGGCTCATTATCTTCATCATGCACCAGTTATTAGTTACCCTGCAGTCTTTCCAATTAGTGCTCCTTTCGGTTGATTAGCCTGGTGATTGTGCATTTTGGTTCATGTTTACGTTTATTTTATGGTGAGGAAATCATGCTGCAATTGTGTTTTTCTGTACATATATACCAGTATTTTTTTTTTCTTCCAAGTAATGACATTGAGAGTTGTAGTGAAATGTGATTCTGTCTACTTTGGTGGTTTCTTTTGTTGTCGTTTTCTTTCTATTTATTTTTGTCTTCTAATATGTGTTCTTGTATCATTTCTTTGCTGCTTTTTTTCTATAAATTTTTCTGTCATTCACACTGTCACTCTTTCTTCTCTCTTCCCATTCACTTTTTCTTTTCTGTTCTTTTCTTGTTTGTTGTGTTTGTCTATTTTCATATTTAATTTCTATTCCTATATCTTTCTTCTTGAATTATCTTGTACCGCTTTACATCATCCTCTCATACCCCCGCCCCCCCCCCCTTTCTCTCTCCTGCTCTCTCCCCCTCTCTCTCTCTCCCCCTCTACCTCTCTCCCTCTCCCTCTCTTTCTCTCTCTCTATCTCTCTCTCTATCTCTTTCTCTCTCTCTTTCTCTTTCTCTTTCTGTTTTACTTCTATTTCTCTTTTATTATTTATTTAATTTTAAAAAGTAGCTCTTTCCGTATTAATACTGGTTATTTTTTCTGAGAGACCCTGTACAAGTAAAAGATTACAATTCAAAGGAAATGGAAAAAAGCTCTATACAAACACGACATATCAAAGATCTTTTCTCTCTTTATCTGTCTCTTAGTTTTGGACTAGCCACCCCCTCATCATCATCTCAAAGACTTCAGGATCCAGAGATCACATCCACCAGTGGACCAGCTTCCCCTGAGAGCCCTAAAGAAATCATCAAGTAAGAAATATTGAAAAAGATATTTACTTAAACATACACGTACCTCCTAACATTAGTCAGATATGTATGGAGATGGTTAGTTCATGACATGTTCCCTGGATTTACCCTTTGGCAAATTTGTATTAAGCAAAACAAAATATATTGAGTTAACTATGAGCTGGTTTTTGTATTTATTGTGTATATATGTTTGTTTGAAGTCATTACGATACATGAGAGAGACATTTCTGTTTTTGCCTCCAAACCAATTTTAAGATGCATATAATTGATTTTTTTTTTCCTTCTTTCAAGAAGGGGACTCTAGTTGTTTTTTTAAGTTTAGTTTTAAGAAGTTTATCCTCTCTTTAAATAGAATTTATTTTTGATGGTTTTGTAAGGTCCATACAGTATATCAACTAAATTTGCTTTAAAGATATGTGTATCCTCTTATCAGGTGAAATTGAGTGACAAAATAGTACAAATTGCAGGAATATGTTACCTGGGGCAACAACAAAAAAGAAGAAGAAGATATAAGGCTCTGCATAGTTTTAATTCAAACTTGGGAAGATAAGCTACGGATAACTTGTTATCATTGTTTACAGTAAAGTCTATCTTAAACATAGTATCCTATAATCAGTAATTGATTTTTCGAGTTTGTTTATTGGATTCTGCTTTTACTGTTACTTTCTTCTGTGACCTACAACAGCCCGTAGCAGAGGAGTGGTGCTGTATCTCCACCTACACCCTCCTTGAATGTTTCTCTTATATTAGAGCCGATATAGTGCAGTCTTGTTATTTCCAAAGTCTTCCTTAAATTTACTTAAACTTATTTCATAATCAGTAATGGATCTGTGGAGTTTATTAGATGATTCTTTTATTTCCTTTGTTGACCTGCAGTCCGTGGCAGAGGAGTGGTGCTGTGTCTCCTCCTACACCGTCTGTCAAGTTCTCAGATATCATCAGAGCTGAATCAGAACAGAAGCACTTCCTTGATAGAGCCAAGAACAAGACTCTAGCACAGATTCAGGTATTTATAAGTGTTTCAAAGCGTTGTGCAATGATGAAAACAATAATAGAAACTTAGAGAAAATACATATTAAACAATCAATGGCATAATAGCTGAATCAGAACAGAAGAACAATATTGATAAAGCAAAGAACAAGACCCTAGCAAAGATACAGGCATGTACAGCATCTACATTTTATATGCTCAAAAAAATGATTTCCACATGTCATAGTATAATGATTTAAAGTGGAGTATATCCTATCTTTCTTTGAATTTGGAATCTGATTCCGAATGAGTCATATGACGTAGGTCCCATCATATTTCTCTTATCTTTGTTATTTATTATGTATGATTGAAAAAACAATTTTTACTTTATTTGAAATGTATATGTAACATGAGAAATATGAAAATAAATTAAATGAAGTAAAAAAAAATGAAAATTTGTTATACTTGCATTAAATTGTGTTATTCTCTCTCTCTCTCTTTCTCTCTCTCTTTATGTCACCCTAGATTGAAGAGAGAGCCATAGAGGAGCTGTATAACCTACACAGAGGTGCTCATAAACCAGATGAATACATCACAGTAGGGAGAGTTCAACATGTTGTGGCCACGCCCCTCTGGAAGAAGAAATCAGAAGACAGATGATAGTGACTTAATCACACTCTATCTCAGAGGACACTCCTTCAGCCAAAGAGTTATTGGAACAATCTTCTTCAGTCTGCGGTCACAGCACCAAGTTTAAATAACTTCAAAAGATTACCTGATAATTATTGGTCTAAATTGCAGTATGTTGTGCATGATCCATCTCTCTAGTGTGCCCTCAAAGTTGTTTTCGTCTGTTAATCACAACCATAAAGAAATAGCGACCGGAAGACCAACAGGACTACCTTTTCTTCCGTATACTGTTTATGTTAATGTGACTTTAGGCTCATTCAGATATGATGCAGTGAACCAGTAAATATAAACATATAACAGCTAGGAAATTTGTGAGTGTAATAATACGTAATTTCAAAATTCTGACACCTTATATTTGAAGTTATTATTTTTTGTTATCAAGAATTTTTACTTCATTATTTAACCACAAACTTCAATAACACACTATTAGATGAAGTGGTCGACACTTGGTCCTCTATAATTCAGTGAACAAACTACATGTACAATTGTATGTGCACAGCATATGGATTAAGACCAGGAAGAAGGTTTGTTGGTCCAGATAGTTTTGGGCAAGACCAAAATCTTTTGTTCCGTATGTCACCGTCAACAGTATACCGGCAGATTGTAAAAAGTTAATAATCCTGTGCCAAAGCTGAGGTCAGACCTATTATCAAGAAAAAATATTGTTGCAATATATATTATTCCATGAAACGAGGTAACATATAAGACACGGAATGACAAAATTCTTTGGCCTTGTATCATCCAAAGGGTTTATAGTATAGTAGCACTGTATAGGAAGAAATAGTCAGCTCCAATATGGGATGTTCATGTAGGCCTTTACGATGTGCCCTGCCTCTTGCCTCCTGTTTTGCAATGAGTACAAATCTTGCTGAATTTCTTTTAACATCATCATTATATTCGTTCGTTCGTGTCTCCTTAGATCAAGATTAGTGTAATCTTGATCTTCGGAGTAGTTGCTACAACCGGCCGTGTCAGACACGTTGCCCCGGGGTGCGAGATAGGACTCTTGTAGCGTGCCCCCATTTAAAACAATTATACAGTTAACAATACATTTAATTAATAGTATGAAACTATTAAAATTACTCTCATATTACGGGAAAAAATATTGCATATACATATATTATGAATCAATTGATTTGGTCGATCCAGTTCGATGGCACAAACACGGCACTACTGGACAGAGATCCTAATAATTACAGAGCTTGGTCTTGGTCTTGGTCTTGGTCTTGGTCTTGGTCTTGGTCTTGGTCTTGGTCTTGTCTTGTATTGTATTGTTTCAACTCAATACCATGGCAGTGTGAGAACTGAGGCACACAGGATTAATGACTTGCTTTTTAGTCCAGCAGGAAAATAAAGAATTGTAAAACAACATTGACTACCGTACATTTCAATGACGTATAAAATAGTCCTTAGGAGATGGTGTGTTTCTAACTTTCTATCGCTCAAGACGGTTATCTTGAAGGTTCTTAATTGCTAAAAACTTGAGGGCGTCTGGGGGCTCCGTCCCCAGAATACCCCACCCAGAATGGCTTCAGCCACATCTTTTGGAAAATCCTGGATCCGTCGCTGCAAACTTTGTTTGAATATTACAAGTGCTTCCCTGTGACTCGCTTAGAAGGGCCATTCACTGTGCAAAATGATATTTGTCAAAGGAAACTTTCAAAACGTATTTCATGATTCAGATTCTATCATAATAAAACAATGGTAATGTGAATGTTTGTGTCTGAAAAACGTAGACAATCTTCATCCGTGTGCCATGGGTATTTATGTGATTCAGGTAATGTAACAGTTTGCGATCTGGGTCTGTGAGTTGAGACCCCATTGTCTACTGGAACTGAATAGTTCCTGTATTAAGCCAGTAGGGAATGAGAGAACTCAGTAGTCAATGGGCTAACATGTAGTGTCTGGGGACAGTCTTTACAAAACTATTATTTTCTGATATATTATTTATTGTGGAAAAGTGTATATTGGATACACCAAACTACTTTGTTGGGATAGATTATGCTTTACATGTGTAGTAAAAAGCAAATTAACTCATTATACACCGCACAAATAATATCCCTGTTCCACATTGTATTTATCAAGGGATGAATATACCAAAGGATTTAAGATTATTGAAATGTTTCCAGTGCAAGATTAATCTATACTTGTGTTTACATGGTGCTAATCAAGACAAGGGGGGTGTTTCACAAAGATCCTAAGTTGAACTTATCTCTAAGTTGGACGTGAAAATTATGGAAAGCCGTTAGCATCTTTGAAAATATTTTGTAAAAGTTATTTTAAAAGGCATAAAATGTTAATTCAAATCAATCATATTTTCTATTATCAATGAGATATAATGTTATTGATGTGTAATTCATAAAAAGTCTAAAACACCTAATTTTTTTATTTGAATATATTTTATTTTAAGGCTACAAATGGCTCTCCATAATATTTAAGTCCAACTTAGAGTTAAGTTCGACTTAGGATCTTTGTGAAACACCCCCCAGAAGTTGGAATTTTTACAAAGCCATTCTTCCTTTAATTGATACCTATGGTTGTGTGCAAAAGAGCATGTGTAGCAAATGAGCGACTATGCAGAGAGATAAAGAGAGCTACAAAAATGTACAGTTTAGAAATGTTGTAATCCGTATCCCTATACATGTATGGATCTTCAATTGGTTTGAGTAAAGAGTATCTTGCTATTTCTTGTATACAATTTAACTTCACTGAATGCGAAATCATTTTCTATGTAGATGTATTGTAGCTCTTTTGACCCTTTTGGAATTAGATTCTATATGTGTGCTATTTGTGAATTGCTAGTTTCTTAAATCAAGATGATGTATTCATTTAAAAGTTTGTATTTTGATTTTACAGTGTATACATTTGCATTACCCTCATACAGTTTGAAAAAAGTATTTTATCTGCTGTGGACTGCTTTTATTTATTTGTGACTCTGTCTCATCTGTAGATATATTTTCGTGCAAACCAAGATTATCGTGTTTGAATTTTGATTCTTGGTGAGGAGGTGATAGATATTGTAAATATTTTGTTATATTAATCACTATTTAAGTTGTTTTCTATTCACTCAAAAACAACTTCATTATTCTTAATTTTCTATTGTGTTATCACTTTCAATAACGGGAACAGCTGATTTTAACTTGTAGAAGATAAATTATTATTAGCAGTGATTAACTTACTGTAGTACTGGGTAGTTATTTATTTAATTCATTCTGTCAGTTTTCATTTATTTACTTTCATACATTAATCAAAGATTGATGGTGATACTTTGATTCTGTTTGTAAAAGTTTATATGATATTACAAGTTTAAGTATTTCGCCTAAATGTGTACTTCCATTGTCTATAGCCATTTAAATATTTAGTTTGTTTTTGGTAAATAGTCTTATTTGCTTGTTTCTTGACATTCCAAATGTGAAGCTGGTCTTGGGACAGGGAGATTCATTTGTAAAAGATTTGTTAAATGATATGTTTATCGTACCAATGGGAAGAAATTCCTTGAGTGCTGTGAGCACTGAAATCAGTAGCTTAGCAGGGCCGGGGTAACATTGGAGCGCGTTGAGCACCTTACGTGGTGGATATGTACACTATAAAAATATCCAATATTATTAGATAAAAGTATGAGAATCATAGATTGATTTGTGAACATATCTATCTATCTTTCTATATCCAATAGCTTGGAGGTTGTTGGGTGACAATGAAATGGACCTTAAGACACAGGTTCTCCAAAACTTCCTGCCTTCAGCTGTTCTAGTTAGCTATTCAAATGACATGCCTGTCTACTGGTTGATGTTATCAGTCCATGTCCTAGTTGGTCTGCCCCTCTTTCCTCTCCCATCATTTCCTCCTTGCAAGATGGTGTTTACCAAGCTATTCTATTATATGTGAATGTTCTACAAGATAAAATGATTATTATAATGGTAAATGTATTTGAAACGTATTTGCTATGCATGCTAATAAATGGACAATGCAAGTGAAAGACTGCATATTTGAGCCTATGAAAGAATTGAATATTGTTCATTGCTTTACATCAGTATTTATTACAAGTATACAAGCTTTCAAGTGTCTTTAAGGTGCTGTGAGGCTGTACATACAGATTGTTTATTCATGTACAAATATTTTTGAATGAAATAAAACAGATTGTTTTCTCTTTAAAAAAAAAGGAATCATTTGTACTTGCTTTTGATTGGAGTACTGTTATCAGCTAAACCCCACCCCCCCCCCCCCAAAAAAAAAACCCCGCTTTAGCTATAAAAGGTTTTTTAACTGTGATGTGAGGCAAGGCTATGTGGATGTGACTCTGATATGCAAAGCAAAGCATTCATATAGTTTATGATGATGTATATTATTTGTCACCGTATTTGTCTTGAAAAGAATAATATATTCCTTCAGAAATTGAACTCCAATCTTATTCTTTTGACAACTTCATCTTCTTTTTCCAGCAATTTTGTTATCTTGCATTGTTGGCCAAGTTTATAAAGAATTACCAAAATTATGTCATGATTCTTGACCATGCAAAAATGTTGGGTGATATTTTGAGCCAATTCAAATAAAATGGATGCAGGGGCATCCCCTTTATTTCAAGATGTAAATATAAAGAAGAAGAAGAGGAAGGAGAAGAAAGAGAAGAAGAAGAAGAAGAAGAAGAGAAGAAAGACAGGAGAAAAAGAACTCACGGAAATAGCACCCCCCACCGTCCCCAAATCGCTATAGTCACTCCTTCCTCTACCGCCTCTACCCCTACCTCTTCTGAATTGAATTTGAATTTATTAACAACAAAACAACAACATAACACACTGTTACAAACGCATTCAAGTGGGTAACAAAATACCCATGTACATGAGTTACAAAGAAAAAGAAAATATCCCTAGTTGAACCATGTGTACAAGGTAAATTAATCATATACCATGTCATATCAAACCTGTGAATTAGCTATAACTCAATAATACGTAGAGATTTGTGGCTGGAATTGAAATTCACAGAGTTCCAATAGCGTATAAGTGATTCAAATAAAGGATATTTTTAAACTTAAAAACTTAAAATGTTGTTAAAGGGAGAACCAAAAGTTAGCACGAGTGCTAGTCGGGATTGGTTCTCCAAGTTTCTAAAACTGTATGCAAATTTATATTGGTATTTATTTTGACTTAATATCATATTATTTGATCCTTATGATTCATCTCTGCTTAGGAGTTTAATTCCGAGATTTTGACGAAATGATGATCTTGTTTTTTCTTCTCTTATATTTATGGGCAAATTATTTCCACAGCTTCTTCTGTGACTGGAAACGCGCTAGAACCCACATGTGTAAACACAATTAGCTACTTTCTATTAAAGACGAACTTGCTGGAAAGCCTAGTTACAAGACAAAACAATAATTACCCAATCAATAGCCTTCCGACTCTTTTCATTCTGTCAAAAATCGTTAGTCCAAGCCAGCCCCCTATTCATAATCGTGAAGAGAATCAATAATTACGCTCAGGTAGGGGAGATGTGACGATCAAAAAGACGGATATAGAGTGAGTCTGTATTGATAAGAAAAGGGTGTGTCCAATGGAGATTGCCTCCCGGACACCGGACCCACCGGAGAGGGGGGGGGGGGGGTACTCACATACTAGGACATACGGGGGTGTGCCGCTCTAATCATAATCGGTCACTTTTTCACAAAAAATTCCCAAACATGGGTCCCACTTTTATCAAAAATACCATTTAAAATTGGTCCGTTTTCCCGTAAATTGTGAAAAATGCCCGAGAATGCCCCCTTCATAATGGGTAGGGGTTTCGAGGCTAGAGCTAGCGGCACACCCCCGTCCAAAACAAAACAAATCTGAGTATCCCCCCCCCCCCCTCCGGGACCGGACCACCCGGTCTCTTCGATAGAGATGGGGAAGCAAAAACTCGGGGTGAATATATTGAATGTATCCATGATTGAAGATGAACACAATGATGGTCCTTGCAATAATACCCACGGATCGAACTATAGAAGCCTTTATGAAATGCAAATTGATGAGAGCATATACACTCATTTTTGTGTACAGAGGAAGTGTTTTTAGGTCAATCTTGTAGAACAGAAGCGAAGCACAGTATATACTCTTGGATATAAACATTTTTTTCTGACCCCTATTCATAAATGATTGTTACAGTATGATTTATTCTTGATGGATAAATTTTATATATAATCATAAAATTTATTGATCAATTTAAAGAGTCATAGAAATTGATTAATACACGTCAATCTGAGAAGATATCAACTTTATCAAACACGTATAAATCATATTGTTACAACACTTCATGAGCAGAGGTAAGAAACAGAATAATCCGACTTTATGGGCAACAGCGTGGTACAAAGGCGTTCACTAAACTCAAACGTTTCCATGGAACCGTCCTTTCTATCATTTTTGGGACGAGGAGGTAATCCCCCCCCCCCCCCCCGATCAATTTCCACACAAATTGTGTTTTCTGAAATTTATTAAACGTCGATAGGCAATAGCCTGCGTACGCGCCTGTCCAAGAGTAAGAAGAAGAAGAAAGTCCAACACGAATATTTTTCGAAAGGCATATCATAACATTGAAATATGTAAGCAGGATGTAAGTTGTAAAATAAAATTCTTCATCATGGAAATGGTGTTTTCACATCGACGGTGGCACTTTTTTCAACGCATCAACATTATGTTACTGCTTTGTGCATGCTTGGGAAATTTGCATTATTCAATAAATTGTATGGCGGCAAAGTACTGACTTTACATGATCCCAATCGAGTTTATGCACTGCCCCAGGCCCAATGGTTAAATTACCTATTCGTTGGAACTAAACATTATGATCCATTTTCTTTTCTTTTCTAATATTTCCTTCAAAAGTTTGATACCGTTCCATTCGATTGTTAGCATTCACGCAGTCGTTTGATGATACCCGACAATGCAGGGCGAATACATTCATAATTGATACGGGTACACTAGAAGAGCATACAGGGGGGAAATCCTCATTACAATGAAACAAATTTGTTTAAAAACACTTTCATAAATCATTGAACAATTATTGTTATAAAGTTTAAGTCTAATAATTATAAAATATATGACAAATGAACAATAATTTTGAGGTGGCATGTGTCCCTTCTTTTATATACCCCTATGGTACAATGAATTAATCCTAGGCATACAGCGTGTGTATAGGTGTATGGCTGTAAAGCGACCCGAAAATGTATTGCACCTGTTTAATATATTCTCACGTTACACATCTTGTACTTGAGAGTTGAGACGAGGATAATATCTTGGAGATAATCTACAATTTCAACTCGCCAAAGACTCTATAAATTGATTTATCTTACGTGACATGGGTATTTGGTGAGTATCAATACAATTACCGTTGCTGTCAGTGATTTTTATGTAGGTTAATGAGTTGAAAATGACAGATTATCGTGATGTTTTGAAATGGGTGAGTCCGACTTTTCGGGGTCGGTCAAGGCCCATGGACAACGTACATTGCGCTATGTACTCTCGCTGAACGCTCGGGCGAATCCAATGTGACAAAGTAGGACTCTTGGCACTGAGCTGAGATGGACTGCAGACTTTGGGGGATATCATAAAATTCGCTCTTGAGTCTTTGTTCTCGAGCCGTTGCATTTACTAAGAGAAGATGAGTCACTACTTTGAAGTATGTAAGAATACTCGGGATGCAGGATTGTGATGATGATGATGTATCATGTAATTTCATGTTGGTATGTTACTTTGTGAGATCTAGATTCTAGTCATAGTTTTGTGAGAATTCTTGCTTTGTCCTCATCCCTGTCGATTGGGGGTGGGGGGGGGGGGGGGTGGGTTGACTGCCTTCACCCATCTCATTCAACAACAACAACGACAATAAGTTTTGGAATAATTGCCTTTCCATGTTTATATAATATTTTTTAATAATTTGGATTTATTAGCAATACAGTAAATATAAAGAATAAAGACTCAAGAGCAAACAAGAAAATTGGAAGAAAGGAAACACAATAACATAGAAATAATATTATATTCACTAGCTGTAAGTTGTCATGTACATTTAGTGTTGGCAGGCAGTATATGGAAATCCATTTAGACCAAAAATAAAATAAGTCTATTTTGTTCAGGGATATGTTTTGCTGAGACCGCATCTGGCATCATCGAATCCCTCTCTCTTGGTACTGCAGAAGAGCATCAGAAGTTCAGAACACAAAACATGTTTTAATAAAACTCCTCCAAGCAGACAGATTTTGCCGTCTAGTATAGAAGCTGCTTCAATGCTGCATGATTACTTACCAGTATTTTTGTTTTTCCAGTAGCGGTGTGAAAAATATGGTTCCCTATTTTTGAACTACACCCTGTATGTAGAGAACAGATCGAAGAAAAAAATCTTCAAAGTATTTCAGTGGATTACTATGTTTAGTCCTAGACTCCTAGAGTGGCCTACGTCATTTTCATCCAATGTTGTTTCCAGAAGAGAGCCACTAAAGCTTGTAAATTTTTTTGACCAGAAATGAAGATTAGGGTCAATATTTTTGGCATTAATGTCTCCTGCTGAAGTGTAGTCATCCATGAACAGTATCTAGTACTCTGATAGTTGGTGATGCTTGGGCGTGGCACACAGTGCACAGTAGCTTCCTGAAAGGGAAGTCCACCGTGATAATGAGTTGGTATTAATTGATAGCAGCTGCAAAAATATGATGAACGGTCAGTGAAAGTTTGAGCGAAATTATATTCAAATTGAGAAAGTTATTAATTTATTAAGTTTGCGATCAATCAAACACCTCAACAGTACGACAATACACCTGACGCCTGTACTGCAACTGAAGAAGAAGAAGAACACAAATTTGCAACTCTAATGTATCTCGCAAGCTCCCTCCCATTTTCCTCTGTAGTAAAAAAAAAAATCATATATATATTTCTATTTTCCCTAGAGAAAATTTTCAATCTTACATGCACCCTAAATATAAATATTGCAAATATGTTTCTATACACCGGTTACAACCCCTGTATGAAACAAATCTATTCCATCATCAATAACTAAAAAAAATGAAAGTTATGACATTTTCTGTAAAGAGCGAATTGGAGAGGAGTTGCAAGATACATGTATCATAGTGTTGCCAATTTGTGTTTGGTTGATCACAACTTCAAAAATGTGTAACTTATTTATCATTTTTTTTTTTTTTTGCTCAAACTTTCACTGACCTACATGCATTCCTCTTATTTTTCTGCTTCAATTAAATCCAACTTGATATGCAAGGGTGGATGAAACCGTCACACATCATCTGTTGTGATGGCAAAAATACTGAGAAGAACCATATATCTACTTCAGCAGGATCCTTAAAGGCCCACTGCACTACTTGTAGCTACTTGCGCCCTCTATATAACAACCAAAGCCTAATCGGTGACCATTGGTCCCCCATGATCCTCTTTTTCTTATGTTAACTGAGAGCTGAGTTGATGAGATAACCACCTGTCCAGTGACCTTGCAGAGCGCTCTAATCCCTCCTGTAAACTATGGCAGATAAGCTTTAAGTTGGATGTAATGCTGAGGAATTAAACTTTGATTATTCTGTATGTGGCGTCTAGATTCCGAAACAGTACTGGTAAGTCATTTTAGTGATGGCTTTGAGTAACATTGTTTATGCTGCATTTCTCCACACTTGTAAGTGCATACTTTGAAAGAAACAGGAGAACAGATGTACATGTAGATATTGAAAGTAATGGTATCATCATGAAATCTCAGGGCCATATCCAGGATTTTCCAAGGGTGGGGGGGGGGGGTGAAATGTACAAAATTGCAAGTGCAAAGCCTTTACTGTGTGGGGTCCGGGGCCCCCTTAAAGGTACTATGTCCCATTTGCAGGCCAAAAAAATGAAAAAGTTAAATTCCAACTGCATTTGAAAGATAATACTAATTTAGAACTTCCCTAAAAAAGGTGGGGCTTGAAAATGTCTTCAAGTGGGAAAATAATGATTATTAGTTGTCAAATCGACTTTAGGGCTATAGAGCCCAAAAGTAATAGTCTTGATTTTCAGACAATTGTACCGAATGGCCATACGTTTTATGCTGCGCAAAGATTCAATCAGTTTAATCTTGGCCATCACAAGATGTGGGTTATTGATGTACACAAATGCTCATGTACGCTTTACAACTCTTTTCATGTATGTTATTACCAAAGAAGAAAAAAGGCAGTCAGTCACTCAATAGTGTCTGACAGTGAAGTCTAGCAAGTAAACTGGTTTCCTGGCATAATTTGAATATGAGGACACTGCTAATGTTTAAATTTCACAGATAGGACATACATGACATATTCATAATTCCTGCAAAGTTCTACAGCATTTGAGGTTGGCTGCAAAAGGGACATAGTACCTTTAACGGCCTCAGAAAATTATGAACCTTCAGATGCTACATGTATGGTACATTTTGAGGCATTTCTGAATGTGTATACTGAACATTTATGTGAATATCAATATTTCTTAGCTTTTTTCCCTGCTATTTTTCATCGAAGAAAAGGGGGGGGGGGCATCCCCCTCCTGGATCCACCCCTGAATCCTATAGAAAAATGATGATAGCCTGATCAACTCCAGCTCTTACGCTTACAAACATGTACATGTACAACATACACTGTACATAGAGCTCAAGACCAACTTCAAAATGGATGATATCTAGGCACTCCCTAAAATGAGCAGTGATAAATAAGGCATTATCCTAATTCCCCCTAATGAGCAAACCTGCTAGTACACTTTTGGTGCTACTGTAAGCTACATTGTACTTAGATTTAAACCTTTTTTTTTTTCATTTTTAAAAATTAACTACATGTACATGTATATGTATCAGTTTGATATGTCTCACACAATATTTCCAACCATGTTTCACACTGGCCTACATTTTACTCACTTTCGTCTTATCAACATTATAAGTACCGGTATTCCCAAAACGGTTGTGGGGCTTGCATAAATATGTTGTGGTTATATGTACATGAACATTAAATGATAAAAATGTCCTCAGACAACATTTGAAGAGGATTACTGTAATTAAACAAATCAATTCCACATCACATATCCATCCTCAGTGGTATATACAGGGTGTACATATATACAAGCATCAATATAAATTGTTTTTATTCTTTTAACAAATTTCAATTTTCAAATGGAGTCATAAGTTTAGTATTAAATCATAGTTCATGTGGATATTGTTTGTAATACATGTACATTGTATACAAATAAATACATTGAATATTGTTATTAGCCTACCGTTTTGTTATCATTTAAGGCCATTTTCCCACTAGATTCTTGTATTTGATTGCTTTGTGTATAATAATATGTACAGTACTTTGGTTTTCTTCCAAAATGTGTGTATAATACACTTCCAGAACATACATTCAGTACAACTGTATGTTTGTGTTACAATGACTACATTTTTGGCCTTTATATTAGACTTGCATTCAGGGGATAACATGGAGAATGCTTTTAGAGTAAAGTCCCCCCCCCCCCCCCACCTCAGTCGAGCTTAATTCCACAATACAAATGTGCATTATATCTGTACATGTCTAAATGTGTAATTTACTGCTCTCTTTCTCTCTCTCTCTCTCTCTCTCTCTCTCTCTCTTCCTCCCTCCCTCCCTCTCTCTGTTCATTTGATGACTTTAAAGTTAATGTATGTTCAAGTACTCGCATGTACAGTGTATGTGCAGCAGCAGCGACATTCATCGCTGTGACACCAAACCAGGGTGTGCGTGCAAAGTGTGTTAGCTCGGCATTTAGGTACATGCATACACGTGTGTGCTGGCTGGCTAAATTCAGCTACTAGGCATCCTTGTTCAGTCCCTCTCGGTGATGGTCGTAATATATTGAGCAGTCACGATAGCTGAAATTTGTTATTTGGTTTGTCGTCTCGTTGTAGCGGATGGATACATGTAGGCCTACATTGTACACATGTGTGCCTTCTTCAACAAGTCCCTAGTTCTGGATTTAAGTAAATGCGTTCAGTTTGAGTATGTAAGTAAGAAATGCTGATCGTTCCTGGATCACCAGGACTTGCAAAATGCTGATGCATGTTCGTAATACATGTACAGTGGTACACTTTGTATGTATGCATGTGTATCGCAGATGTGCTGTATAATAAAATCACCAAATGACAGCCACGTTTGTAAAATACTGCTGTGAGTTAAGTTTTATTATTTATCGTTATAATTGGTCATTTATTTGTTTTTCTTTTTTATGTGATTTTAGCATGTACATTATGTGGGGCTTCTTAAGTTTGCCTTTTTTCCATCATTTCCCAAAGCTCTTTTTGAGATTTTGTAATGCTTCATTTCTGTTCTCTGTTGCTAAAGTGTCCTTGTAATGGTTTATTCATCAGATGTACATGAATTGACTAGAGCCAATTTTGATCGAAAATAATGATTCAAAAGTCAGAACCTCTCAATGTGTTGCCAATTAAAGGATCTTAAAGGTAAAGACCAGTATTGGAAATGCCCCAATTTCAAAAAATGAAATGGAAGCTCTCATTACCAATCATGTGAAAGAATATGTTTTGACTAATACACGATGATAAAAAATTTGCCGGGAAACCGCCTACTAATTCATATATTTGGTAAATTTGTTTCTCTCATGGTCTGTGAGAGATATAGGGTAGTCCCATATACATCTTTCTGTGTATAGTGCTTGTAACTTTACGAAGAATGGGCCAAATTTCTTATCATTTTGATGATTCCAGAACCTTGCAGATGCTAGATGCTAGATAATCAACCTTTTCTGATCGATTCCACAACGTTTCTTTCACAATGCATTCGCATGACCATAACTGGTCTTTACCTTTAAAGCTTATTTTCCTATTTTTTAATTCCTGGCATAGTCATGCAAGAAAAAATGGATGCAGTGTGTGAAGAAATTGTTTTACTATGTACAATGCAATCCCATGTACTTTATTTATTTTGTTGGAAATGGAAATAAAACGAAATGAAATGAAAAATGTTTGCTCTTTCTACTCCTGCATCTGGTACAGTTTTTAGGGTTCTGAATGCAAACACTATATTGAACCAAACCACAATATGTGGAATGATTGACCAAAAAGGGTTTTAGCTAAAATCAACCTTGGTACTTTGGATAATGGATTGAAAGCATGGATGAGTCACTGTTGAATCTTCAATTTCTGCCAACTTTTCATAATTCCTCTCTTGTTTTATATTTTGACTGCAGATCCCTGGCGTAACGATGTTCATCTAGCTGCGGGATACTCTGCTGTTACATGTACTACTTCCAATGCTTCTAATGCAGAGAACTAAACCATTACCTGCCGGCAAAATGGATACCCTGAGAACTCTTTCTGTTTGCCTTGTTTTTTTGCTTCCACTCCTGTCTTCTGCTCAAAATGATGCGTGCGAGCTATCAGCGAGTCCTGCAGGCTGTGTATGTTCAGGACCCAACGTGGTATGTACAGGATACTGGCCGACGTATCGTGAGCTTCATAGCGGGGATATCGACAGCAAATTAGAGTCCCTGACGATTACAAACACTACCAAGACAAATCTCATCAAATGTGAATCAGTATTTGGTACATTGACAAATCTTAGGAAATTGGATTTGAGTAACAACCAAATTAATTTCACGAGACCGAGGTCATTTAGTTCCATTTGTTTTCCAAATTTAGAGCAGTTAGTTTTAGATGACAATGCTCTTAGGCTGAGTGCTCACACAACGTTTAAGAGTCTTGATAGGCTCCGGGAGCTACATCTGAATAATGCGCTCTACCGGAACCAAAGCGTGTCAGAGCAGGTCACGCATACATTCATCAAATCATCCATGCCGAGTCTGGAAGAAATCATGCTCAATGACAATTTGCTCGGAGATCTGAGTTCGAGTACCTTCAACTTCAACTTGTCATCAGGTTCAAGTCCCTTGAGTAGAATTCACCTACGTAATAGCAGACTTGGCATGATCAACACTAACCTATTTGAAGTTGAAACGCTCCCCAATCTCTCGTTCATTGACTTGAGCATGAACAGCATCACGGGCTTGCCGATAGAGAACCTGGAAAGCTTTGACAAATTTTCCAGCGCGCTTACGATCAACTTGACCGGCAACCCTCTCACCTGCAATTGCAACCTCAAAGACTTTGTTGTCTGGCTGCAGTCGAATGACACCGAGGTGACCGTGGTTGATCAAGAGAAGCTCAACTGCTCCATGGACAGTATCGTGCATGGGGGTAAACGCATCATCGACCTGGACCCGATGGAGCTGAAATGCGGGCACATCCAAAACACGGACATGGATGAACAGATGAAGACTTCTTACATCTTGCTGATTGCCGTGCTGAGCATCATCGGTTTATTAGCCCTCGTCATTCTCTTCATGAGACGAAAAGAGATCATCAAGCTGTGTAACCAGATGAAGCAGGCTACCAAGGAAACCTTTGATACACACCATACATCATACGTCTACAGCGATATCACCCAAGCGAGACGAGAAACCCCGGAACACTCTGCAGTAGATGTTTGATATGCTGCCCTCTGCAAGGTGAGATACTCTATTTTGGCGATCCATTCACTTATATGTATTTATTCTTTGTAAATGAGCTGTAATTTTGTCCATGTTAATCTTTTGTAATGTTGTCTTAATTCTTTATAATATATGTTTTGCCTCAAAAACAGCATTGTGGCTGAAAGTAGGTTTCTTTTAAACACAGTACATGTAGATGAACAAAATTCTTAGGGCAAGTCCAAAGTATGTCCTAGAAATCGTCAAGTATTTTGGACTTGTTTCATGCATGTAGTCCACCTGTAGTACTAGAATGGTTTACATGTAAAAAGTTGCAAACTGGTAGGCTGAGAGCTAAATTACAAATTCAAGTTTTACAAGCTCAGATTTAAAAAGAGTTCAACAAAACTTAAATATATAGACAGATTATAGAATCATAAACATGAATTGACATAAAAATATCAGTTTACATAATATTTTGTCTCATCCAAGCTCAAGAGTTGTCATGGTCTATTAAAACTATCCATCATTTGCACCTTGGAGCTTCGGTATTATAATTATGAGGTGGACTCATTAATCTGGTGACAAATTATAAGTCAACCCTTCAGAATTTTCATCTTAATCAAGGTGCCATTTTCTGGTCATTTCCACCACAGGCATCTTTAGGTCTTGAGAACTATAAATCTGATGATAAATTTGGCATTACCAGGAGCGAAATTCATCTCTTATTTCAGCAAGATTGCTCTTGACATTTCTCTTTGTATTTTCCACCATGGGCATTTTATTCATGTCAGGG
Source organism: Strongylocentrotus purpuratus (assembly GCF_000002235.5). Classification (NCBI taxonomy): domain Eukaryota; kingdom Metazoa; phylum Echinodermata; class Echinoidea; order Camarodonta; family Strongylocentrotidae; genus Strongylocentrotus; species Strongylocentrotus purpuratus. The sequence continues at coordinate 37,138,773 of NW_022145607.1, read as the reverse complement.
GCACTACGGGTGGGGGCTTTAATCCGAGGATAAATCGGGCATCGGTGTTGAAACATTACTTTATTAGCATCAAATGGGTATTACAGAGCTGCCAACCACTATGATTTAATCATATTTTTTACGATTTTTAGATTTAAATAGGATAGTACGATTTTCAAATAAATATTTTTACTGGTATATGTATTTAGTTGTGTGTGTGTGTGATATTTCCAATGGCAAGATGCCCATTCTGTCCTGTAAAGTACCCAAAAAGCATCTCACATCGGCTTTTTGGGGATGTTCATTGGTTCATCGAGCACACCAGTCATGATGAAATACGGTAATGCATATTCAACCAATAATCCATAACAAAATTCTTCCTGTATGGACTGTAGGAACTGTAAGAGGCATTGATCTTTTTTAATTTTAAAAAAAAAATCAATTTCTGTCAGTAAAATACAACTTTTGGGATTAAAAGAATGTAGTTTTTGAACTCCAGAGGTTGGCAGGTCTGGTCTTATCCTCTTATTCTATTGCTGATATCTTAATAAATTTGTAGCCTAGCTGTCCGGGGAAAGGGAGGGGGCATAATTAATCTGATGATGAATCAGGCATCACCATTGAGGGCTTGTCACGAGAAACAAAGGTGGCGCTTTTGGCGCACTGCCTCTATCTCCAGGGGATTCTGTCACCTCCCGATAGCTGGGCTCTGACCAAGCACCGTGGGACATGTGAGCTAGGGGTGTAGTAATGAGTTTAATACCCAGCGCTAATTGGCTACAGCTCGCTGCAATGAAAGACCCAGGTGTTTAGATGGAGTAGTGGTGGCAAGAGCTGGAATTGGCCTGCAATATTTAGAAGCTCTTGTCACCTCATCCCGGTAGTGAGAAACTTTTGAAGCACACCCATACCATAACTTTTTCGGAGAATTCATTAGACAATTGGTTATCATGAGTATACTGATAGTCATTGAAGGGGCACTGAAATTACAAAAATAGAGGCTACACAATGAGTGCAGAAATTATGCCCATTCTACGTGTATATGCATACACCTGGAATATTTTTTAGGGCTCTGAATAAAAACTACAGTATGTGTAAATTGAGCGAAACCACAACATTTCGAAGTAGAATGACTGCCTGGAAAGGATTAACAAAGGTCAAAGGCCTGCGGTGTAGCAACAGGGGAGGGGGGGGGGGGGGTCAGAAACACATGACCTCTTCACTCCCCCCCCCCCCCCCCCCCCCCCACCACTTTCTGTAATCAGTATCCATTGTAACTTGTAAGTTACATGTACATGTACATTTCATTCTCCCCTGAAGAACAATGCCCAACCCATGTTGCCAGTTCCTTCTCAATGACCATACACGTACTAGGCTTTTGCTTATCACTAGCATTCATATTATATTCAGTTCAGGCTACCGGAATTCATTGTATACAAGTTGTACGTGTACAATGTACATGTATGAACCCTATAGCTCGTCATTAAGTAATTACATGTACCTTTTTCCTAATCTGAAGGTCATAAACACGAAAGCCACAGCCTGAACAAGCCTTTACAATATCCTTTTCTTCCTGATACTGTACATGGAGTTGCATCATACAGGAAAGCACTAGTCTGAACAAGCCCTTTACAATATCCTCTTCATTCTCATACATCTCATACATGGTCATGGAGTTGCATCATACAGGAATTAATGCCCCAGGAATTAACCTGGGAATTTGATAATTTGCCCTTCTTAGAACTTGGACCAAAAAAAACTTTGTCAAAGCGCCAAACACAGCAAGCAAGGACTAAAACGCAACTAAAAGATTTCGTTTATTCACATTTTGTTTTGCGTTTTTTTCCTAGTTGATTTTAGTTAATAGGATGCATAACTTTGTATCACCTGCACTGAGAACACATCAGGATCAAGTACATATACTGTATGTACACTGTACTGAATGCTGAAAGCTAGGCAAAAGGGATAGGAGGGCAAGGAGTCAAACTCAAGGGATAGGGGTATGGTATCCTTGACTACACAACACCTGCTTGCAAATTATAGATGAAGAAATACAAGGGGGAGGTAGGCTCTTGGTTTAGTTGCCCTCTTGCTTGGGCGGGCTGATCGGTGGATCGGTGAGTCTTTGGTGAAGATGCCATGCATGATGTCTTCATCTCTTCCGCCTGTCAAGGCAGGTGGCGATTGATTTCCGCTCCTCTCTGAGAGATCGCCATTCAAGTATTCTCCGCCAGTTCCTTTAAAGCCCCGCTGCACTACTTATAGCTACTTGCGCCCTCTATATACTAAACAATGCCTAATTGGTGCCGGTTGGTCCCCCATGATGCCTTTTTGTTTATGTTAATTGAGAGCTGATTTGATGAGATAACCGCCTGTCGTGTGACCTTGCAGGGTGGTCTTATCCCTCCTGTACACTAGTAAAGATGGCCTTTAAAAATGTTTCTTAGAGAAACATGTTTTCAGGGGTGACAAATGTGGTCTTTATACATGTTGTAGACAGGTGGTCTTTCTATACATGTTGTCGCTTAAGCAGGTTTGATTGCACCTTTGATCTCAGTCTCAATAACTCAGGGTTAATGCATTAGAATTGTAGTTTTTCTTAAAACACACAAAACAAAACTCATTCAAACAAATAACAATGTTATTGTTGCTAGCTTGAAAGCATGTTCATTAGTATGCATTTTCTTTAAAATGAGCATGAAGTTAAAAAAGATTTGTGTGGTACCGAGGAAAAGGGAAGGCAAAGCTATCGTACCCCCTTGGAACGAATTCACACCCTTCTTGGGATGATGGAGTCTCATGACGCATTTTTGTGGCAACCTCCTAGTCCTAGTGTTTCCCTCAGCTCGGAGGGAAAGGTGCGGAAGCGTTGCGAAGCTTGCTCCAACTTGAATAATGCAATCTTCTTCACCAAGAAAGATGAGAGGCCCTTTTACACCATTTTGAAAGCTCATTGATATTTTTGGGACTACCATTTACATTACGGAAAAACCCATTAAAAACGCCAAAGTTTGCTCACGCCTATTTTTGGTTGATTATTGCGCATTCGCCACTCATCGGTGCTCTGCGTGCATCAGCATGGAAGCGAGGAGAGTTACGTGAGTAAAACTCTTTATCTTACCAAACTTTGCATTACACTGCAAAATCAGTGAAACTTCAGCAGGCATTATAAAAAACCACTCTCCAGAGGTGCATTTTTGGATTTCGATTTTTGGTATCTAGGCAAAACACTGGAATGTGAGAAAATTCCATGATTTTTGGATGCAGTGTAAATGCAGCTCTTGAGACAGAAAGAAGAAAAAAGCAGACTTACCGGTACATGTATAATTGATCTTGAAAAATGAAAGATGAGACTGTAGTCTCTGTATGTCTTGCATTATTCAGATTAAGGTTAAGAAGATGACTTATGAAATACAGTCATGTACTTGTAAGAGGTCAAGAAGTATTTCTCTTGACATTGCCACAGGTGATTTAACCACCCAAAACACTTTTTATACTTGAGTCATTAGCTGCATTTACACTGGAAGCTAAAACCATAGATTTTTCTCACATTCCGATTCCGATGTTTCGTCAAACACAACAAAAAACTTTAACTACAATGCACAGTACATGAACATGTACTGTAGTTGGTTCCACCAATTTCTACTTATAAAACCCATTTGAAGCTAAGCCTAGGAATAGGATACACTTTTCCATTTCATTCTCCCGATATTTATAGCTGTTTGCAGTCACTTTTGCCATCTATAGGAATGACTCATGGCTCTGCATGAATAATGATTACTTAAATGTACAAAGTAGATTCATGATGTTCATTACAATGGAAAGGAGAGGAGATGGAGTGAGTCTTTACACAAAACATTCATTTCTCTTTTTCCAGCTTCACTATTGTATGAAATCCTCCTGTCACATCCTGCATATGAATAATTGATATATAATATCACAGAGTGCTACTATACAAATATATACTACTTCTCATACAAAATATTGTATCATTACCCCAGCTTTAGCCAAGCTGCCATGATGAGATTGCTAAAGAAGTAACAAATTTCTACCTACCAGGTGCCCAGTTACTTCACCTGGGTGGAGAGTGACAAAGATTACATTGTAATAAGTCTCCGCCCGAAGGACAAAGCATGCAACACATGTCTACCTACCAGGTGCCCATTTACTTCACCTGGGTGGAGAGTAGCAAATATACATTAATACATATACATTAAATATGTGTAATGTCTCCACCCAAAGGGCACGTTTATAGATAAACAAAATTTTCTGAGTGCCACAATGGGACTCAAACCTTGAACCACCCACAGGACATTGATGATGTAGCCACTGCATCAAAACTCTGTCAGCCCTTGAAAACGTAATTTTGCTCCGGAGCTTGCTTTCAGATATCTAACTAAACTAATCAAAACAATGTGCAAATACAATGTTTAGAGGGCTGAAGGGGACATTTCATACTTTCAGTACATCTGGGTGACATTGCTCAGTGCCCAAGCTTCAATCATTAAAGAGAAATTTGAGTTTGACATGTAGAAAGGGGTAAAAAATGATTTGTGAGCGTTGATCATTGTAATTATGCAAGTGTGGAGGAACATCAGATAAAAAATGTTCCCTGAGAAGCATGGCACTTAAAATGCCTTCATATTCTGAATATGGCATGTAACAGCATACAAATCAGGACAGATTTTTTACCACATGTTCGTGCATGCAATCCCTATATTTGTCCTTGTTCAGTGCTTGTAACTTTACCAAGACTGGGCAAAACTTTTTATCATTTTGGTGATTCCAGAAATTAATACACACCAATACTTATATGCTAGATGATTAACCCTTTCGGATCGATTCCACACCACTTCTTTCACAATGCAATCGCATGACCAGAACTCAACTTCATCTTTAAAAACCCTATTAAATTCAAGTTTATAACTTCATCCAGAGGTCATTGGGGGAGCTCTATTTATTTTGAATCTCAATGATTGATTTGTTCTGTGATCTAATGGGCTCTATACTTATCACATTTATAGTGGTTGTTAAGTGTGATCATTACACCTTGTAAAACCATTTGGGCAATTCAGTAGCAGGTTAGTAATAAAAGTCACACAACAAAGGAAACATTGGAGAGAATATCTTGGAGAAAGGATGAAATTAATGTTTCATTGTTCATTTAATTTGTTTTGCAACTAAAGGAACTGTACATTGTAACATCTATATTTCTCTCTCTCTTTCCTTTTCTCCCTTTTTCTCTTTTTCTCTTTCTCTCTCTCTCTCTCTCTCTCTCTCTCACCCCCTCTCTCTCTCTCTCTCTCTCTCTCTCTCTCACCCCCTTTCTCTTTCTCTCTCTTTCCCTTTCTCTCTCCCTTCTCTCTCCATAAAAAACATACAAATATAATCGTACATGTACATGTACAGCATGTACATCATTTGTAGACTTTGATTGGTATTTTTTTTATCATGCACTTTTAACGTTCATAACATAATGCGCAAGTTTGCTCACCCACAAATTTAAATTGCAGTCTATATACATGTATTCAATCTTTTTATAAAAAAATATCAAGACTTATTTGTTGACATTTAATGGTCGTAAAGCTCATCTAGGATACAGTTTGAAGTGTTAAGAAATCTCAATCATCATGCTCGTCATGAATGCAAGGGTTCGTTAGGTGGATGGTGTGTGTCATCAGAGGCCTGTGCGATGATTTACGATCCTTCACACCCTGCATTTCACCCGTGTCCACACACAACATTATCTGTGATTAGGCGCGATTAGTTATACCGTTTCGGGATAGTTATACTGTTTCGCAATAGTTATACAATGAAATTGTGTGTGTGGACGCTTACTAACTATACGTCGTATAACGAATCGTCATATATAACGAAACGATCACGCCTTATCACGGAATATGTTGTGTGTGGACGTACAGTATAGTCGAACTAGAACGGTATAACTGGGCGGGGCTTAACGTGAACTCGAGCGAAAGGAGACCTGACCTCTCATTTTCGCTTCCATTTCATGATTGCAGTAGCAAACTGCGCACCTATACAACATTTCGCTGTAGAGTTTCAGGATTACTTTCTTCTGTGTGTGGACATCCTGGAATTTATACGATGATTCTTTATACAACGTTTCGTTATAGAGTTTCGGGATAAATTGTTTTGTGTGTGGACACGCTGTAAATCCAAGAAAAAAAAACACGTTGTCTCATTAGCTGGAGGAGGGGGAGTTATTATTCATTATTCGGTGTGTGTCAGCGGTAACAAGAAATGAGGATAGCTAATGAGCGTCTTGCTGGAGGCCGGAGAGTTATTTGTTTTCGTACTGCATCGAGGCAAAATTATGAGCTGTGATTGAGAGTACTTTATCACATGCACTATCAACAGAGTAGAGTCGGTAGTTTGTTATTCGTAAGATATATTTATTTGGGAAAAGAAATACAGTTACAGATTTCGATCTTAGGAGGTATTATTGAAGCACAATGATTTATTTGAACTGCTAATGTTTAAACCACCTGATGAGAAATAAATGAGATTTGAAGCACCACATAATTTGTGGAGTAAATTAGATTTCCCCCCTAAAGTTCTAAATCCAACACATGGATGTATGTACAGTTCATTGTGCGTTTGATTTGTATCTGCAAGGAAGATCGCAAGATTAGATCTCTATGATGCATGCACTAACTTTGTCTTTGTAAAATATATATCAAAGATTTTTTTTATATAAGTTTGGCTGGGTCTCGATCTTGGCAGCTAGCGCTAGGAGCATTGATGGGTGCTCACGAATGAAGCCTTATCATTCATGCAGATCATGTTTGGCTAGCCTACCAAGAGAGAGAGAGATAGAAGCAGTTTTGGTTCAGCTTGGATGGGCCCTATTCCCATCTGTTTTCATGCGTGTGAAAATTCATCTTCTGATGAGTAATTAAACCCTCGCGAGGTATCTCTCTAACCGATCAAGTGTAATGAAAGCTAATGACATTCGTTTGTCCCCACTAATGAAGCCGACACCCTGGGCAAACGTGAGAGCTACAGTAAGAGTCCCCCAAATTTTTCTTTTCTTCATCTTTTTTTCCCTTTCTATGTTAATTCACTAGGTATTGTTTTCAAATTTGGGTCTATCCCAGAGGGACGTTACATTATGTCTCTGCTTTCTACCTCTTATTCCCTTTATCCTCCCCCTCTCTCTCTTCTCTCTCCCTCTCTCCTCCCCCTCCCCCCCCCCCAAAAAAAAGAGAAAGTTCTCTCTTTCCCTCCCCTTGTTTTCAATTTGTGGTCAGCCCAAGAGAAAATCTTTCTCACTTTTTCTTTTTCACTCTGCACTCTGTTTCTCTTTCACCCTCTTCCTCTTTCTCTTTCACTCTCTTTCTCTTTCTTTCTTTTTCACTCTTTCTCTTGCACTCTCTCTCCCCCTTCTGCCTTTCTCTTTCAGCCCCTATTTTCATGAGGTACATGTACATTCATGTACATTTATATTTATCTAGGTTTAGTATGAACATTGAAGTCTGTCACAGACATCGTATTCTGTCATCTTATCTCGTCTGCGATCAGTTGAGCTTCTTCACTTTGACAGTATCTCTGAATCTCTATCCCTCGTAATTTACATTTATATTTGTATATATTTCTCTACGTTCATATTTTTAGAAGTCTCTATCATCACATCGCTCTGTATTTGGATTATATTTTGGCTTAGAACATTGCAAATTTTTGTGAATTTTTTGGATGCATTCTTTCTGAATTTTATAAATTTTCTTTACTTTCGATGGAATCAAACGTACATGTACATGTACCTATATTTAGCATTCCCAAATCATTATGTAATTTTCCTTAGTCATACACAACATGAGTAGATATTTCTGTAGTCTTTTTACTCCACTGTGAGAGTATACATTATTTACATTCTTGAGGTGCTGTTACTTCACAAGAGGGATTTATTACCGGTATACAACATTTACTATCTATTAAAATATTTACTCATTATTTACTTCTTTAGTCTATTCTTATATGCAGTTATGCCGTTAACAATGAGAATCTAATTTACACCTCTACACCAAATAATTCTACGTGAGAAGGAAGTGTTAATCAAATGGGAAAATGGCAGGAATTAATGCATTAAAAGGGTGTTTATGATACAGAGCACTGTCACATGAGGGTGGGTAAACAATGCTGAAGCAAATCCATTATTATTATTATGCATACCATCACATAATAGTGCATTGACAAATTGACAAAATGCACTCGTACTCGTACTTTATCATTGGCATGTCCTCTAAAGTGAATTAGCAATTAATTTTGAATCACCAACACCAATTAATGATCAATACAAGCAGAATGACAGCCAATGATACAGCCAGGAGTGGCATTGAAGATGTTATTCACTCTTGATTATCCCAATTCACTCCACGCGACGGACGGCGCAAAATTAATTATCCACTCTTGTCGCCGATGCTCCAAAGGGCCGAGTGGTTTGTCAATATATGCACGGTGCTTAATTGTATGTGGGTATGTAGTACCGCTTGAAGCGCCCTAGCTAGCAGCAACATGGACATGCAGTATGTGTGAACTATTGACATTAATGAAAGCTGCCCAAGCGAACTTAATGATACGACGATGAATGTTCTCCGGCTTGTTAAGTCTCAAGCGTTTTTCAGTCAATTGCGGTTTAGTTTGAGGGTCTTATCGCAGGGTTGCGATGTCTGTCTGTGTGTGTCTGTAGTTACTGGGAGCAATTTCATGACGCAAAATGATTATAAGGGGCACATGAGGTTACATAAACAGTATATTGATGGAATGTAACATACATTCAACATTTAAACATTCTTGTGAATTATATTTCTTCATAGAAATGCGTTGATCAATGTCGTATGATACTGTATATCTCTGTGTATAAGACGCAGCTGTATTTTTAAAATGATTGCCCTACTTCCAGCTGCAGTATTGATGTTATGCAGCGCCACCGCCCCGCCCCGCCCCCCCCCCCCCCCCTTCTCCCCCTTCTCCCCCTCCTCCCCCTCCTCCCCCTCCTCCCTCCTCCATGCCCCTCTTTCTATTAAAGGGACTAGGGTTAAATTTCTCCTTAAAAACTTGACAGCGCCACAATTGAAAACAATTAAAAGCAAAAACAGATCCATCGTATAAGTTTCCATAAGTGAGGCATGGTACGCAAAGACATCTTTATACACACACACACACACAGACAGACCCCCTTGTTCACAGGTTTAGTCATATTTCATCCTGACTGGCTTTGTAATGCTATAGACACAGTGCCTGTTCAGGTTTTAATGAACTTTAATGCATGCAGGCTCATGTAAAGGCCTTGGGACGACTAGTTTATAAATGCATGACAATAGAGACACAAGAATGCTAGTGCTGTGTTGCACTATTTTTAATGAAATTTGAATGAATCATCAACTAAGCAAATGCAATAGACTGGAAGTTATTCGCATCTCAGAGAAAAAAAAGGAACACCATTTTTGTAAAAGTGTCGTGGTCCCTGTAGAGGTGCCATGGTCTATTGGATACGTCACCAGACTGTGGAACAAATGGTTTGAGGTTCAAGTCCCATAGCAGCATTGATGTCCTTTGGCAAGACATTAATCTACATTTGCCACTCTCCACCCAGGTGTAGTAAATGGATGGTGCGTGCAATTGTCTCATAATCGAGAAGTCCTGGGCTCAAACCAGGTCAATGCACTATAGTGCCCTTTTGGTAAGGTATTAATCCTTGTTACCAAGGCCCTGGGAGAGGACTCAAAGCCGTTGTTCCCCTGGTTACTTGCAAGCATACACATGCTTTCTTAGTGCTTAGTCAGGTTTCACAAACCGACCCCCAATCGCATGCATACAATGTGGGATATATTCCACCCTATCTTCTTTAGATATGAACCAACTACAGTGTATGAACATGTGTATGGTTCAAGACTTTAAGTTCTTTTTTGTAAATTGATTTTTAGGAGTATGTTGCAGTATGTCTCTGTCAGTACCAGTACAGTAAGGGCCTCTCCTACCACTTTGTAAGTGTTTGTACCCCTTCTTCACATGTACATGTATCTATTAAATCTTGTTACTACATCTTGTTTACTGAGTCTTTGTGTGTATTATACATGTACATACCTGTATGTACCTTCATTCTACTTATGTTTCTAAACTTGCCCTTCGACTTCAGTCTTATATCACTGTTTTGATTCTTGATTGTCCCATAACATTTGTTAACCTTTCTCGACTCCTTCTGAATTGTTTTCTTCAGCTCATACACTTCTTTGTTGTTACCGAACTTTTCCTGTACTTCATTGTACAGGACATTAATCTAATTAATCTACACTTGCCACTCTCCACCCAGGTGTTAAATGGGAACCGGTAGGAAGGAATTCCTTAAATGCTGTGAGCGTCGAAATCGGCAGCCTAGCATAGCCGGGTAATGTTGGAGCGCCTTGAGGATCTTGCAAGGTCGATACGTGCGCTGTAAAGAATCCAATATTATATTACAGTCAAACCTGCTTTAGTGACCACCTGTCTACAAAGACCACCTGTCTACAAGGACCACATTTTTTGTTTCCTTTGAAAATGGTTTCTCATTGAAACATGTACTAAAGGAACCTGTCTACAAAGACCACCTGTCTACGAAGACCACTTTTTGTGTTTCCCTTGGGCGGTCGCTGTAGACAGGTTTGACTGTATTATTAGTATTCAATGTTTTCTGTCAGACTTCCCTCCTTGTGTCTCTGTGTTTACTCAAACTTTTACTCTCTCTCTCTCTCTCTCTCTTTCTTCTCCCTTTGTTTTTCTCCTTCACATCTCCTCTAATTCATCTCTGAAATGTACTCCATTAAAAAGGAAAAGCTCCAATGTTTTTTGTTTATTTCAAATTTTGCATTGACATTTACAAGTCGTATATATTTAGTTCACACCATTTTGAACAATCTTCATGAATATATGTAGCACACCTGCCTTATGTACATGGATGCTACAGTGCAAATGCATGCTTGAATTTTCTACATCTTCTCACATGCAACCTTGAATACGTAAACAGACCTGTGAAGACGACCGCAGAAATCTCTATGGCAAATTGGCAATGCTTACATGCTTACCATGGCAGGACGAGACAAGTCTCTGACAATATAGGCCTGTCTTCACTATCTCGAGATTGCCAAATATCCAGCTATTTGAACTACGTGCATCCCGATCGCAAACTATCCAGCTATTTTGCGTCTCCATCAGACCGAAGTAGCAACTAGCGGGATATTTGGTCGGGATTGTCATCCCAAGATATCTTGGGATAGTTTGCAAAATATCCCACTATTTGGCAAAATATCCAGCTATTTGTCTGGTGCGACTTCACCAGACCGAAGATTCGCAATATGCGCTAACGCTGAGCAAAATATCTCGAGCTAATTTCTCAAGGTTGAGTTTCAAGTTTCAAGTTTCAAGGTCGAATCTCGAGCTGATGAGGACGCGATTAGTAACTTCAGGATTATTTCCCAAATCAGAAATAGCGGGCTATATATTTGGCAATCTCGAGATGATGAAGACGCGCCTACTGACAAGCCTCCCTCGCTCGTCCTTGTAGCCACAGGCAATTCCTCGCAACATCTTGCATTACTGGCGCACCTAAAGCCCCTCTGATTGAATGTGAAGGGTTCATTACCTGTGTGTCGCCCTTATTATTGCAGGTCCTGTGCGTTTAATGGGGGGACTGCTCAAAGAGGAATTACCTCACAATCAATCTAATACCAAGTGGTCTGGTGAGGATTAAATGATCTAGTTACCTGGGTTCATAGATTGGTTGTACACTGTTTTCCTCCACTCCTGGATTTAAACTGTCTTGGCCTCGAGAGAGACAGCAATATGTACTTATTTACGAATGCTATACAATCTAAGGTAGTAATGATTCGTTATGCTCTCAGATATTTACAGCACATATATTTGTACATATAGTCTGATGAAGAGTGTGACACTATTAACCTGTTTCTTTTTTCTTTTTTGGACAACTCATCGCCCTCCACCTGCCGGATGGAGAGTTTTTAGGAAGTTTTTGGTTTTTCACATTCATTTCTCGATTAATGTACAAGACTTTTGTATGTGCAAAGTACAATCTGAACATTTTCCATCAGTTTCTTTTGTGTTCCTTCTTATCATTTCCTTTCCCCCTTTCTTTTGGGATGGTAGATCTATACCCCAAATGAACATGTAGATACTTATTTGTACATGATGTTGGCCCTTGGTCAGTCTGGTAGAAAGTTCAATAGAGTCAGTTATTTTTGTATTTGGATGGAGATGCCCGGGGGCTTGATTATTAATGCAAGAACAGCCCTTTGGATGAATGTTGTATAAAGTCGATCTTATACAGAAGGTCACATGGTAGGAATCAATAAAACCACCTGTCTAGAGAGGTTAAGTCTTCTAATCCATCATGAGCTGTACTGTATGAGAAGTATGTGAAGGTTACCAGTCACTTTCATCTCTTATGAGTTTCAAGTAAACTCTTTTAATCATTAGATTTGGTGAGGACGATAGACCTGTTAAAGGAAGTGTAAAGTGACGGGGCTACGTGTCTTTCCCCTGGCCTGACTCGGGGGTCAATCCGGTATAATACGACTACGGACGACGGATCGCAGCAGTCACGTGTGTGGAACGTACGCGAAACCGAAGCGTGAACTGATGGCGTTAAGGAGTATTTGCCAAGCTACACGGCCTTTAACCAATGCATTTTAATATGCATGGCTTTCTCCAGAACCCCTGTTAACCAGCCATTCGACTCACCAGCTATGAATAGTGGCATCTCTATGGTGGAAGCCACTTAACATACATTAGTAATTGCTCTGACAGGCAAGCCTCTAGCAAGCTTCTTATTTGTCAATAGTTGCTTTTGTTCAAAAAGTATCATAAAAGTGCGTAAACAGGTCTTTTATGTCAAAATCCAACAACATTGAAGGTAAATGCTAAAGACAAAATAACACCTGCTCAGCAAATTCAACTCATGAAATAAATAAATGTTCATAAAGTTGAGAAAGAAGGAATGAAAGGTGCAGAAATTGAGTAATTAAATATAAAAATTCTAGTCCCACATGCATGTATAAGTGTTTGTGCTATTCATTGCACCTGGGATTTTCAATAAGTTTTTGTAAGTTTGTGCTATTTCTAAGGTGCAAATATCCCCTTCACTGCATGGAAAATTCAATTACCTTCTCAATTAAATCACAGTTCCATTACTAGAAATCAGAATTACCTTTAAATGGGAAAATGAGAAGAGGAAAAAAATATTCATCTATTCAGAAAGGAGTGAAGAGCTGGGTGTTGATAATAGAAGCCGCTTGCTACCTGCCGATGCCCGGAGGACTTTCTTGAGATGGTGGCCATCACCGAATTTCATGAGAATCGATCTCACCTCTACGCATCACATATTGCACATTCCAGCAGGTGGTATAGAGATGGAGAAAGATTGTGTGTCAGGAAGAGAGAGAGGGGTGAGAAGAGGGAGGCTGAGAGGGTGAAGAGCAACACAGATATATAGATGTGAAAAGACAGAGAGGTAGAGGCAGAGAGAGTTTGAGACAGATAGACAGAGAGAGAGAGAGAGGGTGTGGGAAGAGGGAGGCTGAGAGGGTGAAGAGCAACACAGATATATATATAAAGATGTGAAAAGACAGAGAGGTAGAGGCAGAGAGAGTTTGAGACAGATAGACAGAAAGAAAGAGAGGGTGTGGGAAGAGGGAGGCTGAGAGGGTGAAGAGCAACACAGATATATATATACATGTAAAGATGTGAAAAGGCAGAGAGAGTTTGAGACAGATAGACAGAAAGAGAGAGAGAGGGTGTGGGAAGAGGGAGGCTGAGAGGGCGAAGAGCAACACAGATATATATATATATATATATATATATAAAGATGTGAAAAGACAGAGAGGTAGAGGCAGAGAGAGTTAGAGACAGATAGACAGAAAGAGAGAGAGGGTGTGGGAAGAGGGAGGCTGAGAGGGTGAAGAGCAACACAGATATATATATATATATATATATATATATAAAGATGTGAAAAGACAGAGAGGTAGAGGCAGAGAGAGTTAGAGACAGATAGACAGAAAGAGAGAGAGGGTGTGGGAAGAGGGAGGCTGAGAGGGTGAAGAGCAACACAGATATATATATATATATAAAGATGTGAAAAGACAGAGAGGTAGAGGCAGAGAGAGTTAGAGACAGATAGACAGAAAGAGAGAGAGGGTGTGGGAAGAGGGAGGCTGAGAGGGTGAAGAGCAACACAGATATATATATATATATAAAGATGTGAAAAGACAGAGAGGTAGAGGCAGAGAGAGTTTGAGACAGATAGACAGAAAGGAAAAGACAAATTGAGAGAGAGAGAGAGAGAGAGAGAGAGAGGGTATGAATGTGAAAAGTGTAAGTTTAAAAAACACATCTTTGGTAGATGTAGAACAGTCGTAGGCAGCGTGTAATGAATTATGCCTGTGAGAGAGAGAGAGAAAAGAAACAAGAAAAAGAAATAGAGGAGGACAGACAGACGAACAGAGAAAAAAGGGACAGGGGGGGGGGGCTACATATAGTACAAGAATGTAAAAACTGAGTATTACAACACATCTTGGGTGAATATTAGGAGAGTCATAGGCGGCATATAGAGAATCATGCCTGAGAGAGAGAAAAAAAGACAGACAGACAGCGGAGAGAGGAAGGGAGGAAAATAGATGGACAGAGGAGAGAGGAAGGGAGAAAAATAGACTGACAGAGGAGAGAGGAGGGAGGGGGCTACAGCTAAAAGAATAAATATTTTACATGTAAGTAAATCAAAACACATCTTCAGTAGATGTAGAAGTGTTCGGCAATGCGAAGAGAACCAAACCTATGAGTTTGAGAGAGAGAGAGAGAGATGAAGGAAGATGAAAAGAGAGAGAGAGAGAGATGAAGGAAGATGAAAAGAGAGAGATGAAGGAAGATGAAAATAGAGAGAGAGAGAGAGAGAGAGAGAGAGATGAAGGAAGACAGAAAGAGAGAAAGATCGGGAGAGAAAGAGAAGGGGAAGGTATAGAGAGAAATAGAGTGGGTATACTAGAAGAGACATTGTTAGAAAAGCTTGCATGTATTCGCCATGGGAGACTCATTAATGTAGAGGTACTATGGGGAGGGATATTGTGAATGCCCTGTAATAACATGAAGCAATATACCTGCAAGTTTGTTATTGGTTTGGCTCTGTCAACCTTAAAGGACACAGCAGCTTTTCCATCTTTCATGTGCATCACTCGAGAAGAACAAAAAAGTATTTTCCTGGGCTTACACTTCAATACACTTCTTCACCAACATTCATTTTATTGCTAGCTCTTTAACTAACTTTAGTGGCACCCCTCTTTAAGCCCGGTCTAATTTATCGCTGGAGCATTTTGATAAAGGAGTCAAAACATTTACTTGTCTTGATAAAAGGGGGAGAACTTTCACTTCTTTGTAATACATTTCGATTTCAATTTGCTAAATAGATATCCAAAATGTAACATAATATAATTTGCAGGAAATATGACA
This sequence comes from Strongylocentrotus purpuratus, assembly GCF_000002235.5. Classification (NCBI taxonomy): domain Eukaryota; kingdom Metazoa; phylum Echinodermata; class Echinoidea; order Camarodonta; family Strongylocentrotidae; genus Strongylocentrotus; species Strongylocentrotus purpuratus. The sequence continues at coordinate 37,123,287 of NW_022145607.1, read as the reverse complement.
TTTTGCAAATAGGGCCTGCTGTATACTCTTTGCTATCACCATGTTTCTGATTTTCGAGTTTATATTTGTCATATCGAAGTCTATTACTTCTGAAGCTTTCAGCAGACGTTACGATGCGATTCTACATACTCCGTACATGAGGGGGGTAAGAACCGGCTTCGAAATCAAATCTAGGACCGAGCAATTGAAACACTTCAATCTATTCCATGTTTATTAACTCAACCTTCTTAAATGCACGCTCCAATTTACAAAGAGATGAATCTAGCCAAAGAATGTAGATTGAACGTTGCATGTTGGGCGTCCCTGGACCTGTGTGTGTGCTCAACTATATATACATTCGTGGTTGCGTTTACCCATCAGCACGTTTGTCATGACAACGTGTTGCAAATGTCATTGGGCCGCCCGGGGAATGGTGCGTACATTAATGGGGCACGTTGAACGGGGAGGGGGAAGGAATATTTGAGGAATGTATGTTTGTATGTTGTCAATGTGTAAAATCATCAATGTCTGGTCTAGAAGTTCAACCGGTTGCTGTGAACTAGCATTGTTTTAAATGTGGATTTAAGTTATCATGATGCAATCAAGATCTAATTAGTTGATTAGCAACAGGCTTTTAACCAATTTTACAGAACACTTACCTATTTTGGTTACATGTACAATGTACATGGTACTGTTTACACCAGATTGAAAATATGTTTTGTTAATAAATTTTATTTTTGGTATGAGTACATTCATATATCATGCTTATTGTAGTATGGAAGAATATATAGGAAATTCACCCACTGAATTGGGTACATCCCATACATGTACTTGTGAATTTTATCACTCATGAACATGCAAAATTTACAATAAAACTGGAAACTGTCACATGCACAAAACTTTCTCAATTACTGTGAAGTGCTCATCCCTCTAATTGAAGTACAAAACATGCTGTTAAAACAACTGTCTGCCGCTATGAATGATGTTTGAAAGCTTCTTGCTTTTGCAGTAGCTGTTAAAAAATATTTGTCAGTAAGTTCTAAAGTTTGAACTAATGTATAAGGGAATTGATATCTGAAAGGAAAACTGATTTCAATAATAAGTTGGAGATGGCTGAATTGATGTGCCTTTCTTTTAAATTCATAAAATATTATTCTGGATGAGTGAATGGATATCAAGTCTTATAAATGACACAGGTTATGGTTCAATTACGTAGTATGGGAGAAGAAATATCTTTGTTACACATTCTAACCATTTTCTTAATGTATCCAAATTAATGCGTTGTATTGCCTGTCTTTGTGAATTGCATCAGATTGCACTTCACAAAAACTTATGCAATACTATGCATTAAAATTGGTTACATACGCACATTGCCCGTTTAAACTTCTATCAGAGCTGATTCCGCTGCAGACAATATGAAGACTAAAAGCAGTCTAAATTCCTGCACATCTCTCTATAAAATGCCTGTCTCCTTCTACGAATATATGTGATGAAGCTGTCTGCATCTCTCTCTCTCTCTCTCTCTCTCTCTCTCACTCACTCTCTCTATCTCTCTCTCTCTCTATCTCTCTCTCTATCTCTCTCTCTCTCTCACTCTCTCAATCTCTCTCTCAATCTCTCTCTCTCTCTTCCTCTCTCTCTCTCTCTCTTTCTCTCTCTCTATCTCTCTCTCTCTCTCTCTCTCTGTGACATTGGATATTGCTTAGGCCCCCATCTCATAAATAAGACATTACGTTCCCTTTCATGTCAAGGGGCCTCCTATGAGGAATAATCATGGAAAATGTGAGATTCAGTCGCTGCACATGCATAGCCATTTGGAAGTTCAAGAAATAGATTGATTTTATTCATATGTTTGAAAATATGATTAATATCTGGCAAAATTTGAGAAAATAGGAAGAGAATGTGTGGCAAAGTTGCTTTGTATCCATTTGTTTTTGATTAAATTTGAAGAAATTAATCAGTTCTCATCTTAATGTGAAAATATGGGAAGTTATTTGAAGAAAATGCGATACAAAGTAATTGCAGATTTGTATTTCTCCTACTCTCATTAGGAATTCAAAGAAATTTATTGATTTTTACTGGAAGAAATATTTATGAGCAAAATAGGATGGTAATCACGGAAAATTTGGGATAGAATAATTTGCGGTGCTTGCATGGCTTCAATTTCACTTTTTTATGATCATAACAAAATGTTAATCTTGGCCTCTTTTCATGAGGATGATAGGTTAGTAGAGATGTTGGAAATTATATTTTTCTTCACATCTTTTCCAGAGATCATAAAGTTGGGAATGCAGGAACTACACGGAACACACGATTTGCACAAACACCTGACAACTAAATTATTCATATAAACCTTAACTAGTTTTGTCACATTTAAAGTATGTGAAAAATTGATCTGTCCCCATTTACTTTTCTTAAGAATGTGACATAGTAAAGCTTACATCCAAAGTATTCAACAAAGACCCTTATTCAATCAGTCCACCTTTCGTTCTTGAGTTACGAAAAATACAAAAACATCAAATTTCCATGGGGAATGAATAGTCTAGTTGTTAACTGTACACATTCAAGTCAATATTATCTATAATAACACTAGGTCTATTTATTAATTTGAAGGACAAAACAAAAAGAAGCAATATCTAATAGAATAGAGTATTAAAAAATCAGGTCACTGTCTTAAGAAACAAAAGAAATGAAAGTTGCATCTGTGACAACATGTTTACAAAATACCATTGATTGTGAAAGTCAATTTATCATGCAATATAAACTGCCATTGATTTATCATTGGCAGATATGGATGACTGCACTCATTTATGCAATATTGAAAACAGCCAATCAATATGTGATGATGTCACAATGGTTTGGAAGCGTTTGCCTGAAGTATAAAACAATCAGGTCATTGTTCTAAGAAACAATAGAAATGAAAGTTGCACCTGTGACAACATGTTTACAAAATACCATTGATTGTGAAAGTCAATTTATCATGCAATATAAACTGTCATTGATTCGTCATTTCGTCAATTGCAGAACATGGATGACTGCACTCATTTATGCAATATTGAAAACAGCCAATCAATACTTGATGATGTCACAATGGTTTGGAAGCGTTTGTCTAGAGAGGCGTGTAATGTATTAGCACCTCAATATTTCAATCAATTCATTCTGGTATTGCAATGCTTGTAGTACTGGTGTTAATGTTTTTATGTGGAATATTCCTGATTAGCGATACTCTGATGTTACAATGACAATGTTTCACTCATAAATGGATGGGTACCAGTAGTTGGGTACATGTAATTGGGGTTTTGTTCTGTTAAGAGTACATATTTTATTTTTCACATACATTATTTATTGAACATAAGCATGACAAAACAAAATCAAGACTAGTCTACTGCCTGAATACTCATAGCAGTACAAGACAGAAATTAACAAAGATATATATTTACAGAAACAGAAGAAACATACATACTGTACAGTACAGTACATAAAGACAAGAGTCACAATACCAAAGTTTAGGATAGAATACCTATTTTCCGGACCAGCTATCAATTTTGTTTGCCACCCTCTCAGCCAAACTGTAGTAATAAACTGATGGACAGCCAATCTGCCTTCTTATATTTTTTTAATGTTTGAGAGCTGTACAACATAAAACTGAGAAATGCCACTTTGACATGGTTGTACTAAGTAAGTGAATTGCTCATTAATGTTGCATTAAATCTAAAAGACATAACTGGAAGTTTGAAGAAGAATGCCAATGTGTAGTGAGGTTTGTGAAGGAAAACTCCATTGTCGATGTCAATAAGAATTCTGTTGTATAGAACAGTCCAACATTAATCAATATCATAACCTTGAGGAGTGAACAAACAAATTCCATACTATATATTCACCATACATATGGCATTATGGCTTCCCAACCTTTTTTAGACTTATTTATCAACATGCTTGATAAGTAAGAAAATTCATAAATGTATCAATGAAAGAACCTTAAAGAGAAGGTTGAGTTCTGGGAAGAGGTGAAAAATAATTTGTGAGCGTTATCATTCTTATTATGCAAGTGTGGAAGAACATCAGATAAGACATGTTCCCTGAAAAGCATGGCTCTTCAAATGCCTTTATATTCTAAATATGTCATGTAACTCGTAAAACTCGGGGTAGGTTTTTTACGCCACGTGTTCGTGTAGTCCCATATACATCTTTCTGTGTACAGTGTTTGTAACTTTACTAAGACTTGGCCAAATTTCTTATCATTTTGATGATTCCAGAACCTTGCAATACACACAAATTCTTATATGCTAGATGATCAACCTTTTCTGGTCGATTTCACACCGTTTCTTTCACAATGCAATCGCATGACCAGAACTCAACTTCATCTTTAAGTGAACACATTTCCTATAGTGTGGATTTCAAACTTACTTTAAAGAAAGTAGAAAATCAACACAATCAGAAAAGTTCAAATTAATTTTGTTTTTGAAAAAGAAGAAAAATAGTCACATATTAGCAGATTTTTGTTGTTGAAAAGTTATTAGATTACACTCGGTTTCCAAATACGCTGTCATATGAATGAAATAAACAATCTTTATGTTCATTTGAGCATCTCTAAAGAAATAAAAACATCTTTTATGTCATGTTACCTGTGTAATACTAATAAGTCTAATGCTCGATAGCCCAATTAACCTACATTATAGTACTCACTACCGGATCTGAATCCATTTTGCAAAATTGGAATTTCCATAAAAGCTCCATTATTATTGTGCTGATATTGCTCGGGTGAACAGCATTGTATCAAAATAACATCTTACCGGTATTCAGACTTGGTTGGCAACATCCCTCTTGTTGCCATAGCAACGTCTCCTTAGATAACCCTTGGGATGGCGGACTTGAATTACATGTTGTGCTATAAGTCTATTCAGTCTTCAACCTTTCAAGAGCTAGTGTTTTTCATCTTAAATATGAAAACATATTTTGATGCTGTTGTGTGAGGAGAGTGAGAGATGGAGCTTGAATACAGATAAGTCTTTTTCAATGTAGTGTGCCTTATTTTTGATGAATAAGATCTCTTAGAAGATCGGTGCCTCTGTTATGACATCCTGTTTAAATATGAGACCAAATAGGCCGAATTTCTTGGTTTGAATTCATATTGCAGATATTAAAGGCTTGTTTAGTAAAACCATCAGCATTTTTTTAAACGTGTAAATAAATGGCAGCTTTTTGCAAAAAACATCAGGCACGTATTCATTGAGCTTTGTGTTATGAATACAGAAAATGTGAATCGTGTGTAGTGTGTATGTATCATAAAAAACGCCATTGTGTATCACTTCATATCTTAAAGATGAAGTTGAGTTCTGGTCATGCGATTGCATTGTGAAAGAAACGGTGTGGAATCGACCAGAAAAGGTTGATCATCTAGCATATAAGAATTTGTGTGTATTGCAAGGTTCTGGAATCATCAAAAGGATAAGAAATTGGCCAAGTCTTGGTAAAGTTACAAACACTGTACACAGAAAGATGTATATGGGACTACACGAACACGTGGCGTAAAAAACCTACCCCCAAGTTTTACGATTTACATGACATATTCAGAATATGAAGGCATTTGAAGAGCCATGCTTTTCAGGGAACATGTCTTATCTGATGTTCTTCCACACTTGCATAATAAGAATGATAACGCTCACAAATTATTTTCACCTCCTCCCAGAACTCAACCTTCTCTTTAACAAGGCTTCAGATGTAGGAGCAGTTATTTTAAAGCCATTATAGGTAAAAAAAAACTAGGTTTATTGCCATGACATATTGAAATTGACTTAATTTGGAGAGGATGTACTCGTAATAGAGTTGTGAGATGGAATATATTTGTAAAGCACTTAGAGACTTTGTAAATGTATAAAGTGTTATGTAATCCCAGAATATTGTTATACATGTAATTATTATCTGCCTTCAATTTCCCTCGCCACAAATGAATAGGCAACCAGTAACTCATAGCAACATTTTTTTAATGGCAATAAACATACATGTACTTTTGAAGGCTACAAGTATAATGAGACTGTGCCTGTTAATGAAGATAAAGATTTTGATAGGGATTATCTCAACTTTTGAATATAATTATGATGAGGATTGATTAAACTCTTTAACTTAATCTTACACTGTACATGTATGTATGGATCATGTTGTTTCTGGTGAGCCAAAGGGTTCTTAGACAATGTCAATATTACTGTAACAGTAGAGACTTCTATGAATTGTTAATAATTGTCTTCTTTTTGGGGGGGAGGGGGGGGGGTCTGAATTGGATTCATTTATTATTATTATGGGCAATCCGACTTCAGAGGTTTTCGCAACCTTCATGGAAAGCCCCGCATATAACCTTTGTAAATATAGTTAAAATTTACTGTTACTCTGTATACTTTTATATTGCGAAATAAATTTAATTGAATTGAATTGAAAGTTATGTAGATCTGGGGGATTTTCAAAAATATGTTTATATATATATATATTTAATTTTAATTTGTTCACACAAAAGTTTGGGATTTTACAGTAGAGAAAACAAGTTTATGTCCTTCTAGCATCTAGCATCCAGCAAAGATTAAATCATCTCGCTTCTCTGCTGCTGCGAAGGCTTTATTAGTGCACTATCCTCCTCAGACTTTGCCGTACGAGGTCAGAGATAGTTGTTTATTGATCCGTCACATTCACCTACCGAGATGCAAATAATCTTATTCTTGCCTTGACAGAATTGATGCGGCGGACAAACCGCTTCTTGTCCCAACCTAGATCTATACTAAGTAGCTTGAAAGTGACCTGAATTGAAAGGACTCACTGAGGTGTAAATGGAATACATGTATCTAACCCTCTGTTCACACTATCAGAATTCATTGTATTACTATACAAGAATTGTTGAGCTATAAAATAACGCTTCTTTTCTAGCCTGAACACTAAAGAACTAAATGTACATGTATATACATTTTGTCAGGATGGTGCGGAATAATTAAGAAAGGACAGGATTTGGTAAGCTGGCATGATATCATAATAATAATATTGAAATTGATAAAGACCCTGACAAATATACTGTACAGGGTCATTCACACACACAAATTATGATAAAAGAGAGAGGTGAATTATACATTTTTAATTTATAATTAAAGATAAACTTGAGTTCTGGTAATGCGATTGCATTGTGAAAGAAAAGATGTGGAATGGATCAGAAAAGTTGATCATACAAGTAATGGTGTGTAATGCAAGGTTCTGGAGTCATCAAAATCATCATAAATTTGGCATAGTCGTGGTAAAATAACAATCGCTTACACAGAAGGATGTATATGGGACAACACACATGGTGTCGGGGCTAGTACTACCCTGATTTCCTTATCTTTCTATGCTCATTTCTCAGCCAGTATACATTTTCTTCCAAAATTGTTTGGCACATGACATTTATTTGTAATCTTGAACATTCAGTGTAAGTTTCGTTAGATTCTGTGGGAAGTCATTTTCTTTTTTTACCAGAACTCAAGTTTATCTTTAAAGCTTTAAAGAAACAGTTGGTGATAATAGTAAATAAAGACTGATTGCCATTTATATAACGCTGAACTCAACAACAACATGTTGTATAGAGAAATGCATTTTTGAACACCATTTCAAACAAAAACTTGGTAATAAAATCAGGGGCCCCGTTCTAGTCTGTACGTTGCATTGTAAAAAAAAGCAGTGTAACTGGGCAGGGCATATCTTGAGTGAGCACTGATGATCGACCGGCTATCATGTCAATCAACCTCTCCGTAAATACAGGTACATGTGTACTTCCTTTTTACGTTTCTTCATACGATGTTATCTAGTCTTTACACCTCTTTCGGACCAAGGATTATTCATACAACATTTCTTTACACAAGTTTTCCTGCTGTCTGAACTGGCCATAATACTTTGTTGACGCTTCAATGGAATGAATACCAAGTAGCGTAGAATATATGGATAGTTGTCAGAAGACAAGGTTAAGGCTGCTGAAACAGACGGTCATCGGTATCGTTTAATTAAGCATGCTGGTTGTTCCACCTTCACAGGTTGTGTTAGCAAATACATGTATGAAGGACCTTGCCACCTCATCCTATTTGTCTTTCCCTGTATCTGTTGTATTGCCATAATCTCCACTATCTCTTTCTCTTAAAAATAGAATTATTTTTGCACTGTTCTTCTCATTTCCTCTCTCCATCTTGTCGTTTAAACTTATCTTCAGACCAATTGAGGCTCATTCAGTTATGACGCAGCAAAAACCGCTGCGTTAAACATAATGTTGACCTCAGGTGTCATACGCTTCACAGTTCCGTATCTTACAACACAGAGCTTGATGAATTTGCACAAGTCCTTTGTTGCGTGCAGTCACCATTTATTTGACCTTGACCTACCTTGACCTACCTTGACCTACCTTGACCTAAGCCTTCCGCACCATCTGGGAGATGTGTGATGGCTTCTGCTTCATGACATCAAGCCAGATCTTCCTATCTTGTGACGTTCTGGTCGCTTCTGTGAGGCATCCCAGACATCTATTAGCACAATCAGCCTTTACACAATCAAGCCATTTCTTGGCTGGTCTGCCCTGGGGTCTATCACCATGAATATTTGAAGTTAGGAGTATCTTTGGGTATCGTGATGGTCTCATCCTGTTGATGTGGCCAAAGAATCGCAGTCGCAGTGTTTTGGGGTGTCAGATTTGTAAGCATTAGATTATACAGAAGGCATTTTATATTTTTATACTTTTTGTTTTGTTTGACAATTACAATAATTATAATTTGCATTACTTAACTGAACGTGTCTCAAAGATACAGAGCAAGCAATGATCCCTGATCAAATGAATTTATGTGAGGCACATCAACATGTTTGGTCATACCGTCATAGACCCCGTTCTCAATCACTTCGTTGGAGCGCTCTAACTAAGACCCGTTCCTCAGGAGCGGTTCTTAGGTGAGTGAGAACGGTCAAAGTGGTCCAGGAAGTGGACTTCTGGACCACTCCAGAAGACCACCTTCCGAGGTGGTCTTGAGGAGTGGGTCTTATTAAGAGTGGTTTGGAGCGCTCTAACGTGCAATGTGAACGGAAAGCGTACTTTGAACGGAAGTGAGCTAGTGACCTTCGGTGCGAAACATGTAGTACGGTACATACGGTTTGTATTCCACGCGAAAAATTGATCTGCTGACCTGAGCTGCCATAGCAACAAGACCACTTTGACTCGTGGAGCGGTTTGAGCCATTAAAAACTGCTCGGAGTGTGTACGCTCGCAAACCGTTCCTCAAGACCCGTTCCTCTGGAGCGGTCTAACTAAGACCACTTTCAAAGTGAGTGAGAACGGGGTCTAAGTCAAGATAATCAACTCAAATGCATAACAAAAAGACCCATCATTCACTGTATATTCGAGTAAGGTAGTATTTGATTCGGGAGAAAACTGCCAGTCGATGCAATGGATTATCATAGTCATTGATTGTCCCTATTCAAATGACACTTTCATCCTCTTTATAGCAAAATACTAGGTTTTTAACAATTGCTGATTCCTTTAAACATGTCATTTGCATAATCTTATGACATAGTTTTCAACTCCATATGAAGTAACGGTGATACTTCTTATGTTTGAGAGATATTTCAATTTCCCATTTCTTATCCCGTCCTTTTGTCATGCCAGAGTTTGACCTGTCGATTCCCATGTTCCTCTCTGATTAATGTTATGACGCAAGAGCGTTAAAATTTCATGTAGCTCTAGGCGTCCCCATTGGAGTGTATCTTCTTCTCAGCTTCTCCATCGCATCAAAAGGCCTGTCTTCATCAGCTCGAGATTGCAAAATAGCCCGCTATTTCTGGTTTGGGAAATAATCCCAAAGTTACAAATCACGTCATCATCATCATCAGCTCGAGACTTGACCTATCAACTTAAAACTGGAGCTCGAGGAATTAGCTTGAGATGTTTTGCTCAGCGTTCGCACATAGTGCGAGTCTTTGGGCTGGTGAAAACTAGCCCAAGATATCTTGGGATGATTGTCTCAACCAAATATCCTGCTAATTGCAACTTCGGGCTGATAAGGACGCAAATTAACTGGATAAATTGCGATCGAGATAGTTCAAATATTGGGATGTTTGGCAATCTCGAGCTGATGAAAACAGGCCTCATGCATCGCATCAAAAATTGAGCACAACGTATCCTCTTTCCTTCGCCACACCAACAAGAGACGAAGGAAAGAAGGGCAGATCTCCTCACCTACCAAGCATTTTGTCTCCTTTTATTTCACAGTCCCATGAGGGACGGCTTCATTCATTTATAGCCCTCTTTGTTAAAAAATGCATGAATTGTCTCATCAAAAATAGAAACCCAATTATTTTTATAGCCCCACCGACATCGCGGTTCTTGGCGGAGCGCAATCATGCACTCCTTCGTGAAGACATCGTGCAGTTGCTTTTTGCTTGGATGGCAGCCTGAAACGAATTTCGTGCTACTTTGTTGTTTGGGAAATAGTCTAGGCTCTTCTTTAAAGTGACTCACTAACATTGTTGGAGGTTTATGAAAAAACTGAGTAATTTGTGTATGAAATGTTACTTATCATATTAATTCTACTGTACGAACCCTCTAAAATGCAAAATATCCTTTATAAATTTTTAAACCACAAAGATATTCATGGTTTTCTTTGAAGGAGTCACTGATCACACTCTCTAACAGTGATTAACAGTAAATTCTCCAAACCATTTTTGAATTTTCCCAACCGTTTTTCCATGAAAATATGACATAAAATTGGCTTTAATTTTTTTTGTTTACACTTTGAGGTCTGGAATGGTATATAGAGCAAATTAATTGCTTTGTGACGATTTACATTCACCTAAAAAGTGTAATTATTAATAATATAGTTGGGAGAATTAAGGAATCGATCAGATCAGCTTTCCCAATTGTTATCGTTAATGATGGTCCGTTTTCATTCAAACTTTCAGATTATCTTTAATTGCACATCTAGCATTGCAGTCACTACCTTTCCCTCATCTGAACAATGTTACAAAGTCCTTTAATGTTGGTCGATTGCATTTATGCAATTACGCATGTATAATATAAGAAGACAAGAGAAGTGTTTAGAAGTGTCAGATATTACTCCTGTAATTTGGCACCCCTTGGATTGATATGGCTCTGGGGAGGGGGAGGGGGGGGGGAGGGGGGGGCGGAGGATATTGAATGTGCTTCAACACTAGTGAATAAGTGGCACAGCTACATTTACTTCATGTATTTATCATTTGTGTGTGTCATTTTTGTACCTCTCAGCTATAGTTTGATCCAGTCCCCCTTTACCCTATTTCACTGTAGGAGTGTAAGGTGGGAATAATTTACTCCTACATCCACATAAACATGTAAAATAACAATACATCAGTAAACTAGTTTTGTAATTCAAGTAAAAAAGTAATGCCTGTTGTGCATGATACATGCTCAGTTTGTAGCTGTTCTTTCCAAGAGTGTGCATTTTTATTTTCAGCCATCTTTCCTCCGATACAGCCCCTGTCAACATGATGCATGGCCCAGGTACTGAATTTGGACAAGACCCTTATAGAAATGTCTCGCCATGAAAATAAGTGTATTGCTACGAGATTATCAAAAGTGTATCGCTTTTAGGATAGGGAGTTGACTTGCATTTTCCATCCATATATACATGTATGTAAACTGGGCTGTGTATACTATAATCCAAAATGAAGGGTCAATTGTTTGAAATTCCAACAGTGTACAGTGCACTGGTTGAGCGCAATGATCATGATTCAGTGCATTGGATAGCTGCTGAACATTTATTAGTAGTGCTGTTTCCTCCCCTATGGCGGGTAATTTCATTCCCTAATTTAATCAATTTGTACGGGAAACATGATCATTCTTCATCTAGATTGGTTCTGAGAAGCATTCCTAGACAGAGTTCCTTACTTAGGCCTCTCCTGAACAGCCATTTCCATTTTAGATTCTACTGCAGCCAATATTCAGTCCCTTTACTAGTGCTATTGAGACTGTGTTTCATGATGAATTTGTGGCTAAATCTCGTCCAATTGAATCTATTCTCATTAGTTTCTTCATTCAGATTTTGTTTTGTCTAGACGTATTCTCACCCTTCTCTCCTCTCTCTTACACGGCCTACTTTTCATCTTCGTTTTATTGCCTCTTTACCGTTCCTCTCTTGTGTTCTAATTTGCTTCTTTCCTTTTTTGCTATCTGTTTTATTGTACGTACATTTACATGTACATCATTCTGTTCTCCCCATTTGCTTTTCTCCTTTCCTTCCGTTATTATCTTGAAAAGATTCTCTCTTTCAAGAGATCCATTTCCAGCCGTTGATTGATTCACAATTATTTTTGTCTGCTGATGAATTTCCGGCTTTGATATGATCCTGTTTTTTTGTGTTTCTTGAAATGAAAGGGATTCCACTCATTTTAACAAAGTGAAAGTTTATTTGATTATGTGTAAGAACAGCTGTTTAATGCCATATAATTCATGTTGCCATAGCAACAAAGCAATTGCAGAGCTCTGTAAATTAATTATAGTGTTTTATCTTTCTCTTCTTTTTTTATTTTTATTGTATTACCCTTTCTTTTGAAGAGATTTAAAAAAAAAAAAAAAAAATTGTACTATAGTTATAAAATGCATCTCCCTACTTCGCATTTAACTTACATGTATGAAGAAAATTTCAAGTGTTTATCAATACATCTTTATCTGTCCTTTATTCAATAATGACATTTAAAAATATCCTATTACCTATGCTTAACTTGGTTTTTAAATACTCCCTGGGGGCTGAAGGAAACTGAAAGAAACTGAAGGAAACATTTCCTACTGACAATTTCTTTAATATTTATTGAGCACCTTTATTTTCAAATGCACATTGTTTGCTGGTGCTGGGATCATTATATTAATCAATTTCTTTTCTCTTTCTCCCTCTTTCTTTCTTCTTTGTTTTTTATCCAGATTATTGTCCCTTTGGCTAAATGGAAAGAGAGCAAGCCAGGAGCTCCTTCAGAGGTATATTGTAAGTATGGAGCCACCTGAAGGAGAATAACTTTGACACGATTGTTCGCTCAACGTGTACCTGAGAAACAAGGGACGCTACCAATGGATATTGCCTACAGTAGGTATGAACTACAAGCATAATGACTTGAGGAGACAGCGTGATATCTAGTGGCGGCCAAAGGGAGGATAGTCGTGGATCGGACGTGGGGAATATTGAATTCGAGAAAGGATGATATCATTATAGATTTTGTTGCACGTACCGAGAGGCACCCCAAATGTTATATTCCCCTTCATACACGGACCATATTATTGAACTTAATTCCTTAGGGTGTATGAAACGTACAGTACATACTAAGCAATCAATTCCACATTCTGTAAAACATTATTATTAGTGGCAGCAGTAATTGTAAACCTAGGTGTAACGGTGTGGTGTGTAATGTAATTTCAAGGTTATTTTTTTTATTTCGGAAGGACCAAAGGGCTATAGAATATTGATTAGATCATACAATATAAATGATATCTAAAGATACTTTCGTATACTATCCTCAGATAGTATAACCCATGGAAACATAGTTTGGCAATGATGACATTGTTACTGGAAATTCATATTTATTTGAAAACCAATGAAATTACATGTATCTAGTCCCCAATGTGTAACTTGAGCTAAATTTAGATGCGTGTGGAAGGAAACTGTTCAGCTCTTCAAGAAGTCCAGTTCTTGTCTCAAGAAGTTGAAAGTTGAAAGTTGAAAGTCATACAACCCTTGTGCCACCTGCTCTGTTGGCCAGTGCGTGCCATGAGCGTAAGAGCTTTGGATCAGCCCCTGGGCTTAAGGGGTTCAGCCAGCTTGACCCAATCTGTGCGTGGAGGCTCTTCTGTTGGATTCGTGCCATTGAAGGTGTCCATGAGATTTGAGCCATCGTAAATGGAGTCCTCAGAACGACTCGAAATTAAACCCTGAATTTTTCTTCGTAGTGACCTTTGGTGAATGCAAAGAGAGAGACGGCATATGTTATCCTTTTGGAGTTCACGCTGTAGCAAAGCATGAGTTAACACTCTTCTGGCTCCAGATGATATAGTGGTATGAACCTACGATTCTGAGTGGTCAACGATTGGGGTTTCTTGAACCGTCTCCCATCGTGTTTTCCATCATTGACGGCCATTGACCTATATGCTATTTGTAATTAATATGAAATATATATGTCAGTCAGTTCACATATTTGTGCTCAATGAATTATGAAAGTACATGTGCTGCACTTACTGTAGTTGCCTGCACAAGGTAAACCTGACGTGTCTGTTATGAATACTCATTTGTGATTGAAGCAATTGGTTATTTGATAATGCAGGCTTTATTTTTTCTTTAGATATCTGTACGAAGGAGAAGCCGTTGATGATAATGATAAAGCCATCATCAGCTGACTCTCCTAAAAGCCAGAAAGGCATATGATTTGAGTGAATGCCCTTTTTGCGGTCAGTAGATCAAGAAGGGTTTTTCTGGGTATGTGATTTAGAGTCATGAAAAATAACCTCAAAAATTAATTACCTCATGCTGACGTCCATACATACTTGTTTTTACTGTACCGGTATTTAACCATCAACTAATAATGTTTTCCCATTGTCAACATACATGTAGTAGACCTTCGTTTTAGAACATGGTGAGGTGTAAGACTGCAGCAACATTCGATGCTGACATGTATTTGACATGTGTATGTTCATTTTGTGGGGTACCGGTCCCTTTTCAACCATGTACCTATTACAATACGTCATCCTCATTGCTTTGCTGAAGTAGCTTGTATTTGAAATGTATCTGGCAAATTACATCTGTACATCACCTAGTTTTATGCTATCCAACTGTTATTTATAACCATATATGATATGATAAAGAGGTTGAAACACGATGTATTCAGTATTTACTTTGCTTTAAGAATTGTCCATCACTTAAGGCAGACATCAATGGAAGGCTAGTATTTTCGTAAAGAATAATACTGAACCACTGCATATATACGTGGATGTACAGTAAACAAGGAATCTTGGTTTTTGGTGATGTATCTCTGGGTACTTAAATTTGTAAACATCGAAAGAAGACCATGTAAGTTTGGGAGTAGTGGCATGGTCCATGCTGCTGTGTGATGAAAGTGAGGGACTTCGACGTGAATAGAGTTTTAGAGTGCAGGTTTATGAGCTTCATTACTGCTCAGAATGAATATAAATTTCCCTTAGTGGAGATGAAAGCTGATTGTTACAAACTTACAATAGGCCTGTCTTCATCATCTCGAGAGTGCCAAATAACCCGCTATTTCTGATTTAGGAAATAATCTTGAAGTTACAAATCGTGTCTTCATTAGCTCGAG
Organism: Strongylocentrotus purpuratus; assembly: GCF_000002235.5. NCBI lineage: Eukaryota > Metazoa > Echinodermata > Echinoidea > Camarodonta > Strongylocentrotidae > Strongylocentrotus > Strongylocentrotus purpuratus. The sequence goes on along the minus strand of NW_022145607.1, from coordinate 37,107,981 downwards.
ATTAGAACTTGAAACTTGACCTTGAGAAATTAGCTCGAGATATTTTGCTCAGCGTTGGCGCATAGAGCGAGTCTTCGGTCTGGTGAAGACGCATAGGACAAATAGCTGGATATTTTGTAAACTATTCCAAGATATCTTGGGATGATAATCCCAACCAAATATCCCGCTAATTGCTACTTCGGTCTGATGAAGACACAAATTAACTGGATAGTTTGCGATCGGGATAGTTCAAATAGCTGGATGTTTGGCAATCTCGAGCTGATGAAGACATACCTAATGAGACACTCGGCCTCAGCGGTAGGTGCGATTACCAAAGACCACACTCGTCGGCCTGGTTTAAATCTCTTTGATGCGGGGACTGCATGGGGTGGAGGAAGTAGTGCAAGAATGAAAAGAGCTGTGCATGTCACAGGGGGTAGAAACATCAAAGGTCTGTTTGCGTCCGGTAGATTCAGTATTGGCTTAACCATCATCATTCTGCATTGGCCTAATCATCATTCTCCATAACAAATGCAGTTCTTTGGTACCCATGCTTCTCTGAAAATAGACAGATTTAAAAGCAATCTTTTTTTATTTGCATGAGGAAAGGGTTGAATCACATACAAGAAATCAAATGTGTTTTGGTGTGTTGAAAACACATGATCTCATACTGCATGGCCCCAGTTTTAATTTACAAAGGAACAGTGGTTAATGATGGAGTATTCTATCAATCTTTGCTTTATTTTGTGAGAAATCTTTAGAAATTCAACTGAAATATTCTCATGAAATCCTCCTCACTCCATCTTCCGAAAGGTAACTCTCTTGTGGATAATTTTCTTGCGCAATGGGCATGGTTAACCCATTTACCACTGAATTTGGTCATTCCCATAGGTTTAGTACAGGAACCACCAGGTTCCCATAGGCAAAGGGTTAATTGAGAGTGTGAATGAGGCTGAGACATGGGTGGCTGTGGAGAAAGCCTGAGAGGAAGTATTGAATAGAAATTCAAGATGATATGATGTTTGTCTTGGTCACACCATAGGAATGAGTTGTCACAGAGGAAGGGAGACCCAGCATTTAATAAGCCATTTTCGTAATGTAACCAAGTTTAATGCATACATCCTTGTCAAGTGCCTCAACATGAATGATGTCATTCACCTGTCATAAATAATTTATTTCAATAGTCAGAATTCAAATTGCATCTAGTTGATAGGTAGGGGAAACCATGATGTTTGTCCGTCCTAGCAAGAATTAATGTAAGCAATTTGCATTCTGCCTATTGATATATTTTTATTCAAAATAGTTGAATGAAATAAAAAAAAAATTGAGGCACTTCTCAAAGAAGTATGCGTTAAATTTGGTTACATTACGAAAATGGCCAATTAATAAGAATGTTTCCTGAAGTGAAGAGCTTCATGGAAAGAATTCAGCATGCAACTTCACATTGTATTATTGAAGTATGTGTAAAAGGCAGCAAATTAATGTAATGATCACTACCCCGCTAACTGCTAGGCAAATATAGGTACTTCATCATAAGAAAAAGAAATATGCAGTGCTTTTGCAGATGTGCATCAATATGATAAACTCCTGCATACGTTGTATTAACCACAATTGCAGAAAGATTTCTTGACAACTTTTGGAATAGAACTCAAGAATATGAAGAAGACTCAAAGTAAACGTCAAGCAAAAGTGAAAGATGGAAAAGGGCATGATTGATTGCGAGATATTTGGTTGTAGTTTTCAATTTTGAAAACTTGAAATGAGTAAGACGGATGTCCTGCTTCATCCACTCTTCTGTCAGAGTAATTTGAAAGACTCAAAATAGAAAGATTTAGAGATGGATGTGTGAGGATGCTGGTATCTCTTGGGGGTTTTGCTGAGCCACTAGTTCAGAAGACTTGGCATATAAGATTGGGAGATATGCCGAAAGAATATATTGTCTGTAGGTAAGTCTTCATCAGCTCAAGATTGCCAAATAGCCCGCTATTTCTGATTTGGGAAATATAATTCAGACCCAGCCAGCCATCCTTCGGAATCCCGAAGTTACAAATTATGTCTTTATCAGCTCCAGAATCGACCCTCGAAACTTGAAAATCGAGCTTGCTCAGCGTTCGCGCGTAGTGCAAGTCTTGGGCTGGTGAAGAAGCACCAGACAAATATCAGGAAATTTTGCAAACTAGCCCAAGATATCTTGGGATGATTATCTCGACCAAATATCCCGCTAGTTGCAATCTCGAGCTGATGAAGACAGGCCTTTTTTGTAGCCAGGCCTTTTTTGTAGCCAGAAGGGTGTTCACTCATTTACTTTAATAGAGAGTTAACGCCCTTCTGGCTCTCAACAGATTATATCTGGGTTTGCTGACGCAGAATGATATGCAGTTCATTAGATTTGACATTGTGAAAATGTCGAGAGATCGGAAGAGAGAAATCTCGGTGGGTTTTGCAGAGTAATTTGCACCTTGATGAATTTGGCATTGGAAGATTAAATGAAAGGAAGGAGAAAATCCTGGGCTTGTGCAGTGTACTTTACAGCAGGACTGGAATAAGTTGTAAGCTATGAAGAAAAATATATGTGGCTTTGCTCTTGCTGTTGTGGAATGATTTGCGATTGAGATGTCTTGATAGTGGAAGATTGAAAGATCAGAAGATAGAGATCTCAGTGGGTTTCGCAGAGTAATTTACACCATCTTACAAAGAGTTACGATTGATCCAAATCAATTGCAAGTCCTCCAATCAGCCGCAAGTTTGCAGTCTCCCATCTGTTATGTACATAGTTGCGATTGATATCAATCGCAAATCAGTTGCCATTGATATCAACTCTTCGTAAGACGGGGCCCTGGAAAATCTTTAAGATTCAACAAAGATTGATGGATGGTGAGAAGGACTCGAGGAGCTCGTGGGGCTTGGGGAATCATTTGGCAGAGTAATTCACAATTTTTCAGACTTCAAATTCTCACATCACATGGACTGCAAAATGTTTCATGTCGCTGTCCATACAGGGATCTTCCATCACATCAGAGGAAAACGTGATTAAGATTAAACATCAGTGAAGCAGGTTTTAAAATGCCATTAAAGGGATCCGGTAACTTTGTCTCAGATTCTGAAAACATATTCTGGATTTAGCTCATGATGCAATGATAATTATAAAACTTTAGGTCAGTCAGGAACCCCATGACTTTTACAAGCCGATCGCCTGTCTGATTATCAAGATATTTATGATTGGAATTACAAATTTTGAAAAACGTTCGCCTGACGGTTTTCATAACACTACAGTCTATTGGGGAAAACGAGTATGGTAAAACCGGTCACTCCAAGATTTTTACTTTTTTGAGGCACTTCTTGATCATTTTGAAGCGCAATTTTTTTAGAGCTTCAATATTACATCATATCACAGACACTGATAACACGTAGGGCCGTGTATCTCAGATTTAACACTGTTAAATGATCCCTTTAATATTTCTGTAGAACTCAAGCCATTGATGAATGTACTACAGCAATAGCTCCAGAGATATTGTCACATGTGCAGTTGATTAAGGGGAGCATTATTATGAACACGCCACTGAGATTTGTACATGAACTTTCATCATGTTCAGCATGCAATGCAAACTGAATACTGAAAATCATATTCACTGTGATGGCATGACTGAAATGGCTGCTATTGCAATGGGTTTTTTCTTTCTTTCTTAGTTCATTACATATAAACCAAGGCATATGTACTTACCGATCTTGTATTTGTAAAAAGATGTATTCATTGTATTAGTAGAGAAACAGAATGTTTCAAAAATTTCAATAAGTGCTGTATTCATTATGCAATTTTAGTTATTTGATGTGTTCATTTGCCAAAATATCAAATCTTAAAAAGAGCACAAAAACACTTGAGGGTAATAGAGCTTTATTTTATATGCCAGATAATTTGTACATTGTACAAGACTATTTCTGAACATAAGAAGAGTTGGAGTGGTCGATGTAGAACAATATAATGCTTCCATATTATTTCTGCATGTATGTAGTTTTGGTTTTTGTATATAATTCTGATCTGAGTATAATACTAAGACCTGGCTGTCCGTTTGTGAACAAACATTGATGACTTTATTGTATTCAAGCAATATGGCACTCCTGCATATAAGGAATTGATTTTGAGAGACAAAGGGTATGTGATTTGTGAAACATCTATTCATTTTCTCCCGTCTTCCCTCGCCCTCTCTCTCTATCTCTCGCTCCCCTATTTTCATTCCATTTTTCTGCTTCCATCAATTACTGTGATTGCTTTGTACCCCTCTCCCCCACCCCTCTCTCTCTCTCTCTCTCTCTCTGATACTCTCTCTGTCTGTCTCATCTCTGAGCACACCTGTTTCAATGGTTATGAACTGATATCGGATGTCGCCTATGACATATGGTGGTGACAATTGACAGCAATGCTATGTGACAGGTTGCCTAAACAATGAATATTCACCTCCCGCCCAAAGTATCCTTGATGGATGCCTCATCCTATCTCGGGAGCACGCACAGAGGCAGCGTAGGCATCGCTTTGAGTGGATTTGATTCTCATGGCCATTTCAATTCAAGCTACATGTATATTCAATATTCCAAAGATGGTGTGCGAGATTGTCTAAATGTGCTGGTGATGGTATACACTTGTAGTACATCAAGAGAGAGTGCTGGAGGGAGAAGCAAAACATAATATACTGTAAAGGTGACTGTTAAGCTCTGTTAATTGTAGCACTTGAGACTGTTATTACAGCAGAGGCTTCCTGCTAAGTCATAATTGTGGATCCTTGATTGATGGTGAGGGTGGAGAAAAGGGTTTGTGGATAGGTGAAAAAGAGAAACCAAGTTAATTTAGTTCAGTTGTCTGTTGAATCTGTTATGGCAAAAGATTGATTCAAGATCTGTGATATGACGTTACATAACAAGTTTTTGAAGGAATGGTGGAGTGTTGTTTGTTATTTCCACATCAGTTGCATTTACATCTATTCCCTCTCCTACAAATTTAAATCATTTGTTGAGAGCGAAGAGAGTGCTAAATTATGTGACAACAAATACCACCATGTTCGATTAGTTCACTGCACTAGAGGTCATTATCTGTCTTGCCTCTGTCAATTCTGTATTGACCATTGGCTTTTGGAAAGGACTCCCCCCCCCCCCCCCCCCCACATCTTGCAAAGCATAGTCTTTCTCTGCAACATCAGAGCTTAGTTTGAAGGCTTATATAGTAGAAACAAACTGTCAATGTCTACTTAGCGTTGGCATGTTTGTAGAACGCAGGAAGAGTGGAAAGTGCTCGCTCTGACCAAACCCCATCAACCCACATTGACTCTGGAGAGCTGTCCATCACAGCCAATGTTTGCTCACTTTCCTATTGATTACACGCTGCTCTGCCCTTTATAGTTCAAAATTCTCTGATTCCTCTCTGTATTTACGCTCGCACCTCTCCTCTATAAATCGCCATGGCAAAAGATGGGCACACAGTCGTCCAGCTGTCCAAGTTAAATCGGTGCAAACCATGTGTAGGAAGTGCTCCCAATTCCTATGGAATACACAGTTTTGGAATGTGTTCCATGTGCAATTGATAAATAAATAAGGTCCTATACAAGATCCCTGAGGGACTGAAATGTGTGATTTTCGCACACATAAGCTATAAATTGGTGCAAACCATGTGTAGGAAGTGACTCCATCCCATCCCAAAATGCTCCCAATTCCTATGGAAAACACAATTTTGTGAACGTGTATTGCCCCTTCATGTGCAATTGCTAAATAAACAAGGTCCTATATAAGATCCCTGAGGGACTGTGATTTTTGCACATATAAGCTTTCCCGAGTACTGAACGGTGAATACTGTATGTTTATGATGTTAACTTTTGGAATTATTGGATGCTCAATAGTACTTGTGGCGTTCCTGACTGATTATTTCACTCAGTGATTTAGTCTAAAGGGATTCAAATCTAATGGAAGATTAATCAAAAACATGAAAATATGAAGATGAAATTTCTCTTCAATGTTTACATGTAGTCTTTATCTTCTGTGTAGAAATTACACTTTTTTGTACCGGTATGTGTAGAACAAATGTATCAGATCTTCATTTACAGCTGTGTTCCAGTGATATTTAAAGAGACTCTACATATATACCCATAGGCCTATATATGCCATATGGCAAATTTTGTGACAATTACTGTTGTGTAGCACCATATGGTGAAGCCTTGCATAAGTACAGAGAATTAAATCCCTCTGGAGCAGAGGACAGTGTCATACCCCAAATATTGACAAATTAAACAGTGTGGAACGGTAGACCCAGAAACTTCACGCTAAGAATCGCAATTACAGAATTAGGCATATTTCTGGCGCCAGTCGGCCATACGTTTGACCACACTAGACACCTCAAGGAATCATACGCCTCGCTTCAGTGCGCTCAAGGATGTTAGCAACCGTGTCCACAGCTCAAAATCACCTCTCATATTAGCAGTGTGTGGAGGTTTAGCTTTTTTTAACTTCAGGGTTGCGAATTTTTTAATTGGATTCTTCTGGCTGTATTGTCCTTTTTTTTTCTAATTTCAAATTTTCTTCTCAATTGTATCTTTATTTGCTTTCCTCTTAAATTTCTCTTTTTTGTGGAGGGGGGGGGGGGATCCATACTTTGTTTTCCACTCTATTGCCCATTTTCTCATCTTTTCTTTGACTACATCAGTCTCTGTATCTTAATATTGATCTTTCTTGCTTGTAATGTTTAAAAAGAATATATTTCTCATTGCATCTCTCATTTTGTGGTTCCTCTTACAGAAAGCTTTATCCCCTGTCTCAATCTCTTCCTCTATACATCCATGACCAGAGTAATTATGTACCTCATTGGAGACCTAATGAGCTCAAAGTCTGTGAACGTAGTAATCGTTCCTGGTAAGCATACTATGTACAGATCCAACCAAGCTGAAATCTGACTTTTTGATGCATCTGCGTCATGGCGTCCTTTTATAACCTACATGTTAGCAAATACACAACACTCCACAAAGACGTGTATAATGTGGAGTCATTATTACCCCAGTTACATTTTGTCTTTCTAGAGTTGTGCATGTACTTGCATTTTAATAGATGTGCACTTGTGGCTGTCAAGCTGTGCTCATCTGTCTGTGCTCTGAATTCCTCTCATTAGGCCTGTCTTCACTATCTCGAGATTGCCAAATAGCCCGCTATTTCTGATTTGGGAAATAATCCCCGAAGTTACAAATTGCGTCTTCATCAGCTCGAGATTCGACCTCGAAACTTGAAACTCGACCTTGAGAAATTAGCTCAAGATATTTTGCTCAGCGTTAGCGCATAGTGTGAGTCTTCGGTCTGGTGAAGACGCACAGGACAAATAGCTGGATATTTTGCAAACTATCCCAAGATATCTTCGGATGACAATCCCAACCAAATATCCCGCTAATTGCTACTTCGGTCTGATGAAGACGCAAATTAGCTGGATAATTTGCGATCGGGATAGTTCAAATAGCTGGATATTCGGCAATCTCGAGATAGTGAGGACAGGCCTTATTCTGTCTGTAGTATAAGCACTTTAGAATATGAAGAGGGTCATTGAGATCAGGACAAACATGATAGAAACATGCTGTTTGGTAGAAATCATCCGTCATTTGATAAATGCTCAAGGAACAACTAAATTCAGCTTAAAGCCTGTCTGAACTAGTTTGGCCAGGGGATTAGACCTCCCTACAAGGTCAATGACAGATGGTTATCTCATCAAATCAGCTCTCAATTAACGTAAGAAAAAGAGGATCGTGGGGGACCAATGGGCACCGCTTAGGCATTGTTTTCTATATAGAGGGAGCAAGTAGCTATAAGTAGTACAGTGGGGCTTTAAATGAAATGGGAGATGCCCAGGGTCCTTTGTATTAGGAACATTGTGTTCCCACGGCTACGGAATTAGATCAATTGCATGGAACAAATGATGGTAGACGTGTAATTAATTAGTGCAGACTAGAACGTGTGATGCATAGCTGTTAGGATGCGTAGCTGCAGTTATATTACTCGATTGTCAAATTTTCATACTCAAATATATACTGGATGCTTTAATTCTGGTTTTGTAAATGATGTACAGGTATGATACATACTGCTTAATGTACCGTGTATAGTATGTTTTGGTGCCATGATGTTTTCAAGTTCAGTTTAAAGTCATATACTGCCTTTAATTTCTATATGATATTATCATGTTATGTGCCTAAATTATCTATTTATATATGTATATCTGCAACTGTGTTTGATGTATAAAACATTTTTATTTTAGGTGCAGCATACTTTTGCTATATCTAGGAGAAAATTAAAACATGCAAGCACAATTTTTTAGGTTTAAAAGGAGAATATATTATAAAATGAAGAAAAAAAGTAAATTTGTATGCAAAAAAAAAAGAGATGTGTTTCCATTGAAATGATTACACCATTCTTATTTTGCATGCTTCCAATGACTTTGTGAGCACAACTGATATTTGTTATTATGCACAAGTCTATTGCATGGAATTGAGTCTTAAAAATGCGGTGATGTATATCTTTTTATGGTAGGAAATAAACTCTATGTTCAGTCTAAAAATGAGATTCTTGGTGGATATTTGGAGCCCAGAAACAGAGAGTTATCTGTGAGTGAAAAGAACTCATATGTTTCATCTCTCATTTTTAACTTGCTGAAGGTGTCAAATACAATTAGTACTGTTGGAATAAAGCTAAGATATGTTTAAAACTATTTATCTCCCATGTATTTGTATACTAAGGGCGCGTACGTTCATGCTTGATTTTGAAGGCAGAATGAGCGATTTGTAACGCTCATCGTAAACGCTCATTGTAATCGCAGTTCCACGGTGCACTGTTCATGCTCACTTCTCCAGGCAATTCTCCTTGGGTGGCCTTCAGCTAGATTCGCAAACCTGTATGCGCCTGCTACGTAGACCCACTAGAGGTCCGTGCGTTGACCCCATTTAAACACGTTTACCTATTTTAAACGCATCTTTTTGTGAGTTTACGATCGGCGATCGTGATCGCCGTTTTTCAGTGATTCTACAAAAGTGAGCATGAACGCAATCGTGTTTTAAACTAAACGCGTAACAGATGCCTGATTCTGGCCGTCAAAATCAAGCATGAACGCGCCCTAATATACGTAGAACATATGTATACATGTGTCATAATTTAAAACTAGGTTATTCTTGATATGTGATATTGAAGTTAAGTGTGAAAGGAGAACAAAGTGAGAACAGGAGTTGTGAAAAATGTGTGATAAATAAAACAGAAATATGTAAAGGAGTCTTATTAATATCATAAGAGAGATGAGAAGAAAAAGTATGATATATACATGTTTTTGAGCAAAAAAATATTCATGTGTTTGTATATCATTTTGTATATCCAAACAAAATGAAAATCGTGTTATACTTGGGCATACTATGTTACATAATCACCACTATTTCTTTATCTATGCATTTCAAATGAAGCTTTAGTGTGATACATATGAGAAGCACTTTGTACCAATGTTGTATATATGCGGGCATCTATTATGCCAAAAAAAATTGTATAAGTGTACAGTAATAGCATACATGTAGGCCTGGCTTAGGTGTGACATTTTTTTAGTTTTCCAATATTTGCTTCTTTTTTTAAATCTACAGTATTCATGTCAAGGGATATTCATTGATTTGTATTTGTATATATATGTGCTACCCTTATTAAAAATAATCCAACATTCATTACCATTTACATGTACTTATAGCATTTTGTGTAATTTATTTTTATATAATCAATTCTTATCTATATTACATGCAATTCCTTCCTGTTCTTGTATCTTTTTGAGTCATGAGCCAAGGCAGGAGATGTAGTACATGTACTAAGAGGCTTTACTTGTGAAATGTAGGATAATTCCTTCCACGTACCACCATTGTATGTTTCAATATGTATTATTTTATTTTAGAGATAATATTTTCTCAGTTTCTCCATACTTCATTCAAAAAAGGTGCTTAAATTGAGGTGAAGAGACTTCTTACGAGATGGAAAAATCTCCCAGTCGCCAAGAATTTTCCCCAATTTTCTCCCTTTTCCACGTCACCTCACCTCGCACTCCACGGTTGAGCAAACGTTTTATTCATACATCATAGATCATTCTGACACCACAGTATCAAGTAGTAGGCTGACCATCACCTTTCATTATTTGGGTCCGATTTCGAGAGGCCTGTCTTCATCAGACCGAAGTTGCTCAATAACCTGCTATTTTAACTAGCCCGGTCACAAATTAGCCAGTTAATTCGCGCCTTCATCAGCCCACAGTTGCAATTAGCGGGCTATTTGGTTCAGAAAGTATCCTGAAAAATAGCCCGCTATTTCCCAAATAGCGGGCTGATTTGCGCCTGTCCAAGCTAGTTTGTGATGAGCGTATCATTCTGGTGAAGTCGTAATTTCGAGCTTTGGGAAAATATCCAGGGTCTGAAAATAGCAGGTAATTTTGCAACTTCAGTCTGATGAGAACAGGTCTCTTGAAATCGGAACCAAATAATGGAAGAATTGTTATGTGGGTGTGAACACAGCAGGGGCTTTGTCTTTGGATTATGGTTTTTGTCACTACCGAGTTTATTAAACCTTGCATCGAGAAAAACAATTCATCATTCTGACAACTCTGAAAGCAAAGCATTTCATCTCCTTTCCCCGATGTTCTATTGAGGGGGTGGGGGAGCTTGGGTGCTGTATCTTTGTGAATACAGATGCCTTTTTTAGATGACCAGTATGCTAATGCATTTACATATTTTATGGGTACGTCTGGAAGGGAAGTTGCTCTGGAACGCCATGACAGCTTCCCTGAGGCTTCCTTGACATAGCAGCAACTAATGTTGCAAATTGAGTTCAATACATACACATCCATGACATGTGCATTAAGGGTTCTTGTAGAAGAAACAACCATATATTTGAGTGCATGAGTAAACAAGTCTATTGCATTGGTGTATGATTCATGTAGAAATCATTGGAAGCAAAATGTAATACACTGTAGGCCATTATCTCAATGTAACAAATTTATACTTACCGTAAGTCCCTCATACAAATTATTTCATTCACCGGTTACAAATAATTATATTTCAATAGTTAGAATACAAATTACATATATTATATGTTGTTAGGTAGGGCAGGCCATAATGTTTGTCCTACCTAGCAACAACTAATGTATGCAATTTGAACTCTGACTATTAAAATACATTCATTCGTAACAGGTGAATGAAATGAAATTGCCTATCAAATGCCTAAATAATTCTCAATTGACTCCTTGTAATTTGTGTATTACAGGGAATTCTGTAATGCATATTGAAATTGATGATTTTTAAAAAGACAAACACTCAGGCTTTTATTTACACTTTATGAGAAGAAGAAACTGAAGTTAAATTTTGATATTCTCCACAAATCTGTGTCATGACTTCATTGAAAGCAAAGTGTATAGATCTCTCTAACTGTTTACTGAGTGAGTTGCATATTTGATACAGTTCAACCATCTTGAAATTGAACCGTGGTATCTTCTTGCTATCCTGTGATGCTAAGACCAACAGACTCGTATGTTTTTCCTGGATCTCAATCAATTCTTAGCAGGAAAGCAGGATGCGTTGAGATCAGGCTCACTCAAGGCCTATTGATTTTTTGCCCACCTGTTTAACCCTTCACAGAATGAATGCTCAAATAACCAGAACTGTGTAATTTCAAGCGTTACAAAATGGTATTTCCAAGCATTATGGAACGGTATTTCCAGAGCATTTTCAGTTTTTAATGAAGAATATTATGAACATTATAATGAAAATCTACAATTAATGATATGATATATAGAATGATATGAAATACTTTTACAACAGTTGAATTTCCTATCAACCATATATCAAATTTATGAAATATTTAATTTACAAAGCTTTGTTACAGAATGACCACAAAATGAGCTATGTCATTCTGTACAAAAATTAATATTTTATTTATAAGTATAATGAAGGGTTGATACAACATCCAACTGTTGTGAAATTACCTCTTCATAGTTTATCTTAAATCATTCATTTTTAAAATTGACATGTCTAAATGCTCTTGAATGTCATGCTATAATGCTAGGAATATAGACCCGTTTACTAACATATTCAAATTGATGGGTGTTTCGTTCCTGGGGACCCAGTAATGAGTTATTCCATTCTGCATACATTACTTGTTGCTATGTAGGCCAAGCCTCGAGGAAATCTTTCAGGTTGTCTAGAGCAACCTTTGTTTAAAAATTATGCATACAAACGAACCGGTTTATTACCTAATTGTGGTTATATCCTACCCTGATTCATTTCAAGTATGTTTGGCGCTGTATTCGACTGCAATGTGAATTTTATACACCAACACTCCCTCCATACAACGTAGCTGTAATATGATATTCACTCTTATGCACAAAAACTTCAATTTGCATATGTATGTGTACATTTATACCCATGTAAATGAAGCAGAATGCCATAATTTAACAAGTCATCATATGAATTGTGCACTTGACTTACAAAGGGTTTAATATTCTGTATTGCATGACAGTGGTCAAATAAAGCATCAAAATGTCAAGTGTACTCTAAATGATGAGCAAGTACAATGATACGTGGTTGCTAAGCAACACTCCAGTGGTGCAGTTGAATACCGTTGCTTGCTTGCTTTGAATGAATCTATTCATCAAAGCGTTGATGAATTTACAAAGGGTAATCATTCCTACTCTCGCTCTCCCCACCAATTTATCCACTGTTAGAGCACTGTCATTGTAACGTGATCATGGCATTGTATATGTATTGCATCGGTATAATAACATATAAAATATGTATAATCATAATGAAATATGAGTCAGTATAATCAATCAATGTATAACTACATGTATTGCTAGCTGTAAGTATATGAAATATTGAGGGAGGCACTCCCTTATGTTAAAGGCAGTAGGAATAGATGGCTTGTTCAGTATATAAATAGCCATTATCTTGCTTTATTCATGTTCCATTATATGAATATTTTATGCTGGCATTTTTTATATTTTGTATACAATAATACATTTGAATTGAGGTGTTTGGTTAAATTATTTTAATATGCTTTCCATATTATTATGTAGCTGTAGATAATATTTGTATAATTTTGGGATAGGTATAGATTGATTGTTTTCTTTGTTTTTATAGTACAATTTGATTGCTTTTGTTTAGTTTTAATTATTGTTTATTTTCTGCTGGTTGATTTTTTTTTATAATTAAAATTTAGCAATAGCCTGATAAAAAATTATTTGAGTGCTTGTATTTTGTTGAAGGTATGGTGAATAATTGGTTTGGTATATTGCTGGTATGTTCCTTGAGAAAATGAAATTGCATGAAACAAACATCGAATCTGATCACACAGACTTTAAAGAAAGGAACTAAAGGGCAATTTCAGTACCCTATCATATTGCTTATAGAACGCATATTCTGATCACAAAATATCCAGTGTCATTTTCATGTTCGCACGTCATGTGACGCACATGGCTATCGATATTGCTTTGGGTCGAGTTTTTGAAAGTCTGTGTGATTGTGTTATCAGGTGATATGAAAATGTGAATTTCTTCACAAATCAATAAACCGCCTCAATGAAAATCATAATAAAACCCTTTTTTTTGTACATGTACAGAAAACTAATCCGACATTTGATCTTGGCTCTGTTTCATCAAAAAATATAGGATTAGGGCTTGGGTTGTGATTGAGATTTAGGCCAGTTCTAGGTTTAGGGTTAGGATTAAGTTATGGGTTGAAGTTTGGCATTTGAGAGGTAGTGTTGGAAATTTATTTCAGGGTAGTTGTCAAGCATGGAGGTACAGTATACAAATAATGCGCTATAGTGCCCTTTGGTTAGGCATTAATCCTCATTATCAGGTCCATCAAAGAGGTCCTAAAGCCGTTGGTCCTCTGGTTGCTAATTAACAAGCATTTATGCTTTCTTAGCTGTCAGATAAAATAACCACCACCACTTCTACTACTAATTTGGTATTGAATATTGATTCATAATTAATAACTTACATATCAGTGTTAATGCTGTGTTAAAATCACAAGGAACACAAAACCACAGCTGCCTATAGGCAATTTTAAAAGTGTTCATATTTAAAATCTAAATTGACTGAAGTGCATAAGCCGCATGGTTGTGCAGGGGCATCAAACTTATTTACCCCCACCCCCCTTCCCCTCTGGCCCTAGGCCCTGAATTCAAAATTAAAAAGATTATAAAATCCTCAAGAAAAAAGGAATATGCTATATAATATATATGAGGCTCTGTTTAGTATTTTACTTGAGGTGAAAGAAGAATATGGAGTAGATGAGAGAGAAAGAGAGGGAGGGAGGGAGACAGATAGAGGAGGGGAGATTGGAGAGAGAGATGGAGAGGGTGGAGATAGGGGGAGGGGAAAGGGAGATGGACTTTGTAGAGAGGGAATGGAGAGAGAGAGAGAGAGAGAGAGAGAGAGAGAGAGAGAGTCCCATTCAAAACATTTAGAATAAATAAATGTGCAAGGAAAAGGGATGGTTATTGCTTTTCCGCCGCTTAAGGCCAAAGACTTGATATTTATCTGACCCCTTATGTTTGTTTGTATTTTTTTTTTAATATAAAAATATCTTCAAAGCTTGATGAAAATATAACATTGTAAGGAAAATATAAAATTGACAATAACAGGAAAACCACTGAATACTTTTTTTTCTGTCAGTTTTATTATGTCTCTTTCTTTGAAAAAATGTTTTCCTCTTTGTTCTTCTTCTCCTTCTTCTCTTTCTTCTCCTCATCTTTATTCCCCTTCTTCTTGTTTTCCTCCTTCTTCTTCCTCTCCTCATCCTCCTTCTTTTTCTGCTCCTTCTTCTTCTTCTTCTTCTTCTTCTTCTTCTTCTTCTTCTTCTTCTTCTTCTTCTTCTTCTTTACTTCTTTCTTCCTTTTCTTCGTCTCCTCTTCTACCTCTTCAGCCTACCTCACACCATGCACCCTGTATCTTTTCATTGGTCTACCTTTCTGCTGCTATGTTGCTTGGTTTCACAACATTGACACAATCTTCGTTAGATAAACACATTTCATTCCCGTCAGGCGCTTCGCGTATATATTTGCAGGAGCCATCTTCATTTTACTGATATTGTTTCTGCTTCTCCCGGCTTCTTCCCAGCAAATGTATGGGGGTAGCAAAAGTATATGCATTATTCACGGCCATCAACCTAAATATCCACCTCGGAATGGGGCATCTAATGGATATCTGTCATCATATACGCCCATGCCGCCTCCAATACGCATTCATTTGCTGTATAATAATGGAATCTTTTTTAGAAGAATTAAAACTAGACCCAGTTCAGATCCATTCAAAGACTTATGAGCTTTGATTATGCCTACTAATTTTGCATGCATATTGAAGGTCTAACCTGATATAAAGCTGGTTTTAATAGAAGCAGAAAAAATGAGAGGAACTAACATGTTAGCAAAAGTTTGAGCAAATTCCGATTAAAAATAAGAAAGTTATTAATTAGGAGGTTGCGATCAATCAAACACAAATTGGTAGCTCTGTGAGGTATCTTGCGAGCTCCCTTGGCTTTTTTTTGTTTTGCTTTATTCATTTGCTTTATCGAAACTCTTTATTTTCCCTCAAGAAAATTTTCAAACATGCAAACACCCTAGATACAATTATTGCAAATATTTTTCTTTTCAAAAATCTATTCCGTAATCCAGGCGCGGATCCAGGATTTCTAAGGGGTGGGGGCCCAAATTTGAAATCAATTTAAAATTTAGTGTGCTGAAATATGAAAATCGTGCCGGCCAATATTTCGCTCAATGGAGGGGGGGGGGGGTGGTGGTAGTGAGCACTAATTTTTGTTTGGCTCCTAAAAAATTAAGAATCGCGCCAGCCGAAAATTCGCTTAGTGGGGGGGGGGGGGGGTATAGTTAGCACTAAATTTGAAAAATTGCACCCCCCCCCCCCCCCTTGAGCGCCAGGGGGGGGGGGGGCATCTCCAAGAAAAGGTAAAATTAACGTTACAAAATGTAATAATACTCATTTTTTTCCCAGAGGGTGGGGGGCCCTCCCCCTGGATCCGCCACTGCCGTAATCAATAATGAAGAAAATTAAAGTTTATGAGACTTTACGTAATTGGAGAAGAGCTCTCAAAATACGTTACAGGGTTGCCAATTTGTGTTTGATTGATTGTAACTTTTTAAAATTCACAACTTTCTAATTTTTAATCGGAATTTGCTCTTACTTTCACTGACCTGATCCTCTCATTTTTCTGCTTCTATTGAAACCAATTTAATATCAGGCCAGACTTCCCAGCAAGTGTCGATCTCGACACACAGAACGATTAAACAAAATAATGATTAAAAACAGATGAAGTCCTTTGTGATATTTTAAATGTCAGGGCCATATAAATAAAAATTAGAGTATGACAAAAGCCAATGATTTCTTCATGATAATGTGTGTTTATTAATTCCTTTCGATTTATCATTCAATAGATGAAGAATATTGATTTTCAATTGTTCCATCTAATGGATCCCTCAACCTCCTCCATCTGCTTTGCCTCGATCTGCTTCGATCCTCCCCACCCCCCCCCCCCCCCCCCCCCTCTCTCTCTCTCTCTCTCTCTCTCTCTCTGGCTCTCCTCCTCCTCATCGTCATCCTCCTCCTCGATCCCCTCTCCCTTGTATCTTCCTCTTTCTCACTCTCCCTGCCTCTCCGCCCCCTCTCTCTCTCTCCCTATATGTATCCCCCTTTACCTCCCCCCCCCTCCTTAATTTCTCTCCATTTTCCCCTCTCTATTTTTCTCTCCCCCTCTCTCAAATATACACACAAGCTATTTTCCCTCCCTTTCTCTTTATCTTCTGCTTCTGTGACTTTTCCTGTCTCCCCCTCCCTCTCCCGGGCTTTAAAAAAAAATGGTCATGCAATCTAACCAGGGGATGTTTCACAAAGATCTTAAGTCGAACTTAACTCTAAGTTGGACTTAACAATTATGGAAAGCCATTTGTAGCCGTAAAATTAAATATTTCCAAAAGCAAAAAATGAAGTATTTTAGACTTTTCATAAATTCCACATCAATAACATGAAATCTCCTTAATAATAGAAAATATGAATGAGTTTCAATCAACATTTTTATGCCTTTTGAAATAACTTTTACAAAATATTTTCAATGATGCTAACGGCTTTCCATGAATGTTAAGTTCAACTTAGAGATAAGTTCAACTTAGGATCTCTGTGAAACACCCCCTGGATTCTAATTTTACCACACATAAATTAGTTTTATTTTTCCTGCACATGAAAACTCTTTTCGAAATGTTAAATAATTCATTGTAGTTCTATAAATGAACGTCATTCCTTCATTAAAGCATGTCAACCGATTTGAAGTTGTTACGTAGATCGTCCTAATTTATCGATGAGGTTGTCCTTGTCAGACTCAAACCCTATAGATAAATGATGTCCTATTTTGAGTCATTACGTCATTATGTGAGGACAGAGAGTTGTCTACCTTGTCATCAACCACAAAACATTGTCGGACCTGCTCGTGAGATGCCGAGGAAAGGGATGAATTTCAAAAATTTCAGACCAAACTAAGGGATAATGGGGGCAATGTGATGGGGGGATGCCTACGACCTCTTTTCTCTTGTTGATCCAAATAAATCCTCAACGTGAAATCACTCCCCCCCCCCCCCCCCAAAAAAAAAATAATAATAAAAAAAATCTAAGAACAATACAGTCAAATACAAATATAATCTAATCATATTTGACTAGAAAAAGTGATCCCATGCACGGGCACCTGCACAACGATCCGGAAAATCTAGTCAAGTATTCTGACTAGAAATCTAGTCGAAGTGTATTATTTTGATCACTCTCGTCATCAAAAGGATCCGAGTAATCTAGTCTAAGCATCACATAACAATTATGAACGCTGTGACACATTACGGAAAGTAATACTTATGAATACCAAATTTATTCCAATTCTGTGAAAAACATATTTACAGTCTTCTCGAAAATCAAACATGATTATTAAAAAAAAAAAACACTAGCGCTATATATACGTCCTCATTCCATGTCACACATCAATCATGTGTCGTCGAAAATTTGGCTTAGTTTGTATCTGTTTATTAGTGGACATACACGCTCTTGTCATTCTTCCGAAAACTTGGTTTCAAAAACTGTATTTATTGATACAAATAAATCATTATTAATTTTCATTTTATTATTAAAAAAGAAAGAAATGTAATAAAACGTATTATGCACCAACAGCACTATCAACTTGAAATATTATTTCGAGGAGGATAATTACAAATAATAATGTTGTACATTCTGTTTTAATCGGAAGCAGATTGAAATATTTAAGCAGCAGCCCCAAGTTAGTTTAGTACCACATTCTTGTAACTTATCTTCTTTCTCGTTATATGCTTCTTCGCCAGTGAATTATCATGATCACGGACATACTAATATTATTATTTATTTGTCACTTTCTATACAATTTTTAAATAAAAAAAGAAGGACAAAAGGTATAGACACTGCAGCACCCTAACAGGTGGCCTGGAATTGGTAGACTAAATAACCATGGCCTACAGTCCTTCCTTCCCAATGTTATATAAACTTGTTATCAAAACAGATGCTTCATGTCCATGACTACTAATTCGCTCTCAGTCTTTCAAATGCACAATTTCACTTTAAACACCCCCTCCCCCCCAAAAAAAAAATGTGATTATACAAATTTAAAAAGGGGAGGTTCGAATATCCACATTTGAGCTTGAACTACCATGGAAAAAGAATTTAACACATGAGCTTTTTCCCCGTGAAATATAGGACTACTCCATGAAGGTAGTCTGCAGCCCGGTCTGCAGACAAGCAGAGGGCGGATGGGTTCCCCGAAATTATATTTGAAAGGGAAAAAATAAATGTCAATACAATTTTGTCCCCGGCTGTTGCCCCCGCCTTTATTATGGATATCAATACGCGCCACGGGAGGACATTTTCTGTGGAGACTGGACTGCGCACTACCTTTTGAGCACAAAAAAAAAATCGATTCGCTATGGATCTTAATAGAAGAAAGAAATGACATAATACTGAAAATATAAACAGAAACAAAAAATGTTATGATAAAAACCTTATCAGAAAGTGTAATGTCCATAACGGAGAGGGCGTTTACATGAATACGAAATTGGTCGGATAGATCTAGGTCGGATATCTGAAAAGACCGGATTGTTGTCAATAACTACCGTACACAATATGGCGCCTTACAGCGAAGCCGAAACTTTAGAAGATTCACAAGTATTTTCTAGTTAAACTTTGACAGCAATGTGAAATATAACCATGTATTCAAGTGACTGCTAAAGAACGTATTCAAACATGGATGAAAGACATTGGTGGATTGCCACCAAAATTCAAGAGTCTTTCCACATTGGAGGATTCAATGACAACCCGACACTGCTGGAAGATTTTCTGTGCGAGCCTCGGACCCTGGAACTCATCAATCAATTTCTGGGACAGGGAGGTCTGAATAAACTTTTCTTTTACTCGGATCGCCCTCAAACTTCAGCTCTTCAGCCCAGTGGCTTGCAAAGCACCAGGCAATTGCATGTTGTTGATTCGCTCGCAAATCTTAATGATGTCAACATTGAGGAAACCACATGTCTGTATTTTCTGCGGCATTCTGTCGAGAAAGAAGTGGATCCAGTTCGCATGGAGAAGGATATTTTCTGTGGGGAGCTCAGACACAGTGTTTTGGACAACCTGAACACTTTACTGTCTGACATCTTCCTTCCTCTTCTGAAGGCTCAGAAAGACTGGGGCTTGTGCAGTGAAGAAAATAAGAATCAATGCCTCAACAATCTGGAACGTTATGCTGCTGCTCTCAGCGAGACCGTCAACGTTCCTTCATCTGCGAGGCAGCAGGTCTGCATCTTTGTTTGAGTTTGACTAAGTTCTAATTTTCTAAATGGAAGAGTGAAGATTCTGAGGCGCTAGTTCAGAAGCCTATCCAAAAGTTGACCCGTAACTCCGGCGTGGAGTTAACCTACTAAAACCTCCCCAAAATGAAGTAAACAATATCAAATGTCCAAATAAAGGTCATGATTTAAAAGTAGGCCTAACCTGTTTCGTGTCAATTTTCTCATCTTATCTTATAATCAGAGTGTTTTTCCTAAAAACGAAGGCTTATAATATGCACTTTCTCATAGGATTCACGGCAAACTGCAGCACAATTGCATACCGTACCGACGGTGGGGTGCGGGCGCGCGCATGTGTTCAGTTAGCGACCGTATTACTAAGATTACAGTCGCTAACGTAACACACATCGGGACGGTATGGCCTATGGAGTATGGGGACGGTATGCAATTGTTGTGCTTCAGTTTGCTGTGAATCCCGTGAGAAAGTGGATATTGTAAGTCTTCGTTTTTTAGGAAAAATACTCTGAATAAGATGAGATAAGAAAATTGACACAAAACAGGTAACAAACATATCGACTTTTAAATTATGACCTTTAGGTTTTATTTGGACATTTGATGAATATTTACCGGTACTTCATTTTGGGTATGTTTTAGTAGGGTATCTCCACACTGGAGTTACGGGTCAAATTTTGGATAGACTTTTGAACTAGCGCCGATTCTGATAGTCTTCAGTTACGTGTGCAGAGTTTATTAACATATTAAGACTAACCTCAAATAAGTTAGGGTCTGACTTAGTCCTTGATTTCTTTTGTGAAGTTCCTAAATATTATACTTGTTAATGACTTTTAATACTTTTTTTGTTTCGGGGGGACTAATTTGTTAATTATTGTTTCAAGAATTCATACACCTGATGGTGGATTGTACTTTACGAGAAAAAGAGAAGAAGAATTGATTTTGCCACAACAAGTTTGGCTTCCTGGGCAGCGTTTCACGAAACGGTCATACTGACATAAATTCATAAATAAGTACAATTTTGCTGACAGCCCATTGAAATGCCTTCATTCATGTTTCAATGGGAGGTCGGTGAACTACATACATATGACGTGTTCGTGAAAACGTTGCCCTGGATTGTTTTTGTTTTCTAATATCTAGGCCTATAACTTTATTCCGTACAAAATTAAATCTTCATTAAAAGATGGATCTAGATCTAGGCTACTTATTGTATTGTAGACTCTTGTTACAAATCACCAAAGTGCCTAAGCATTTCCTCTGACATAAACATTTATATGTCTTACTCCATCCATCACATTTTGTATGCAAATTTTGAAGTGACGATGCAATGTTAAATTAAGAAAATGTTTTAACAAGTTTGCTTTTGATTAAAAATTGCATGAAATATGCTGCTATACACAGATGGCAGAGGGCTTATGGCCTAACTATACTCTTTTAAACTCAGTTAAAATGTCATATATATGATTATATGGAAACAATTTTTTCAACTGCTTATTTACTCATATCGTGCCAAAAACACTGATCTGTGAATGCACTGATGTGCCACGCTCACATATTAAATCAGGTTTCCGGTCGCTTGCCGTGCACACAGAATCTCTCATTCCTTGCGTGCCACGTACAGGCACACATTTTTGTGCAAAAGTACTAACGCCAATTGTTTATGCCCATTGTGCCATGCGCATTGCGTGCGTACATGAAAGCTAAATTATATGAAAAAAAAATCAAACAAACACAGCACAGGTTGTGGCAGGACTGACAGACTATTCAATTTCTTTTCCATGAATAAAACAGTTACACTTGGATATTTAAAAAACAAAAGAGTGTAACAAGCACAGTGTCAAAGTACTTTGTTGCGTGCACTGTACACTGTACATATTCAATACAGAGACCATATGAGACAACAGATTGGTTTGACAACTGACGGATAGTGCTAATTCACATCAGCAAAATTACAAATTTATGAAATGATATTGGTATCAATGGAAAGAGGGTGAAATTTCCTAGAACTTTCATGTACAATTTTTTTTTGTCAGGTACAAGATACGGATGAGAAGTTGTAGTGGATCAGATAGTAAAGATTTAAAATACACGCACTTGAACCATGGATCAGGGGATTTGTGGCTGGCACAAAAACAATAGAGATTAGCACTGTGGCATTGGGTGCATTGCATGGAGATACAGTATTTCTTCTTCTCTTCCTTCCTTCGTTGACTTTGTAGATTGGTGGTATACTGCTGCAAGGGTCTGATTAGGTCCCTAAAACTGGTAGTGAGAGGGTATAGCAGGAGGCACAGGTAGAATGAATTTGGTGGATGTATTGTAAAACAATAGTTGCAAGGGTAGAGTTGGCGAGAGAGAAGAGCTCAGGTTGAGGAAAGAGGAGAATTAAGAGCTGTGAATTCCAGAGGGTTGAGCTGAGACCTTGGGTAATTAGGATTGTAGGAGAAGTTTAACTCTGTCCGTAGGTGGTTGGGTACTTTTAGATGTAGATCTAGTTTAATCAAGTAACTTCTTGGTTTGATAGATCTTTCCTGATACTAGTGGTAGATCTAAAACCATTAAGGTCTAGATCGATCTACATTCATCTATACCTTGTTTAGCAGTTAAAAAAAAAAAAAAAGGATGAACATCACTGAGGATATATATATTATTTAAACCTATGTGATACTAATAATAATGTTTTTATTGCCATTTCGATTGAATACTAACAGCTTCTGATTTCCAGACAAGGGTCTCCTTTACTTTATACTTCGGTGGTGAGGGACTTTGTATTATATGCATGTGCATGTTGCTTGATTACGCATGAAAAAAAATTGTTTCCATCTGCATTTCAAATAACCCGTTTTTTCTTACAATATGTCATAATTTGTATTAATAAAGAGGCCAGCAATATATACATTTTTTCTTCCAGGAATATGTGTCAGAAGGTAGATTAATGTTATGCCTGCTTATTGTGCTTTGCTTGAACATGATTTTGTCAAAGCTAATCAATGAGACCATCCTTCCCCCCCCCCCCTCCTCTAGTGTGCTTGCATCAGTGTACATGTACGGTACATTCAGGAAAAAAAATCATACTAGAATCGAAGATTAGTTAAAAATTGCATGTTGTAGACCCCCTCCTCCCAATTTGTTTTCTTTTCTAGGTATTTTCTTTTTCTTCCCTGAATCTGTTTAAGTCAGTTATCAAATGAATGATTCTCTATTGATTTCAGGTTTAACACCTCTCTTGTTTGAGTATTTTTCAGGTTCTATTCATTCAATTGTACATAGGGATCCAACATATCAGGGTATCTGTTTTGTCATATTATGCAAAACTTACTGTTGTTCCTTATAGGGTGTACTTGTTTTGTAGTAAATCGCTCGATACAGCAAACAGAACTTGCTCTGAGAGAGATCTTTGAAATGCTCAATCACTCGCTTCACTTATTATGCCAAGCTCATTTAAAACATTTGCCCATACACTGGCAACATGTCTGTAGACTGATTAACATCAATTTTGCTCTATTTAAGTATTTCCAACCAGCTTTTGTAAACAATGTCAGTAATGTACCTGTTTTGTATGATGTTTACTGTATGTTCTTTAATAGTTAGTGTCGTATTAGTCATCCATTCATAGCTCTCTTTTCATAAGGGAAATCTAAAATTAGATATTTTGCTGTAATGTTGCATGTTGTTCGTCCATGTACTGTATGTAGATGTAAATCTACTTTGTAATCATTTATAATTAGATTTTTAAAAAGAATTCATGCTCAGGTCTGTAAGGGAAAAGAAGGGAAAAGAAGGCAAGGACTTCATTAGTACATGTCTTGTCAAGTATTTATGCTTTTGCAATTTATGAAAGTGATTTAGGGATTACTAGTTTACCAGACAAAAGTTATTCAGTGATTAGACTGAGTGGTTTATATCATCAGAAGAATAGTTCTTTCAGGAGAAGCAAATAGACCATGAACATTCTTCAAAATTTGATGACTTAATTACAGTACTTCATCTTAAGTTTAACAATCATATACTTGTACATGTAGTATGCACCTTTTGCTTCTGAACTTAAATATATTTTTAATTTTGTGGTTTGGTTGTTTTTAACCCATTTACTTTTAATTAAATGCAATTTGCTATAAGTGCACTGGGTTATAAGAAATATATCAATTCAATTCAAGTTTATTTCCACATTTGGTTAAAAACAAAAAGAATAAATCAACAATTAATAACAAAGATAAAATAGAAACTTGTACTACTCTTGATTTGGTAGGAATAACAATTAAGCCAACAGGCATATAAGGTGATTCCTAGACTAAATAAAATTACATAAAATGTTTATGTAAGAAATTTATGAAAGAAAATGTTATGATTTATATTATTTATGAAAACTTTCTGGGTGTTGTTTGCAGGTACTGAGAAGACCAGATAACATCGTGAGCCAGGAGTTCAGCAAGCATCGTACGACATCGTATGATCAGGGTATCGTCAGTGAGTACGAGGCCCTAGTCACTGAGTGGATCTCAACCATCGACAATGCCTTGGCTGATGGGGGAGATGAGAGGTGAGATGCAGAAAGGCTTAAAGTCTATCGATCACCCAAATATAATTTGTTTTGTATATGAAACCTGTTTTTGTAATCTATAGCGTCCACCTGCATAAAGACCACCTGTCTGTAAAGACCACATATTTTTGTTTCCCTTGGCCTTGACAATCATTTCTCATAGAAACCTGTACTAAAGGAACCTGCACATTAAGACCACCTGCCTATAATGACCACTTTCCATCTTTCCCTTGAGCAGTCTTTATGTACAGGTTTCACTGTAGTTCCATGTCATAATACTTCAACATATGAGCTTGCAATTTTACTTGTGTATAGAGACTTTTCAAGTTAAGATGTGCTCTCAATCAACATAGAAGTGACTTGTGAGTAGACTGATCGACACACCTTTATGCACTTGCTTGAAATAGATCTCGCACTGAACCAATTCCGACATGGGTTCCGTGTACAGGGTTTATGTTATTCTATATTTTCTCTGTACTTCTCAATCATTAGCCCATAGAAATCCGGGTAAAGAAAGTCCCATCTTTTTATTTGCTTAAACTAGAATACTTTCTGAATATGACAAACAGTCAAACCTGCTTTAGTGACCACCTGTCTTCAAAGACCACCTGTCTACAAGGACCACATTTTCTGTTTCCCTTGAAAATGGTTTCTCTTTGAAACATGTACTAAAGGAAACTGTCTATAAAGACCACTTTTTGTGTTTCCCTTGGGTGGTCGGTATAGACAGGTTTGACTGTATTAGGTTATCATGCATTCTCTCTGTCTTTTCTACTGTAGGTTCATGGACCCTACCTCTGGGCCTCTTAACGAGCTGGAACGATGGAGGCGTCGTCAGCGCATGCTGTCCAGTATCATAGAGCAGCTCAAGGGTAAGGAGTGTAAGACTGTTATTGGTGTCCTCATCACATCCAAGTCTAAGATCATCAAGAAATGGAAAGCCATTGATGCAAGGTAAGAAATAGTCTGATCAATGTTCTGTACTTAGAACAGCCTAGTCAATAATAGCCAATCAGGGCCCAGGAACACAAAGCTTAGCAATCGCCAAACGTACGTGGCAGGTATTGATCGTTTGAGCTTTGGTTTTGTGATAGGACACCCTGGCTAATGAACTTATAGTCCATGTGCCAGTGCTCCTTGGAATACTTATGAAAAATATAGCCCAAGGATACTATAATTATTTTGATGCATACATGTACAGTATAATACCTACTGTCTATAACCATGATAAGTACACATTGCAATGAATAAACAGTTTTTGTTTACATTTCATTCACACAGCAATGACAGCATACCCATTTTTTTTTTTTTGGGGGGGGGGGGGGTTGCCCTTTTTTGCCCATCCCCCAATTTTAAATTGCTTTGTTTCTTTTGCCTGACTGCTAAGAAAACATGCTTGCAAGTAAGCAACCAGGGGGACCAACTGCTTTAAATCCTCTCTAAGGCTCTTGGTGATGAGGATTAAAGGTCACTAGCGTATCCTTTTGGTGTTGAACCCGGGACCTTCTGGTTACAGAACCACTGCTCTATTACTGAGATTTAATTTATATTCAATAATGACATATTATTAAATCATTACCGGTTCTCTAATACAGTATACCTCTCCTAAATTCTCAATTCCTGCAATTTTAATCCTGACACACCCTTGCAGCATCACGGACGCAGCCAATGAGACGAAAGACAAGGTGAAGTACCTTGAGGCCCTACGGAGGCACTTTGAGCTTCTCTACCATGGAGCTACCCCTCTATCCATCGTGAGTGGAGCCCTACCAGGTCTGATGAGCAGCGTCAAGCAGATGGATTCTATCTCAAGGTTCTACGCCAGGAAGGGCTACCTTGGACTCCTCTTCACCAAGGTATAATTTCATCATGATTCGTTGAAAATAGGACACCTTTTAGGCCTACATGTATTTATTGATATTCTAAATACTTGTTTTTATTTTGATTGAAATTCAGTTTGAAAGTGTTATGTCTTGTTATTATCGAAATTCAGTTGTTCCTTTCTTGTGGTATACTGAATGAGATTTCATTTGTATTGTAACCTTAATTTGAAGAGCCTATCAGTATCATATGACATTCGTTTATTTGGGAGTGATTCAACTTGTTTGACTGAAGAAACCCCAAACAAATATTGATGAAAGAAAATTTTTGATTCAAATGTAACATTTTTCTGTAAATATTGTCAATTTTAAATTTTGACGTTAATTGTAAATAAATTTTAATTTCAAATAACTATGTATATATATATATATATATTGATGGCACTAACCTCAATTAGCATATTTCTACATACATACGTATATTATGTTTATTGTATCTATGTGAAAGGAAATTTGGTAATAAATGATCTAATCATATCAAATAAATTGTCTTCCCTTTAGATGAGAAGGCCTGATTGTACTTGTACCTATTCAAATTCATTCATTTATTTCATTTATTTCATTATTGATTAAAAAATACCTTGAATATAAGTACAAATAATTTGCATTAACAAAATGAGATGAGGGATCTACATAAATAAAGTCCTTAGGGCATGTGAAGTCATAGTTTACTTATATACCAACACATAATATTGAAATAATTATTAAAAAAAAATGAAATATAAATATATAACTTGAGATCTTCCTCCTAACAATCCCACATCTATCTTTGATAATGACTCCAGGTCACCAACCAGCTGGTGAACTCATGCAAGGAGTTCCTTCTCTCGGAGACCCAGGGACCGGGCCAAGAAGACCTTCTCTGGCCCAAGTTCTACAGTGAGATTGAGACCAGGATCTTGAGTACAGACCCACAGGGCAAGACCAGGGCTGTCAAGAAACGAGGCAAGGAAGTCATGCCTGCAGACGATACACTCCTTGGAAGGATGAAGGCTTGCATCACTCTCTATGTGAGGTTCTATTATATTCTCAGGATATTAAGGAGGATTATATTCATTTGTTCAGTAATGCATTCATCAATATGCAAAATATCACCATCCCCATTACCTTCTCTCATGCTATGTTCACTCTCTCAACTTTAGTGTCTTTTGTTCCTTCTTTCATGTTCATGGTTCAGTACAATCAGAACAGGTCATTTATATGCACACAAATATATGTATATTCATGAACCCCCTTACATTTACAAGCTCTGTTATTTGAATATTGTGATAAAAATGTACATGTTAGGTAATATAGATATATGCCCCTGAGGTTGCAAGCATGCATAATCCCAGGCAGTTCCCCACAGGCAAGCATGGAGTGAAGATGTATGTTTCTTGTTCTCTGCAAGTTAGACCTAATTCTTACCTTAGCCATACAGGCTACCCTACATTATTTAGCAGGTTATCAGTTGTTTTGGAACTGCAGGATGCTTGATATCAAGCTAGTGGCCTTGGTATCATAAACATTATTCTTCAGTAAAAAAAAAAAAAAAATTAAACCATAATTTCTCATTTAATATGGCCACAGTTTAAAGCATGCAGGCTATATGCCTGCATGCTTTCAATATGCTCCAAGGGACCATACTGACATTTCTTTAGGCTTTCTAGCAATTTGAAATCCTATCAAATAAGGCACTAGCACATTTACATGGTGTCCAACCCAAGATACACATTTTCCAGGACCATCATTCTAGCTGTAGCACTCATTGTATTTATCTTGAGTAAAGCCTTGTAACCATCGTATTGCTTTGAGGGTCTAAATCCCCATGTTCATGCTGGATAAGTCCGGGCAACAGAAAGTCTCTATATTCGCTCATCTATGATCCCTCTCTTTCAGAACACATACAAGGACATGGTACAAAGCCGGCAGGATGGACTAGGAGGGGCCCAAAAATTTAACAGGAAATCCCTTTAACTGCTCATTTGTGATCCTTCTATTTTAGAACGCATGCAAGGATATGGTGCAATTCCTAGCTGTCAACAGAAATTCACTATAACCGCTTTCAACAGAAAATGACTGTAATCGCTTTATGATCCCTCTCTTTCAGAACACATACAAGGACATGGTACGAAGCCTACGGGACGGACTAGGAGGGGCCCATAACCTGACCCATTTCCCCTCTATCAGCTCCCTAGGTGCCCCCTCCTCAAGGCTACAGAGGGGTGTGCTTTCTAGGGCGGGGCTCAGCCATGGCAAGTCCTCCAAGACACCCTCTGTTGCAGGTCAGTTCACTCTTTGTGCTTTGCATATTACTACAGTGAAACCTGTCTATAAAGACCACCCAAGGGAGACACGAAAAGTGGTCTTTATAGGCAGATGGTCTTTATGTACAGGTTCCTTTAGTACATGTTTCAATGAGAAACCATTTTCAAGGGAAACAAAAAATGTGGTCTTTGTAGACAGGTGGTCTTTCTATACAGGTGGTCGCTAAAGCAGGTTTGACTGGATATTCATTATATAGTATATAATGTGTATTACTATGTTTAATGTGATTTCATATTAGGTGTAGGAGGAATATAGTTAATGAACCATTGAAAGGATAGTGAGTGCTTGGGAAATGAAGCTTAATAAACTGGAGTTATTTGTGAGTGAAATCTAAATAAAGAAATCCAACTCTGCCTCATAAATTAAATTGTTAAATGAAAATAAGATCAAAATAGTCATTTTCAAACTTGTAATATATTCACTTAATCTTCTATTACCATGTTGTTTGCTTTTTATACTAAATATAGTACTAGCAACAATCTTCACCCCGCCCCCCCCCCCCTCACACTGTCTGCACTATGGTAGCTAGGTGAAACAGCCAGAGCCCAGGTTCCA
Organism: Strongylocentrotus purpuratus; assembly: GCF_000002235.5. Taxonomy (NCBI): domain Eukaryota; kingdom Metazoa; phylum Echinodermata; class Echinoidea; order Camarodonta; family Strongylocentrotidae; genus Strongylocentrotus; species Strongylocentrotus purpuratus. The sequence continues at coordinate 37,078,830 of NW_022145607.1, read as the reverse complement.
CTTAGCTACCTTGTTTACTGTTGATGATGACATATTGGTTTTATGATTAATCTTTTTTTCTCCAGATATCCCTAATTTGTCTTTTGGTGAGTCTGATTAATGTTAGGTGAAGTTTTGATAGCAGGGTCGATTGCTGATGTACACGTTTATTGAAGGTTGTTCTGAATTTTACTGTGAGCATTCAGTCACATTATTCACCCTTTTGTTTTGGTCCCATGCACTGAAGATGGTTATAGATCCTTTAGGTAATGGCTTTGTTTTGTATATAAAAATCTTTCTATTGGGAATTGCTATAAATCTGATGATATTTTAATTCTGCTTGATTAATTTGACTGGTAAGTGTAGAGATTTGTCTTAAGAATAGTAATGATATTGATTTGTAAACTTAAAATAAATGCATTGTTATTCCGTCTGTTGGTGGATTGTCATATTTGGTTCTTGTTCCAGGGACTTGTTTGTTTTCTTGACGGAAAACAATATGGTGTCAGGATTGATGATATGCACATACTTTCTTTGTTCCAATATGAACAGCATTTGTATATTGATCTCATGTACTGAAATGATGAAACAGACTTAGTTTGAGGTGTGAGATTGCATTTGTGCATGTTCACTGTTGGATATGCTTGTTAGCAGGGAAGACCTACTGGTTTCACTTTATTTATTGAAATTCTATTGTTAAGATTGATAACTTAACTACCAATAATTGATTATCAAAAACAAAGACATTTACATTGAACAAGAAGTCTCTAAAGCCTACATTGTATATAACCATGGCAGTATAGAGTGATGTTGCAGAGACCTTGAAATGAACATGTCTGTAGTTTGGATAGGAATTAGTCTAGTGAGACGATTCAGATATGAATCTTTCAGATAGTGAAGTTATAAGGTCATAGTCCTCAGATGAAAATAATCAGATCTTAATGATACATATTTATGGAAACGAACTTAACATTTTTCCACTTTCTCCTTTCTCAGGTGACTCTGAGCAGGGTCATGGAGTGGCCTTCAATGATGAGGAATCCATCTTTGGTCACCTGGACTCCTTCTGCGCCCGCATCCGGCAGGTCATTGATGCCGTCTACACCTTGGTCCAGTACGGCAAGCTGGCCAAGAATGCAGAAGGTCTTCCGCGCCCTCGTAAGGAGGACCTACTGCTGGAGGACGATGCCTCTGATGAGCTCATGGAGCTGGCTGGACCTGGAGGTAGTGTGGCCAGTGACTCCCTTGGTGAGTTGGTGGAGTCTTTCCACCATGGAAAGGAATTTGGTTCATTTACTCGATTTTTGATTGATTGACATTATCAAAATAATAATAAAAATAATAGTTTGTTCTTATATAGCACTTTTCAGGACCGAATTATGCCCTCATAGTGCTTTACAGAAATATATATTATTACCCTTGTCATCGGATTCAGGCTTACCCGCACACAATGTATGCACATTCTCCACTCCCTGGGGAGCATTCCAGCCAGGCATCATTTTTACAAGCGCACGCTTGCTAATCTAATCACATTTAGCTTTCGCATCCTACTGGGTACCCATTTAACACCTGGGTGGAGAGTGGCAAATGTAGATCAGTATCTTGCCATAGGACATTAGTGCCGCGGCAGGTCTTGATCTGCGGACGTTGTGATTGACAGTCCAGCGACTTAACCACCCGACCACGGCAGTCTTTTCACCATGGAAGGGAATTTGGTTCATTTACTTGATTTTTGATTGATTGACATTATTAGAAAAGATGTTGGAAACATAGGGGCGTGTTCAGATATGAATTGGTAAACTATGTTTTTTGTTTTTTACTAACGTGCAAATAAATGTCAACTGCGCACAACAAGGTTCTCCGCGTATTCATTGAGCTCTGTGTTATAACATTAAAAAGATGTAAAGCGTATTGCACTTTAATATGTCACTAGAAGAAAATAACTATTGTTTGTTTGGTTTACCATTTCATATTTAGATAAGACTTGAATTTGCAGCTTGCGTGAAAATTTGAGTTACCTAGGGTTCCTCTTTGAAATAACATTACAAGAAATCAACTTTTAGTATGAAGTACACAAAGAAATGCAAGGTATTTGAAATGAGAATATCCTAGGACAAAAGCTCAGATGAAGTGAAGATTATTGTCATGTGTAGCACAGAGAGTTTTTACCAAATGCATTTATATATTGTAGTTTATAATGACAGTCTAGCATTGCTTGTATATTGATTCAAATTTATTCTATTTCATATCAATTGTTTACACGATAAAGAACATAGTTGACAAAGTAAGTTAACAAATTATGAAATGAAACAGGAACCTACAGGAAAGCATAGCTTGTTTTTGTAGGTTCCTAAGAATAAATATATTATGAACATTGTTTTCATAAATCTTTTTAAAGTGTCTTAGTAATCACAGTAAAATAGATATAATATAATAACAAATTTTCATAACCCATTTTAAAGTGTCTAAATAATCGAAAGAATGACAAGACGGGACACAAAGGACATAAAATGACATAATATGATAAGACAAGGACATGACAAAACAATTCATAACAGGACAAGATAAAACAAGACATTGCAGATAAGACAATTTTGTGAATTGTTCCCCTGATCCATCCAGACATTCCCAAATCTGTGAGTCCCACCAAGACAGCCACCATGACACACGCAGGAGTGCTGGAAGGCATCGTGGAGGAGGAAGAAGGGGTGAGCACCAGGGCTGACAGTCCTAATGATGATCCCTCCATGAGTGAGGCCTTGTCCAACGCAGATGAGATCAATGAAATGAACAGCAATGGTACTGGATTGACGGCCCAGAATGCTGCCCTCCTGCGTAAGATATTTTCTATTCTATTTAATAATAATAATAATATACCGTACTTATATAGCACATATCACAATATGTCTATGCGCTTTAAGAAAGAGTAAGATGGAAAGGTGGATAGAGTAACATAAGAAGAGTGAAATATTTGCCACTATACGGTTACCCTCCTGAAATTATAGCTTTGTCATAGTGTGAGTAAAATAAAGATTTGAGTGTGTCATATCTACTTAGGATACTTGTAAGGTTTACATTTATGTGTCTGTGGATTTTTTCATGTGTTGCAGTTTGGAACTTTTATGGTATTCTTTAAAATGTTGAATATTAAGCTAGAGTTTACATGGGCCAGACTTAAGGGAAAATGTGTGTTATACAGTATTTCATCGTTGAAAAAATCGGTCCACAACGTGCAGTAATTCTTGTGTCATTTAACATCAACAACAAAAAGTTAATACAAAAAAATCCTCTGGGTTTATCATTTACTTACAGGTAAGCTGTACAAGGTCGATGACGTGAATGATGATGGTCCAAGCGTCATGTCGATCGTCGTTGATCACATGCAGACGATGAAGAAGCTCCTGGAGAGTAACATCACCACGGCGATCATGCTAGATGTCGAAGGTCGGGAGAAGGACAAGTTCAATGAGGCGTACGAGGAGTTCTTGACGACCGTACAGCAGATTGAGCTGTACCTCAGTGCGTACCTACAGGCTGTGTTTGTGAGGAAGATGAAGACTCACGAGGGCCTCGATGTTCTCACTAGGTGAGTTGAATAATGAGGTGTACGTTTGATGGAACCATGCAGAATCAAACCTGCTTTGCCGTTTGGTCTACACCCAGCCTGTCTACTATCCACATGGTCTAAAAATAACTTTGTCTTCTTATCATTTGGTCTAATGACCATTTAAGCTAATAGTCATTTGGTCTAATGACCATTTAAGCTAATAGTCATTTGGTCTAATTTCGAGATGGTCTAACTCCCAGCATGACTAATGCCCATTTTGTCATTTTGTTGGGTGTAGACCATATGGGAATAGACTATTTGGGTAGTTGATGAAGTGGTTATAGACGAAACAGCAATTTACCTAGAAGTCCACCGATCTTTAAAGACCATTGAACAAAGCAACCTTTACATAATAGACTAATAGACTAGCTGAACTCCCCTCCCCCCCCCCCAAAGAAAACAAACAAACCAACAACCCTTTTCTTGACTCCCTTGAGTGATCCTTATATACAGGTTTTACTGTACAATTTTAGGGACTGGAATAAATTGTGAAAAACGATACAATTAAAGAGACTGATGAAGATGACTCAAGTAGTCAGCAGAGATCCTGATTGATTGACTTTGACCGATGTCTTCAAGCTTCAAAATACCTGAAAATCATTTCTCCTGTCACTTTGTCTAATAAAATAATATGTTGATGATTGATGACTATACCTTTTATCACTCACCAGGTTTCTTCCAGTGATGCATCGTTACGGAATGAAGCGTACGGTCTCTGAGAAGTACATTGATATCTTCAAGTGGTACGAGACAGATCTGGAAGAAGTCAAAGAACTCTACGAGAAGAACAAGGTAGGTTGACCCTTGACCTTCTGACAAAAAATGCTATGACTAAATTGATAAAAACATGGTTGTGGTGTTGTCTGCTGTGATCTGTTTGATGATAGGGAAGTATTGTAATCATTTGTACATGTAAAGAACCAGGGACCTCGGTATTGATGTGATATTATAGGGACATATTATATGAATCAACAAAGGAATGATATTCTGAATTGATTTGATAGTTTTCCTGCTGATAAGACTTTGGATTGTAGATATAGTACTCAAGTCTTCCAAATATGATAGAATGTTAACTTTGACATAAAAATGATTGTTTCAATATTTCCCTCAAACACACAAAAAATCTGGTACTGGTTTTGCTTTAACAACAATGATAACTTCTCAATATCTAAAGTTACAACTAGTGTAAATTTTGTATTAATGGGCATGACAAAGATGAAAGTGGCCACTTAGAACAGTACAAACTGGCATCAGCTTTTGAGGGAGGCATTTGCTTTGGAATTGGGAGGTAATGGCTAAAGTTCTCACTGATGATGTTGAATATTTTTCCAATTATAGGAGGATCCACCGATGGTACGCAATGCACCTCCCGTCTCTGGTGCCGTCCACTGGTCCCGGCAGCTCCTGGAGCGCATCGAGGAACCCATGAAGGTGTTCAGAGAGAATCGAGCCGTGGTCCACCTACGGGAATTCGCCCGCATCGTCAAGTTCTACAACAGGGTCGCTACGGCTCTAGTGACCTTTGAAAGTCTTTGGCTTCAGCAGTGGAAGGGGTGTATTGAACAAGCCAAGTTGGGACTGAGGGCCACGCTGCTTGTAGTGCATCCCAATACTGGAGAGGTGGTCGTCAATGCTGATGACAGGTTAGTTTAGTCTGCAGGTATTTCTTGTTCCTAAAACCTTGAGTCGACCTTAGCTCTATCAGTCTCTGGCAGTGTGAAGGAGCAGCTTAAAGATATAGACCAGTTCTGGTCATGCGATCGCATTGTGAAAGAAACGTTATGGAATCGATCAGAAATGGTTGATCATCTAGCATATAAGTATTGGTGTGTACTGCAAGGTTCTGGAATCATCAAAATGATAAGAAATTTGGCCCAGTCCTGGTAAAGTTACAAGCACTGTACACAGAAAGACGTATATGGGACTACGCGATATCTATCCAGTCCGAATAGATATAATAATTTACCAAATATATCAATTAGTAGGTGGTTTCCCAGCAAAATTTGTATCATCATGTATTAATCAAAACATATTCTTTCACATGATTGGTAATAAGAGCTTCCATTTCATTTTTTGAGAGGGGGCGTTTCCAAAACTTGTCTATACATGTACCTTATAGAGCCTGTGGTGTGCAGTAGACCTTGCAGTCATCATAGTCTCGCACAGACAGCGTTTGTGCCTGCAAACTAAGTTTATTTTGCCTAATTGCGTAGACTGTAAGTAGGGTTTAATAAGATTAAGGTTCATGGGCAATGAGGACCTGTAAAATTTAGGATGACCTCCAAATATTTACAAGTTTCCCATTGTATCATCATCAACACCATCATCATCATCATCATCAGTACCATGAACCTCATGGTAATCATAATCGTTATCATCGTCATCACAGTCTCTTAACGATACTCCTGTGTCATATCTATAAAACCTTTTACATCTGTTTTACCATATCATTGATTTATAGTTTGTACAGAATACGTCTATGTGAGATGATGAAGACTTGTAATATTGCTACCTGTAAATGTATGCCTGTCAGAGCAATGCGATTATCATTTACATGAATGCTGGTAACTTGGCATTGTTTTAAAGACTGTGATGCTGTTGAAATTATTGTCTACTGTTTCATCAACGGTTTATTTTCCCTATCTTTGCCTGACCTTTCAGAGTGCTGCAGCTAGTTCAAGAATGTCGTTGGATGAAGAGACTGGATATCGAGATCCCAGAGTCTGCCCTAGCTGTAGCCAAACAGGTATGTTCTTTTCCTTCTTCTTTCAATCTTAGCTCCTTTCCAAATGATGAAAACTTTTTGGTGCTTTACTAGTTGATGATTGCTTTTATAATAAAGATATTCTCAAGATTATTAAAACCTTTTCTCAGTCGCCTTATAGAATTTAAAGTAAAAGCTGAAAAAGTAGACTGATCATGGTGTAGGATACTAAATCTGGATTTATTTAGCGCGCAACACAGGTAGATGTACCTAAGCACTTTACAGATTATTATTACCATGGGGTCATTGGATTCTTTCAGGCACACAGTGTGCACCATCTCCACTCCCTGGGGAGTATTCCTACCATATGGTCAACATGAGGGCATATGGCAATTACTATCAAAAATGCTTTCGTCACCTATAAGGTCCCCATTTCTCTCCTAGGTATGGAGTGGCAAATGTAGATGAATGCCTTGCCAAAGTACACTAATGCCATGTCAGGGACTGAATCCATAATCTATGCTTTTTTAGTCAAGTGCTCGACTATGACGCCTCTACATAAAGAGATCAAAATAATTTTGATGATTACTTCCATTTTAATTTGTAATGGCCATTATGTTGCGACAAGTTTTAAAGCTCGTCAGTACGTGTGTGGACAGGAGGGATTAGACCACCCAGCAAGGTCACTGACAGGTGGCTATCTCGTCAACTCAGCTCTCAATTAACACAAGAAAAAGAGGATCATGGGGGACCGACAGGCACCAATTAGGCATTGTTTGCTGTATAGAGGGCGCAAGTAGCTACAAGTAGTGCAGTGCATGGGGCTTTAATGGCCATTATGTTGCAACAAGTTTTGAATATCTTTATTTTATAGCTGACAATGAAAATATTTTGCTTTTCCTCCGACGGTAGGAGCAACGCTTCAAGAGCTACATGAACCATCTTGAACTGTGTCTGAAGGAGTTCAAAGACATCTGCTACAAGATCAGGGAACCGGTCCATGGCTTGTTCCAGACCCATACTCGAGCCGTCATGGTGGCCTTGCAGCCTGGGCTCTCTTCACTGGCCTGGAACTCTATGAATATCGATGCCTTCCTACATCAAGTACATACAGGTAGGTCAAGGGTCAAGGTCATGACTTTTTGATAATGCAATGAATTAAATTCAATTCAATTCAGAATATATTTCCAGACAAAAAATATATAACAGAGATGAATACATATTCATATAGATCAGTATTTTGTGCATTTTTGTTTTCACTCTTACAGTCCCTTATAGACTGATATAAGTATTACTCTTGAATGTAATTGCAGTGTGGTAATTAAACCAATTAAAATGAATATAAGTTGTATGCCATCAGTCGAGATCCAGAAGGGCATTAATGATATGATTTTTGCATAGAGTTAATGCCTTCTGGCTCTTGGCAGACAATAGACTTTAAATAAACAACTCTTGAAGTGGAAGGCCATGTTTAAGTTTTAATTGTCCGTTCATAACATGATTTCCCCTGTAAATATGAAGTTTTCTTTGTTTAGACAATTGAATAAATAAAAACATATTTTCATTGAATTGAATATTAATTTTTTTCAGCCAATGCGAAGCTGAGGAGCATTGTTGATCAGGTCAACCATGTGATCGATACCAAGATTGATTCCAAACTCAAGAAGATATCAGAACTCTTCCTGTTTGATGTGGAGAAGTCTTTTGAAAGATCATGGGTAAGTCGCTCTTAGTCATCATTGAGGCCTTTATTTAAATTAATGTCTTATCTTGAAGTCAGATCCAATTGGGATTCTTGAATGTTTCACGAAATATGTATGCTTCAATACATTTTATGTAATTTACATTATTAAATATGGAACTAGAATGTACAATAGATATTAACATTCAGGATATGTTATGTCATATCAAGCTAGAGTCTTAGGGATGAGGTGTAGATAGCACTATACTTCGTTGTAATTAATTATGCAGGCAGTTCAGATGAAACCTGAATACTGTTATTAGGCTGTTTGAAATCTCATTCGTTTATTCTAGCTAGGCCAGAACATTCTGATGACTTGTCATATTAAGTACCCAAATAAATGATTTAGGCTAGGATTCTCTATCATGGCATTGAAGAGGAAGCGAGGAATAGTGCCATTTAATCTTCACTACCTGGAATCTTGATGACTGTGTGGCTTTATATAATGATAAGAAAGTAACTCTAGAGACAGGCAGGGTAAACAGTAAGCTTAAAACTTTGATAAAGAGCTTAGTATACATGTAGTTCAACTGATCCTAAAGCAGAATGATATATACATGTAGATTTCATTTCACCCATGAGCTTCTTGGAGGGGGGGGGGGGTGCGCTTGATCGTTGAAGTTTTAATCCATTGTTTCCTCAAGCAAAGTCAAGGTTGATACATTGTTTGTAACAACAGACGTGGGTGGCGGGTAGGGGATTATCCCAAGTTTAACAATCCTTCCTCTACTATGGATCCTATTGTTTAGTGACTATACAATAGGATCCAGTAAACTAACTGCTCTGTTCTGTATACCGTATCTGTATTGAAATTAGGAAGGTTATATTATGTATCATTACCAAGTAAATTAGTAGTGGCTGACAACACAAGATAGTATTGTTCATTTCTAGTAAATTTTACTGTTTTGTCATTGATGTTTATAGAGATCACATACTTGCTCAATGAAGCAAATGATAACACAAGTTGGACATAAAACTATCATAATATCATTTAATTTCTCGCTGCTTTGACTCTCTCTCCCAGCCCCCTGATGTCTTCACCGAGGTCATGCTAGACAGCATCGGGGATCAGAGTGAGATCCTCTTTGCCTACGTCAATGATATCAAGAGCGCTTGCCATGAACTCCTTAACATACTACTTGGACAGGTAAGAAAAAACTTATTGTCACTTTTGGTTCTATACTTTATATTCTTTAAATCCACGATTTGGAAGGAATGGAAATAAGTTCTCCTCTTATGATGTTCTTGTTTGTTGACCCTATGACATAGAATAAATATTATAATGAATTAAATTTAAACAGTTTTTCAGAAACAGTTGACAGTGCTTTAACCACGCATAGTTTTTCAGTCACCTAGCTATGAATTCTGCAGTTTCAAATGAAATGAACAAGTAATGAATTAATCATATTAAAAATCTGTTGTTGTTCCAATATGACTTCAATTTTCATTGTTAACAAAATTTGGCATATTCTCTATGTATGATTTTTACTTGATTTTTTTCTATGATGCCAAATAAATTAAGTTGAATTGAATTTAAAGGAAGCATAGTTTAACAGTTTTTATGATAAACAAAAAGAGAAAAGCTTGGATCTTGTCTTATTATTGAAACTGAAGAATTATTGCATGTATATGTAGTTGTATTCCTTTAGTGTCATGTTTATGGCACTATATTTCCCTCATTTCAAACCAAACAGTCCCTTTCAGGACTCACATGGTGAAACTGTAAAATCATGAATTAATTTATACACACCACCATGCATAAGGTAACTGCATCAAAGATCACCTATCTCCCTCACTGCATTATTTCTGACATTGACTCTTCTATTCTATTCTTCTCCCACCAGGGCAAGCAGCCCTCTATTACCGGTACCAAGAGCCTCTCTGCTAGCTCCAAGCAGCGTCTGTCAGCTACTAAGCATCTCCAGGCCTTCCCGTCCCCTCGGTCAGAGGCAGGAGTGACTGATGTCACAGCTGATGATGTCCTGGTAGCAGAGCTTCTCTGTAAGTTCTTTCTGCTTTTGTCCCTTATAATAATAAGATGGATATTTATCCAAATTGGTATCCGCCAGGCTCATGGCGCTTTACACATATTACCCTGGTTGTAGCCGAGCTGCCAAAGTAACTAGTGCTCAAGCATATCAGGTACCCATTTACAGCTGGGTGAAGAGTGGCAAATGTAGATTTATGTCTTGCCAAAGGACATTAGTTCTGCAGCAGGACTTGAACCCTGTACCTTGTGATGTGCAGTCGGGTGACTTATCCACTAGTCCACAACACAACACAACACACTTATTTGAGTTATTGTGCCATTTTTTCTTCTAGTCTTCCACTCAGAGCTTGTCTACCAGTCCATCCTCTCTGCCATCTGTCGTTCTCTGATCACCCTTGCCGAGGCAGCCGGCTGTGACAGCGTCCTTGAGACCATAGCCGAGGACCTGGAGACCCACCAGACCAGCTCCCCCCCTGCCAGCACCCCTTACACCATGTCCCCGGAGTCCACGCCGTACTATGGCAGGTCCAGGGCTAGCACCGGTAGGACCAGGACCAGCAGACCAGACTCGTCTATGTCCTACATGTCAGACATGACCTGGACTCTGAATAAGAACCGGGACTACACCCATCTTAGGTGAGATATTATTATTATCAATATGCTACGCTTTCAGTTACCGCTTATTATGGTTGATGTACATGTACATTGTGTATATCTTATTCTCAAGCAGTATATGATATTCATTTGTACATGTATTCAAATATGTTATTCAGAGATAGATTTTGAATAAAATGGCCTGTCGGAGGATCCAAACAATTGGAAAAAACAAAATCTTACGTGAGATGAATGTTTCTACTGTTAGTTGTGTTCATACATGTACATGTATGAATAGATTTTAAAATTTAATTGGATTGTAGCAAAATTATAACTTAGTAAAACTGTACTTTTATTTGATCACTTCATTGTTTGAATTACCAAATTAAAACATAAAAGAGTTTAATTTATGCGTGTTTGTTAGCTAAGGTGCCTACAGTTTTAATACATACATGTTTCTTATGGATTACGTTATGTCACATTGATGCCTTACAAATGACACCAGCATAATTATTTGGCTTTAAACAATATACAGTCAAACCCGTCTATTAAAGCACCCAAGGGAAACGCTAAAAAAAAACCCTCTGAAGATAGGTGGCCTTTTTAGACAGGTGGCCTTTACCAAATCACAGGATAGAAGGAAGGAAGCGTCATTCTATATACTTGCAGGTAGTGGCTTGATAGATACTCTATTATGCATATAAAAGAAGATCTTAAGAGGCAAATTAAAATATTGTACTGTCAAAATCCTTCAAGATATAGACCGGTAGTGGTAAAATTGCGGTTCAAGGGTTTTGGGTGCAAAATATCCATTCAATATTGTTTAAATATTGCCCTCAGAGGTTTAGATGGTAAAACTTCAACCTAAATTCGCAAAAAAGCAGAAATATATGCCAAATGTTCAATGTTGAAGTGCAATCGCGATATCTATCCAGGCTGGATCGATATGATAATTTACCAAATGTATTAATTAGTAGCCGGTTTCCCGGCAAAATATGTATCATCACGTATAAGTCAAAACATATTCTGTCACATGATTGGTAATAAGAGCTTCCATTTCATTTTTTGAGAGGGGGGCGTTTCCAAAACTGGTCTATACCTTTAACATCCAACTACAGAGCTTAGTGAATTCACTTTATAATGGTCCTAACTGAATTCAATTGCCACAGGTTTGAAGTAGCGGTCAAGTTTGCCATCCCTAAGATCATCATCGAGCCGACCCTGGATGCAGTGAAGACCTCGTTGGGTCAGATAGCTCAGGTCATCCTGAGCGTAGCAGACAAGGTGACCTGGTGGGCTGGGGATGGGGTCGGGGAGACCATGCTAGGAGACATCTCAGATGAACTCATGGTGCAGAGCTCACTCAGGCAGCTGGACGGTGTCGTAGAAGGTTAGACATTCAAAAGATTTTTTAAGGTTTAAGTAGCATATTTAGACTTTAATTTACTGTAATTACTTTTCTGTAACAATTTCTTGGATAAAGAAAGAAAAAAATCAATGATGTATACTTATAAAAAGAGGTGTAAAGTATGTCAAATAACAATAAATTTTTTAATAATATTTTGAATAACCTAATGCAAATATTATCTTAAATGATGTGTCAAAGATGATAATCAAGCAAAAGTATTGATGTGAATTTTCTTCTGTACATTTTTTCCTGAATATTATGTAATACATTCAATGAGAATAAACTCACAGAAGGATGTATAGTAGTGAGCTCTCATGGGGAATTCGACACCATTCGGGTGTTGTCAATCACAAGGATTAGCTTTAAGTTTTTTGACCAACCAGCCTTATTTAATGCTCTGCATTTCCCCACATTCCCCCACATACTTGTATATGGTAAAGTCATTATCTTATATTTTCCCCTCACCTAATGACTCTGAGAGACTAGGGGTTATTTCTTGATAGGACTATTGGTGTGCAGATTTGTTCACCCACTAATGGTACTCCCCCCACGTCTAGTTTCTGCAAATAAGGACCTTCTGCACATGGAAACTGATGACCCTCTTCCTTTAAATTGTCACTATCTAGACCTCCAGAGGGACATTGACAAGCACCTGTTCCACTTCCGATTCTACGACTTCCTGTGGAAGGACGACATGTATGGCTCTTACTACGACTTCATCGCCAACGATCCTGGCACCTTCGCCATCAAGCGAGAGGTGGAGCGCCTCCTCCACATCGAGGATAAGATCCAGGGTATTCCAAAGATCCTTCCCATCGGTCCAATCTCCCTGGAGACTAGACCCATCACAGACGCCCTCTATGGTTTCGCCATGCAGTGGAAGGCACAGTATGCACAGGTGCTGCATGAGGAGGGCAAGGTGGGTTTTGATCACTCGCACATTAACTGTTAGATACTGTAGGCCTCTCAAAGACCGTGCATATTTTCATTCATATATGTCAAAGCAACCAAACCAAGCTTTAGTTAACAACGGTTAAGAATTATTAATGAGAGATCGTTTGTTCTAACAAAGAATATCAAGGAGTACATCATCTAAATAGGAAGATCCTCATTAACCAACTGATTGTCTCATCATTGAGCTCACAAAGTCCTGAAGCACCTTGAGGGGATTTGTAGATAGGACAAGCATCTATGATATGATCCATAGTTTGGATCTCCCCACAGGCACAGTTTGGCGATGGATCAGCTCCAATTTTATGCAGGAAATATTGTGTACGGGCAACTCCGGTTCTGATACGGTTGATGTTGACCCAGGCTTTTCTTGAGAGGTCACTGCCACTTGGTTTTGCAGAAGGATGAGGGATTATTAGGTTAGAAAAAACACAAATAATAGTTGTTTGTTGCCTTGTCTTTGGCATGTCTTGATAGAATTCATGCAAACCTGTCAACACAGAGGCAATAGATCTGTAGATCGTTTACACATTTATGTAAATTTTGAAAGACATTTTGATGAGTGTTAGCCTTGATTGATGGAGTTTTCATTGGCTTTATGGAAAATACAATGATAGATTATATATCTATAGTGCTTGATACATAATACATAAGTACTTGTAGTATGATAAGATACACTGTCTTGAGATATTATGCAAATATACAATGGCACTCGAGGGCACTCGAGGGTCTAGCTAAAACTATTTGCATCAAAGGAACATTAAATAGTACTATTGATGTACCTGCATGAATGTGAATAGTTTTAGCTTGTTCCAAGAATGAGTCATTGAATATTTGTTTTATATCCCTTCCACCTGTATCATTCCTTGAACACTTTTATAATAACATGTACCATACTCACATTCACATCACATTCAAAAAAGAAATAAAAGAACCAGTTCTAACTTACCTCCACCTAAGTACCTAGTCTAGTATATTGCTGATCCTGATGTATCCAAAAGTTCAACAAAGTTGTTTAAGTAGTGCGTCCAAAAGTTCAACAAAGTTTTCCATGGAAATTTTTACCAAATAGTTAACAGCAGGAACAATTCAAAACGCATAAATGTAAAACAATAACAAATGTACAAGGCTATATTCTCACTCCTTTTTAGTTGTGGTAATTGTTAAAGTTGCTAAAGCGTGGGTATATAAAGGGCAACCCACGGACGTACGCACAGGAGCGTAATACCTGTTGGCTCAGTGTTATGTAGTGATCGCCAAGTTGCCTACTTCACAAACGACTACATACCGAAGCATGAACATCTTCAACAGTGCAGCCATGAGATATGTTTGCTGGTTCCTCATGTTCAGTGTTGCCGACTGACGGTCTCATAGTAAGTGGTTGGGGGTGACGTTGAGGTGGACTACCAACTGTGTTTGTGATATCATCCAGGACATTGACTGTCTGTTAAAATTTGGGTCTTCTTCACCAGAAGTAGAGGGTCTAGTATCATTCTCCCCACTCTCACCATTTGATGAAGAAGTTGTTGGACAATGAATCGTTGATAACGCATGCAACATACTTTTCTTCTGCATTTCACTTGTACAGGAATAGTTCTTGACGCTTGTCTCAAATCAGTGGCCCGACAAAATGTCTCTTGAGGCATAGCCAGTATGATCTAACATTGAGATACTTGTTGCCCTCAATGAGTGATTGGTATAGTTCTTAGAACATCTGGCATTCATAGTGATTGCTTTAGTCATGGTTGCAAGAGTGATTTTCCCTAAGACCTGATTGTCATACCAGCAATCATCCGCATCAAACTTCTTTCCTGATTTGCCTTTGCCCCTCTGCAACATGAATTCACAATTGGGCTTTAATTTTGACAAGTTTTTCTTCATATTTTTAACTGGGCAGTGATCGACATTACCTGGGCCCTGGAGTGAGTGCATTTCTCCTTCTTGTGCCTCGATCTTTATGGCCATCTTGGTGATTTTTGGTATTCATGTCTCGCATTGTGTAAAAATCTCCATCCTCTCGTTCATGCAAAGTGAAATCAGTTGGCTTCGATGCTCCTCAGGTTCTCCATCCCTCATTACGTCTATAAAGACTTTCTTTGCAGGCCATCGGGTGTGTTCGTGTCCAAACTGTTATGAATCAATACCATGACATCTTTGCTGATGGGTGGGTGGTACTTGACGTTGGCTTAAATGCCACTCAATTTCAACTTCTTGATCAGGGCTTTGAAGCGTTTGTTACTCAAAGTGAAAGAAGGATCGTTGATAATGTCAACTTTCAGAGATTTCTGAAAATGTCTCTGCAATCTGAATCTGATTGACTGCATTGATGTTTTGCTATACAATGCCCCACTTTTTGTACGGGCACCAGAATAGAATCTTGCAAGCACAGAATTGAGTGATTTCACGTCAATTTCATCGTAACTTTAATACGTCATCAATTTGAGCAAAAAAAATGAAGAAATATGGACACAGCAAACTTGATTTGTTTCTGAGTTTTCACACTGTCAGTTGAGTTCGATAGCGATATTTTTCGAAGTCGATAGTTAATAATCAGTGAAAAGTGAAGAAAACTTTTACCGCTATTTTTTGGATCAGCTGCTTGGTGAGCGCACCCGGTGAACACAGCTAACCTTAGGTTGCCTGTGGCTTGCAGTGGGGTCCATGGCTAGAGGCTCAGGCTGAGCAGCTGCTTTTTGCCCCTTTGTTGAATATATTTCCTGTTAACATTTAAGACTCAACAGGTTAAAAATGAGAAAAGCCAGTCACTTTAATTGTCAGAGAAAAATTCGAGTACTGTAGGAACATAGTTGAAGTTATTAATATGCAAGTGGAAAAATATATTGGTACAACGATCCATTTTCATACATTGTGCACAGTAGATATGATACTGAAGAGATCTTTTAAGAAATACTTTAATTCCTATTGCATTTAATTGCAGCGTCAACTGGACAATGCCATCAATTACCGGACAAGCATCAAGTCCAAGCTCATGGCCGATGTGGTAACCCTTGACCAGCTGAATGGCACCCTCAATCTCCTTGAGGAGGTCAGGGATATGGAGAATAAGATCGATGCTATCTATCTACCCATTGAGACCATGTATGCAGACCTCATGTAAGTACTGTTATGATTCTTAACGTTTTCTCTCCCCATATAATAATAATAATAATAAAAACGTTACTTATAATGTGCTTACCACTGAAGTCTCTACGTGCTAAGATCTAGATCTAGGTCATTATAATAATACCTGATCTTACATTTAAACACTGATATGAGTTTTACCATTGTCTCAGCATTCTGATTATGTGTGTAATAGAAGCATTTCAAATATGACATGCCTGGAATATATTGAGTGAAATGTTTTTTTCTTCTAATATTTTACATTTTCTCCTCTATTATTAAAGAAAGGAAAGTGAAGTTGAGAACTAGTAATTGTGGCAGCATCTACAACAGGAACCATGAAAGAGCGTATATATTAAATCCTGCGTGAATATTTGAGCAAAATTCGTCTGACTGCGATGCCTCAACTTAAACTCAGCTCTTATTATTAGTACATACCTGCCAATCCTTCCAAATAATCCATAATATTCTGATTTTTAGGATTTTAAAGCTAAAGACCAGTTATGGTCATGCGATTGCATTGTGTAAGAAACATTGTGAAATTGATCAGAAAAGGTTGATCATCTAGCATAGATGTACTGCAAGGTTCTGGAATCATCAAAATGATAAGAAATTTGGCCAAGACTTCATGAAGTTAGAATCACTGTACACAGAAAGATGTATATGGGACTACACACACGTGCGCAACACGTGCATTTGTATCTCTCAACAGGCAAGAGATACACTAATTTACCAAATATATCAATTAGTCAGCGGTTTCCCATCAACATTTTTATCATCATGTATTATTCAAAACATATTCTTTCACATGATTGGTAATAAGAGCTTCCATTTCATTTTTTGAAATTGGGGCGTTTCCAATACTGGTCTTTACCTTTAAAGACCTACATATTTCAAATTTTTCGAAATTTTGATTTTAATAATTTTTTTGTAAAAAATTGCTAAAGCCAAATTAAGATTGTTTTATCATGTGCCGCAATTTGCCGCAAGGTATAGCATGCCGGGAATGGCAGGTACTGTATGTTAGTATATTATTGTGAGCATTGGTTGTGAGTTTCCCATGACTTTCCTGTTGACATTTCACACTTTCTCATGTATACCTCATAATTTTCTCCACCTTATAGAAGCTACCGTCTTCGTCTGCCGCGCTCCGAGGTGGAGGAGGTGGAGAAGCTGAGAGATAACTGGCAGGAGGTGGTGGATCTCGCTGAGAAATGTCGGATCAGGCTCCTCAAGGAGAGACGTGGAGCCTTTGAGCAGGAGCTTGACAAACAAGTCAAGGTCAGTGACTCCCCAATACACTTGCGAAAGCAATAACAAACACAAATGATGCAATGCAATACAATTATGCAGTAACTGTGGGAGTGTCATGGTTGAGTGGTTTAAGGCGCTTGACTGCAGATGCGAAGGTTGAGGGTTCAAATCCTGACACGGCACTAATATCCTTTGGTAAGATATTAACCTACCCTTGCTACTCTCCACCCAGGTGTTAAAATGGGTACCTGGTAGGATGCTACCGTCATTGTTGGTCAAACAGTTTTTGAGCGTCAAGTCATGCCTGGCCGGAATGCTCCCCAGGGAGAGGAGATTGTGCACACAGTGTGTGCGGGCAAGCACTGAATCCAATGACCGGGGTAATAGTATATCTGTAAAGCACTTAGAGACGTCCGAGATGTATTAAGCGCTATATAAAAGCTGAATATTATTATTATTATTAACTCATCAGACAGAAATACCCCTTAAGATTACAGATTGAAAATTCATGGTGATCCATTAATTCCTCAGGAGCCTATTAAGTTTTCCAGGATATGTTATTTATTGCAAAACCAAGTTTTTTTCCACCCAAGATTCTGTAATTGGCATTTCAAAATGTACACTTTATCATCTGGCCATGCTTGTATGTTTTTTCCGTTTGTTTGCTAAATCCTGACATATTGTAAAAGTATTAAAAGCAATAAAAACATGTGAGAAAGGCATGTTTGTAAATTATCGGGCACAACGCCGCTCCATTAAAGGAATACGTGAATGTTTGTTGTATTCCTATGTTATCTACACATATTTTCTATTGAGAAAAAAGAGGAAAATGTGCACAGCTCTATTACTCAGAGGTGTAGTGGTACGGACTGTTGATCTTAAGGTCCACGGTTCGAGTCCCGCCGCGGCACTAATGTCCTTTGGCAAGACATTGATCTTCATTTGCCACACTCAACCCAGGTGATGTAAATGGGTACCTGGCAGGAATTAATTCCGCGCTATACAAGAACCAAATATTATTATTATTATTATAAATACATTGAATTGAATTGAATTTCTCTATATCTGTCACAGATGTTTGTGGTAGAGGTGATACAGTTCAGAAACAGCTTTGACTCCCAGGGTCCAGCCGTCCCAGGCGTCCAGCCAGCCGAGGCTGTAGCAAGACTCCATGAGTTCCAGGAGATCTTCAAGCTCTATGACTCTAAGAGGAGGACCTTAGACTCGGTGTCCAGGCTCTTTGGTATTGTCTGTAAGCCCTTCCCTGAACTGGACAAGACAGGAGAGGTATTGAATAAAGAAATGTTTGTGTAGTCGTCGATAATCAGTGGAAGAATTATGATATTGGCTTTCTGAGATAATAGCCGTTTTCTACACATTTTATCTTTTAATAAATGTAATGCTTCCCTTATACAAATAATGCTCACAGTATAAGGCCTTTGTCAAGGATATGACACAGTTTGAAGACGTTAGCCTTGAGCTGGAGATTTTATCTTGTGTAGAAAATAGGAATGCAATCCAACCTTATCGCTACTAAGTATTCTCATGAAAGCAAGACAGAGAGTTATACTCTTTCCTTAAGGAGAATTGTTCTGCTTTATTGATGAAAGTGGATTAAGATGTTTTTTCGCCTCTACTAAACTTATCCTTCCCCCAATTATAAGCTTCTTAGCTAATGTGAAGTATTGCAGAGAAACTACATTTACGTCAACATGACTAAATGAGTGATATTTTGAATAGAATCGCAGCGTTCAGTCCGCTTGCAAGGCCCATTCATATAAAAGTCACATCTTCAATTCAATAAGATAAACTATCCCTAAACATAAACATACATGTCATTATTCTTTGGATAATACTTGATTAATTCCACAGGAACTGGATCTTCTAGGACTGCTCTATGGTCTCTTCCAGAAGTTCATAGCCTTTGACAATCAGTTCAGAGACAGACTCTGGGCCGATGCAGATCTACCAAAGGCCAACAAGGAGGTAAGGCACTAGAACGTCATTATTTTTGCTTGGTGTTTATAGTTGTTTATATGGAACCACCATAGTTTTAAACTTCAATTTTGCGAAACCTTGAAGTCTAAAACAACCGTCCAAGAACAATTATGAGAGTTCACTTGGAACTAACACTTACCTTCATGCTTGCACAGATGTCTCTTAACTTCATCAATCAATCAATCAAAAGACATTTGATATAGCGCCTTTCCTTGCGGTAACAGAACTTATAAGCAAAAGTTAATCACTTCTCAGAGATCAGTTAGGTTACTTAGGTACATGTATATGTAGGCTGGTATTAAAGTTATTTTTAGCAGAATAGATGTGACTTAGTAATTTCTTGAACTGGTAAACAGATGAGGCCGTCTGAACAGCAGTAGGTATTTGGTTTCACAGTTTTGCAGCAACCAATGGGAAAGACAATTCACCAGTATGTTTCTTGTGAGGCAGATGGATGATGATGATGAGCGATATTTATCAATGACTTGGCATATTTTGATGCCTTATGGCAATTAGCGTTGTTTAACTAACACTGACAAAAGATAACATTGTTTTGAGAATACCACCCCTGGTTCATAGATCATTCGTAGACCAGCACCATGCATACTCACAATCTTGTCTCTTTTCCCACCAGGTTGAGCAGTACTGGGATGAGTGTCAGAGCCTACCAGATAAGATCAAGGACTGGGATGCATATAACAACATGAAGAACAGCATCAAGTTCTATCTCGATGTCTTCCCTATCCTACACAAGCTGGCATCAAAGGTAATCACCAGAAACATTTTTACTATCATTCGAGTAATAAATAATTTTGCTCTTGCCAATTATTTGATTTGGGCCTTTTTCTCCAATTAATGTGCAATATCTAATTTTAAATCACACTATATTGTTATTTAAATACTCATTCTAATTTTATTAAACAACTTTCTTGATTAAGATGAATGCTGTCATTACATTTATATTAGAGGGGAAAACAGAATAGAGGCTGTCATTTTGATATTTACGGCGTAACCTCACCTTTTCCAATACATATTTTTATGCTTAATTTAAATTTTTGTAATATAATTGTATGTATAGCAATTGTTAAATACTTTCTCAACTCTGTCGCTCAAACAACTTTAATTTTTTCTTCTCCATTCTCTCCTTTCCACCGTGTTGGTCTTTCAATATAAAAAGTTTTGCAATTTTGATTTCATCTTACCAATGCTAAATCATTTCTGCAAAAGTTGACTTACAATATATATTTTAGTTTTGTTTTAATTTGTTTGTAAATTGAACATTTTCAGCATGCGAGCTG
The DNA here is from genome assembly GCF_000002235.5 of Strongylocentrotus purpuratus. NCBI lineage: Eukaryota > Metazoa > Echinodermata > Echinoidea > Camarodonta > Strongylocentrotidae > Strongylocentrotus > Strongylocentrotus purpuratus. Next base: position 37,058,186 of record NW_022145607.1, on the reverse strand, counting down.
CTTGTTTGATGTGTCCAATCCAATTTTGCATCATCACATCAAACTTTTTTTCCCCTTTTATACAAATGGGAATTTGCGTTATGGTTCTTTTGCCCCATATTTATGCAGTACAGTATCTGATCTAATGAAAAACACACTTCATGTATGTTTTATTAGGAACAAAATTCTTTTAATATTCTATAGCATATTGAGATTTTTATGATTAGATGTGACTTGTCCTTTACACAGGCCTGATAAAAACCCGATTTAAATCGGTTTCCCGATTTTTTTTATTTTTCCCGATTTTTTCCCGATTTTTTTTTTCTTCCCGATTTAAAAAAAAAAAAAAAAAAAAAAAATCATTTTTTTTTTTTTTTTTACCAATTTTTTTTTCCTTCCCTATTTTATCCTGATTTTCTCGATTTCCCTCTTATTATCTCTATTCTTCCCTATTTTTCCCCCAATTTTCCCAAGTTTGTCTCAATTTTCTTACTCGAAAGGGGGGAATGTTGTTAGATGCCATTTTTTCCCCGCGAATCGTCTTTTTTTTTTTTTACTCAAGGGGGGCGTGGTTGAGGGGAAAACAAAAAACCTATTTTTTTTTTAGTGCTCACTATCACCCCTGTTTACAATTTTGTTCTAAAAGTCAGATGCTATTTCATCCATGATAAATGATGATGCATGTGGGTGATATTGAGCAAGTTGGCATAATCACTAATAAAAGATAGCTGCCAAGTATTCCTTTTTGGGGGGAATTATTCCTAATTTGGGGCATTCAAACAACTGTTTTGAACCATACATATAGATTCCTCTCTTTTTCTGAAAAATTCTGTGTGTAAAGAGTTTACAAATATACTGTATTCCTGGGATTGGCTGGGATATGAAATCTCTACCACTCGATCTGTAGTCCTTTGATTCATCCAGTGGACCATGAAATGTTTTGATATTATTCTTGATTGCAGGAAATCCGCAATCGTCACTGGCTCCAAGTGATGGGAGTGACTGGGAGCTCTTTCCAGCTTGAGGCTAACGTCTTCAAACTGTGTCATATCCTTGACATAGGCCTTATACCGTGAGTATTATTTCCATTAGGGATGCTTGAAAAACCGTATATATATATATATAAACCAAATTGGATGGCAGAATTCAAATAAATTGACAGTATGTTTAATGGCAAAGTGATGCCACTTTCCACCCAGGTGAAGTAAATGGGTACCTGGTAGGAAGTAATTTCTAGAACCCGTTATTGCCTTATCATGGGGGTAAAGCTTCAGCCAGGGTAATAATGTGATACTTTGTATTCAGCGCAGTTTGATAGTAGCTGCATTATAATAATAATAGTATTGGATATTTATATAGCACACATATCCACCCTGCAAGGTGCTCAAAGCGCTCCAATATTACCCGGCTCTACTAGGCTACCAATTTAGGTGCTCACAGCATTCAAGGAATTCCTTCCTGCCGTACCCATTTAACACCTGGGTGGAGAATGGCAAATGTAGATAAATGTCTTGCCAAAGGACATTAGTGCTATAGAAATGGGCATATTTTCGTTATCATTGTATAAATCATTCATTAGGAAACTAATTTCACAAGTTGTTATTCTACTCACCATGCAGGCACCAGGCAGAGATTGAAGAGATCTGTCACTGTGCCAGCAAGGAGCTGGAGCTGGAGGTGAAGCTCAGGGTCACCGAGGAAGAGTGGACGGAGCAGGTCATGACCTTCACAGACTACAAGAGACGCGGACCCATCTACTTGGAGAAGGACTCTATGGAGCACCTTCTGGAGCAGCTGGAGAACGCCCAGGCCGTCCTGGCCAACATGCTGACATCAAGGTTTGTGGGACCGCTGAGAGAGGAGGCTGCAGGATGGGCAGAGAAACTCAGAGGTGTTGGAGAGGTTTTGGAGCAGTGGCTAGAGGTCCAGGACCTATGGCAGTACCTGGAGGCAGTCTTCAGTATTCCTAGGACAGCCAAAGAGCTTCCCCAGGAGGCCAAACGCTTCAACAGGATTGATAAGAGCTGGAGTAAGATCCAGAGAAGAGCTTACGACACAAGGAATGTCCTTCAAGTAAGTATTTTTTATTTTATTTAATTGAACAGTTAGAGCTTTCGAGCTTCATGTGCTTTTGTAATGAATTAATCAGTGATGTTAATAATGATAAACAAAGTTATTCCATAACCCTGTATCATATTTGATTTGATTTGATTGATGTATCTTGCTGGAGGAAATCCAGAGTAGGACCGAGACGTAACACATATCCTAGGTTAAGATCAATCTCCTTCATTTCTTTAATAGGCCATAGTTGTTTCAATCTCTTTGATTGTTTTCTACATCTTAAAGCCTATCTGCACTAGTTTGGCCAGGAGGGATAAAACCTCCCTGCATGGTCACTGACAGGTGGTTATCTCATCAAATCAGCTCTCAATTAACATAAGAAAAAGGGGAACAGGGGGATCAATGGGTACCACTTAAGCATTGTTAGCTATATAGAGGGCGTAAGTACATGTAGCTACAAGAAGTGCAGTGGGGCTTTAATACTATCCTGTTCCTCTGCAGTGCACCTACGGTGGAGAAGTGCCTAAAGGAGTCGTCTTGCGTCACATCCATGAAGAGCTTGAGATCTGCTTCAAGTCTCTGACAGGCTACCTAGACAAGAAGAGACAGGTCTTCCCAAGGTTTTACTTCCTGTCTGACCCTGTCCTCCTGGCTGTCCTCAGTCGACCTTTCGACCTTGAATCTGTCAAACCTCATCTCAGGTAGGTGTCTCTTGTATTCAATGTTTGAATGATTTGAGTGAATAGAAAAATGATTGTTGTGACACTAAACAAACGCACAAAGAACAACTGTATTAAAACGTTCAGTAATTTGAAAATGCTAGCAAAGTCTTGGGTGAAGCATCAGTGCTTATTGACAGAACAAGATATCGCTAGAAAAAGATGAATGAAATGTACACATTGATTTATGAGAAGTAAAAGGGTCTAAGGGTGTTGTAGTCTAAGGAATGTTTGAGATTACTGTGGATCAAGTGGTTTAATTGTTTAGAATTCCATCCATGGAACTATTGTCCTTAAATAAGATATTTCTCACTGTCAATGTCAACCTAGTTATAATACATGTAAGTGAGTACACGATATGGAGAAATTCTTTGAGTGCTTTAGTGCAGCATCAAGGCAACTGGCCTAAAGCCAGGCTGGTAGAAAGAAATTCATCTTGTCCACATAGCCACAGGAAAAAAGAAAAAAGAAGACAAGATGTAGCCATTGTGTGAAATACTCTACCACTCAAAAAGTCACCATGGCATTACATGCAATAGTACTGAATCATATTTCAGTAAAAACTTGTATAGTAAGACCACCTGTTTATAAAGACAACATTTTCTGTTTCCTCTCGTCAGTGTTTGTCAGTGAAATGTGTATGAAAGGAAGATGTACATAAAGACCACCTACCTATATAGACAGCTTTTATTGTCTTCCTTGAGCAGGCCTTATATACAGGTTTTACTGTACTTTTTAATCAGATTGGGAGATTCTTGTATCCTTCACCTCCGATAATTGCCCTATTCAAATCTGAAAGGTGCCCCTTTAATGACAAGTGCCCTTTTTCCTATGTAAAAAGTGCCCTATTTACAAAAAAGAGCCCCTTTCCCATCTAACCAATGCCCCTTTTCATATAACCTTCCTCTTCCATGTGTACATGTAGATGCATCTTTAACTACGTGTATGACATCCGTCTGGAGCGCATCCAGCCCCTCACCGCTCAGACACAGCGTACCCCATCCCCTGAGAAAGGCATCTTACACAGCCCCACCAAGGAGCCACATGCCTCCCCGACGCGGAGTGGATCAGGCCATGGGCTGGCAGGCATCCAATCACGACTCTCCGTTGACAGCAGGATGGGAGCTGCCACTGGAATGGAGGGGGGTGTTCAGGATGGTACAGAGGGAGGGCTGATGCAGGCAATAGCAGTCACATCCAAGGAAGGGGAAATGCTTAGTCTGGACCAAGAGGTTGGAACCACTTGTGTTTTCACACGCTCACAAACAAAAGTGTCAGATTAAGAGTGATGGGTTCATTAAATTTACAGTTATCAGGGAAATGAGTGGGTATGAATGCATTATATATCACAATCAGTTACTGGTTTTGAGCTCAAGTTTATACACTAGTTCTGGAAAGCTCAATAGAACTATGGAGCTGCAAAAAAAGAAGAAAAGTATAAATATATGATAATTGATAACTGATAAAAAAAGTGACACATAGAATTCTTTTGAACAGAGAATGGTTTGTGCACTCTAGTGATATTGTCTATTACCATTGACTATGATTTCAGTATGGCAATTACAATGCAAATTTACATAATCGACATGTTCCAATTGCTTTTTTCATAAAACTCTGTAAGCCCAAATTTTGTTTAAAGAAGGGACATGGCAGGTTGTTGTAAAAGTTGTTTTACTTTGCAAAACATTGAAACCGCCCAGTTGACGTATATTGACAAACTTGCCTGTTTTCTTACGATTTGTATGACTTTATTTTGTAGGTTCCTATCAAAGATGGCGTAGAGGTGTGGCTGAAGGGTTTGAAGGAATCCATCACCAAGACCATGTGTAGCACAGTCTCAAACATGATCCAAGATATGGAGAACAATCTAGCAGTAGAGGAGCTGGCGTACAAGGTAATCTACATTCTTTAACAGTATGGAAACATTTCATATTATAACAAGTTTTAGGAAAGGAGGAATATGATGTGGGGTGACCTATAGTATCAATGAAATATAGATTGGTGTGTTTGAATATGGACTGTTGCATTATGATATGGGGGAAAAAATAAAGAGAAGGTTTGTGAAGAGAGAGAGAGAGAGAGAGAGAGAGAGAGAGAGGAGGTGGGGAGGGGGTTAAAACATTTGTAAGGGTGATTGAGATAAGTGTCAGAAAATGAGAGGGTTGTAGAGATATGTTTAATAAGATATATCACAAAGCATGTAAAAACCATGAAATATACAAGAAGAAAAGATCTCAGGGACAGGGTTAGAGTGAAGAAAAGAGAGATGCATGTCGGAGAGAGAGAGAGAGTAATTATATATAATAATCAGCATAGCTCATCATGCTAATAGCATCTTTCATTGATCTTTATACAACTTGTGGCAATGTAATATTAAACTTTTTGTTTAGCAAACGTTGATAAGCAAATGGTCGTGCATGAAAATGTCTTATTTTGTTACACTACAATACTGCTTGTTATATCGATAGGGGAATGAAAATAGAACTGTTCATGTACAATGATTCCTCATTTTCATTCTCCCTCCCAGTACCCGACCCAAGTAGCCGCCCTAGGCCTGACCATGTACTGGACCAAGGAGTGTGAACTGGGCATCATGGAGATCCGTAATGACCGCAAGGCCATCCCTAACACCTCCAAGAAGTTTGTGACCACCATGTCCAGGTTGACCCAGGTCCTGACCAAGGGGGCGTGGAAGGCCACTGAGGAACACGTGACACCGCTCCATCGGCTGCGTCTGGAGAGCATGATTGCCGTAAGTCCATCCTGGGGGTTTTAAAGCCCATCTGTACTAGTTTACAGGAGGGATTACACCACCCTGCAAGGTCACTGACAGGTGGCTATCTCATCAACTCAGCTCTCACTTAACATAAGAAAAAGAGGATCATGGGGGACCAATGGTTACCGATTAAGCATAGTTTGCTATGTAGAGGGTGCAAGTAGCTGTAAGTAGTGCAGTGGGGCTTTAAAGCAATGATTTGGGATTGCAATGCAAAAATTACACTGCGAACGGCTAAGGGTGATATTTCCCTAAACTTGTAAATGCTGTAGGAGATATACAAAGGGCATCTGTGAGACAAATTTTTGTCCATAGGTTGCAATTCATAATTTAATTCAACTAAAGAGAAGCCTTGTGTTCAGAAATGTTTAGTTTATAAGTGCATCTCGAGTTGCTAGCTCATTTATGAGATATTGTTCCATGTATATTTGGGATGGTGATATGTACATACAGTGTAATGATGATCTTGTCTTTGATTGTTCTTAAAACCATATTGCACGGAGATGAAAATTTACTCAATTTGTACGTGGATGAAGATCCTACCACAGATAAACAGTAGAGATGTTCTTCTCTATACAGACAGCTTGGCTCCACACTAACCCTTTTGGAAGGAGGGCTGGATTGAACTTTTACATTCTGTATGCATGAGCCCTCTGGAAAAACTCAAAATTGGGGTTTAGACTTAAATTTTGGGTGCCCACAGGTCCTTGAACCTGTTAGTGTCAAGGCATGTAACTCGCATGATTTCTTTGGGAAAATGGCAGAAAAAAATTAAGAGATATTGTGCCGGTATGCCAAATTACAATGAAGTAAATAATCAAGACTCATATAATCTGTGTACGAAGCAGTTTTTATGCCTCCGTTACGAAGTAGCCGGAGGCATTATGTTTTCGGGTTGTCCGTCCGTACGTACGTCTGTACGTACGTCCCGTTCTCGTGATCGCGTTATCTGAAGAACCGATAAATGGATTCCTGCCAAACTTTGGTCATGTATGTATCTTGCAGAGCCGATGAACTGATTAGATTTTGGGGTCACGAGGTCAAAGGTCAAAGGTCACAGGGCTCATTATGTATGCAAAAACAGCTTGTGATCGCGTTATCTGAAGAACCGATTAATGGATTCCTGCCAAACTTTGGTCATGTATGTATCTTGCAGAGCCGATGAACTAATTAGATTTTGGGGTCACGAGGTCAAAGGTCAAAGGTCACAGGGATCATTATGTATGCAAAAACAGCTTGTGATTGCGTTATCTCAAGAACCGATTGATGGATTCCTGCCAAACTTGGGTCATGTATGTTACTTGCAGAGCCGATGAACTGATAGATTTTGGGGTCACGAGGTCAAAGGTCACAGTGCACATTATGTATGCAAAAACAGCTCGTGATCGCGTTATCTCAAGAACCGATTGATGGATTCCTGCCAAACTTAGGTCATGTATGTTACTTGCAGAGCTGATGAACTGATTAGATTTTGGGGTCATGAGGTAAAGGTCAAGGTCATGCGGCTCATTATGTATGCAAAAATAGCTTGTGATCGTATTATCATTAGAACAGATTGATGGATTCCTGCCAAACTTAGATCATTTATGAATCTTGCAGAGCCAATGAACTGAGTAGATTCTTGATTCATAAGATCAAAGGTCATGGGCTCATTATGTATGCAAAAATAGCTTGTGAAAGCATTCTCATTAGAACTGACAGATGGATTACTATTTAACTCAGGACATCTTGCAGAGCCAATGAACTGAGTAGATTTTAGGGTCATGAGGTCAAAGATCAAAGGGTCATATATGTATATGAGAAATTGCTTGTAATCACGATATTCTAAGAACATGTTAATGGATTCATACAATTGAACTTGAATTTGAAAAATTTCTTCCGTTTCGGTTTGTAAAATTGCTCTAGGAAGGAGGCATCATTTTCGACTGCGCGCAGTCGATTTCCATCTAGTCTTTTTCTATCTCGACAATTGGCCATTTTTAGCTTCTTCCTCTCGATCCTCCTTTGTCAGAAGCCATAGGTGCTCTAAGTCAGCTGAGTTTTGTATGTGTTATTACATTCTAGTATTAGAATCTCTGTGTGTAGATTTTAATACATTTTAGGCATGTACACCTTTTGTTCTAATGCACCATCATCCTTGTCTCATTATGATGACACGTTTCTCCTTTTCTCCCCTCCCGCAGCAATCTTACTATCTTCGTGATATCCTGGATAACATGGGTAACAGGAAGCTGCGAGAGCTCACTGATTTTGAATGGCGGAGGTGCATCAGAGTCTATCCTAAGCAAAGATCAGGTAGGTCTCGTAAAACAGTCATCTCTGCTCAGAGCCTTGTTACATGGATGTAATTGTTTCTGCTTATCGTATATTATGTTTGATGTTTGATGTTTTTGATGATTGTTTGACTTGACTGCTAAGGAAGCATGTATATACCTGTAAGTAATTAACTAGAGGATCAACGGCTTTAAGTCCTCTCCGAGGGACTTGGTAATAGGACTAATGCCTTACCAAAGGGCACAAGCGCATTGACTTGGTTTTGAACCCGGGACCTCCCAGTTAGAAGACCACTGCTCTACCACTGAGCCATTGGTCCTTCTCTATTAAGTCTATTAAATAGTGGAGCCAAGGGTAACAAGAAATTAACCTTTTATTATTCACAGTGACATCAAATTTTGCGTAATACTCATTCAGAGATGCAATATGATTGTAACTTTTGTGACACCTCCCTTCAAATTAATACAACATGACTGTCACTGTCCGGCCCTAGTTTAACAATGCAATATTGTTCCCAAGTTATATCTTACATGTTTAGTTCATTGAAAAGTGAATAATTATGTAAATAACACAATGTTTATATGTCACTATTGTAAAACTGTTTAATACTATCATTATGTTTTTTTGTTTGTCTGGTATGTAAAGAATCAACTTTGTTAGACATACTAGGTTGGGCAAAGTGTAGAAATAAAGTTTTTTTTAAATATTATTTATTTTAGATATGAGATATCGAATGTTTGATGGTAAAGCAGGAATCCTTTTCTTTTGATAAAATGGAAACTTACAGTTTTATTTGTTTAATTAGTCATCTTTGCCCGTTATTTGTGTATAGAGTATCTGTAATTTGTCAGTATTCGATGATGTAAAATGAAAATAAAGTTTACTGTACAATTAATTGTGATTAATATCATGTTTAATGAAATTATACTTCCTTTACTACCAAAGGGAGAGCAAGGCGTAAATGTATGTATATGATACTTGTATCATACAGTGTACATTCATGTCATCGGGCTATTCATAGAATCATTCAACGAACCATATCACTGCAATGGATTTCCTTTCTCTGTGTGTGTTAGAGTCTTTTAAACGTCATTCCTGGCTATTCTTCAGTGGAAATAATTGTACTGCAAGCACTCGCATGAGCAGCAGGAAAAACTTTCCTTTGGTGCTTTGGTGCAATATTGCACATGCATCTGGGTTTTGGGATGTTTTTCTCTAGCTTTACCTTCTTTATCTCAATTCACTTTACACAAAATACACAGGGATAATAATAGGCTTGCAGGGCCCTCGGGTCGAACAGTATTCGTTCGTTTGTGTCTCCTTAGATCAAGATTAATGTAACTTGGTCTGAACAGTATAAATATAAATGTATACTGATGAGGCCAGTTGCATAGACCATTTTCTTTTGAAAAGGGAACAGTATTTCCTATTGAGTGTTTATTCATGAAATCTACTTCCAACTCTTGTTGGTTTCAAATTCCAGTCTTCTACCGGTGTGTCTTATTCTCTTACATTCCATTGTCATTCATTCCATGTATCTTTCATTCCTCTTGTCGGAATGTTTGTTTACTACATTTCATCGTTCATCAGGTTACCATGCTTGTTGTGAAGGTGATATTTGGTATGGAAATGTAATTTGCAAAAGACTAAATGAATCATTGATATGATTGAAAATATATAAATCAATAAAGGTCAACATATTACAATATCTGTTAATTTCCGGCATTTATTCATGTCATATTGTGATGTTACATCAAATATTGTTTACCAAGTTTGTTCTTTATCAAATTCAAGTCACTAAGAAAAAATTGAATTTTATAAATTCTTAATTCCTTTTCCTTTATCTTTACTTTATATTTTATAGAAATATGTTAAGCTTGACTCCCACCTTTTCTGCCTTTAATTCCCTTTAACTGTATTGATCCCCTCTCGATCGTGTTTAAAATATCATTCAATAAAATGTTTCTCACCTCCATCTCTTCTTTGTTAAACTTGCGCGTTACACATTTCACCACTGTATTGGTATTCTGTCATTCATGTTACCGGTATGTAATATTTCTTGATAAATTGCAGATGGTAGCCATGAGCCTCAGATGACCATCTTGGAGGAGCGTCATCCGTACGGTAATGAGTTCTTTGGAGGGCAGTCGTCGCTTGTTGTCACTCCCATCACTGAGAGATGCTTCCTCACTATGGCAATGGTAAGATACTCATCATATCTCACATACCAAGAATCTTACAGCACAATTGGTCTAAGAGATGTCACATGACAATGATAGACTTGATTGTATAGTGATAGTAAACAAATAATTACCGAATACTCTGGCGATTGGACAGACTAACATTGCAGAGGAGATCTTGGGGGCTTCTATACCCCCAGGAGATCACCAAGGCGATGATAGTTTGCCTACCCGCCATAGTAGTCGGTGATTATTTGCTTTATATCCCACATCGACAATACTTTCCAACAAAATGATGAATGATGAACACAATAGTCAAAAGTCATTTATTAAGGTAGATTCCCTACATATCCACTGTTAGAGGGCATGTGTATTTCCCCCAAGATAGAATATGTGGGCACATGTACTTTAAACTTGTTTCGAAGAAGCACGTTGTACCTGAATAATAGTTGGGTAGTGTAGTAAAGAAAGGATATGTACAGCTCTTTTTGAGATATATTTACTTTGCGCTTTATTGCTCCATATTGCAGAGGTAACTTGCAGTCAAATTTGCTTTTGATAATCCATACTGAGACAACTTGTCAGAGTAAATATCAAATGTTGTATCCTTTTTTTAACCTTTCTCCACCCTCAGTGCATGAATTATTCTCTTGAAGAAATCCCATTTCTGTGTGAATTATTGCTTCATGATGTTCATGCAATCTAAAATTTCCTTGTGAAATTAGCAAGTAGATATGCCAGGTTACAAATACATTTCTGCTTGTTAATTCATCTTTGATAATTATACGCTAAAAAGTTTGTAGAACACATCATGTATTCCTTTTTTAACCCTTCTCCACCCTCAGTGCATGAACCAGTTCCGAGGCAGTGCCCTGACGGGAGGCACCGGCGTGGGTAAGACAGAGACAGTCAAAGGTCTAGCTTTCTTCTTGGGCCGCTACCTTGCCTTGTTTGGCTGCTCCCCTCATTCAGATCCTGCCGCACTGGGAAAGGTAGTCCAAGGACTTGCTATGGTAAGATCAGCAAACAAATGTGTATCGTACTGTTGATAACATTAACATGGTTGCAACTGCATTAAGAAGATCTTGTCATACAACTCATCCCTCAAGTTCAGAATGGGGGAATATTTGTATGATGTATGTCATATATACCTTGTTTTTTTGCATAATGATTTGTATTATTCATTTCTATTTATTTATATAATATCCAGGAGAATGCAATGTAACACAGACATCGGTATAAAAGATAATGGGAACCAGCCAGGGCCTATGGAATGCCTATTAAAAAGGATTGGGAATTTTGTCAAGAGGCTCTCCTCACTGGGTGGTGCCGAGCATAAATATACAACGTACAAACATAGACACAAAATATTAACGATCATTCAAAAATGATATAATTATAGTAATAATTTGTCATGAGTCAATTATTCTTACCAAGCAAATGCTAACATATTCCAAATAAAGATTTCAAATTTAAATTTCAAATTCATTCATATTGTTTATCCCAAGCAAAATTTAATAATACAAAAAGTTGATGTAGAAAAAATTAATCAAATGTACCCATGACCAGTGCTGCCCTCTATGGTCAGATACCGTAGGTGTTACATAGTTGTGAGAATTGGTAGATCTATGCATTATATACTCTTTCCCTCTAATCAAACTTGACACATTACCTTTTGTTTTTGCATGGTTTCAGGATGGGAGCTGGGGATGCTTTGATGAGTTTCAGCTGCTTCACAAGGAAGCAGTTGCCATGGTGTTAGATCATGTCCATGCAGTCATCTCGGCCCTACAGGCTAGGAAGAAGATTGCCGTCTTAGGAGATGGAGAAGAGGTAGGGTTCTTTTACCGCAAATATATGAATTTTTTTGAGTAATAGTTTCAGGAAGATATATTTAGATCATTCTGAATTGCAGTAAAAATATGGCTTGCGAACAGGTTCTATGAAACATGCTTTGGTAACATTTATTCCTTGGTCAGTTTCTTAAAGTTGCCAAAATACTAATTTTAATCATGGACCTAAGACCATACCCATGCAACCCTTACCCAAAACCTAACTTAAACCTAATTGCAGCCCTATTCTTAACCCTGTATTTGTGAGTAAGTCTAGCCCAAAGCAAAAGCCAGCTTGAATCACATATATGTATTGCTCATCTAACCAGGGGGATGTTGATACAGATTGAGGAAGAAAATCTATTTTTAAGAATGAAAAAATTGCTTGTATAACTTTCCAAAATGTTATTCTTCTCCCAGATCACTCTCGGTCGCAACATCGCCCTCTTCATCACCGTCAACAACGAGACCGGTCTCCATGGTGATATACCAATGGACATCAAGCTTCTTTTCCGCACCGTCTCCCTGGTTGTACCAGATATGTCTCTGATCCTCAAGGCACGTTGCGCCGCCTACGGCTTCCGCTCTCCCAAGGTCCTGGCAGACAGGCTCAAGATGGTGGTCCAACAGTGCAAAGATCAACTGTGAGTTGAACTTTTATACTTCTATAACAAGATAAACCATATCAAATTCATGCAGATTTTGGCTATACAGTGTGAGTCAAAAAAAGTTTACACCTAGAAAATCGCTTATTATTTTAAAAATCATCCATGAACTGTAAATTATTATACATCTTATACAAAATCTACTTGCGCCAAAGTAATACATGTGATGTTTGAATAAAACTATTGGGATTTGGGTATTAATTTGGTCTTTGCAGATAAAAAAAAACATCCCTAACAAAATTAATCATGCCACATATTTCAAATATCAAACATCAAAGAACATTTGTGTGTGTGTGTGACTTTGTTTCTGCTATGGATCTCATTCATTCTCTCATGTTAATACTTTTGCGCTAGTCGATTATTTCACTCTCGCAAACAATGTCTCCTGTTCATCCAAGAGTGAACACATACCACAAAAAAATTATACCAAACAATTTGGGATATACTGTAACACTCTTTCAAAACATTTATGATAACCTTTCGTTCATAGCTGACTTTTAAAATAAGTGACAAATTTCTGAGTGTAAACTTTTTTTGACTCACACGATAACACGATAGAGATGTACCAATTATGGTTCTTAACCTGAGGATTATGACTCTTGCGTATGTCTGTTGGATTTTACTGAGGTGTCATTACGGGTCATAAAAACACATCGTTACAGTATGGACGCTATACAATTCTGTACTTGATACCGAATACTGTGCAAAACGGCATGGTTGCTCTGTAACCCGAGTATCAACCAACATATTTTTCTGTATCATTAAATGAAAAATATAGTATTTCTTTTGTTGGTCATGGTACTGGCCATGAATACTCGATAGTTCATGATGGCTACAAAGATTAAAAAACACTGTCATGACATGTACTCGTAAATATTGAAGCTTCACCGATTGCAAAGTAAGGCAGTCCAAAATGTTGTGGTGTTGTAACAAGAAGGTTTTGTGCAAACATTTATACGTAAACTTCTTTTACAAGTAACTTTTCATCATGTAGTCTCTGTATGTCATTTGGATATTTAATATTCTTTGGATATTTTCCTGAATCTCATGATTTCTAATCAACAACAGATTTCTTAATAACAGAAATATTTTGCATGTTAAATATATTTGTAGTGATATATTTTGTAGTGATGCATGAATAATATGTAATTTGCATGAACTCTCTCTGTGATATGATTTTTCAATTATTGTTCGTATAAGTGTAATATATGTACTTGAGGCCTTCTGTGATGCAGTAGATTTGTTTTCAATTGAAGTAATTTTTATTTATTTGTTTCCCCTTATCCATACTTTTTCTCCATTTCATTTCTATCACTCCAATATTGACATAAACATTGATTGCTGTGTATACTTGTAATCTGCGTGTGGACTGTTAACAAATTTTTGCTCAAAATATCACTGTTGCTTCCTTCTTAATTAATTTTCCACCTTTTCTTGTGATATATCTCATTATATTTGTAAAAATTATCTTCTTTGATGTACATTTGTGTGTGTGTGTGTGTACATGTGTCTTTGTGGGATCCCATTGATTTAATAACATGAACCATTTAATATCATCTTTCTATATTTACACACATTGTTCTCTTCCGTCATGTCTAACCTCCTCTGTCTCTCATTAATGTTGTTCCTAATATGGCACACCTAAACTCTCTTCAATCTTATTATTGTTAATGTATGACACTTTTACTCATCCAACCAACCATACTTGACCTAACCCAATCATCACTCATCATATAACCAACTAATCCATTGCTGCATCCCTCCTTGATATAACCAACCCTGAATTATCTTATTCAACTTTAATTCATTTACATCATGTTCTTGAACCTATCAAAAATCCACTAACCCGTGAATCTATACCTCATTGATATAACCATCCCTAACTTATCCTCATCGACCTTACTTTATCTGGCATCTTTTCCCTCTGCAACCCAACTTTAATTCACTAACCCATGACTCTACACCCCTTTATGTAACCAACCCTTACTATCAATGAACTTTTCTCTGCATAACCCTAACAACCTTTGACCTCTGCCCTCTGCACTTTCACCTCCTCCCCCATACCTTCCCATACACGCACACAGGAACCCCGGAGATGTGGAGCTCTTTAACCTCAAATCTATGGTTACCGTCCTCCTGCATGCCGTCTCCTCATGGCGAGATGTGGAAGGGTAAACAATTGACCTTTGACCTCCTCAGTCTGACCTTGGTTCGACCTTGGTTTGACCTTGGTTTGACCTGGGTCTGACCTGAGAGCTAGATGTGCCCTTTTGCACTTTTGTTTATTTGCGTTGAAAACGTGCACTGCACCATAGGGTCCAAAGTTAATGATGTCATGCTTGCGTAAAGGTGGCTGGTTCTATAATACTTTTAAGGGGCTAGGGTACACTAATGTCACCATTTATGTAACATGCTAAATTCAGTAACTTTCAATGAATTTTATGACTCAAAATACAGCTAAGGTATCAAGGTCAATGTAATTCATGCAGTATCCTTTGTTATGAGATATGCTATTGTCATGGAGAGGCAATGATTAACAACCTACACAATTGCAGTTCTCAAATTGCTGTCTAAATTCTTTTTTTTTTTAACAGAATTTAGTACTGAAAGTGTTAGCCCAGAGGAAATTTGTCATTCATTTATTTGGCAGAGAGTAGACAGAGTATACAGCTTAAGAAGTTTATATTGCTGATTGAATGTCATGATATTCTTTGCTTACTGCATGAAATTATGAACCAGCTACTTAGACAATATTGTGACATCATACTTTGAGGCTGTATGGTAGAACATCATATATCTTTCATCAGAAAGTTATTTGCATTTCTGATTAATGGAGCATTTTCCAACTTACTTTTGATGTCAACTATCATCCCTTTCATCAATTTCATGGCACTTAAATAGATTGAGAAGAAAAAGAAAGTAACAGGAAAATACCATAATGATTTATCAACTTTTATATTAGTCAGTAAATCTTATAGAAAAAATACATAGTCGCACTTTGTTTTGCCTTTCTAATATAAATTGTTGGCACACCTATTTTTCTCAACCTTTGGGTTTCAGTGAGTGAATTGAAATGTATTCAAAGTGTTGTTTGAGTGCCAGATGTGACAATTTTGAAATGTTGTGATTCTACAGAACAGTTTGCCGATTTTCTGATGCTCCAGATTATATGCACTTTCCTTTTGAGTTTTTTTGTAGAATTGCTTGTTTTGTTTCACTTAATCATTTCACTCTCGCCACCTTCTCTCTCTCTCTCTCTCTTTCAAAATTTATCATTCATAATTTCTTTTTTGAAGATAATCTACCCCTTTCTGTTATAGTAGAGACTTTCTGGATATAGAGATGTTTTATTTTAGTGTGTTTAATAACCCAAAATACATATCAAAAGTACATGAAGACAATTCAATAATTATATATATTGTCCCTATTTTCACGAAGTGACGGTACTGAGGAAAATCGCATACAATTTACGTGACGATTTTCCTCATTACCATCACTTCGTGAAAATAGGGACGATATGTCTATAATTCTTCTATCAGTGAATGAGAATGCCTATAGATAGAATTTTAGTAGTTTAGTAATTGGCTTTTCAGATGTCAACATAGTTAAATGATCTGATAAAAATGATGTTTGTTTGTTGGCAAACATGACTGTTTCAATGTTGTTAGTGTTTTTGTTTGTTTACATGCACATTTTCTTCCTGTAGTGGTGCACACTTTCAAGTGTTTTCAAGTGTGTTTGGTTTTGAAATGCGTAACTTGTGTTCTTAGATGTGTTTGGTTTTAAAATGCGTAATTTCTGTTGTTTTACAGAAGTACAGTGTATATTTAATAATTATGAATCTTGGAGAAGACGTTTTTGGTTCACTTCACATTTGCAAATGCCTATTTTTATTATGTTTGAATGCTATTGATTGGATGAGAAAGAGCATTGGATTTTTTAAAACTCAATGCCTCAAAGGTTTTGGGTTAAAGCTTTATATAAAATACACCTAATGGAAAAAGGGGAAAAAAAACACATATTCTTAGAAGTCCACTTGGGATATAATCTCCAGTATTTCTATTTGGTAAAATCTGCTTTCTTATCATTTAGACGTATCTTTAGAGGTAGAAAGCTTTTGATTCTTTGACACACTTTAAATCTTGTTCAGTTCCGTTTTTCTTCCAAGTTATTTCTATATGTTGATGCATTATATTGAATTTAAGTTATCTTGTTTATCTCTTAAATATGATGCGACAAGGCTACCCTAAACTCTGAGAATCATGTAAAATGAGGTGCTATTTTTATGCTAGGGATTTGTTTTTTAAGATGACGGTATTCCTTCTTTCTATGAAGCTGGAGGTCTCTGTATATAGGGACCTTGACATCATACTTGACATCAATAATCTAATGATAACAACAAAGTTTAGATGAAATTGCAAATTAAGCACATACAACCCATGGCGGAGGTACCTAAGGTATACCATGTATGTATGAAAACATAAAACCAGAAAGGTCCAACTTTAATACAAGAAAGAAAATAAAAAAATAATAATAAAAAACAGTCATATAGATACTCTTTATATTGTAAGCTCCCGTGACAACACTTGTATTGGAGGTAAACATAACTTGTTGCCAAGGGTTATCTTACTATTGTACATTTTACCAATGTACATGTAGGTCAAAGGAGTACTACCAGCTATTCTTATGAAATCGCCCCACCCCCCTAAAGAAAAAAAAAGTATGTATTCATATTGAAAACAAACTGAAGCTGTTTCCATGAGTGGAATTAATATTTGTTCTTTTCTTCAACATTCCTTTGTAGGTCTAAGGAATATCACCAGCTGTTCAGCATAGGATCCATTGCAGCTACAGTTATGTTTGCTAACATGGGACGGAAGCTGACCAAGGAAGAGAGAATGGAACTCTCTAGGGCTAGCAGCCAAGGATCACTGGTCCAACCGGGCAGCGCCATGCGTAAGACATTTCTCGAGTCTTTATCTTATCTTCTCCCCCTTTCCCATTCCTTCCTCTCCCTCCTTTTTTCTCTCTCCCTCTTTCTCCCTCTCTCTCTCCCTCTCTTACCCCCTCTCTCTCTCTTTCTATTTCTCTCCTACATTTTTGTCTCTTAATATGTATATCCATTTTTAATCTGTTTTCTCTTTTGAGTGGAACTCTTCTTTTCCTTTTTCTCATTCCTGTTGATAAATAGCTAGTTTCTCTTTTTCTTTCTAATTTTCTTGTTATATACCTGAGTTACTAGTTACTTTAGTAGCTCTGCTATAACTGGTGTAATAATGTGGAAGTGCTATGAGCATTGCAGTGCGGCAAATATGAGCACTGTACTCGAAGCCATATGATCATTATTACTAATTTTGTTAATATCTTGCAGCCTCTGCAGCCATGTTAAAGACCGTTGAGAAGCAACCCAGGAAGACAGGAAACACTAACCCTATGACCCCTGCAGCGAAGGCTGAACATGCGGTGGTGGCCCAAGCTCTTCAGGACATCGTGGGACCAAGGCTTAAACCTGACGTAAGACCATGTTCACTTCCTTACCCATATCAGCATCAAATTTCTTGCTCACATGTCTTGTTTTAAAGCTAAACGTACAATCAAATTTACCTTTAATGGCCACCTTTGTAGCAAATAAGACACATTCACCCATCCAACTGTCTTCATTATATCATACTAAATTCTACGGGTCTCGCTCTTGTCAGGTTGCATCGGCCGAACTTTGGAACAGACTACCGGAAAATCTAAAAAACTGTGATACTGTTGAGGCGCGTCTTAAAACATTTCTTTTCAACCATACTTTCCAATGTTAACGAGAGAAAGTATGTTGAGCATATCTCACTCTTCTTATGTTACTTCTTACTCTTTCTTACAGCGCATAGAGACATATTATGATATGCGCTATATACAGTAAGTACGGTATATTATTATTATCATTCTTGATTTTATGTAGGCGCTGTACCTCTTCAACAACGTGATCAAGGATGTATTCAACAGCGTTGGTGATGCACCTACCCCTCACTCCAGCCGAGCCCGACGCAACAAGATGAGCGTGGAGAACATGGTGATAGAGAAGGCTCAGGAGAATGGACTCGTTGCGTCCTCTCCATGGGTGGCCAAGGTCATGCAGCTCTATGCCATCTCACAGGTTAATCATGGTAAGTTCTGGAGAGGTTGGTCAGTTTATTTTCATGTTCTTGGGGGTGTTTCACAAAGATTCTAAGTTGAATTTAACTCTAAGTTGGACTTAAATATTATGGAGAGCCATTTGTAGCCTTATAATGAAATACATTCAAAAGCAAAATTCAAGTATTTTTGACTTTTCATATATTCCACATCAAAAACATGAAATCTCCCCAGATAATAGAAAAAAAAAAATAATTTGAATCAACATTTTATGTCTTTTAGAATAATTTCTACAAAATATTTTCAATGATGCTAATGGCTCTCCATAATTGTAATGTCCAACTTAGCATCACTGAATGTACCCCTCTACAGAGATAAGTTCAACTTTGGATCTTTGTGAAACACCCCCCCCCCCTTGTTGTGGTTATTTTAAGTCTATAACCATTACACTTGTCTTTCCACAAGGTCATACAGTTCTGTGCCATCTCACAGGCCATCATCTTTAGTTCTTGATACGTTGTTCAATTTGTTTCATGTACTTGGCCTGTGAGTCTAGGATCACTGCATGTACCCCTCTACACGGATGGCTAAAGTGAGCACCTAATGGTGGTTCGGCTAAAACTGGGGTAACAATACGATACTTTATAATAATCACAGGAGAGTATGATTTTAGTAGTAGCTGCACTAGTTGGTCATGTGATGAGAGGAGGAGGACTGCAGAAGAACTTGCTGGAAGGAATGGTAGAGGGTAAAAAAGAAAGGGGTAGACAGTGAATCACTTGGTTTGATGATGTCAAGAAATGGACTGGTCTTAACTACGGAGAGGTTACATGACAGAAAGAGGTTATATGACAGAAAGCGATGGAGGTGCCTAGCCGCCAACCCCTTCCGAAGGGACGGCACTAGATGATGATGAGTAGCTGCACTATATCAATGGGCATACTTAAAAAAATAAAAATAACATATGGCATTATTTATATGAAACGCTGAAACGGATGGCTCAAGACCGAGAAACTTGGAGAGACACTTGATATAAATTTTTCATTGGGTCACTGAACCTGTCATAAACTGACAGATCACTATTGATGATGATTATTTATAGCCTTCTTTTTTATTTCCACCTCCCCATCATCAATCTCCCTCCCAGGTGTTATCGTAGCCGGTGGCCCTGGTACGGGCAAATCCACCTGCATCCAGATCCTGGTTGAGGCCCTCTCTGCCGTGAACCCTGCTCAGTCACGTCAGTCTCGCAGCAGTGTCTCCAGCATCACCTCAATCAGTCACAAGCTGCAGCGTATCAGCCCTCTGGTGGTGGATGATCTCTCACTCATGTTCGGGTACATCAATCAGAACCATGACTGGACGGACGGAGTCTTCACAAACGTCTGGAAGAAAGCAAACAGGGTAAGTAGCAATTGCTGTAATCCCCCCCCCCCCCAAATTCCATATACAGTCAAACCTGCCTTAGTGACCACCTGTCTACAAAGACTACCTGTCTATAAAGGCCACATTTGTTGTTTCCCTTAAAAATGGTTTCTCATGAAATGTATACAAAGGAACCTGTACATAAAGACCACTTTGCTCCCTTGGGTGGTCTTTATAGACAGGTTTCACTGTAGTTAAAAAAACAAAATTCCATATAAACCCCTCAAACAAAAATCTGCAATTCAAGTTATAGAGTTTATGTCTCTCTAGTCACTATGTTATCATACTTGACATTGGTATCATTGAAAAGCCTGTTTATTCCGAAACCATGCCCTTTTCAAAATGGCTATGTTATCATGGAACTAAACATGGGGCTAAGCCAAAAGTGAAATGTTGCAAAATGTATTGTTATCGTCAATAGTGAATTCTTCATTCAATTTGGAGGATTTAAACCTGTAACTGATTGTCAAACATGTCGTTTAAAAATTCAAACCTAAGCATTATATATTTGTTTCTGTCCGTAGAACGTGAGTACGACCTGGCTGTGTCTGGACGGTCCCTTGACCCCCAGCTGGACGGATAACTTCAACACCGTGCTGGACAATGACCGAGTGCTGAACCTCCGTAACGGAGACAGGCTCTTCCTAGCTGATAACGTGAAGCTCCTCTTTGAAACGGACAGCCTGTCCAATGCATCACCAGCATCTGTTGCGAGAGCTGTGAGTTAAAGTCATCTAACATTTTAACTTTTGTTTTGTCATTTTATTTAGTAGGGCACCACACAGATCCCTATGTCAAGGGATTTTCGACAAAAAACACCAAGGGGGTGGGAGAAGTTATGCTGTATCTTGGAATAGAATAATTGTAAGGTCGTGTATCATTCTGAATTATTGAATTGTGCAGGATGATTTGTTCCCAGACCTGTCGAGCCCTACGATGTAGTTGCAAGTGTGTTAGATGGCTAGTTTTAGCACTTAGAAATGGATATCATAAAGAGAAACAATCAAGTCTATAGTGTGACAGGAATCAAAACAATGATACATCAATATCTTTGTTTAAACCCAACGTTTTCTGAGTAGATCTCTTCACAAGTAAACCACTGAAGTTAAGTTTCATATTGCCATACTATTGTTCTTTAATGCTTTTATTAATTCATTTTCAATTCCATTGCAGGGTATTGTCTACTTGGACCGTGAGGTGCTTGGCTGGAGACCTGTTGCACAAGCTTGGTTAGAGAACCGCAACCAACAAGAAATCCATGTGAGTACTTGTGAAAACATGCTACTCTTATTAGCACAGTCACATATTGCATTATTGACATACATGTAGTAGGAGGATGGCAAATTATATAAAGCATTCTTAGTCGATGTGCAAAGTGTTCAGTACAGTGTATTTCAAAGAATATGTAATAACATGATATCATCTACATCTATTCAGTTTTCTTCACAACCATTTCAGTCTAAACTTGATTAAATATATTTATACTGTCTAATTACCCATTGAAGACTTCAATCAGGATTTGATGCGTTGGTATAACATTGATGTGGAGCAAATATGCTTAGAGCATAGAATATATATCACAGATTGATTAACACCCAGTTTAAATAATAAAACAAATTTCTCCTAGTCATTTTAATATCAGGGCAAGCGTATCTGGATGCAAAACATTTAGATGTTGATGCAATGTTGTTACAAGTATAAAAAAAGATTTACAAAGAAAAAGGTATCAATATATTTGATTATATGGGTTTGTGGTGTATGTTTTTTAACAGTGTCTACAGAAGGCCTTCAACAAGACTATGGATGCAGTGGTCAACTATGTCCTCTTTGAAACCAAGTAAGAATTTGAGATGCTTTAGTTACCTGTCTACTTTCTGGTTTCTTAATCATGATCTGTATCTGTTTAGAGTATTAGATAATGTACCGTAGTACGTGAGGAAACGTAACATATAATTTTGTAGTAAAATAAAAAATAATGATGTAACAAATTAGAGGGTTTTCTTTAAATTTGTGTATCTATACTCTTTGACGCAAAGCGTCATGCTGTAATGGTTGTCTTTACTAAATAGAAAATGCATAAATTGTGTGAAATATGTAATCACCAATTCAAACTCTGCTTTGTACATTTATTTCACAAGTTTACTTGTGACAAATATCAAAAATACAAGAGGCAGTAAACCATTTGAAGTTAGTGCAGTGTATCAGTTTACTTCTGCTGCTGCCTTTAACAAAACAAGTTGCTTCAACATTAAGAAAGAAAAAGCAATCATAAAATAAGGAAGGGGGGGGGGGGGGTTATATCTCACTTTACCTAAAATCTGTTGATGATTTTTTTTTTGTAGGATAAAAATCTAGAGATCCTAAGAACAAACAATGTATATAATTTATCCCTTCAGACCCCTTGCCACTCTGACCGAAGTAGGAACCTTCAAGACTTGCCTGGGTCTCCTGGAGTCTATGCTCAATGAACACATTGAGATCGGAGGAGAGCTTCATATTGAACGTCTCTTCTTGTTCTGCCTGATCTGGACGTTTGGAGGACTACTAGAAGGGTCAGACAGGAAGGGATTCAGTGACCTTCTACGTACCTTGACATCAGCGTAAGTGTTCAACCCCTTACTGCATCTATGCTGGAATGAATTTCTTAATGAAGGCTCTTTCACATAGTATTGGATAAACATTACATTAACAAATAAATAATAATATTGACTTGAGGGTAAAACGCTTCACCTTATTTCTGCTTGGTATAACACACAGTGAGTGTGCTCAGGACCATCGTTGTGCGCAGCTACTTTTTCATCCCGAATTCCCTGTTGTTTACACATAAACAATTTTGTATAGTGAATTTCATGTGCTGCATGATTGAAAAAAAATTGACCAAAAAAATAAATCGGCTGTGGTATTGTTATATACCATGGGGATAAGGGATTGTTATCAGAGTTTTTGGTGGGGAAGGTTTGAATAGCTTTTCCGGGTAAAAATTTGCACTGATTCCAAAAATATCAATCTTACTGACCCTACTCATAAACTTTTGGTCAATTTAGCCACCCTTTGGCCAACACTGACCATTGTTATTTAATTATGTCCAAAATCATGCCAAAGTTTCATTCAGAATCAATTGATGGTTCGGTTTTGACATCCAAATTCAAAATAAAAATTTGCGCTGGCTGGCATTTTGCCGTGCTACACTGGTTGAAAGATGTCGACCCGTGAGCTGAAACGTTGGCCTGTCATTGCTTTCTGGTGTTATCGCTGTCAATTGTGAATCCCCCCTTTTGATCAGTACATGGCTTGAGCTGTTTTCTAAACTTTAGAGGTGTCGTGGTCGAGTGGATATGTCATGGGACAGTCGGATCACAAGGTCCCCGGTTCGAGTCCCGCCGCGGCACTAATGTCCTTTGGCAATACATTGATCTACATTTGCCACACTCAAACCAGGTGATGTAAATGGTCACCTGGCAGGAATTAATACCTTAAAATGCTAGAGCGCTATACAAGAACCTACTATTATTATTTATTTTTGCTATTTATGTTTCAGTCTGCCTGACTACGACCATGACATCTCTGTCTTTGATTACTATGTTGATGAGTCAGGTGAATGGGATCCTTGGATCTCCAAGGTACCTGATGTAGCCTACACAGACACCAGGGATCTACTGGGAGATGTCCTGGTGGATACCGTCGATACTGTAAGTAGCCCTAGCTTCCGTGTGTATCACATTTTGATCTATATGCAGTCAAACCTGTCTACAGCGACCGCCCAAGGGAAACACAAAAAGTGGTCTTTGTAGACAGGTGGTCTTTGTAGACAGGTTCCTTTAGTACATGTTTCAACAAGAAATCATTTTCAAGGGAAACAGAACATGTGCTTGTTGTAGACAGGTGGTCTTTGTAGACAGGTGGTCTTTGTAGACAGGTGGTCTAAAGCAGGTTTGACTGTATTCTCTTTACTACAGTCAAACCTGTCCTAGCGGCTACCTCTCTTTAAAGGCCACCTGTTGATAGTGGTGACCTATATTGTCTTCATCAAAGAAGAAATGTGTGTTGTAGAAGCGGTCTAGAAAGGCAACAGTGGCCAGTTTGTCTGTTTCTCTTGGGTGGCCTTTATAAACAGGTTTGACTGTACCATTCAAATAATTCAGTGTTATTACAAGTGTAACAATCACTGTAAGTCTATCCAACTTTCAGTAACATGGACATGCAAGCAGGCATTCATATGAAATTTTCAAAAACATATATCAGAGAATGTCTGAGGAATACCCAAACGTTTTGTAAAACTCTGTAGAAGATCCGTCTGCAGTTACCAGTGTGGAAAATGAAACTATTGTGTTATTGAACATGGAATGTATGCTGAAGAGTGTTTAAACAATTATTTTATCAATTAAGGACATACTTTTAGTAATGGACACCCATCTAGAATTCTGTAACCATATGTTTTTATGCGTCAATTTCATTGCGGATATAGTATCAAAAATAATATCGCTAGTGACATTCATTTGTCTCGCACCGAGCCAGCGGCCCGTTGATTGATTGAGCACCGGTGTGCTTCAGCCAATAGGCCTTGTCCGTTATTGTTCTAATTATTGATCAAATTATTTGACCGCCGGTCCACCCGTAGAGTGTAAAACACGAAGTGTAGCAGCAGCACACAAAACGTTGTGATCTTTTAGATCCCTTGTTGACCAAACGAATGTCACTAGCGATTATTTTTTATAATAATAACTTCATGTCAAAATGTAATTTGATGTTATTAGATTCGTACACGAGTTCTGATGGAGTTTGCCAATCTGACCAACATGCATGTGATGCTGCTAGGACCACCGGGGTGCGGCAAGACGGCTATGATTAATGACTTCATCAATACACTGGGTGAGTTCATGGGTTGTTCTGTCGGATGAGAGAAGTGGTTGAATTGAGTTTTTATTTCCACAAAACATGAAATAAAAGTGTTCAAAGTGAATTAAACGAAGTGCAGGGATAAACAAAAGTATGAATACTTATCTAGGTCATCCCCTTAAGAGGGATGATCAGAATATCAGCAGAGGGAGAGAAAAGAAAAAACAAGGGAGCTACCTGTGTAATTTTATTGCTTAACATATAATAAATTCTTGTGAATTATAGACCTCAATGATTGTCAAACTAAATTTGTTCCTTCCTGTAATCTTCCCAATTCAAAATAATAAACTTTATTTCTGCAAACTTGTAATGCAAGAAAGCATCTTGGAATGAAATACTTCTCGATCTAAGTGCCATTTTTTTTTCCTTACAGATTCAAGCAACCAGATAACCAAGAGACTGGTATTCTCTGGAGCATCCACTGCTTCACAGCTACAGCAGTTCATTGAGACCAACATACACCACAGGCAAGGTAAGAGAAATGGTTACCAGTCCCTTTTTGTGTATATCAATGCTTGGGAGTTGCTAATGATAAATCTGTTGAAAAAACGCTTTTATCCATAAACATGTATGATTCCATTTCAAAACTGCTAGCCCTCCTTCCAATACGTGTCCATTTATGTAATTGCTTTTACTTTATACTTTAAATGCCTGTTGAAATAGAACACACTTTATGTTTCTCTTTTACACTTATTGACAAATTTTTTAATGGCAAATTTCTGATACACATCAGGGCCCCGTCTTACAAAGAGTTGATATCAATCGCAACCATGTACATATTAGATAGGAGACTGCAAACTGAACTTGCGATTGATTGGAAGATCTGCTATTGATTTGGATCAATCGATCGTAACTCTTTGTAAGACAGGGCCCAGGTGTATAGTAGGATTACTGCAATGCCATTCATGGTAATATGGGCAATAGTTCACAAAACCGTCATAAGTACAAGTTCACTGACATCCCATTGAAACATGTGTTAAATTGAATACACACTTTTCAGTAGGTTGTCGGAGAACTTGAACTTGGACAGTTTTGTGAAATGCAGGCATGGTGATGATTAGAATCAGTATTCCTTAAAGTGCAAACATCCAATTCTGTATCTTGCAGGATTTGTGTATGGCGCCCGTGACACCAAGCGTTTCCAGCTCTTCGTAGATGACATCAACCTGCCACCCTGCGACGAGCATGGCGTCCAGCGCTGCAATGAGCTCATGCGTCAGCTCCTAGATGAGCGCCTTCTTATCACGCTGCAGAAGCCGTTTGAATGGAGGACCATTGAAGACCTGGTGGTCTTGTCTGCTTGCACCATGAACAACTATCCCAGTTCCAGTAGCAGGAAGATACCAGATAGGCTTCTGGTAAGGAGATGATCATAATGAGGAGGAGGAGGATGATGATTATTGATAAAGTAATGGTGATGATGATGGAGATGATTTTGGTGATGTAGATGTTAATGATAGTGATGATGATGTGGTGATGATGATGATGATGCTGAATATGATGGTGATGTGATGATGATGATGATGTGGTGAAGATGATGATGATAATGATGATGGTGACGATGATGAAGGTGCTGATGATGATTATGATAATGATAATGATAACGATAGTGATAGTGCCAATGATAATGATGAAGATGATGATGGTGTGGTGGTGATGATGATTTATGATGATGATAAGGACGGTGATATTTTGTTCTTGCATTCCATTATTTACCATGGTTTCAATCTTGACTTACATTCAGCTGTCTCAAAACATTCAAAGAATTCCTCCTTTATTTGTCCATTTGGTATACCTGGTCAGACAGAAACTAAAATTCCTCTTTAAATGAAACTTTACATCTTTAGTTTTAATATTTGATTTAATGTCTATAATGTACATAACATTTGATATTTACTTTGTATTTGTTATGTTTATTTGCCCTCTGTATTTATGAGAAGAGCAATGTTTTGGTAGCTTAATTAAACAGCGTTCTTACAAACTCTGTAAGAAGGACGTAAGAAACTATGCCCCATCTACGAATCTCTACAAACTCTGGAATTAGTACGAACTTTTGTGACCGTAGCTTTACACGTAATATTAACTTATTATTTGTTCTGTTTAATTGCCCAAGGTACATGTACTTATGAGATGAGCTGTGTTTTGAAAGCTTGATGAAACAATAACAAAACTGATTTTAGAGTACTTAAATTGGTGATATAACATACTTTTTTAACCTTTTTTTTATCTCTATGTATATCTAAATTTCATTACTTCCACAGCGTCACTTTGTACTGATCCATCTTCCTGAGCCCAAGGAAGGAGCGCTGAGCAGCATTGTGGATGCTGTACTGGACGGTAACATGACCAAACACAACGGTCAGTCTCTGGCTCAGGAACTCCAGGATGCTATCGTCAATGCTTCCTGCAAGCTCTTGACCTCTGTCCAGAAGGTCCTACGTCCCACACCAATGCCTGGACGATACCATTACATGTTCACCCTCAGAGACATCTCCAAGACATTCCAGGTATGTTTGGATCAGTTAGTCAGTCAGTAAGTCACTTTGTCAGTCAGTCAGTCAGTCAGTTAGTTAGTCATTCAGTCAGTCATGCAGTCAGTAAGTCATTCGTTCAATTAGTTAGTTAGTGAGTTGGTCAGATAGTCAGTCAGTTAATTAGTTAGACATTCAGTCAGTCAGTTAGTCAGGGCAGTAAGCCATTCATTCAGCTAGTCAGTCAGTAAGTCCCTTTAACCTGATAACAACGGAATTGATGAGCCTCTAACACAGCCCTGACACTACTGAAAATTTCTAAAGAGAGGTCTAAAATACATTTGAAATAATCATCCCTTGTGCATTTGTTCTTTCCACCAGTGTCTGATTAGACTCTCTGAAGAAGCCAGAGGAGAAATCAACATGGTGTCATCGCTATGGCGACACGAGGTGCAGAGGATCATGCGTGATCGTCTCTGCCGAACGTCTGACATCAACTGGTTCGACAAGAACCTGGATGAAATCTGCAAAGCAGTAAGTTCTGATGATCCCACTGACAATTGAAACATAACTAAAAAAATATTAATACTAATAGTTTATAGAAACAACTGTATTTTTCCTCTTTGTGGACACAACATGTTGTTTCTTTCAGATGGTTAAATCGCCTCTGTATCACAGGTTTAATGAATATGGCAAATTGAAATCTAATGGGCTTGTCTTGATTTGCCCCATTATTAATCATTATTTTTTCACAGTGGAGGTCTAGATGTACATGTACCCATTGTACTGTTCTTATAGTTGTGGTATCTATAAATAAGTACATACATGTACTTCCTTATTTTGCTCAACTCTTCTTAGCCTCTACAAAACATTAGTTCAGATACTTTGAAATTACTTGGTTAAGTTGGTTTGAGCCCCATAGCTTGACATACCTCCCAGCTGGCTTGTTTGATAAGTTCATCCATGTTCCATCCACAAGGGTTTGATACCTTCCAACTTCTAGTCTGAAAAGGTAGTTATGAAAATATTTACTAGGAATTGATAAATTTTTATGTTTTTTTAGGAGATCCCCCAGTGTGAGGATGATGAGGGTATCTTTGAACACTTTGTGACGTTCCCAATCGAGCATCGAGGTTATCAGAGACCAGTCACCTCCATGTCACAGAAGACTGTCAGGGTAAGTACTTTGAGTATTCTCTACTTTCCAGGGCGAAAGTCAACTTAACCCTTTCAAGACTATCATCCCACGTTTTGTCCTTTGGCTCGATAAATTTTTATTCAGAGCCTTTGAAATATACCAGATGCAGGAGTAGTAAGGGCTAATATTTCTGCACACACTGCATCAATTTTTGTTTCATGAATATATTGCATTAGATGCCTGGAACTTTAGAAAGAAAAATAAACTTTAAAATCCTTCAGTTGGCAACATATTGAGAGATTCAAAATCATTGTTTTTCTATCCCAATTTTTTTACTTTTTTACAACATTCTTGCCCATGTTTATTGTTTACAGAGACATTAAATGATAATTTAACAATGAAGTGATAAAAGATGAATATGACTGTTTCCAATTTGAAGAATAATATGTGATCAATTTACCCCCTTAAAAATCCTGTTCTGAAAGGGTTAATCACTAATGCTGGCAAGCGGGCATTTGTAGACACTGCTCCGAAAACTTGGAACAATCTACCCAATCTGCTCAAGAAAATAGGTTATCTAGACACATTCAAGAAACACCTAAAAACTTGTCTTTTCTGCTAATGTCCACTTTGTATCTGCATTACATTTCTAATTGGCCATATTTGTGTTACCGTTAGAATTACATTACTTTATTTGAGTAAATGTTTGGTAACTATTTTTCATGTCCTAAATATTCTTATTGTTTTTGTATATATCTGTATTTGTAAATGCACTTTAAATCTTTAAAACTCAATCAAATGATTAGCTAATAAATTGTTACTGACCTTTAATTGCATTTTAAATGAATTCATATGAATTTGATTCACTAATCAATGATCTACCTACTCCTATGTAGGTTATTCTACAGCCAGTGTCCAATCTGGAGCAGGTGCATAAATGCATCCTGTCTCATCTGACCCGATACAACGAGGAGTTTGGTAACGTCACTCTGAACATCATGCTGTCCGATGATGTCATCTATCATGTGATCCGCATGCATCGTGTACTCAGCTTCCATCATGGGTAAGATGAACTCATTTTAAAGGGGGTGCAGCATGAGGAGACTACGTGTCTTTCCCGTGGCCTGACTCGGGGGCCGATCAGGTATAATACGACTACGGACGATGCGACCGCAGCAATCAAGTGCGTTCAACATACACAAAATTGAAGCGTGATGAGAACTTCGGTCTGTTTCGTGAACGCTGACCATGTAGAGAGATTAAGTCGCTGACTACCGTTAATCAAGTCCATTCGTTTACGTGCAGTTGTCCAAAAGAAGACGTAGATGGCGTTAACCAGTATTTCCCAAGCTACACTCCCTTTAATTCTGGTAAAAGTTTCACCAAACGAGCCTTCCAAAGGGGGATTTTGGGGAATCATTTGGAAGTATGTCTTGCTGTATTAAAAGCAGGTTCTAGCTGAAAACAAGTTTTTACCGTCATTAAATAAATGCAATTCAATGCATTGCATTGTAGCACAGTGCAACTATTTATAATATCAGGGGAAATCAACCATATAGTCCCCTTCTATTTAGCAGTTCGAAGTTAGATCAGTACAGTCGAACCTGCTTTAGCGACCACCTGTGTAGAAAGACTACCTCACTATATAGTCCACATTTTTTGTTTCCCCTGAGCAGAGTTTCTAATTGAAATCTGTATTAAAGGAACCTACACCTAAAGACCACCTGCTCATAAAGATCACTTTTCTTGTCTGCTTTGAGCAGTGTGTATATTCAGGTTTCACTATAGTACCATGTTCCCTTGAAGGAGGAACATCTAAATGTGTACATCTCATCCTTAAATTGCTGATTATCCTTTAATGTTTTTGCTCTGTAATCGTGTAACTTCAAATTATTTGATATATTATAGTGTGTCATTCTTTTGACTGAGGTTTGGGAAAACCAAGTAAGGGTTGCAAATCTTCATTTTCATATACTTACATTGATTGTTATGACATACATGTATGACTGTATAAAAAGTACAAACATTTCAGCAGAATCATGATAACAAAAGGTCACCTAAATTTCTCCTTGTACTTCAAATTATACAATGTAATTAATCTCTGTTCTCTTCCTCTCCCCTCTCCCCTCTTCACACTCCCCTCTTCCCAATCCCTATAGTGGTAGCATGATGTTAGTAGGTGCTATTGGTAGTCACCTGACCACCCTGGTCAACCTTGCCCTCCACGTAGCCGACATGCCTATCCATCCCATGGATACAACCAAGGCTAATACATTCTTTGATGGCCTACGCTCGGCAGTCAGGCTATCAGGCACAGAGGGCAAGATGCTCACTCTCATGTTCACGGTAAGTTCCATAACTTTATTTTCATAACTTTATTTCCTTATCATTTTAATTGTACGTGTATATGATCATCCTGTTTTTATGCAAATTTTATGTAAACATTGCATTATTGGTCCTTGGACTACTGCATTGTACATTATATATGTTGATATTAATGAACAGAAATTGAATTGAATTGAATACGTAATTGATAGCTGACCAACCCTTGGTAACTATATTTCAAATGACATCTACATTGATTTGTCGTTCATTTCACCTAGATGTAAAAGGAATAAACTTTAATCTGTTCTGTGACAGGGGCAACAGATTTTACCAACAAAATTTGGGTTCTAGCTACCACAAGTTTGGAAAAGAAATAATTATTGTAATCTTCCTGAACCAGATAATGGTTATATACGTGTTAAGATTTTTTATGAAGATACTTAAAAGCCACAATTAGACAAAGAAATGAAATCCACTTGCTACATGTCTAATAATGATTATAGGGCATGTGCTGTATTATGTTTCTTTGTTTGACACTCTAGGGTCGTGACCTGAAAGAGGATGTGTACCTGGATGCTATCAACAGTATCCTGATATGTGGGGAATACCCTCCTCTCTTCTCTAATGATGAACTGGATGGACTCTTACAGGTAATATTCATATCCTCTGATTTGTGTCTCTTTCTGCTTAAAGACATTTGCTTGCTTGCATGACCCCTGTTGGTGAGTTTGGGCCAGTACCCACAAGAAGAAGGAAAGTTGCCTTTCCCGCCACTCACTGATCATGCAGTTTATTCATACTATTAATGCACTATCTATCAGGGATTGCCTTGTATGCTCTGATGTGAATCATAGTCTATTTGAATATATAATCAATGTTGTATGAGGCAGCAGAATATAAAAGTGATCTTAAGAGCATACATTGTAAAGAAAATTACTATATGCATCTAGTGGTCATAGTGTCTCCCTCTTCCCCCCCCCCCAAAAAAAGGGACAAATTTGACATGGTTATCCCGTTCACCTACAGTTTTAGGGATAGGACCCAGTGGATTCGCTATGCACATCTCTAATCTGACTTATTTTCTTACCAGGCTCTGACTCCAGCTATGAAGAGACGTTTCCCAAACGTTCTGGTTGACCCCATGAAGTTCTTTGTGTCTAGGGTCAAGACTAATTTGCATATCATCCTCTGCCTGCCACCCACTCACAGGCTACTGAAGATAGCTCCCAGGTAAGGACAACTTTTGCCCCTGGTCCATAGTATGCCTCCTTTTCAAACATTGATGACCACCATTACTGTAATGCCATTGTGGTCTATCTTCATGTCTATTAATAGTACACTATGTTGTTGTTCTTGCATGTTGATGATTATGATGATGATTATGATGGTGGTGGCGATGATAGTGATGATGATGATAGTGATGATGATGACAGTGAAAGAATTTTTTTCTTGTTGATGAAAGTGGTAATGGTGTTGAGGATTTTGATGATGATGATGATGATGATGATGATGATGGTGGTGGTGATAGTGAAAGAATTGTTCTGATTGTGGCAATGATGATAATGATAGTGCAGATGATGATGACAGTGAAAGAATGTTCTTGTTGATGATGATGATGGTGATGGTGCATGGTGGCTATGGTGGCGATGATAGTGATGATGATGACAGTGAAAGAATTTTTTTCTTGTTGATGAAAGTGGTAATGGTGTTGAGGATTTTGATGATGAAGCTGGTGATGAGGATGATGAAGATGGTGTAGAATAGAAGTTAGAGAAAGGGAAAGGTACTAGGACGTACATGAATTAACAAAGTGGTACATGCTGAAGACATGCTAGTCTAGAAAAAACACTCTCAAATCATATTTTTAATGAAAGCTCCATGAATACCCTTCTCCAGGTTCATCTTTGCACTGAATAATACCCTTTTTCTAAAAGTAAATAACTTATAACAAATGTTAATGATAACCTCATTGTTTTCTTACAGTCAATACCCTGGTCTGTTGAGTGGTATGCAGATGAACTGGGTATGTGATTGGTCTCAGAGTGCTCTGCTTGGAGAAGGAGGTTACTACATCCAGAAGCATCACTTAGCCAAGGACAGCTCAATCGAAACAAGGTAATATAATAATAATATTCGGTTCTTGTATAGTGCTTTTCACATTATACAATGTCTCTATGAGCTGCCAAAGAGCTTTTGAAATTATTACCCTAGCTTTAGCTCCGGCAGCCGTTAACAGCGCACAGTGCATTTCAAGAAATAATCCTACCAGGTACCCATTTACCTCACCTGGGTCGAGTGTGGCAAGTATAGATTAATATCTTGCTAAACGACATTAGTGCCACAGCGGGACTCGAACCATGGACCTTATGATCCATGGTGAGGTGACATATCCACTCGACCACGAACCCTCTATCCATCAGGAATGATAAATGATTATAATAGCTACATATATATTTCACACATCCATCCTAGGGCACCACCATAGTATTATTATTACCCTGGCATTTAGCCCAGCTGCCCTGGTACCCATTTACTTCACCTGGATGGAGAGTGGCTTTTGTAGATTCATGTCATGCCAATCCACAGTCCAGTGACGTGTATGCTATACCATGTTACACAGACCTACATTTTAACTCCTTGATGAATCAAAGGTCCTAAAAGGTGTACACAAATAGATAACTTAAATTTTTGTTTTGTTCATTTTGTTGCGGTACCACATGTCGTTTGATGTAAGAAAGTTCAACAAGTAATAGCGAAAATAAAAAAGAGAAAAATAGAAAAAATGAAAATATTGATTTGTCAACACAATGTACAATTCATTTTTTTTTTTTTTCATTTAAGCATTTCACCTTAAACTTTTCATTATAATCACTAACATATTTTATTTTTATTATGAGACCAATTTGAATTTGAATTTAAATTTCAGATGATTATTTCTTTTTTAATATTGTAGCAGTATAAGAAAAACTGTTAGTGTTATTTTGCTTCAATTGTTCGATTAAAAACTCCTGTTCATTTTCACCAACTTTGTGTTAAAATTTAGGAATTGTGATATTTATGTCTCTTTTGTTGGTGTTCTTTCAGAGAAAACCTTGTGACCTGTATGTCGACCATACACAGCTTTGCGCTGGGCGATTGCAACCAGATACCCTGGGCTGGGAGTGTGGAAGACAAGATTAAACTCACTACGCTCAAATTACATGGCAAGAAAGAGATCGTCAAGGTCCACACTCAGCGAGTCGACAACCTCCCGTACACCAAACTCATCATGAAAGAGAGGATCAAGGTACGACATATAAAGATGCTTGTGTTCAGGCCATAGCGCCATTTCAGGCCTTGACTTATCCCCATTTTTGTTTTTGGTATTTTAGTATTGATATTATGATACAAAAAAGAAATTCCATGTAGTAGCCCAAGGGCTGAATTACATGGAGCTTTCAAAGTAGAATGACAAAAGGAAAAAAAAAAAAAAATCTTACAAATCTATACATACATGTATACCATAATCATACAATAATATATAAAGGAGAGAAAGAGGAGAGAGGGGAAGGGAGGGATGGGAGAGAGAGAGAGAGAGACAGACAGACAGAAATAAATTAGAGAACAAGAAACAATGATATAGAGGCAGAAGTGGGACAGTCTAGAGGACTGTTTGCAGGCTCTTTATTGTAGAACACATTGCACTCCAAACTCTCTGCCTCTCTTTTCAGGCTCATTGTGTTTACAAATCGCCTGAATCCAATATTGATGTTTTTGTATGCAAATTCTTTTTGCAATGTTAAGCTCCATGGCCAAACAAGTACTTATATTGCAATAGTTGACCACCAGCTTTAGTTTTGCAGAATATGTTATGTGTTTCCGTCTATTTTCTCTGGCAGCAAAAGCACTACTTAGAAGGAAACCCTGGCAAGCAAGAGCTCTTTGTTGGTCCCAGAACATTCCGACGATTCATGGATTGCTTCAGATACATCTACAATAACAAGAGCAAAGAGAATACTGCCAAAGTGGGCAGACTCAAGTAAGAAAGAAGTACAATTATTACATTCTTGGAAAAACTTTATAGTATGAAAGATAAGTTGAGCTTGCATGCATAATGGCCCGAATTTACATAGGAGGTTAATTTGGCTTAATACATATTTAAAACCTCTTTAAGCGTGTGGTGAAGGTTGAGACCATTGTTTAGACTACGGTTTAAAGGGAACCTCCTATGTGAATTCAGGTCACTGAGTCTTTGGTTAATGCTTTCTTGACCTTACCATATTCACTTTACAATAAGAAAGAAAGAGAGGGAGAGTCATCAACTTTCGCAAGCACTACATGTTCATGTATATGTCTATTGTTAATAGTTAGTGCCTGCCATCGAACTGGATCGACCAAATCGATTGATTCATAATATATGTATATGCAATATTTTTATGCCTCCGTTACGAAGTAGCTGGAGGCATTATGTTTTCGGGTTGTCCGTCCGTACGTCTGTACGTACGTACGTCCCGTTCTTGTGATCGCGTTATCTGAAGAACCGATCGATGGATTCCTGCCAAACTTTGGTCATGTATGTATCTTGCAGAGCCGATGAACTGATTAGATTTTGGGGTCACGAGGTCAAAGGTCAAAGGTCACAGGGCTCATTAGGTATGCAAAAACAGCTTGTGATCGCGTTATCTGAAGAACGGATTGATGGATTCCTGCCAAACTTTGGTCATGTATGTATCTTGCAGAGCCAATGAACTGATTAGATTTTAGGGTCATGAGGTTAAAGGTCAAAGGTCACAGGGCTCATTATGTATGCAAAAACAGATCGTGATTGCGTTATCTGAAGAACCGATTGATGGATTCCTGCCAAACTTTGGTCATGTATGTATCTTGCAGAGCCAATGAACTGATTAGATTTTGGGGTCATGAGGTTAAAGGTCAAAGGTCACAGGGCTCATTATGTATGCATAAACAGCTTGTGATCGCGTTATCTCAAGAACCGATTGATGGATTCCTGCCAAACTTAGGTCATGTATGTTACTTGCAGAGCCGATGAACTGATTAGATTGAGTGGTCATGAGGTCAAAGGTCAAAGGCCACAGCACACATTATGTATGCAATAACAGCTTGTGATCGCGTTATCTCAAGAACCGATTGATGGATTCCTGCCAAAATTAGGTCATGTATGTTACTTGCAGAGCCAATGAACTGAGTAGATTCTTGGTTCATAAGGTCAAAGGTCAAAGATCATGGGCTCATTATGTATGCAAAAATAGCTTGTGAACACATTCTCATTAGAACTGACAGATGGATTACTATTTAACTCAGGACATCTTGCAGAGCCAATGAACTGAGTAGATTTTAGGGTCATGAGGTCAAAGATCAAAGGGTCATATATATGTATATGAGAAATTACTTGTAATCACGATATTCTGAGAACCTGTCAATGGATTACAATTGAACTTGAATCCGAAAAATTTCTTCTGTTTTGGTTTGTAAAATTGCTCTATGACGGAGGCATCATTTTCGACTGCACGCACTCGAATTCCATCTAGTTTCCCGTAACATGAGAGTAATTTTAATAGTTTCATACTATTAATTAAATGTATTATTAACTGTAACTGTATAATTGTTTTAAATGGGGGCACGCTACAAGAGTCCTATCTCACACCCCGGGGCAACGTGTCTGACACGGCCGGTTGTAGCAACTACTCCGAAGATCAAGATTACAGTAATCTTGATCTAAGGAGACACGAACGAACGATAGTTAGTGAAACATAATGCTTGCTCTCATAACAAGTCATTCATAAATGAATTAAGTACAATGGAAAGTTTATCCACAACTTTTCAGGCATATTATACAAGGTGTTTTATGCTTGTCAACTTGACTCTTATTATGTTAATTGATGTTATATAAATTGAGAAACAGCCGGAAAATGATTTTTATGCCATGTCATTGTGCATGATCAATAGAATTGAACTTGAACTTGATCATGAATCATTTATTCTTACATCACCTACCTGCAGGAAAGCACTGAACTGCTTGGCCCGAACCTACAGCGACTGCAAGAACAAGCGTCTTGACATCCGTCGTCTGCATACCCTCTACGAGGAGGCGAGTAAGAGGACGGCTGACCTTCTCCAGCAGCTGACTGGGAAGGCCACCATCCTGGAGAAGACCAAGGCTCAGTATACAGAGGCCAGTAACAGTCTCAGTGCATTCCTGCATATGAACGAGGTGGAGAGTGATGAGGAGGTTGAAGATCAGCTCCTGATCGATGGTGAGGGGGTAACTGTGTGGTCAATTGAAACAAGACTTTAATAATAATAATAGTTGAACGTTTTTATGCCTCTGTTGCGAAGTAGCCGGAGGCATTATGTTTTCGGGTTGTCCGTCCGTACGTCCCATTCTCGTGATCGCGTTATCTCAAGAACCGATTGATGGATTCCTGCAAAACTTTGGTCATGTATGTTTCTTGCAGAGCCGATGAACTGATTAGATTTTGGGGTCACCAGGTCAAAGGTCACAGGGCTCATTATGTATGCAAAAACAGCTCGTGATCGAGTTATCTCAAGAACCGATTGATGGATTCCTGCCAAACTTAGGTCATGTATGTTACTTGCAGAGCCGATGAACTGAGTAGATTTTGGGGTCATGAGGTCAAGGTCAAAGGTCATGTGGCTCATTATGTATGCAAAAATATCTTGTGATCGCATTATCATTAGAACAGATTGATGGATTCCTGCTAAACTTAGATCATGTACGTATCTTGCAGAGCCAATGAATTGAGTAGATTCTTGGGTCATGAGGTCAAAGGTCAAATGTCATGGGCTCATTATGTATGCAAAAATAGCTTGTGAACGCATTCTCATTAGAACTAATAATAATAATAATACATAACATTTATTAGGCGCTTAATACTGATGTTTCTAAGCGCACAGTGTTCTGATTAAGAGAAGACTATAACCCGTAGAATTAAATTAGAAGAAAAAGCAAAAATACAAAAGTAACATAGATAAGGTAAGAAAAACAGTGGCAATCAACTAAATAAAGACAAATACAAATATGGTGCGCACCTCCATTGACCGACGCACAACTGCAATTTACAATTTGAAAAGATAGGTTTTGAGTAGAGATTTGAATTGAGATACAGAGGGGGCGCAGTGAATAAAGGCGGGCAGTTTGTTCCAGAGAGCGGGGGCAATAACTGAAAAGGCGCGGTCACCATACCGGGTGTTAGTGCGGGGTCCAGGTGTTAACAGTAATGTGGAAGATGAACGAAGTGTTCGTGACGACGTACGGGAACGTAAGGATATGAGATCGGAAAGGTAAGAGGGGGCTAAGCCATTGATAGCTTTATAGCACAGGAGAAGAATTTTGAAGGATATGCGGTGGTGAATTTTAAGCCAATGTAGTGAGTTCAATATTGGAGTTATGTGCTCTGATTTACGCGAGAGAGTCACAAGCCGAGCAGCGCTATTCTGTACCCTTTGAAGTGGGACTAGATGTGACTGAGGGAGGCCAGAAAGAGAAGAATTACAGTAATCGATATGGGTCGAGACAAAAGCATGGACTAATTTTGAAGTTGTGGGTCGGTCAAGTAGCCTCCTGATTCTACTGATCTTATATATACCAAAGGAAGCAGACTTACAAATATTACTAATGTGTTGTTTGAAAGTAAGATTGCTGTCAATATTTAAACCAAGGTCACGCACAGAAGCACAACAACTGAGAGAGCCATCACTCATAACAAGATCAGGAAAGGGGTCTGAGTTCCGAAATTTAGAAGTAATATGAATCATTTCAGATTTTGAATCATTAAGGCAGAGACAGTTTTGAAAAGACCAGGTTTTGATTTCATTGAGGCAACTGGTGAGTTTGTTCGCGGCTACTGTCCTGCTGTTTGGGTGAAGAGTTACATAAATCTGGGTGTCGTCTGCATACATAGTGTGTTGAATATTCTGATGAAGGTTAATAACATTTGAGAGAGGGCTGGTGTAAAGAATAAACAGGAGGGGGCCGACCACGGAACCCTGAGGAACGCCGCAGATGAGGGGAAATGATTCCGAGTTGGTGTCATTGATGATCACCTTCTGAGTTCGGTGCATGAGATAGGAGCGAATCCATTGAAGTACGGTGCCGGTGATGGAGAAGTCGTTCTCTAAGCGATGGAGTAACAGGTCGTGGTTGATAGTGTCAAATGCGGCAGTGTAATCAAGCAAGATGAGGACAGCTTCATTACCCTTATCTACAGCTAGAAGTAGGTCATTTAGGACCTTGACAGTTGCAGTCTCAGTAGAATGATGATTCCGATAGGCAGATTGGTGGATTGGAAACAAACCGAGATTGTCAATGTGGGCTTTCAGCTGTAGTAACACAATACGTTCCAAAACCTTCCCAAGGAATGGCAGGTTTGCGATGGGCCTGTAGTTCTTAAGTCCATTCGTGTCGAGACTCGGCTTCTTTAGGAGGGGAAGAAGCAGAGAAGTCTTAAAAGACTCTGGAACTATTCCGGATGATAACGAGAGATTGAACAGTTTGGTTATGTGAGGAAGGAGTTCATCGAGGACTTCCTTTAGAAGCCAGGTAGGAATCGGATCTAGCTTGCAGTGTTTAGAAGGAAGTGAAGTGATGAGCTTCCTGACTTGTGAGAGGGATACAAGGCAGAAATCAGAGAGTTCATGACGAGGGCCTGGAGCAAAAGATCTTGAAGCTGGTGCTGGTACTACATTAGGGAAAGATGGATTACTATTTAACTCAGGACATCTTGCAGAGCCAATGAACTGAGTAGATTTTAGGGTCATGAGGTCAAATATCAAAGGGTCATATATGTATATGAGAAATTACTTGTAATCACGATATTCTGAGAACCTGTTAGTGGATTGCAATGAAACTTGAATTTGAAAAATTTCTTGTGTTTTGGTTTGTAATTGCTCTATGACGGAGGCATCATTTTCGACTGCGCGCAGTCTAAGTTCCATCTAGTTTGTATAGCGTATAACACATAAGCATAATTGCATGTCTATATGCGCTTTACAGAACAGAGTACAGTAGTGGAAACGGTGCACTGGGCCCGTAGCACAAAACGTACCATTTATGGTAACTTTGCCATCAATGGTAACTACCATGGAAACCTTGATTTTGATTGGCTGCTGAGCCCTGTTACCATGGTAGTTGCCATTGATGGCAAAGATACAATCAATGGTAAGTTTTATGCAACGGGCCCATGGGCTCATAATTGGGAGATTTTACTTTTGTATGTAGAGTAGTCAAAAGAAAAGTTGACTGGTGCCAAATCATTAAGTTAATAGATTCTTCATCTTCACTTCATCCCATCAGTTCAATTATTTTTGCTCTGGAAATTGATATCATACCTCAAGAGTAGTAAAATTATGGTGAAAAAGTATCAAATCCGGCTACAAATGACAGTTTTTGAAAACTGCAGACAGTCACTAATCCTGGCATTTATCTAGTCCTTGGTAGATCTACATGTATGCATGATTGAAGACAGTGTACCGAAACAGGGCACAGTGTTGTATACGTCCGATTGAATCTTGTAATGTTGGTACCACTTTATAAGCAACAAAATAACTTCAGATCGTCCATTCTCCATTTATACTTCTTTTGATTTCCTTTGTATACTTTTTGTATATAGCATAGTATCATATCCTCCTCCTCTTCTAAATCTTTCCTTTCTCTATCTCTCGCTCATTCTATTTCATAAGGCATGTGCATGTATAGACCATTACTTTTTATTGTTAGTATAATAAGTTTCCTTGTTTGTTTCTAACAATACCCAAACTTTCAATTCAATTTAATTCATTCTGTCCATAATTCGATAAATATGAGAATACGAACATACAAAACCACCTATAAACATAACCATCTAGTAATAAAGAAATTCAACAACAATTTAAGGTGTAGTACAACATTGCGACAGACCAAAATAACAACAAACATAACAATATGTGGAGGGACAAACAAAGGCCTATCACAGGCTTGTCACCGGAAAAATATCATACATAATGATCTCCAAACTTCTCTTTACTTTCAGATGAGAGGGATGAGTATGATCGAGAGTTTGATCGTATGAGAGAGGAGAATCTCAAGTCCAGGAAGGTCGCTATAGAGGAAGAACTCGCCACCGTCAGGAGGAAAATGGATGAATGCAGAGCCACTCTACAGAAAATACATGATCAGGTAGGATCCTAAACCTACTTAATCCATTAGAGAAGGCCCTTATAACTCAATATTGAGTTTCCCGTTGCCCGGCTGCATTATGATTTTTTGCCCACGTTTCTGATTGAAAATCTGAAAATAATTCATTATTTTGAAAAATTTCATAAAACATTGTTTTTATCACACTTTCAGTCTGTTTGTTATGAAAACAATTAAAAATATATTAACACAAAGGAATCTTGCAAATAACGAATAATGAAATAGTTGCCTCATTATTAGCTGAAAATAATGTGACAGGAAACTTGCAATCGTGTTTCATTGGCCTAAGACACGCATTCCCTGTGAAGCTAGGCCAAGTTATCTTCAGCTTACTATTCAACAGTTTTAAAGTGTTTCCTTAAACTGCACGTGATGCAGATATAGTTGGTGGATGAGGATGATTGTCAATCACTAGTATTATTTGTGTGAAGGCTTTTGCTGACCAGGAAAACTGGTGTATTTCATGCTTTGCGCTATGGCACCTGGATGACCTTGCAACTTTGAAAACAATGTTTCATAGTTTGTTTTTAAAAAGAATACCTGGATGACTACAATATTGTTTCAATATCTCATGCTTTGGCATGCGTGAACGCATAAAAAGGTGTGTGAATACACTTTCAAATTATGCAATGACTTATGCCTTAATCACACCTTTGCGTATTTGGCTTGCGTATTGCTGCATATTTATGACAAGCCGTTTTAACATTTATTCCTATTTCTTGAAATCAGGAAATGAATTCTTGATATCAAAAAATGATTTTCTGTTGTAAAGCAATGGTAATTCTTGATATCAAGAAATAGGAATAAATGTTAAAGCGGCTTGCCATAAAAATGCAGCAATACGCCAGCCAAATACGCAAAGGTGTGACTGAGGCATAAGACAATGGATGTATATTTAAATTGGACATTAACGTGAAATCCTTGCGTGACTGACCAGGTAATGCAATGGAAAGAGAAGGTGGACCGTCCATGCATCGAGCGTCTCAAGTCGTTCACCAACCCACCTCCCATCGTCCTCCAAGTGATGGAGATGGTGATGGCCCTCCTAGGGAAGAACAAACCCGTCGGAAACTACCAAGGAGACAAGTCTCTTCATCTACCATCCAACGAAGAGGCCTCCATGATGTCTGGACGACAGTCTACATCGTCCAGCGGTGGGATGAAGAGCCCTTCCAAGTGGAAGCAAAGTAAGTACATTCTTTCTTAAAGCCCCACTGCACTACTTCTAGCTACTTGCGCCCTCTATATAGCAAATAAAGCCTAATCGGTGCCTGTTGGTCCCCCATGATCCTCTTTTTCTTATGTTAATTGGAGCTGATTTGATGAGATAACCACCTGTCAATGACCTTGCAGGGAGGTCTAATCCCCCTGGCTAAACTAGTACAGACAGGCTTCAACACCTGGGACCTGTTTCACAAAGCCTTTTTTCAATGACAAATAACAAAAATCAGTGACAAATCTGCTGATAACCAATCAGAAGCAATCATTTCACTAGCTTATAACAAAAACTGTCATTGTCACTGATGACGAGTTTTGTGAAATGGGGCCCACGCCCAATCAGAAGCCCTAATGCTAGCTTGCCAACCAAGTAAAATACGTATTTTACGATTGGTGGTGGGCAATTGATTATTATATGTTATCTGCTTCTTGCAAAATGTTCTAATATACCTGTCACTATGTGTGCTTATAGGCAAGCTGTAAGTGTTGTTCTTAATTCTGTTGTAATTTTCATACAAAGTAGAAAATGTTGTACCGGTAGGCATAAATTATGATAATAATATTTTGGATAAATATAAATGTAGCACTGAGTACATTCAGAGCGTCTCTAAGCACTTTACAGATACAGTACATCTATATATGGAAATATATGGAAATATATGCAAATTTATGGAAATATATGGGGATAATGAAAATAATGGAAATCATGGATATATCTCGATATATATGGAAATGTATGGAAATATATGGACATGGCTGATTTCAAATGGTTTACAGTTCAATTGCAGATAATGAGTCTCATGATGTGAATGTTTTTTGTGTGCTTTTAAGTCTTTGTGTCTGTCTTTGTTTGCATTGCATCGTTAATGTTCATTGATTTCGTAAACAAGTACAGGTTTTTGAAGGATGTTCTACGCATCTTCACCGAGAATGACTACTTGCAAAAGAAGTTTTATGTTTTGAGTTGTGTTTATATTTGTGGTGATAGTGTTTACTTTTGTCCAAAAAAGTTCAACGTTTTTTATGTGATTTCCTTTCAACTTGCAATCACTATGCACATACTCTTAGTGCAGTCTGTGTACTCAGAAATATCAAACAAAAATTGATATGTCTTTTTGGAAGCCTACAATTTGTATCTCTGCATATCTTCAGATCATTAACATAAAGATCCATCTAGAGTTTCAAACTTCGTAAATATAAAGTGCTAAAATTGATAAGCATATAGGCTTCAGATTATCAAAACAGGACTGAATTTATTGATTCATATCGCACACTCTTCTGAATAACACAGTCAAGATATTTTATATCTTAATGCACACTCTGCGTGATCCTTGATCTCTCTCCTATTGTTTTAATGCGCACACTTTCACGTTGCATAGGAGATACTGGGTCCAAGTCAAGTAAGTCTTTTTCTAAAAATAATGGATTGAACTTGAATTGAATATTGGCTTGATCCAGTTATATTTTGTATTGTCGGTTTTGTTTAAGTTTGAATCCCCCGTCCCCCCCCCCCCCCCCCCCCCCCGTCCCCCAGTGTTTACCTACATGTACTAAACTCTATTAAACTTGTATTTGTGACGGGACTTTGTTGCACTAACATGTTTTGTTCCTTTTTCTCCCTCGGATAGTGTGTAAACCTAAATTTCTGATACGATTTGCAAAGAAAAATCAAGATGCCATACTCTGATTTCGATTTTTATATACATTGGAAATTAAATCTAAAGGCATAATAACATGGTGATGATAATAATAGTTACCGGTGTAGAGTTCTTTAGTGCACATATCTGCCTATAATGGCACGAAAGGCGCACAAAAAATATCAGGAA
Source organism: Strongylocentrotus purpuratus (assembly GCF_000002235.5). Lineage (NCBI taxonomy): Eukaryota > Metazoa > Echinodermata > Echinoidea > Camarodonta > Strongylocentrotidae > Strongylocentrotus > Strongylocentrotus purpuratus. The sequence goes on along the minus strand of NW_022145607.1, from coordinate 37,014,089 downwards.
ATTGCAAGAAATTGCATATTCAAAGTTAATTTGTTTTCTTCCTCATAACAATAGGGATGTGCTCTTAACCAAATGATTTTTTTCCCCAAAGTTCTGTATGTATAATCAATACAATTGTCCTAATTTCAGTCAAATGTGGTATCTCTCTTTTGAAGCAAGCAAAATTAATGATAAAGAAATCCTATACCTCCTCCTGTTTTAATAATAATAAATAATAATTCATATGATTTATAAGGCACCAAATCGACTTGACAGTCAAATGCTCAAGGCGCAGCTTGTGCAAAAGAAAACAAAAGGCATTGAATTAATTTACTTGTAGTATGAAATTTGAAATGTTTGAAGTCAACTGTATTTTCTTTGCTTATGTTTGATGAAAATTTTGTACCCATGATTCATTTCTATATTTTGATGGCTCATTTTTCATACCAAAGTCGCTAAATTCCAGGTGTCGTTGAAATGGTTGACACTAACTTTACTCCTAGTTTTTAACTTTCAATAAACAGCACCCTTACTAACCGGTGAAATGCCCAAAGATACTAGCACTAATCAGTCAGGTAGGTATGAGAGAGTGTGAAAGAAACCCAAAGTTTGCAGTTCTTCACGCACATGTAGTTGTACTAGCATGTTCACACCATTCACCTGTAGCTTTTATGTATGTTTATAGAAATTGTTTTCCAGTTCTTCTTCTTCTTTTGGTAATCTTCAATCCACAAAGAATGAACTAAAGATTAGAAGTGGTGTGAGGAAGACAAACAATTTTTTTTAGAAGGATAAGGACATTGGATACCTCAGGAGTAGTCCCTGGAAGTTCTCTGGACTGTCAGCATGCACTACATTTGACACAATTCGTTCCTATTTTCACGAAGTGACGGTAGTGAGGAAAATCTCATTCAATTTGCGTGACGATTGTCCTCACTACCGTCACTTCGTGAAAATAGGGATGAATTTATCTGTGACATTGACTATTAGCGTATTAATTTTTAAATAAATGTTAATCAAAATATGATGATAGGGGAAGAGTTTTTCCAGAATTACATGAACATGTAGCAGGCTATGAATTAATTTTTAAAAAAAATATAACAAAGTCAGTAATACGAAACGCTTACACTTATCTAGACATAATATTTGTTTATTGTTGATGTTTTTGCCCAACTAGATATATTTGTGATTATTTTTTTATGACAGCTTTCATAGATTTTAGTGATAAAGTTTGTATAGTTTTGTTTGTACATAGTACTATGATCATTCATTAGATGTAGCTTGTGCCGGAAGATCCATTGTAAGCAAAAATATCCATCTCTTTGAACATTATTCTTATAGCAGGAGAGAGAGGGAAGAATGGAGGGGGAGGGAGGGAGGGAGGGAAGAAGAGTTGGTGGGTGGGTGAGTGAGTGGGAGAGGAAAGGAGGGAGAGTTGGTGGGTGGGTGGTTGGGAGAGAGGGAGGGATGGAGGGAGAGTTGGTGAGTAGGAGAGGAAGGGAGGGAGAGTTGGTGGGTGGGTGGGAGAGTTGGTGGGTGAGTGGGAGAGAGAGGGGAAGGGAGGGAGAGTTGGTGGGTGGGTGGGAGAGTTGGTGGGTGAGTGGGAGAGAGAGAGGAAGGGGGGAGAGTTGGTGGGTGAGTGGGAGAGAGAGAGGAAGGGGGAGAGTTGGTGGGTGGGTGGGAGAGAGAGAGGAAGGGGGGAGAGTTGGTGGATGAGTGGGAGAGAGAGAGAGGAAGGGAGGGAGAGTTGGTGGGTGGGTGGGAGAGAGAGAGGAAGGGAGAGTTGGTGGGTGGGTGGGAGAGAGAGGGGAAGGGAGGGAGAGTTGGTGGGTGGGTGGGAGAGAGAGAGGAAGGGAGAGTTGGTGGGTGGGTGGGAGAGAGAGAGAGGAAGGGAGGGAGCGTTGGTGGGTGGGTGGGAGAGAGAGAGAGGAAGGGAGAGTTGGTGGGTGGGTGGGAGAGAGAGGGGAAGGGAGGTAGAGTTGGTGGGTGGGTGGGAGAGTTGGTGGGAGAGTTGGTGGGTGAGTGGGAGAGAGATAGGAAGGGAGAGTTGGTGGGTGGGTGGGAGAGAGAGAGGAAGGGGGGAGAGTTGGTGGGTGAGTGGGAGAGAGAGAGAGGAAGGGAGGGAGAGTTGGTGGGTGGGAGAGTTGGTGGGTGAGTGGGAGAGAGAGAGAGAGGAAGGGAGGGAGAGTTGGTAGGTGGGAGAGGAAGGGAGGGAGGGAGAGATAGTTAATTGGTGGTTGGAAGAGAGGGAGAGTTGATGGATGGGTGGGAGAGGAAGGGAGTGAGGGAGGGAGAGTTGGTGGCTGGGAGAGAGAGAGAGTGAGTGATGGTGAGGGAGGGAGGGAGTGATGGTTGGGTAGAGGGGGAGGGAGCGAGTGAGTAAGTGTAAGCAGGAGATGTGAAATGCTTAATATTTCCTAATATAATGAAATTACAGTCTACATGTATGTCACTTTTGATTAATGGTAACAATATTTTGTCTTTATGTATAAATACTTTCCCAGGCATTTCTGATGGGTCTCTCTGTCTCTTCTACTTGACAAAACTTTCTCTCTTTTGTATGTTCATGTTGCATTGAGACATGCATGACATTTTTTAAGTGGGTTTCTTTGGAACATTAATATGCTTTTTTGAAGTTGCTTGAGTGAAGCATTTTATTTTTCATCTTTTTTATTTTCAAGTTTTTGATTGTTTTATGCTTGCTTGCAGTAGAAATTCCAGTAAAATTAGTGTCAAAATATTTTGCTTTAACTACATTTTTTTTTTTTAAATGCCTGTAGTTTATTCTTTCAAGGAAGCTTTTTTTTCCTGCTTGGTAGTTAAATTGGATCAAACTTTCCTTTGTCATTTTTAGGCTATAGTTTGAAACACGTATATAGTAAGCTGGAATATACTCAGCATGATCTTATAATTTGTTAATCCTGATGGGGCTGAAATTATGCTTCAAATTCTACATAAAGGTTCAATGAAATGTCCTTTTTATAGATTTCTAGTTAAATCATAAATAACTCAATCAATTGAAGACAAAGAAATCTTAATTTCACAGAATGGATTAGTTTCCCTTTTCCAAAGTGGCTATACAGATACTTTTCTTTATCTTAACAATCACCACTGTTTATACATGCATCCCACCTAAAATGGAAATAAATCAATACATATCCATGTACTCTCTATAAAATTGTCAACAGGTAGAAGAGGACAATGATTTGCAATCAAATGCAATGTTAACTTGAACACTCTAAGAGGAGAACATCCTGTAGTGTTGTTCTTTTTATTCTTTCTGCCACCTTTATGTTGTGGAATAAGCATGCAAAACTAAAAACTTACATTTTTAGCCTAGCTATGATAGAAACATGTATCACCAAACTTGTCTCAGGTGCTAATAGAAGATCATAACAATAATATTAATACAAACAGTGCTTATAAAGTGCTTACCACCAAAGTCTCTAAGCGCTATAAGAAACAAAATACAATGACAAACAATTACATATAAATACAAAACAAAAAATAATGTAAGCAAACCTACAAATTACAATACATATGAAATATACATCAATGTAAACAGAGTAAGCTAATCATCAAAAGCAATTTTGAATAATTCATTAATTGTACATTATTCTATCTTCTTTTCATCCAACCTTGACAGAGGGCAAAGACCAAGCCTCAGACAAGCAGCGCTGGAAACAGATCGCAGTACTCCTCCAGGACTCTGTCAAGTTTGTTGACATGCTCCATGGGGTGTCTTGGCAGAATGGTCTCCATCGTAACATCCTGGCGAACATAGAGTACTACCTTCCCAGTAAGAACAAGGATGGCGATGGCGTGACTGGAGAGGGCTCACTTCTAGAAATACCGGGTAAACATATCAGTTGGAATCAATTTTTATATGTTTCTGTTAACAAACTTTGAATGGAGATTTACTTGTCTAAATGATGACCATTAACATGAAGAATGCTTCGGGGATGAGTAAATTGAACAGTCAGTGATCTTACATCCAATAAAACCTTGTTTCAAAGCTAAGTTGATATTCTAACACCCTTTTATATTCTCAATTACTTCGTCCCTCGGATATGACTTTAAGCCATGTATAGTTGCACTAAAACAGTATGGTGAAATGAATGTTAACATTAGTATCAATTATTTCACCATATGATTGAAATGAATTGCAACTGATCGTTTGTCAATCCAGCCTGAAGATGCTTCTCCTTGCCTTAGAATTGTAACATTTGTTATTCGGAGGAGCGATAGCTCAGTTGGTAGAGCAGTGGTCTCGGCGACCCGGGTCCGAAACCAAGGTGATGCGCTAGTGCCCTTTGGTAAGGCATTAATACTCTTTACCAGGTCTCTTGGAGAGGACCTAAAGCTATCGGTCCTCTAGTTGCTTACTAACAAGCAGTTATGCTTTCTTAGCAGTCAGGTAAAATGACCACCACTAGAACTACTACAACAACACTATATATCCCACGTTTCTCCTTCCAGGTGGGCCTAAGCTGCCCCCCTCATCGCGGCGTAGCCCCTCACCCGGTGACGGCGCCCCCAACATCACCATCGCTGCCACCCGTTACAGCTCGGAGGATGCGGGTAACCTGGTGGCTTACATCTGTGCCATGGTGGAGTACACACACTCCTGTGGACCCCTCCAGAATCTTCTGAAGCAGGTCAAGGAGCTGGAGGAGCAACAGAGGGAGACCGAGAGGCTCCAGAAGGAGAAAGATGAAAGGGTAAGTTTTATCAATGGAGGTGTAATGATAATAATAATAATTCTCAGTTTTTATATAGCGCTTATTACAATCACTAAGCGCTTCCAAACTTGGAGATTATTACCCCGGCCTTAGCTGTGCTGTCATCACGGCGCTCTAGCTTTCCAAAGAATTAATTCCTGCCAGGTACCCATTTACATCACCTGGGTTGAGTGTGGCAAATGTAGATCAATGTCTTGCCAAAGGACATAAGTGCTGCGGCGGTGTAGAGATGTACATGTATCGTAGTTGAGTGGTTAAACACTTGACTGGAGAAGACTGGAGATGTGTTCCCTGGCTTAAGCAAGGCATTTTATCCATGTTGCTTCTCTCCACCCAGGTTTTCAATAGGTAACTGGTAGGCTGCAAATAATAATGTGGTTGGATTCACACATTTGCACTGGTAAATTGGTGACTAGAGCCAGAATACTCCCCAGGGAGCGCAGTGTGTGCACTTATGATGTGCAGAATTTTAATTGGATCCAATAACCGGGGTAATAATGATAGCAATATAAAGCGCTTCATAGAATATAGTATTAAGCGCTATACAGATATGACTTTTTATTATTAATATAGTTATTGATATGATTATTATTAAATTATTTGATATTTGATTTTAATTGATGCTATTAATAAAAAGCATGTGTATGCTCATAATTCAGCAACCAGGGGACTGATAGCTTTAAGACCTCTCCTAGAGACTTGAATAAGGATTAATGCCATACCAAAGGGCACAAGCATATCTACTTGGTTTCGAACCCGGGTCCTCCCAAGGGGATGTTGTTCCCTCAGTTTTTCTTTCAAAAAAGGAATAGCCAGCATGCTTTTTTCTTCCTCTTTGTGTGTTTGCTTTATCTCTTGCTGAACATCCAAGTATGATTGTGAAAATAAAACCATTTTGTTCTTACTCTCTCTCTCTTTTTCTAAATTGCATGTTATGTATCAATGCACAGGATATCCTTGATAAAGTGGTAAGGATCGATGCATGCTCTGAAAAAAAGAAGTAGTTTTAGCTAGTTTTAGCATCTTTCGATTGCATCTATTTTGGTCTTACTTTTGTATTTCTTTTCTCGTTTTTATAACCCTGTTCTTGTTTCTCATGGGAATTGTTTATTTGAAATTTGAAAGCATATATGACATGAAATGTTCAAATCCATGAAAAGTTTTTTCTTGAGAGCATTTTTCTCTTTCTTCGGTTTCTTCCCCCCCCCCCTTTCATTCTGTTTGTATTCAATTTGCATGAAGCATTATTAGCCAACATTACACTGTATGTAATCAGAACTATACAGTGATCTCAGATCTCTGAAGAAAAGAAAATTAAATTATTGCCATAAAACTTAGCTTCTGTCTTTCATGCATTCTCCAGGAATACTTTTTTTAATTTGGAATCTATCAGAGAAGGCACATCTTTGTTGTTGTTTTGATTTTATCTTATTATTGATGTTTGAATTCTCAGTCTTGTTGGTTTTCTTGCATGATGTTGAATTGTTTTTGCAAGTGATTTTGATTGCATGGCTTTGAAATGCAAAAAAAAAATAATAATAATTACGTTTACCGGTGGTATTTGTCAAATATATAGTATACTAAATACCATTTATACCCTCATGGCAATTCTGCATGGTTTCAGAGTACAATTGAATCAAGTGATAACTTCAGATGATCGAGCCTTAAACAAAAAGAATAACAAAGACCAACATTGTTCATGATTCTGCACTAATCTTTAAACTTTCTTACATGTAGCTGTTTAAAAGGGATACATGTAGTGAATTTGAAAAAGAGAGAAACATTGCGCAAGATATTGCTGTATTTCATATCGTATATTCATTTAAAAAAGAATATGTAACCATATATGAGACATGTACATTTAATTCAACAAAGCCTGCTTTAAAAACTATATATAAAACCTTTGCATTTGACGTTGGGGGAAAAATATATACATGAATATATATATCTTGATCCAAATTGCGCTAAATATGTCAATCAGATAAAGATGTTGCTTTGATTATTAAAATCTCTTTTAGAATTCTAACCTATGCTTGCATGTAATCCTCGATCATGCCTTGTTCTTTATTTACTAATTTGTCTCAGTATTGACTCTTTGTCTACATGTACCTACTCAATAACATTGTGACAGTACTGGGTATCTGATTTAGAGTAACATCTGGCAAAATCATTTTTTCTCAGGGACCATGTACTAGAATTCAAAGTATACTGACATCACCTTACTATACAAAGATTGCATCAGTCTGTTTGAATGCAAAAGTAACCCATTCCATATGACTTTTTATGTACAGCAAAGAAAGCTGTATGAATATATTTCTGCCCACACGTAGAAAGAAGTACCAAAGATATATTGTGACAATTCAAAAGCTTGCCAGAGGCTTGCCAGACATAACAACATCTATTGTATGCAAAGCGTATTACATCTCTAGAGATGCCATTATGCTAAGCAGAAATAGTGTCGATAATAATCAAGGGTTCTGGAGAGAAACATCCATGTAAATAGGACAACATTAGTAAACAGGTCTGATGATTTCCTCAGTTGATAAAAGTATTATGGAGCGCCAGGGTCCTGTTGCATAAAACTTATCATCGATGGTAACTTTAATTGCCATCAATAGTAACTTCCATGGAATACTTGATTTTGATTGGCTGTTGAGCAATAATACCATGATAGTTACCATTGATGACAAAGTTACCATCAATCATAAGTTTTATGCAACAGGACCCAGGAGTATCAAGTTTGACTGACATGAGTGCTTTACAAGAATCCACTATTATTTGTATTATTATTGTTATTATTATTGTTATTATTAATAATATTATTTTTGTTGTTGTTACTGTTATTGTTATTACTGTTATTGTTATTATTATTAGTAGTAGTATTAATAGTATTATTTTTGTTTTTGTTGTAACTTTTATAGTTATTGTTGTTGTTTTTATTATTTTTTCTTAAATGTTTCTGATAAGCTCCATACTTGGTTTCATTTGATGTACGATTCCAGGATGCCAAGGAGGCCAGCAAGGAGGTGGAGCCCGCCCCGGAGCCCGAGAAGGAGTACACCGAGGCTGACATCCCTATTCTCCAGGAGGAGGTCACTGAACTCCAGCGACAGTTTGATGCCTCCGTCGTTGAGAAGCACTCCCTGGAGATAGAACTGTCTGCTAGCAATGAGAGACTGAGGGCAGCCACCAATATGATTGTCAGGTAACTCAATACATGATTGAAGGATATTGGGTTGGGATTAAGACTGGGAATAGGATTGGGATTAAGATTTTGATGGGTGTAGCTTGATGCCTCTGTTGTTGGGAAGCACTCCCTGGAGATCGAACTGTCTGCTAGCAATGAGAGACTGAGGGCAGCCACCAAAATGATTGTCAGGTAACTTAATAATAGTGAACCCTGACCTTTGGTCATGAAGTTCATGATTGAAGGATATTAGGTTGGGATTAGGACTGGGATTAGGATTGGGATTAGGATTTTGATGGGTGTAGCTTGATGCCTCTGTCGTTGGGAAGCACTCTCTGGAGATCGAACTGTCTGCTAGCAATGAGAGACTGAGGGCAGCCACCAATATGATTGTCAGGTAGATGACATATTAAAGCTCATCTGTACTAGTGTACAGGAGGGATTAGATCACCCTGCAAGGTCGCTGGACAGGTGGTTATCTCATCAAATCTACTCTCAATTAGCATAAGAAAAAGAGGATCATGGGGGACCGATGGTCATCGATTATGCATTGTTTGTTATAAAGAGGGTGTACGTAACTATACGTATTGGGGCTTTAAGTTAAGAGTTGTACTGCCTGAAGTTCAATATTTTTTTTGATAACCATATTGATTATACGTATGAGTTATATACATGTACCATTGTATATCTGCAGCTTACAGCAGGAGAAAGAGCGATGGCAGACATACGTCGATGAGAACGCAGACAACGAATGGTTGCTTAGCAACTGCATGACAGCGGCCGCCTTCCTGACGTACTGCGGTGGTATGACGTCAGATTCCCGTCAGCGCATGGGAGAATACATCAACCAAGTGTGCGTGGATACGGGGTTCCCCATCCCGAAACGACGAGTTCTGAAAGATGTCTCCCTCATACAGTTCCTCTACACTCCGGTAAGTAAAAAAAAAAAGCCCATGTTACAAATGTCCCATGAACAAGGCATTTTATCTAGCCCGTGTTGTTACAAATGTCCCTTGAACAAGGCATTTTATCTAGCCCATGTTGTTACAAATGTCCCTTGAACAAGCCATTTTTATCTACATTGCTTTTCTCCACCAAAGTGTTGTATGGGTACCCATTATGATGTGAAAGTCATTGTGGTTGGATTGGTATGTGTACCACTAGCTGGAAGGCTCCCCAGGGAGTCGAGAATGTGCACTGTATTTTGCAATAATTATTAATTTGTAATAAGGAAAGTCTGCAGATTGTCCTATAAATAATAATAATAATAATATACAGTAAGCTTGCGGGTGCACCATGTGAGAGAGAGGGAGGATTGAGGATTCCTGAAAATAATAATAATCAAATCAAATTTTATTAAGTTAAAACGAAAATGGAAATTCGGCCGGGGTTCGAATCCCGGGGTTTGAATTCCCGGTTGTGAGGCATACGCTCTACTGACTGAGCCAACACACCGTAAACCATATTCCTACTTTTGAATCATAGACATTCCTAAGTCTAGCTTTGAATGTTGAATGGTTGGGAGGGTTGCTAAAGGGTGATTATCAAATACAAGAATTTTGTCCAGGTTTCGCAGTGAAATGTCATTCATTTATTTTCCTGACTCTTCATTCATAACCAGTTTGAGATTGAATCGCTGAAGACATTGAAGCTACCTAGTACACCTAATTCCCAGGACAATGCTTGCTTTGTCATGCAAGAACATAGCGCTACAGCCTGGTCACTTCTGTGTGATCCTACTAGCCGGATCCTAGACTGGATCAAATCTTATCTCAACGGCCAGCTCGTTGTTATCAAGTTCCATGTAAGTCTGCAATATCCGATCAATTTGTTTATATCCAAAGATCTTGTCAATTAAATTGTAAGTGGATTAAATACATTAAAGGGAGTACATGTATTATAGTAAAGGTGGGAAAGAAACATCATTAAAAGAGACTTTGGATATTCTGAAATCTTTTGTATAAAATTGACCAGAATTTCCCCACACCTTCAAATTCATGATTTTTTTATTTTTGTAGGAGCTTAAAATCCAGTTTGAGACTTATCTGACCATTGGGATTCCTTTGGTCTTTATATCTGTATGTTTATTTCTATAATTTTTTTCCAACAATTACTTGTACACGCGCTTTATCTACTTCTGAACTCTGAGCCGAAAGCCTTGCTTAAAATTTGACTGAATAAGGGGATTATCCTTGTCCTAGTGTGTGTTTTGTTCATTTGTTTTCGTTGTTCATTTTTTTATATATAGCACCTTTAATTTGATTTTTAAAATCTTTGACACTTTTAAATGATTTTCATAATGCCTTGACATGTAGGAGCTTAGAGCCCAGCTTGAGACGTGCCTGACTGAGGGGACTCCCCTCGTCCTGATGGACTGTGACGTAGACAAGCTGGCTGAGGATCCAAGATTCTATCGGCTGCTGAGAAGTAGACTAGCGTTCATCAATGGCAAGAGCAACTTCAAGATGATGGTAAGTTGGTGGTGGTGGTGGTGATGATGGTGGTGGTGATGATGGTTGTGGTGATGATGGTGATGATAATGGTGGTGATGATGTTGGTGGTGGTGATGATGGTGGTGTTGATGATGATTGTTGTGGTGATGATGGTGGTGTTGATGATGATGATGATGATGATGATGACATTGATGATGATGATATTGATTGTGGTGTTGATGGTGATGATGGTGATAATGGTGATGATATTAATGATGTTGATGATGATGATGATGCTGGTAGTGCTGGTGGTGCTGGTGGTGCTGGTGGTGGTGATGATGATGATGATAATGATGATGATACTGGTGATGATATTGATGATGATAAGAGGAGGAGAGAAGAGGAACCAGAGGAGATTATTTGAGATCTATATTTTGATGATTCTTTGCGGTGATGATGATGATGATGATGATGATGATAATGAATATGAAGCTGATGGCGATGATGATAATGATTCCTAATAGGACATAGATGATTGCTAATTGACAATAAGAGCAACTCCAATAAATTTTAAAAAAAGCAAATCAGTATAATTGATGAGTATGATTCTCCTGGATGTGGTAGCAGTGTTGCTAGTGATGACATTGTTACCAAAAAACAGCATTTATGTCACACCATCTCCTTGTTCCTTGACTTCCATTAACAGGTTGCTGACCATGAGGTTGAGTGTCATCCAGGCTTCCGTCTCTACCTTCATACCACCTGCCAGCCACACTGCGTCCCTGATGAGCTGGCTGCTTACACCAGCGTGATGTACTTCTATCAGACGAGGGAAGACTGTGAAGAAGAGCTTCTTGATCGGTTCATGACCCTGGAGAAGGCTCGACTTGAGGAGGATAGGATCACTGCTCTCAAGGTAAGCTCTTCACTCAAGATCTTTGCAAAGTCTTTCTATCCTGGGCCTCGTCTTAAAAGGAGTTGAAATTGTTATCGATTGTAACAGTACATAAGAGATAGGAACTGCAAAATTGTGATTGATATAAAGAGTTGAAATTGATCGCAACTTATTTGCGATTGATATCAATCGTAACTATGTACACAAAAGATAGGAGACTGCAAACTTGTGATTAATTAGAGGACTTACGATTGATTCAGATCAATCGTAACTCTTTGTAAGACGGGCCCAGGTATCTTCTCCCAGTTTGATTGCAACATTTTTCCACACATCTCTGTTATCTGCCATTCTAGAACACTCTTACAGTGTCAGTCCTTTCCATGTCTTTATGCTCCCCTTGGTTCTTGAAAAGGATCAATATAACGATTTACATTTCTAAAAAAACTTGTTTTTGTTGGTTAAATAGTAGAACATAATAAGAGGAGAAAAGTTATAATTATCTGTGGAACTCTGTTGCAGAGAAATGGTCGAATGGAATATATCGATCAATAATCAAGGAATTGTTGTATTTCAGCGAATCTTTGGTGGACAACTTGAAATATCTTACATGTAGTCCATCAAGAAAGGATTTAGGAGCTATAGATGAATATCAAAGTTTTATTAAAGAGGAGAGCATGGTCACTTTAGGGATGACAAAACAATTAAAAGAAGAAGTGGAAGATAGGAGTTGATAATAATATTTTTATGTGTTATTTCATTTCCAGGAGAGGATCTCTAACATGAAGCAGCTTGATCAACTTGAAGACCAGATGCTGGAATGCTTAGCCTCCGACAACAGACTCCTCAATGATCTAGCTACTACAAAGAAACTAGCTGACATGAAGAAACATTACGATGAAACAGTTGAGAGGTAAGACTAGCAAGTTCAGAGTCTGTAACAAAAATGGAAAGAAAGGAAGTTCTATAGATAACATGTAATTTAATGTTGGATACCATAGCCTGTTTTGACTATAGGAAATTTAGACGTACATTGTATAAAGAAATGTAGAATAAAAGATCTTTGTATAGTGAAAGGAGCATTATCAGACTAGAAAACAACAGATTATTGTCACAACAAGTTGACATTACATTCTACAATCATTCACAACACATCAAAAGCAATATTAATACAAAACAAAATAATAAAGTACCTGTGACAAACACGGTCGTAGGTTATAATAACAAATCAGATCTTCACATCTACTCATGCGAATCATTAACATACATGAATATGTATAAGGTTTGTACCAGTATGAAGACACTAAATTTTGTAAGGAGTTAAATGGACATGACAACTAGCCGTGCAGTCATCAGCGTGCGCTCTGTTATATGATTTTCATACCATAACGCTTAGACGAGAAAGGGAACCATGATTCATTTTCAACTTTTTGTTTGAAACAGTACTGAAACATACATTTCGTTATACGTTTCTTTATGATGTTCAAACAACTGAAGAAAAATTTAATTACTTCATATAAGGATATGTTTCTTGTGAACCTATGCAATGAATATTAGTATTCTGAACACAGGGTCAGTATTTGATGCTGTCATGGCTTTCAAAGATTGATTGATTTAGGTAAAAGGTATTTGCATAGTACAACAAAAATACTTGATCATACTTGTTGATCTACATTTGATGAACATCAACTACAACAATTACATCTCACCAGAGGTACAACGAACAAGACGGGCCATGACCAACAATTCTATATCAACCAAGTCAGGACGGATGCACATGCATACTCATTCTTCCCAAGGACAGTTAAGGACTGGAACAGTCTTTCTCCCTTAATTGTAGCCCAACCTTCCTTAAATACTTTGAAATCTGCGCTTAAACCAGCACCTTAAGTTGGTGGCCGCACATGACAACACACCTCCAGTTTAAACACCTTTACTGCATCTTTTGGAGGAATCCTACCAAGTACCAAGATTGAAAAGCTTTTACTGTGCTTTTGTCAAGATGAATGTTTTGATATTGATTTCCCTTGTAGCCAAGAACGTGTTCAGATCTCAGAGAATGCCATTCACAATGCGAGGGAGGGCTACCGTTCCATCGCCCGTAGAGGAGCGGTCTGCTTTGACGTCTCTCGAGGGATGTCAGAGGTCAACTTCATCTATCAGACGTCATGGCAACAATTCTTAGAGACCTTTGACATCTCCATCAAGCATTCAGAGAGGTGAGAATACTTCTTGATAGTCCCACATATAGCATTTAAAGAGATGTGTATAAGAACAATTTTTTTATTGGCACAGCAATTACAGACAAAATGGGCAAATGACCCCCACATCTCTTACTCATTCTCTCCCATTTTCCTATCCATGCCCATTGAAATCTCTTTCTAAATATTAACTAAATATTCTATCACTATACACTGGATATGAATAGACAAAGAAAAAGTAAACTTATACACAACCTTCTTGCACATCATTCTTCAAGTTGAATAACTAGAATTGAATTGCGAATCAGGTTGCAGAAAGCAATTCGAAGAAAAAGATCTGTTTAATTCCTATATCTTTGCTTTGCAGAAGAAATGTAGTATGCTTTCATTAGTGATTGCATGAATCAATGTTAGAAGTTAAATTGCATGAATCATTCTTCTTTATAACCAATCTTTATAACTGCTTGTAATAAGTTTTACCAAAGCTAATTTGTGTTATGCATGATCCATTTAATTCTTTCCATAATGTATTTGTTCTTCCGTTTAATTAAGACACTGTTTCTAATACCATTCTACTTTATATTGGCAATCTATAATTTTAAAACCATAATGTAAAAAAAAAAAAAGCACCATTATGCAATCTGTTTTAAGATCTAACATCCTACATGTATATCTGAAAGGCATTTTGTATTATGTGTGTAAAGTTTCCCAATCAATTTATTGAATACATAGTCTAGTTTATCACGATCATGAGAAGTTTGAAAATGCAGGAGCTATAAATTCCTGATGAAATAGTTCAGACAGTCATATGCACATGTACATGTACAGGAATGGCAAGCAATTAGTCTTAGTTTCTTTTATGTTTGCATTTAAGATATTCTTTTCCTCTTTTTCAAATTTTCATATCTGACATGTCTACTACATTACAATTCCTCATTAATTTTACTTGTATAATTTCGTTTTTAATGCTTTATAATTTCATATTTTACTTTTAATTTCTGTTCTGTATTTAGTTGACTTTTACTTGCATGGATAATCATTTTAATCAATCTTTTAATCCTCCTGCTTGTTCATGCATGGCCACAGATCGTAAGTTTTTTCTGACACACACTTTCCTTCATTCTTTTGAAATACCTCACTTTCATTTAACCATAACATGTTTGAAGTTTTGCACACTAGAATAAGGGGAAGAAAAAAAATCACCCCACATTAATATCATGGAAATTAAATATTCATGCTATCTGCATATTGTGTACATACATAAATCTTTATTGGATAAAGAATTGCACTTTGAATTGATTCATTCATGTATTTAAAGATAATTATGAAAATTTAGTTGATCTACTTTCATCCTTTCTAATGCTTTTGATTACTAACAGGAAGGTGTAAAATATTTACCTAACTGAAGACTTACATGTACATATCGTAATTTTAGGCACAAATCAAGCAATTTGGCAAGTACATGTGTATTTCATTGAGTTCTAACATAAATCTTAGCAGAATAATAGTCTGATTAGTAGCATTATATCATCAACGCACTTTGAAATTTCAGCACTGACATAAATTACACAATGTAATATGTTCACTAAAACATCATTTAAAGTTATAACAAAATACCTATGAATGATATATCATCAATGGAGAAGAAACAGTGGTGATATGTTTCTACTATGGGTGGTAATGTAAAAACTATGTTAACTTTTATGTTTGTAAAAAGATGTTAGTTGTAAAATCAAATCCAGAATAGGTCAATTAAGTCATCGGTTATTAAAGTTTGTGCACAAAGATGGGAGGCATCAGCGCAGGCACCAGTGATAAGTGTTTAGTCAGCGCAATTTCAATTTGTTTGTTATGACAATTGACTTCTTCTTTCTACAACATAGTTTTCAGTATACTGCCCCATTTTTCAACTCCATCTAAAATTTTATTGAATTGATGCTCTGTGAAGTTTCTCTCCTTGAGTGAAGGGATGTCTAGGGGTGTATTTGTATTAAGTGATGGGTGAATTTCACAAAGTCATTTTCTGTCTGTGCGTGTGTGTATTTTCTGGCCCCACTCAAAAGTGTTTTCATACTTTTGGTACAGAAACAATGACGTCCAAATGAAGGTTTTCAAATAAGTTATTGTTTGCAAATTGAAAAATGATTTACTGTGAAAATTTGTGCGGTGAATGCATTTGTTGGATATTCATTTAATGGGCTTTTCTTTGAACAATTTCAGTATTTGTCAGTTTAAAAATCTCTGCCCTGTTTATGTTGAGGTGATGGGGATGAAACAAATAAAGTAAGGTCTTGAAGTGAAATTGTGTTATATTTTTCATTCTAAATTATTTGAATCATTCCCTAATTTATATAAATTTCATTATGAGCTGTCTTTGCCTTTTACTTAAGTTCTGGATCTAAATTGTGTATGATCTAGACAGTGCTGCTCATTTTATGTGTTACCATCTTCTTGCTGAAATGAATGAATATATGTTTACCTACAGTAAATCAGCCCTGTATAATGAAGTTCCTTTTAATATAAGGCGATGTGAAACAGGTCAATTTGAAGCTATCAGTCCATAAAGTGAAAATAGTGTCTCAATTTAAAAACCAGGTTTAATAATAATGATAATAATGATAATAATAATAATAATAATGGCGGCTTCTTATATAGCGCACATGTCCATCACGTTGTATAATCATATATATTCATGCTCAGATTTGTCTGCTTTCCTACAAATGAGCGTACCACAAAGATTTGATTGTCATTTAAAGGCAGCTCATTGCAGCAACATCAAATACAAACTAAATGAGTGATAACAAAAAGTGATACTTGTTGTGAGTGGCTAGTAGGTGGTCTTTCTCAAGAATCGCTTTGATACTGGACTAAAAGCCGTGTGCTACAACGAACAGTGTTAAAAGTTGTCTTTGCCTTTTTGCTTGTACCTAAATGATTGAGTCTTTATTGAACCTTTTTGTTTGAATACATATTTATTTTTGCAAGCTTTCATGTACTGTACACCGTGAGTAAGTTGATAACTCCTGCAACAAAGTATTTATTGAATTTCATCCACTGAAATGCTATCTTGTCTCCTTCAGAGCTGCAGTCAAGGCTGTCGTTGAGCGGTTGACATACAATGCCTTCCAGGCTACAGCTCGCTCACTGCTGGAGAGAGATAGACATATCTACTCTGTCTTCCTAGCTATGGAGGTATGTTTGACCTGTTGACTTCTAAATTCTCTCATTTCCATAGGCTTTATACAGGGACTACTCGGTTCCAGTAGGCAAGGGGTTAAATAGACAATACATTCATCTCTTCAAGAAGCACACATCAATTAATTCACTAATGATGCATGCGAATGAGTTTATTACACGATCTATCCGCACTTGAGTTGAGGCTGTATGCAGTATACAGTACGAGTATGATAGATGCACAAAGAGCCTCAACAAGAGTAGCTAGATCCTGTAATGAACAAATGAGAACATGCATCATTTGGATAGTACTAGACACTATTGCACACTTTTTCATGAAAAAAGTGGGATAGTCTCAGTAAATGAATCACACGTGATCACATTTGACCAATCATTTGATTAGGATATAGGAGTGAGTTGTATAATATTCATTAATTGTAGCTTGTACCTGTTTTGAAGGGAAAAAAATTAAATCATTATGCTTTGAAGTTCTGTTGAATAAACCTGTTTGAAATCAATCAAGTGGAAGTTTGCAGCACGGCATGTAAAAGCTTATAGAAATATGTAATTTTGAACTTATTTTCAAGTTAAAATGTTATAAATTACTATCTTACATTACAGGTGGAAGATTCGATCGGTAACGTAGGATATGGTGAGCGCGAGTATGTGATCTCCCCTCAGCTTGGCTCTGCTACTATGAGTGGCTTGGGTCTGTCTGCTCCCTCAGACCACAGGGTCTGTCAGATCAGGAAACCCTTCGATTGGATGCTGGATGATCAGTTCCATTCCTTACAGGTGAATATTTTCAATCATTCATTCACCCTTTATATCGAGGGGTCAGTGACACAAAGACGTATCTCCACTTGGGCCTTAAGGAGTTAAGTCTATGTTTTACTATTAGCCATTGACTTCAATGGGTTGTTGGGTGGAGTTAGGTCTTTGTGTTTCCTGGAAAGCCCACATTTTTCTGAACATTTTTATATCAAATACCCATTTTGGCAAAATATGGAGTTACGTCTTTGTGTCACTGACCCCTCGATATATAGTTGTTGCAAATATGTTTATATACAACCCCTGTATGAAAAAAAGAAAAATTCCGTCATCAATAACTAAGAAAATGAAACTTCATGAAATTTTCTGGATGAGCAAATTGGCGAGGAGCTGGCAAGATGATCACAGTGTTGCAAATTTGTGTTTCACTATTAAAAACTTCAAAACTTCAAAACTTCATAACTTTTCTATTTTTATTTGATATTTGCTTTCACTAAATTGTTTCTCTCATTTTTCTGCTGAAGAGCATGTAATCTAAGATTTTTACTACTGACAATCAGGTCTCATGTAATGTTTGCGTCCTGATTTTTAAGAGACTACCATCCACACATTTCATGCTTACCAAAGCCAATCCCTCCTTTAAGCAATCCCAAATAGAATTCAGGTTTTGGTTTTACTTTTTTATTTGCTTGGGTGTAGAGACATAAAGCTGTAGCTTATTTGCCCCTCGTCACATCTGGGGAATGTTTCACAAAGACTAAGATTAACTTTAAGTTGGACTAACTATGGCAGGCAGTTCATGCTACTGTTTGCTCTCACCAATTACTGGCATTGGTCTCTCAAGGAACGTACAAATCGTTGTCACATATCTATAGAATTTACTCTTTTTTTATAATTTATTATTGAACGAATTTTCGTATCTAAAGATCATAATGGTGAGAGCAAACAGTGGCATGAATGGCCTGCCATAGTTAAGGCCAACTTAAAGTATGTCTTTGTGAAACACTTCCCGGGATACCTAATA
This sequence comes from Strongylocentrotus purpuratus, assembly GCF_000002235.5. Classification (NCBI taxonomy): domain Eukaryota; kingdom Metazoa; phylum Echinodermata; class Echinoidea; order Camarodonta; family Strongylocentrotidae; genus Strongylocentrotus; species Strongylocentrotus purpuratus. Next base: position 36,995,687 of record NW_022145607.1, on the reverse strand, counting down.
ATTGAATTACAGATACCGATTACAATACTAACCCTGTTCCATTCTCGTGCCCCCCCCCCCTCTCCTCAGTCCCTCGCCATCAATTTTGAGTGGTTCCAGGACATGTTTGAGAGGATGCCTAAGGACGGTAGAGAGACCCAGTGGCGTACCCTAGGCGAGCATGAGAACCCAGAGCTTCATCCGCTACCAGAGAAGATGGATGATAACTACAATCCCATGCAGAGGCTCATGGTCATACGAGCGTTCAGACCGGATAGGATCATGCAAGCCGCCACTGTGTTTGTAGGAAAGTCACTTGGCAAGAAGTAAGTAGTGGTTTAATAGAGGTAAGGTATGCTTAGTGCCGTAGGACAAGCCTGTAGCATAGCATATTAAAATGACTCAGTAACATTGCTTCAGATTCTGGAACAAAATTCTGGATTTAGCTCATGCTGCAATGATAATTACAAACCTTTAGGTCAGTCAGGAATGACTTTTATAAGCCGATTGTCTGTCTGATTATCAAGATATTTATGATTGGAAATCAAAATTTATTTTTTGTTTTCCTAACAGTTTTATAACACTACAGTCTATTGGGCGAAATGAGTATGTTAAAATCGGTCACTCAAAGATTATTACTTTTTTGAGGCACTTCATAATCATTTTGAAAGGCAATTTTTTTAGGGTTTCAATATTGCATCATATCACAGACACTGAGGGCCATGCATCTCAGATATTGTTCACATTATTAAACGATGCCTTTAAGTACAGATCCCCATAGGAAAGTTAGCTCGTTCTTCATAATTTGAATTTGAATCTAATAAGCAAATAAAGGTATGAAATGACACATGTAATTCCATATAAATATGAATAAGTATGCATGATCAATTTGCTGAGCATTGTGAGTGTACGTAAAAATAGCACTTGACTTGGAATGCTCCCCAGGGAATGGAGAATGTATAAGCATTGTGTGTTGGCAAGCTTATATCCGATTATCGGGGTAAAAGTATATTCTTTAAAGCGCTTTATAGAGACATTGATGAATAACCGCCAAAGATACCCAGAATATCATTATTATCATTATTATCCTAATCTTCTGTATCATACAGGTATACCAATGATGTAGCCATTGATCCCAACGTGATCCTGAGGCAGACCTCTCCCGTCATCCCCGTTCTGCTTCTCTACACCCGGGAGGGGGATGTGGCAGAGAAGATCTTCCATGAGTTCTCAGCCAAGAAACAGGTCCAAGGCACCGTGGTCAACCTCAGCAATGCTGAACACAACGAGGAGAGACGAGCCAGGAAAGCAGTACAGCACGCAATGCAAGAAGTAAGAAAACTCTATAAGCCTCTTTCAATATGTGCTATATATAATTGTCAAAAAAGTACCCTTAAATCCATTTGTTTGAAAATGTTGACCACAAAAATTAAAGATAGAGCTTCTTCTTTGTTCTTTGTCATCCCAAAGTCTATAAATTGCATGGATTGAAAGCCTTCTGTGAATGACTAGAGATATCTAAATGTTTAGACACTGGCTCTGTAAAGCTGAAGTTGTTACCATTTTTGGAAGCTCTCTCTCTCTCTCTCTCTCTCTCTCTCTCTCTCTCTCTCTTTCTCTATCTCTCTCCCTTTCTCTCTTCCTCTTTTTCTCTCACAATCAGATGAATTTATTTAAAAATATTATTGCTCTTGTAGTATTTTACAAACCTCATAATGGCTGGAATTTCTTTAATCTTTTTACAATGTATTATCATATTTTTTTTTATAATTACAAAAGAATCTGCAATTTGGCCCTCAGGCCGCAAAGAATTTCACAATCAAATTGTAAACAACTAAATATATATAAACATGTATGTAATTTTATTAGTAAGAGCATTACGAGTACATGTAGAAGAATAAAGAGCAACAACAACAACAACAACAACAACAACAGTAGTATGTATTAAATGGGAATTAAATAAAGTGTTTATGTTTGTTAAAAAATAAACAATTAAAAGATGAAGAATGCAGATATTAACAGACCGTTCTTCTACACAGGGTACGTGGGTGATGCTGAAGAGTGCTCACAATGCCACCCATCTACTGAACTCACTAGAGACTCTACTCCAAGAGAATGATAACAAACAGGGCGGGGAAAGCCCCTTCAGAGTGTGGATCTCAGCACAGGTCAGCAGGAATATACCAGTCAGGCTCCTGCAGTATGGGGTCAAGGTCGTCATTGATACACCTAAGGTAAGGAGAACATGGAAGAGGTTGTCATGGTGATGATGATGGAGAGCAGAATGATGATGAATATGGTGGTGGTGGTGGTGATGATGGTGGTGGTGGTGGTGGTGGTGGTGGTGGTGGTGGTGGTGGTGGTGGTAGTGGTGGTAGTAGTAGTGATGATGGTGGTGGTGGTGGTGGTGGTGGTGGTGGTGGTGGTGGTGGTGGTGGTGGTGGTGGTGGTGGTGGTGGTGGTGGTGGTGGTGGTGGTGGTGGTGGTGATGGTGATGATGATTATCATGGTGGTGGTGTTGGTGGTGGTAGTGGTGGTGATGATGGTGGTGCTGGTGGTGATGCAGTTGATGATGGTGATGGTGGTGGTGGCGGCGGCGGCGGCAACGACGACGACGACGACGACGACGCTGCTGAATGGGATGATGATGATGATGTAATGAAGACATAATGGATGCTATAAACATTGCTCTGAAGTTATCTAACTCATTAAAATGAGAAGATGATCTTTAACATTATATGACATTGTTTCTGCTGCCTATTGTGACAATGGTAATGATGATGACGTGATGTTAAAAGTGGTGATGATGATGATGAGGATAATAATGATTTTATTTACATGTGCTTGCCCTATTGAGGTTGAGTACAGTGTTTCTATCTATTATGTAATATCATTAGACAAATTTAAGTTAGTGCAAGCACCTTGATAATATCTTTGGTGTCAACAAGTAGTACTTTTCAATTCAATTTAATTCAAATGAGGTTTTATTCAAGACTTGTCAAAAAGTCAAAAGACTAAAAATGCAAGTTTACATCAAACATACAATCATATATATATATATATATATATATATATAAAAGCATTCAAAAACATTTATATATATATATATATATATATATATATATATAAAGAAAACATAGCAAATGGGAAAATATTTATAAAAATGAATAAATGTTTACATCAAAACATCGAAGCAGTAACCCTTTCATCCCGTTGCTTTTCCTCTTCACAGATTGTCAAAGAATCTCTCCTTCGAGCAGTCAGCTCCTTTGAACCAGAGCAGCTCAAGGCTAGCTCCCGGTCCGAGTGGGTCCCTCTACTTCATAACATTGCCATGGTTCATGCCACCGTCAGACTGCGAGGGCGCTATGGTCTCGCTGGGTGGAATTACCCAGACGTCATGGATTTCTCCCATAATGAGCTTAGTGTGAGTACCTTTACCTTTACCTTATTTGATGACAAACAATGTACTTGTCACAAAAACTCCATATTTGAACAATGTCATTGCACAATGTATTGGTAATGCTTCATGACTGTATAGATGTACATGTTTATTCTATAGCCTGTCACACAAATACACAACACTGTTGTTTCATCACCTGCCTGCAAAAAAAAGCAGTAGTACAGTACCCGGTATTTTTTACTCCTAAAAACCTGACTTGCCAAGATGATAATCCGGAGCTCCACATTAATGTTGAATTGCATAATTTTAAAGATGTAACTGTTCCATCAAGATACTTATTAAGCAACCTGACAGTTACAGCAGAGTAATGAAGTGCATGAAAATATTAATGGAAGGGGGGGGGGGCTCTCTGATACAAACGGTTCTTAGAAAACAAAAGGAATTTTGATTTGTATAACTAATTTGTTATCATCTGCCCTTTCTGTGACCTACATTAGTGCAGGAGGAATGCAATATTGTGGGTCTTTGAAGGGTATCTAATAGAAGAGACTAAGTAGCATTCTAACAAAGACACCTTCAAGAAACAAGTTACTCTGATTCTTTTGTAATCTTAACTTTAACCCTCAGGAGGCATTCAACATCGCCAGGATGGTGTTCAGTGATAGCCCCTCAGAGAATGAGTCTTTGAAGGGTATTTCCTGGATGGGACTGAGGTACATCCTGACTGAGATCATCTACGGTAGCTACATCAACGATGACTACGACAGGACCAATCTATCGGCCATGGTAGATTATTGGATTGGACCCAACGCAACCAAGAGGGAGTTTGAAGCTACCAAGTGTATGTCTTTTTATTTGATATTGCTACACAAGTTTAGATATTCCGTCTTACATAATATCAATTATTTTGGAGAGCCCTACACTGTATGTCTACGCACCTAAATTGACAAGAACTTTTTATTTTATTCCTCTAATACTTACTCTGATATTAATCCTCATATTCTAAAGAGGAAGTGTCCGAAAAATAATTGTCATAATTCAGTAATAAAGGGGGACAAATCATTTTGACTTTGCAAAAAAAAGATTGCCATTTCTACTCTCTGATTTATTTTACAAGCACTTTAGAATTCTTAACATAAAAGATAGCATTCAAAGCTTTAGTATAAAATTAGATCTATATTAGACTTTTCTCATGAGTTTTTACTCACTTTTGGAAGAATACCTATTGGTATAATAGATATAATGAAGATTTTGTGTTTGTTGCGTGTTTTGTTTTATTAGAATCGCATAGTCACACATGCACTTGCAGATATGGGCACTCTATCCCTTTATTATACCCCCAAGTATTGTTCATTGATTGTTCAGTCCTTGCAATCTTTTTATCAACCGACACATGAGAACGAATGTCCATGTAATTAAATACTGGGGCATGTTGCTCTTATCAATATTAGTTTCTGAAAATGGCTGACTAGATTTCTACCAAAAAGTGGTCAGCTTCTTTTTGTGTTACAAATGCACCTGCTAGTCATTTGTTATCCTCTTTCTCTTGGGGTGGATATGTGCGCATTATAAATGTTGTTATTATTATTATTATTATTCTCTCCTATGAATACTACAGTGAAATTCCGCATCCCGCCAGCTTTCTTCAGCAACTATGTGAGAGTCAGTTCTCTGACTCAGTCCATAGAAGCCTTGCCAAACCACTTTCTTGATGTCCCAGAGGCCTGTGGTATGCATACATCGTACGAGGTAATGATCACTATTCTGAATTTTTACACAATGCATGCTTGAATTGGCAACATCTCATCGTAGACTTCTTTACTTGTTTCTTAGCTCATATCTCAGATTCTAACCATTATCTTACACATTTTTGTTTTCTGTAGTAGGAAGCATCAATTATGTAGAAATCTTCATTGTTGGAAATTGCTGGCATAACATTTTGACAACCCTGTAATTGTTGAGGAAGGCTAAAAAATCTGAAATTTGTCTTAAAAAGTCTTCTAAATTTGCTATGTTTGAAGTAGCATCATGTACTGTACACCATTTCAAGATGAAGTTTGTTTGGGAAAATATATACATGCAGCATTATAGTAAAGATCTTCTACATCATAGTTTTCTTGATCTCTACGAATAATTGATGCTACAGCGGACCTTATTTCAATTTACATAGTTAGTGAAGGCCTTCTGTACAGTATACGAGTACAGGTTTATCATTATCAAGAGCGTCTATATAAGCTACTTCTGCATATATTATACATTTTGTATCATATAATATACATGTAGTTGGCATCACATTGGACTCTTTCAGCATTTAGATTCCCATGTAGACACTATCTAATATACAAGCATATACAGCATATTTTATATTTGCCAGTCTTATATGATTTTTTATAACCAAGAGTGATTATAACTGTGTTTAAAAATGGATATATAACCATGTTTTATTGTAAGATTTTGGCATATCCTGAATGAATTCATATTGAATTCTTGTTTACGTCTGATTTACGTCATCACAAAATTCAAAACCATTTTGAAAGGAGTAGATGATAAGATAGATGTGTGCTAGAGCTTTAATCCACATAGAGTGGTGAAGTGTGACGTCATCAAAAATCTATTTTTAGAATTTCTCAATTTTTTCTTCATATTCCGAAAGAACACCCAAAATAATGTCCAAATGTAGAAAACCAATTGAATATGTTAAATATTGGCTGAGATATGACCATCTGAATGAATATATGTCCTATGGGAACTCAGTGTTATATGCTCTGGCTCCTAACCATTAGGAGCCAGAGCATATAACACTGAGTTCCTATGGAGAGTATCTTTATTCAGATGGTCATATCTCAGCCAATATTTAACATATTCAATTGGTTTTTCGACATTTGGACATTATTTTTGATGTTCTTTCGGAAAATGAAGAAAAAAAATTGAGAAATTCTAAAAATAGATTTTTATGACGTCACAGCTTCGGTACTCTATAGAAGGTACCGGTACTTGTATAGTGAAAGAAAGTATTTTCAAAAGTACGTAATTTTGCACCTGTTTTCTCCCATCTCATCGCCCATTATTCCACAGACCGGTGCAGAAGACTCGTTGTTTGTTACTATTGATAAGATACACGAGGTGATTTCCTGGAAAATGTGGGAAAAAGAGAATAAATAGATTCTCAAATCCAAATTATTACCTCTAATGTACTAAATGTGGTGTATATAGTATGTAGATAGTCGATGGTGATGTAAACATGGTCTCTTTCCTCACACAGCCTTGCATGCATTACTGTATTTAAAAAAAGATTAAATGGCCAAGTTTATATTCTCATTTCTTGTTCATCTCCTATCTGCACTCCCCCCCCCCCCAAGGACGGGTGATAACATGCAGGAATCACTTTATACAGTGCGTCCCAGAAAAAACGAAACCGAGAATTATTGATGTTTTATCATAACTAAATCACAATTATAATTAATATATGATACATATTGAAAAAGGTTAGATCCTCCTCTTTCATTTGATGCAACTCATATGATTCATATCTCACGCATGAGTGATTAAAAGCAATTTGAAGAGAGGAAACCAAAAAGTCTTGTGTCATTTATTAATTATAATTGTGATTAAGTTATGATAAATCATTGATAGTTCTCGGTTTCGTTTTTTTCTGGGACGCACTGTATAATGTTGAATGGCCTTGAATGGGATTCAAGGTATATCGCACAATCTGAAGAGCGTATTTCATGAGTCAGCACAATAGGCCTGTCCTCATCAGCCCAAGTTTGCCAAAAAGCCTGCTATTTTACCTATCCAGATCGCAAATAAGCCAGTTAATTGGCGTCTCCATCAGACCGCAGTTGCAATTAGTGGGATATTTGGTCGAGAAAATATCCTGAAAAATCTTGGTCTTGTTTCCAAAATATCCGCTATTTCCGAAATAGCGGGATAATTTGCATCCATCCGAGCTAGTTTGTGATGAGTGTATCGGTCTGGTGAAGACGCGATTTTGAGCTTCGGGACAATATTCAGAGTCTGAAAATAGCGGGATATTTGGCAAACTCGAGCTGATGAAACAGGCATAATGAGTAAAATATTCTCAAAGCGAATGTAATGTACCTTTGTATCCTCCTTCAGGCCATTCAATATTACTTTTATTTATTTGTATGAAAACCTCATACCTGAATTTCCACCATTATGACCATTACATCCATAGATGCATGAATAAGAAATGAGAAACATTTTCGTTGGCCTTTACAGCTCATAATTTCTGCTATACATGTATTGTGAATAATTGTGCTTCTTTGTAGAAATAATTTTCTTCTGTTTTTACTACAGCATTTTTTTTCAGACTAAATCTTCATAAAATGTATACCCAGCTTAAGCATGCACTTGAACATATATATTGGTATATATTGCAATATAATAGCCAAACTTATGCTTATGCACAAGAGTACAGAGTCTATTTATTTAACCTGCATGGAGTGATCAATGTATGCATGATGCATGAGCAATGTTGCATGAACTTTATTGTTGTATTCAGTTAAACAAAACCTCTTTCAGCTGTTAAAAGAAAATCTATCCTTTAATTTTCCATGATTTTCCCTCCTTACCTTCTTTCAATCTAACCTTCTTAATAGGACGAATGGCGTATTGTGGTAAGCAAAATTGAGTGCTGAAAATGTGATATAACATGGCTGCAGTTTGCGGAGTGGTTGTCTTTTCAATATCGCTAAACCAGTCTTAATTTGTGTACATGCATGTATACGTCATGATTACAGCAGTTAACAATATTTGTACGAACTAATTTACTAGTACTGTTATTATCATATTTGTTGCTTTGATATACAATTTTATACATGGAAATATATTATCTGTGACTAACCCGTGATATTGTTTATAATGTTGTGCAGTTATTTTTTTTTTTTTATTGCAACATATTTAATGTTTTGTAATTTGTACAATAACAAGTGTGTTTATATTTACGTCTGAATAAGACATTAACAAGGGAGTGGCATTGTGAGAATAGAAATAGAACTAACTTGTACATGAAAATGATGTGTTTTTGCCAGTTATTTTTCTTAAAGGCATTGTTTAACGATGTTAAATCTGAGATACATGATCCTACGTGTTAGCAGTGTCTTTGATATGATGTGATATTGAAGCCCCTACAACAATCGCGCTTCAAAAGGATCATGAAGTGCCTCAAAACATTAAAAAGTCTTTGAGTGACCGGTTTTACCATACTCATTTTCCCCAATAGAATGTAGTATTTTAAATAATTATTTTTTGAAATTTCGATTTCCAATCATAAATATCTTGATGATCAAACAGGGGGCTTTAATATTACACCATATCAAAGACACTGATAACACATAGGCTTGAAAAAGTCATTTGGTTCCTGACTGACCTAAGGGTGTATAATTATAATTTCAGCATGAGCTAAATCCTGGATTTTGTTTCAGAATCTGAGACAAAGATACCCAATCCCTTTGATATCTGCTTGCAGAGGGATGGAGGGTGGGGGGGGGGGGGGGGGGGGCTCAGAGGCATAAAGGGTGAAGCCTCACACATAAATGCCTTTTGAGATTTTAAACACAGATGTTAGTACATCAGTTCGAAAATAATCTTATGTTTAGATATTGGTGTTCTGTCTAATGACTACTTTATTTGTAAGATGTCTGTGGTCCCTTGAAAGATCTTTTGTTTTGTAAAATGTTTAGTTTGCATCATTTCTAACTGATTTATAAACTTGATCCTGTTTTGCCTAAGATGGCTGGAAATCAAGTTCAGAAGGTAAGAATGTCTGATGTTTTAAAATCTGGGAACGAAAGGCATTTGACTTGTGGGTTTTCAATCTTCACTATCCATCTTTTCTCATTATCTCTCTTTCTGTTTTCCTTTTCACGATAGCTCAATAACTTTTGATTCTGAGCAATATAAATATACCCAATACATGAGTCCAAAAGGCAAACATGTCTACACTCATTGGGTGAAGGTTGTTGTATGACTGCGTTTGATGCTTGGAATTAAAAAAAAGGAAAATAAGCTTTCAAACCCTGAAATTGGCAACACATTGAGAAGTTAAAAAGCATTGCTTTTCTATTCAAATTGGCCACGTTTTCAAATTTTTTGCTTAAAGGTTTTTCATTTTATCTCTTTCTTTTCTTTTTTCTGGGGGGGAGGGATGTCTACCTCATTTTATATATTTCTTTATTATATTTACGCCTTTTCTTTTCTTTTTATCTATACTGTACCTCTCTCTCTCTGCATAGGAATTACCTCTTTATATGACCTTCTGGATATTTTTTTTTCTTTGATAGTTTTACTTACTTTTTCTGTTCTTCCTGATTGCATCTTTCTTTCTACTTTATAAATATCTATTTGTTACAACTTTTGTTTCTGAATGAATATGTCATTGTATCTCTTTGTCTTTGTTTATTTGACTCTTTCCCCTTCTGCCTCCTCCCCTTGGCCTCTTTAATTTGATTTCTTTTCTGTTTTGCGTATGTGTATATTTATGCACCTCTTTTCTTTCTCCTCTCCCCTGTCTATCTTCTATCTCTCGATTCCCCCCTCTCGCTCTCTCTTGTTTGTTTTCTCTTTGAGAAAAATTAAGTATTGATAATCATTTATCAATATCTTGTTACAATTTCTGCTGTAAACTTTGGCTGTTGGAACTCAGCACTGGTTTCCTTTTGTGGGAACTTAGCCCTTGTCTATAATTGCATTTTGGGGTACTTGCCTTTCTGGTGTTCTTTTATGATTTTACTTGAAGTGAGTTACATTTATGTGTTGATTATTAAGATGGAATCTGTGTATTGAGTTTGTCAGTTCTGTATTGTCTTCAGTTTTACATTGTCAAAGGTAGACTGATTTGTAAGTGTCTGTGTTTGGTCAAACTCCAGGGAACATGGACTCGATCTTCTAATGCACTCTTGGAATTCTCTGGAATTTTGGTATGGACAGGAGGATCGCATTGAAGTGACTGCTGAGGCTCAAACAATAGCCATACTCTGGCTGTTTGCATGCAACTCTATGTTCACTTGCATAAATTGTTTAACTCTCCTTCCCATCTTTTCTCTTGGGAAACTATTATTTCTTGACTGATTCATCCCATTCTGCACTCATTGCAATGGAATTTTATGGTATCTTTGGGAATCAGATTGCTGTGTATGGTCAGAAAGTTCCCTTTTTACATGAAATTTGAAATATGTTTCATAATTTGTGATTAAAAAAAGAGCAAGATTCATCTCTATTTTTTCGCATAATGTTCCAGTCATGAAATGAATATGCAATTGCAACGATTGTGCATCTAGTATCAAATACATGGTAACTGTGTACCTACTGTAAGAAGTTGATATTTGATTTGATATATCTTAATGTGTGAGAGACGGTAGACCTCTTCCAATAGCATTAGAGGAAAGGAAATAAAAAAGAACTTACAGACATCTCTGTGTCATGGCAAACATGAATGATGCATTAAAGAGTTCTCGGTCACACTCCATCATTATAATCTCTAAGAATTTGATTTTATTATAAAGCTTTTGAAAACCATGTTTGATATATCTTAATTAAACCTATTTGAAAGTCATTAAAAATTAAGATAAATGTGTCAAATGTGTTACTAGTAGAAGGATTACAAGAAAGACCATAATGATTTGTTTGTATGGTTGGGGGAGGGGGGTAGAGAAAGGAGAAATTCTCTGTTTTGTGTTGGGACAAACTTGTGGGTATGTCTGATAATTCAATCAATAAATGGCATAAAATATTCTTGACAACATTCCTAAGAAATAACAAAATTAGCCATTTTTATCTACGGTACTTAATTTTCATTTATTTATCCATATTTGCCATGTATGGCATTTTTATCGAAAAACAATGCAATATATCAGAGTTTGGCAGCAATCGATGTGAGTATTATTAGCTGAAAGTATCTTTAATGTTTAAATTCATGTATTTGGTGTAGAGCTTGCATTTATGTGCTTGAATCAGTCTTGTGGACACCAATGTTCAGTAGATTGGCAGGCCTGTACCCCTCTGTAATGGATTATATCTCTATCACTCTGTCTTGTGAACTTCATTGATCCAATGTTTCTCATGGTTGATCCAGTTGTGCCACTCTCTCCTAAACTTCCCTTAGGATGTTGTACAGTCTTTAGGGTTACACCATGTAATCCTTTCAAAGGAATAAGAGCCCCAAAGAGTACTGGTGAGCTCTCCTAAGATCTCTCTGATTCTCAAGAAGACAATCAGAGCATACTGATCAAAACGTTGAGAACCAAAGGCTCTTAGCGGAACTCACCAGCTGTTTTCAGGGCTCTTATTCAAATTACACTGTGTAACCCTGAAAAATGTACCTTCAATTCAGTATCTCCACGTTGAAAATTATTGCTGATACTTAAATTCTCTCAAGATATGGGATTTTATCTTTCACTGGATTATTAGTACTCTGTGCTTTACGCTTTTCGTGTGTCATATTCTGAAAAGGGAAAGTAAGGTTCTCTAAACTTCCTCTGTCTTTTATTGGATATCTTATTACTACTGTATGTGCAGTTGGGTGCTCGGGTAATTTTGTGTACTTTAATGTGCTCTGTTCTGATTGGTTTCTGTGGGCTAGGTTTAAATTTTACCAATTTTCATTAGGTTGTAATGGGTATCAGTAAATTTCAAGCAATTCCATACTATATGTTAGTCATCGTCAGGTTAGTCAGTGTGAGAGATACATGTAATGTAACTTAGGACAGAGAATTTCAAAAATGTGTGTTTTCCCCAGATCAGCTCAACCTCAGTGGGTAATTTTAAGAAATCTTAATAGTAATTTAATCTCAATCTTAACAAGTAATGTACAATTATTTAATATGGGCAGTACATGTATTTGAAATCTGACGAATCAATCTCACAACACATCAGAGATGATGTTCTTCTTCTTGGAGGTAATAGCGAATGTAACTATGAATAAGAATTACTTTTTGTAAACTTTGTGCATGTGTGTTACTGTACTGATATGTCTACATCTACTCAAGATTTGTGAGATATGTAGAATGCAATAATAATTTTGGGTTAAAGTAAATATCGGCAAATCAGAAGCTATGGTTATCATTATTTTAACAGCTCAATTATGAATGTAGGAAACTGGCAGAAACGTAAATATTGTATGTTTTGCTGTGAGTTTTAAGCATTAAGAGCCTATAAGGAGATACTAATTGGCAGAGTAGGAATTCAAGGAGACAGGTGCAGGAATGATGGAAGGCGATAAACAAAATGAAGAGCAAAGAACGGGGATGCAAAAATAGATATTTTTAACAGTGTGAAATTCATTGGGATATCACAGGCACTAATGCACAACTTTCATAACCTTTGATACATGCAGACTTGACTAATTTACTAACATTTTACATTGGTGGTACAATACACAGCGCAGAGTGAATTAAGTGATTCAGTATTTTATCCTGTTCATTAATTCAATATTTACCACCAAAAACTTTGTAATATCGAGATTGTCTTCAATATCTATTAATTTAATATTTGGTAAAATAAAAGCCTTTCTTTTAATTACAAATAACATTTGTTGCTTGAAAATAGCTGTATTGTAAACAAAACTTTGAATGAAAATAAGCAATGGCTATCAGCGCAAAGATGCACTATGAATTATTTGACTTGATTTGCTAAAAACAAACTAAAGTCATTCACTTAGGCCAAGGGCATATTTGATGTGGAATATAATGCTATTGTTTTCAATATTAATTCATTGTACTGCAGAATTCTGGTTTGTATTTTGTTAAAGAAAATCCTCCATTTTCATAATTCATCTTGTTGTATATCACCAACCTGTATATACAGACTGTCTTAGGAGATGACCAGTATGTCTTCACAAGACTCAACCAAGTCCTAGATGCGATGCCGTCCACTAAGACCCTGAGCCACGTCCTGCAGCCCAGACCAGCCACACCTTTCCATGGTGAGTACCTGGGGGTGTTTCACAAAGCCTTTTTTCAACGACGAATGATAAAAATCAGTGACAAATCTGCTGATAACCAATCAGAAGCAAGGATTTCAGTAGCTTATAACAAAAACTGTCATTTGTCACTGATGACAAGTTTTGTGAAACATCCCCCTGGTCGGCTTAGAGCCAGAAGAGAGTTCAAGGGCAATCCAACCCTTGGAAACATTTCATTTGTATGAAAGCAGAAATATAAGAGAAACAGAATAGCGAAAGTTTGAAATAAATCGGACCAAAAATAAGAAAGTTATGAGTGTTTGAAATATGAGATCACTAAGTCTATGCGTATCGCAAGTCGGTAGTTTGGTCACTACATTGCGACGTATTCATGGACAAATTTCCAATTTGTTGTGTTACAAATATATAATAAATCAAGCTTTTTATCCTTTATAAGCACCTTTTTTGTCAGGGCACCTCTCAAAATATTGGGGGTAGCATAATATCATGTAATGTTCTTTAACAATGGGCTGCCATTGAGTGAATGATATTAGTAGTAAGTATTTTACCTGCAATTAAAGGCAAAGACCAGTTTTGGAAATGCCCCCCTCTCAAAAATGAAATGGAAGCTCTTACTACCAATCATGTGAAAGAATATGTTTTGACTAATACGTGATTGTACAAATTTTACAGGGAAACCGCCTACTATAATTGATATATTTGGTAAATTATCATGGATAGATATCGCGAATGCACTTCAACGTTGAACATTTGGGCATACATTTCTGCTGTTTTGCGAATTTAAGTTGAAGTATTGCCATGTAAACCTCTGAAGGCAATATTTAAACAATATGGAATGGATATTTTGCACCCAAAACCCTTGAACCACAATTTTACCACTACCAGTCTTTATCTTTAAACATCTCCTCTCTCTTCTCTCTTACTCCCACAACCTCAAGGTCCTTCCGTTGCCTCTGTGAATGGTACAGCCCTCCAGCCCAACGTGGCTGACATGGGGGTCTATGCCAGCGCTAGCCATTCATTCATCAAGAGCAAGCGAGAGACAGAGATCTGGGAGATATGTCATAACATAGTCAGCAAAATCCCCAAAGGATGGAACAGGGTAAGTTCCCTTTGAAAGTGATTTCAAGGTTGCATATACAGTCAAACCTGCTTTAGTGACTACCTGTCAACAAAGACCACCTCTCTACAAAGACCACCTTTTTGTTTCCCTTGAAAATGGTTTCTCATTGAAACATGAACTAAAGGAACCTTTCTACAAAGACCACCTGTCTACTAAGACCACTTTTTGTGTTTCCCTTGAGTGGTCGCTATAGGCAGGTTTGACTGTAGTAAAAGACTGAGAGTGATACTGTGCATTTTGTCCATTACAACGTATGACTTTTATCAATTTATCAAAAATCATCAAAATGGTTCTTTTAGTATCACTACTAATAGGCAGTGGTCATGTCAAGAGACTTTTCATTTTGGGATAATAATGATAATAATAATAATAAAAACAAAGACAAATATTGATAAAGTTGTACAGAACACATTGTATGGAATCTCCCCTAATAATGTTCTTAAAACTTGAAATAAATTTTTGTAGCGCAGTAGAATATATACTTAATGTTGGATAGTTTCTGCGCTCTATAAATGTATTTTTATTATTATATTATTATTTGTTTGAAGATGGATGATCCTCTTGGCAGCAATTTCATTATGTATCGATCACATATCAAAGATTCATAGTCTGTAACACAGCCAAAATGGTGATGACAGAAGAGTACTCAAAGACAATACCTGTTGTAAAAAAGTATTTTTTTCAATTAATAAATTCTTGAAAGATTGGATGTTGGACATTTCATTATACATTCAAGTACCGTATTGTTAAAATTCTGCTTCTTGTTCCACAGGATTACATCACAGAGCGTGTTCGTAAGATCGGTGGTGATACTCCTTTCAATCGCTTTGTTCTGAGAGAGATTGACTTGATGATCAGACTCATAGCTGATCTCAAAGCTACATTCAATGTGAGTATAAGATTGGTGGGGATACTCCTTTCAATCGCTTTGTTCTGAGAGAGATTGACTTAATGATCAGACTCATAGCTGATCTCAAAGCTACTTCAACGTGAGTATATTAGAGTGTCCTGCATTAGTTGATGGAATACTTGAGAAGAAAGCAATAAATAATGAAAACATCCATGAGAGAAAGATGATATAAAATTTTCGGGTAACCTTTGGCTGTATAGTGGTTTGTTCATGTTTTCATTATTTATCGCTTTCTTTTACAATGTAAGTTTGATGTTTATTGAGATTTACCTTGAGTCAAATCTCATGTCAGTCGTTTAGCAAAGATTTGATGCATCCTGTGGGTTTCCTCCCGTTGAATTTCATATTAAAGTTGTTAGGTTAAACCAACATGTAGATAAAGTTGGGCCAATATTTAATTCCAAATAAAAATAGTTATCCTGTGATAGATAATATGTAGAATAACAGAATACCTATTTGTAGACAATTTTTCATGTTGCCGACAGAAGCGCACAATCACTAATACTTGCCAAATCTATTGACTCGTTAGATTTGATGTTAATTAATGAATAAGTAAATGCTTAATAAATTAACGGGGACCTAGTAGGATGCAAAATTCATTGTAGTGTGTTCTGCAATATGAGCAACTGTACAATGGCACCTGGCAGGAAAGCTCCCTAGGGAGTGGAGAGTGTACATATGTTGTGTGCAGGAAATCCTGAATTCAATGACTGGGGTAATAATATCTCTGTAAAGCGCTTTAAAGAGACATTGTAGATAAATGAAGCGCTTTTATTTTAAAAAAACTGAATATTATTATCATAACTGTTATTCTCTAGAATCTATTCAGATATTTAAACTTTATTTCAAAATCCTCTATGCCCGACAGAAACTGAAACACCTCTGTGAGAATCCCAACGAGACGTTCGGTGATCAGATGTCAGAACGACTGATAGACATCGCCGATGATCTCTTCCATCATCGAATCCCTTCCGTCTGGGCTGGGTTGTGCGGTGACTCCGCCCCACCTCCTAACTGGTTCCTAGCTCAGTGGATGTCAGATCTGAGTCATCGATGCCAACACCTAGAGAGGATTATAGTACAGGTAATGCATGGGGATTCTCATGATATGTTCTTTAAGTATAAGGCGTTTCTAGATTGCTCTGAAATAACAAGGCTTTTTTGTCTTCAATTTTTCCCATAAAGAACATTTCTGGCCAAGAAAATGGTTGTCATAGGCAACTGGTGAAAGTTTACACCTTGAAAATAACTTGTTTTCAAGACAACTCTCTAAGAATTGTATATGTATCATCAATTTGATGCACATGTATATTTAAATTTTGTTGTTGTTAATGCCAAGAATAAATGAAAAGAAATCAACTCCACTTTAACAAGAACAAAAGAACAAAAGAGATTTTTTTCTAAACCATGATATATATCATAGCCAAATTATTCATATATCATAAACATCAACATCAACATCAATAACATGTACCAATCCAAAGTAAACTTTGTACGGTTGGGAATAGGTCTTTTGTGAGGCAGCAAAATTATATAACCTATTTCTACATTTCTCCTTTGTGTCTCCACCAGGGTAAGGACAAGTTCCCTGCCTACTGGCTTGGAGCATTCTTCCATCCCCGAGCTCTACTAGCCCTACTCAAACAAGATGCCATTAGGGCGTATGGACATAACATCTCACAATCTGAGCCGGTAGTCTTCCAGACGGAGATCACGGCTAGGGATAAAGACCATGTAAGTCATTTCACTATTTTTATTTATTTATTTATTTATAATTTTTTTTTTTTTTTGGTTTTTTTTTTTTTTTTTTTTTTTTTTGGGGGGGGGGGGGTCATACTTGTACTTTTGACATATGCTCACAATCATCTTTGTCAACTGTCCTCTTGATTCTACAATTTTATAGTTGTTATTGTTTATTTGTTTTAAAAAAAAATTGGGAATTATTCTCCATGTTATGATTCTAATCAATGATTTATTTATATTCTTGTATTGTGTGTGTTGTTGGGAGGGGGAGGGGGGCTGGTCAGTCTACTTAGATGCAGGGGTTGACCATGGACCTGTGGTCTACCCAGACAGAAATTATAGCTAGGGATGAAGATGATCGATACAGATGAAGTTCTTGTGACTGTTTTTCATAGCTATAATCTTCACTTTAATCTGTGGGTTAGTTCTTGGTTAGAGGAAGGGGGGGGGGGGGGATTAAACAAGTGGTCAATCTTCTTAGTCACAGTTTGAACCCATAGGTATATTATTATTATTATTATTATTATTTATTCGACCATAAAAACACATTCAGCATGTACAGTGTATATAGGTGTATACAGAGTGAAATAGGAAAAATACAAAGTAAGATAAAGAAGGAATAGCATGTGGGTCAGGGTGCACAAAAGCGAAATTCTTCCCTGTTGCCCGGGGGCATGTGCACCCTCACATGCCATTCCGAGACATAATAGAATATATTGCAAGGTTCACATTATATAAGTATACAAAATAATTACAAACAATCATTCAGAAAATCATGATTAAATTAAATTTCGATAAATGCATTAAGAGGATATGAAGCTGCAATGAATAGAGTGCTTTAAGATTTGTATGCAGAAAAAACTTAAAACTTAAAATAACCAGAACACAATTAACATAAATCGTCATTATTCAATTGATCCAACGGTGTCTCATTCAAAGAAATTCTAATTAAAAAGAAAAAAGAAGAGATGTGTAATTGTTCAAGGTAAATCTGACCAGCAATTTCTTGTATATAACAAAAATATACATATGAATAGAGCGTAAATATTGTTTTGGGCTATACAGTCAAGGAAATTATAAAACGTCATGTACCACAATAATGTACAATTTTTGCAGAAATTAAAGGTGCAATAAGCATTAGGATTGATAATCATTCACAAAATATTGAGTAGGGCCTATGGTGTTATCATTTAAGAAGAGTGGCATAATGTGGATATGAAGCTATCAATGTGGACCATTGTTCCAGGTTCAATTAATATAATCATTGTATCATTGAAAGAGAAAAAAAAAAAAAAAAAAAAAAAAAAAAAAAAAAAAAAAAAAAAAATTAAACAAGTAACATTCTGAATCCAGTGTTTCAATAAGTTCTTGGATATTGATAAACAATGATTATTAAAGAAAAGGAGGAATCCCCCACTCTCAGTGAGGAAGCCCCTCTCAGTTTGAAAATTAGTTAGAATCGAGAAGGGACCGCTTCATAGAGAGTAGAATTTTCTAATAATTCAGTTAGATACAACCCTTGCTCTAAGATCATGTGTGACAAAAGGAAAACGAAACCATAGACAAACATCTTACGGAAACCCCATTTTAGACAAAAGGTTGAACCCAGAATCTGATTAAAAATTTGAGTAAAAATAGGGGCCTTAGTCCTCGAGACAGAAATCAAATCAATTAAAGATCATGTAAGTTTTGTAGCTGTAGTCTGCTCTAAAATCTGTGTTTCGGTTGTTTGAGGAGGGGGTTGTCAGTTAACTCAGACAGGGTAACAAGTATTAATTGGTATTGGGGATAATGCATTATTTTGTATACAAATTTCCTTATTCCATAGTGTTTTAAATTCTACCCTCTAAATTACGTCTTTCTCTACTGCTACGGTTGTTACATTTACAATACTTATTTTACCAGGAACCTATAATATACAAGCACTGCTTTTCAATAGGTTCCTCACAGTCTACTTAATCTATTTTATGAATTGAGAATCATTGAGACGTGCTCATACATAATACATGAATTGTATAATTTTAAATTTATATGTACACCTGTATGTCTATATTTTTTGTAACATACGGAACAAATAAAACTTGAATTTGAAGTTGCATATTTTGTTTTCTTTGTGTAACTACAGGTTCGTGACCCCCCTCAGGAAGGCATGTTTGTGTACGGTGTGTACGTCTGGGGCTGCTCCTGGGAGAAGACGACCGGTGAACTCCAGGACTCCCCTCCCCGCCACGGCGCCACCCTGCTACCCATCATCCACATCACCACCATGCCTTACAGTGAGAAGCCTGCGTACAATGAGCAGCGCACCAGTGAGATGTACCTGTGTCCCGTGTACCCCACCAGGATCTGCGCTAGGTCACCGGTGTTCCTCCTGGACGTGAAGCACGATAATGTGTCTGCGTCCAAGTGGGCGTTGCGAGGCTTGGCAGCCACCATCAGGCCCTATTAGCAAACGTTGTTAAGTGGCTCCGTGAAGTACAGGGTTCACTCTGCATTACTAAAATCTGTTGGGACCGCAAAAGATGCCTAGTCTTATGCAAAATTGGAGTAAGGATGTTGAAATATCATATTATTTTTGCATAGGTTCGTTACAAAATTGATTCAACTGAGGGAAAGTTTAGCTTAATCGACTTAGAGTTATGCAGAGTTAACTGTATTGTAGATTATTCCTTGAAATTGAGGAATCTTTCAACATACTTACATACACACATCCTAGGGCTCGACAACGACAGGTGCCCAGGACACATGGGTGCGAAAAATCTAAGTCTGGACCCCGATTCTTTTTGTGGCGCTCAAAAACAGAAAAAATAAGAAGAAATATTTGTATTAATGATGTTACAAGT
Organism: Strongylocentrotus purpuratus; assembly: GCF_000002235.5. Taxonomy (NCBI): domain Eukaryota; kingdom Metazoa; phylum Echinodermata; class Echinoidea; order Camarodonta; family Strongylocentrotidae; genus Strongylocentrotus; species Strongylocentrotus purpuratus. Next base: position 36,975,743 of record NW_022145607.1, on the reverse strand, counting down.
GGGGGGTTGGGAATGATTGATCTGGAAGCTAGAGTTAGTGCATTGCGTCTTTCATGGATAATGAAATATTTGAACTGTCAAAATACCTCATGGAAAACATTGTTTTCCTATTGGATTGACAAGGTTGGGGGAATACCCTTAAGTTTAGAATTTAACTGTCACAAGAAAGACATGGAAAAATTATGTAAAACAGCAAATTTGCCATATTTTTACTTTGATTTGCTTTGTATATGGTCTGAACTAAAATATGTAAATATTGAGGGGACGAATAACATAATGAGAACGATACTATGGAATAATAGTAATATTAAAATAAGGAACCGAATGCTTCATTTTAAGGTGTGGGAGAGAGGAGGAATAAAAAGAGTACACCATGTTCTTAATGACGGTCGATGGAAAAACTCTGACGAAACTGCCCAAAGATATGGGTTACCCAAAATGTTATTTGCTTTTAAGTTTGCTATGTTGAAAAAGGCTTTCCCCTTGGTATGGTTGCGTAAATCACAGGATGTAGAACGTGATGAAGTAATTGATTTACAGACCATTGAGATTTCGACAGGGGATATGATAGATTTGTCAAAACTTAATACGAAAATAATATATTCACTGATTGTGCAAAAAAATAAGAAAAAACCATATATTTTAAACGCATGGCAACAACGACTACACTTACATGCGGATTTTAATTGGTCATCTGTTCTACAGTTTAAATTTCATGTTGTACGGAATAATAAAATCAGAGAATTTAACTTTAAACTTTTGCATATGATTTTACCATCACGATACAATTTATGCAAATGGAAGATCTTAGATTATAATACATGTGAGATATGTAATACGCTAGAAACCACTAAGCATATGATGTTGGAGTGTGAAAACGTAAGATTGTTTTGGAGAATTGTTTCAGGTGTAATCTTCAATTTATGTGGTCTAAATATTCAGATGACTGAACAGATTTTAATACTTGGTTATGAAGTTGAAAACTCAATTTGTCATTTAGTAAATTTAATAATAAATTTTGCTGAGTATGTAATATATAGAAACCACATAAAGAATTTACAATCATTTAATAGAACACATGCGAGAACTCTATATCGTAGTCTTAAATATGAGTTGACATTTTATTTGAACTGTAAAAGTATTAAAAGAGAAAATAACAATATGGTACAGAAATTAATTGAGATGCTGTAGACAACGAAAACAGATGTACTCATGAACAAACTAATGGGACGTTGCAATATTTTATTTGTTTATGATTGTATATGAGTTGAATTTGTTTATTTGAAGGAAAAGAAACAAAAAGGAATGTCAATTTGAATAATAAAGTTCCTCTGATTGAGGTTAAAGAGAAAAAAAAAAGTCTGGACCCCGATAAAAATTGAAATCCTTTACTTAGGGCTTATGCATACAGACTGTATAAAGTATGATCCGGACCACCTTTAAACAAAAAGTTAATGTAGATTCATGTGTGTTGTGATAAGTGGAAAACTGTCATTTCAACACAATGGTACATGTATGTACTCCCCAGATTTCAGAGAAACCTGGGCCCGGTTTTTATAAAGAGCTGCGACTTACTCAAATTGATCACAACATGATATCAGTTACAGAAACTGTTAATAAAGTGATTTGATTTTGTAAGTTGTGATTGTTTATAATAAATGTGGAGCAATCACAACAATCACAGCTCTTTACAAGAGAGGACACTAGTTTCAAAACTTCAAATGCTCGTGAATGTTCTATGCTGCTTTTGAAATCATCTTTCAGTATCTAGTACTATCATTCTGAACAACTTGAATACCCAAAATGAGTTGAGGTCCATGTCTCTTAAATGTATTATTTCTAGGCCTATCTTTATACAACCTGTCAAAGTATCTGCAAACGATTTAAACTAGAGTATAGAGTGCCTACATTCTATATCAATATGAGTACAATTACTGTTAAGGGTGCTCTAGAGCAGTTTGAGTATTCTTAACATTGTTATTGTGGTACATTCGATGCAGGGCTTTCTTACAAGGGCCAACTGATTGATATACATATACAAGGTGTGTATCATCGTTACTGAACGAATTTCCATGTGACAAAGTGCCCTGAGGTGAATTGAATGAGAGGAATGATTTCTCTTTGTTTGCTTCCAAACTAATGTTATTGTCTTTCTGAAAAATTCTATGTAAAAATGTATACAAAGTAAACTGTATTCCTTATTTTGCCTTGAGAGATTCTAAATTGTTGCTGCGAAATGTTGGTAGGTGTGTTACTGCAATGTGCACACAGAGTCTAGGTGAAGATAAGAGCATGCAATGGGATGGAGGGCCCAGTCGGTATCAGTACCATTTAACCAATTTATTTGCTGATGATGAAAAATGAACATTCCAAATGGGGTTGAGTTGATCAGAATATTTAGGTACTAACTCTTTCATTACCTTATACTGTTCTTTTCAATATGGAACAGATAGAATGTAATTGTCTTTTATCTTGTACTATTATAAGTAAAACCTTGTTCAGATATGCAGCAGTTTAAACAAAAAACGATGATATAAAGTTAATATGTTTCACATTGCTGTATGTTATAGCACAGAGCTCAGTGGTCTTGTAATCCGGCAACCCGGGCTTAGAAACCAAGTCGATACGCTTGTGCCCTTTGTTAAGGCTTTAATCCTCATTACCAGGTTGATCCCTCATAGAGGACCTTAAGCCTTTGGTCCTCTGGTTGCTTACTAACAAGCATTTATGCATTCTTAATAGCAGTCAGGTAAAAAAAAAATAACCACCAATATATATATACATGTTTTTGAAAACGCTATATTTGTTGTGTGAGCGCCAAGGTTTACTGCAGTATATCTGGACGAGCATTAACACACATGATTTACATTGAGAATTGTACAGTTTCAATAGAAATCAGAGACAAATTCATATACAGGCACTTAGCTTTGCACAGAACATCATTTCTTTGAGAAATAATGTATGCAGATACAAAGAATATTTGGAAATAGCTTTATCAAATCTGAGGACATATATGAATGTGATGATGTTTTAGTTACCGAAAAAGATTTATTTATTTATAATTTAGATTGCACTTTTCATTTACAATGGACTTACAGAAATATAATGCATTATAAGTTTGATATGTAAATATGCATGTAAAGTTTGAAGAGGGATATATATATATATATATATATATATATGATGTGACATTTTAATTTAACAGGATTTGTGGCATTCTGTTTCTTTTTGCAGTGATGAACATGTTTTTATGTAAGATATTGACTGTATAAATATATATGTGCTTTATGAAATGTTGAAATGTGAATTTTGCTAATTTGCCCACCTGTATCATATGTGAGATGTTTGTACATTATTGTACTTTTTAAACTTACAGATGAGATACGTACACTGTATAGAGCTTTCAAATTGAACAAAATTATGCCTCATGGAAACTTCCACTATATATCTGATATTTGTATTCATGCCTTCCAGCCATGCAAAGGAACCAAAGTACATTGTATTCTTTACTTCCGTCCACCACTTCTTGAATTGTTTTCCAAATAAAGTTTTGTGATGCTTTCTCAAAAATGTTTCAGTTGTCATTCTTTAGTTGAGTCACACCAGGTTAGTCGTCTTAAAGGCCGTCTGTACTAGTTTGGCTAGGAGGGATTAGACCACCCAAGGTGCTCACTGACAGGTGGCTATCTCATCAACTCAGCTCTCAATTAACATAAGAAAAAGAGGATCATGGGGGACCAATAGTCACCGATTAAGTAGCTACAAGTAGTACAGTGGGGCTTTAAGGAGCACTTATTACAACAACAACAAAAAGAGCAAATTTTCAAAAGGAAAATGGCACTAATTGGAAAGGATAAGGGGGCACGTGTGAAAAAGGGGCACTTATCAGAGATGGAAAGGGGCACTTGTTACAGAGTTAAATGGGGCATACAAAGGAAAAAACGCGTTTGTCAAAATATAAGGGAGACCTCTTAGATTTGGAAGGAGGCAATAGACCAGTTCACGGTTAGCACATTACTGCAATGACCCCGAATATCCACAGATCTTAAAAACATGAAGAGGTCCCACTTTTTACATTTTGAAATAATCACTCCTACAGCGATGGAGGTGCTATATAAATAGTCTTTGTTTCCCCTTTTCAAAGAATACTTCCACCTGTGTATCATGGATGGCACTGAATGTGCATAAATGAATAATGTTACATAACTTTCATGAACACGTATCCAGTATTTCGTCTCCGTGTATTTCAAAATTTGTTCTGCAATGACCTTTATCTGCTCATGCTCAGACTGCAACCGTAAACTGGCTTATTATCAAAGATAGGAAGGGGTACTCACCTGAGATGAATAGGAGCACTTGTATGAATTGAAAGGGGCACTTATTACAAAGGAAAATGGGCATCTATGAGATTTTAATAGAGGCATCTATCGAAGGTGTTGGAAGTGTCTTTTATGACAAGGGGAAGTGGATCTTATTTAAAAAGGAAAGGGGCATTTATTTAAAGAAAAAGGAGGCCTGTGTCAAAATAAAAAAAGTGCACTTATCAGAGGTGAGAATTGGCATTTATTACAAAAGAAGAGGGCACTTGTTAAAGTAAAATGAGCACCTCTCATATTCAAATAGGGGCAATTATCATAAGTGAAGGGGCACTTCATTATCAGAGGTGGTAAGAGGTACTCGTAAGAATGTGGAACGGACAACTATTAGAAATAAAAAGGGGCACTTATCTGAAGTAAAAGGGGCACTTTTCCTATGTCAAAAGGGTCACTTTAGGGGTACCTGACTTTTTTTTGGGGGGGGGGGGGCACTGTGTCCCTACCCCCGGCTCCGCCGCCTCTGGGTTTTAGGCATTCAATTACGGTCAGATGAGCATATATTTCAATATCTCATTTGTGACACTGGCAGATCACTATATTTTCATTTCATTTCATTTCAAAGACTTTATTTTCTGCAATCAAACAAATCAGTTATACAACAAATATTGATAATTATATAAAACATAAGGTATGCAAACAATATACAAAATATAGAAACAAATGTATAATACATGAGTAAGAGTAAACTTATACGTTGGGCCATTGCGTGTATAAAGAAAGAAAGCAGAAGGTCGCCGTTATAAGCAAAAGCTTGAGTAGACGGTCAACCGAGCTAAAATAAAAATGAGATGTGAAATATTGGCAAATTAACAAGAAGAGGGGGCCATGATACTCAAATGATATATATTACAATTAAATGTGAATATAGACAGTTGTATTCAATATAAATAATTATAGAATTAGCATATGAATCTCATATTTATATGGCTACTAATTATACGTTAATGACAGAGATAAGAGAGAAACTAAACAAAAACAAGGGTGCAAGTGGTGCGTGTGTGTGCAAGTGCAAGTGTCCTCAAGCGCCAAAAATGTTGAATCATCAGTATTACTATGTAACGTCAGACCAAAATTTAATGTAGTTTCTAAAGTTTTAGAAAAAACGCTTTTTTTAAATTTTTTTAAAAAATCTTTATACATTATATTGTGAAATAATGTGTTTTTTTAGTGTAGCTTTAAATGAATAGAGAGATGTACAAATGTCTGGACCGTGATATCTTATGGACTTATGCGCTAACAAAGTTTTAGGATTGTGTAAATGAAAATCAGTACAATTACGCGTTGGATATGAGTGAACCTGGGAATTAGGAATAAATACGTCATGAAAAAGAGGAAGTGAATTTTGTGTGTATTTAAACATACAGATTGCTGTTTGATATAAGTGCAAATCACTCACTTTTAAAATGTTTAATCTATAAAATAACGGATTTGTATGAGCTAAGTAATTAGAATGAGTACAAATCCTTAGTGCTCTTTTTTGCAAGAGAAAAATTATATTAATCTTATACTACAGTTCCCCCAAACTACATTACAGTATGTAAAATAAGGTAACACTAATGCATTATATAATGTATAAAGTATTTTCTCGGGTACAAGATCCCTCATTTTAACAATTACCCCAACTGCCCTTGAAATTGATGTTGTAATATTATTTACATGATTATTCCAAGTAAGCTTTGAATCCAAAGTTATACCTAAAAATTTTGTCGATTTCCTTTCAACTATAGAAATATCATCAATAACAATGTTTATAACCTGATCAAAGTGTGTTTGGGAAGCACAAAAATTTATAAAACATGTTTTATCTAAATTAAGGGACAATTTATTGCATTTAAACCATGTTGAGATTTTAACTAATTCATTATTGAGAGTATAAATTAGAGTATTCAAGCATTTATGAGAATAAAATATGTTGGTGTCATCTGCGAAAAGCACGTAAGTAAGAAGTGGTGATGACTTTACTATGTCATTAAAGGGAAAGTCCACCCCAAAAATAAGTTTGTTTCGATAGAGGCAGAATAATAAGAAAATCAGGTGAGTGAAAGTTTGAGCAAATTCTGAATGAAAATAAGAAAGTTATGAATTATTGAAGTTGTGATCAATCAAATACAAATTGGCAACTCTGTGACTTATCATACGAGCTCTCCTTCATTTGCTTTGTGCATAATATTCCATAAAATCATGTTTTCTTCGTTATTGATGACGGAATATATATTTGTTCCTTGCAGGGGGAGTATAGAAACATATTTGCAATTATTATATTTAGGGTGCATGTATGGTTGAAATTTTTCTTGAGGGAAAATGAAAATTTTAGATTTTGTTAGTACTGAGCAAATGGAAGTTGAGCTCGCATGATACGTCATAGAGTTGCCAATTTGTGTTTGATTGATCACAACTTCAAAAATCCTAACTTCCTTATTTTTAATCGGAATTTGCTCAAACTTTCACTGACTTGTTTCTCTCATTTTTCTACTCCTATTAAAACTAACTTAATTTCAGGGTGGACTTTCCCTTTAATATAAATAAGAAAAAAAAGGGGGCCTAAAATTGATCCTTGTGGAACACCACATAACACATTTAAGTTAGGGCAATTTACTGACTGAAATGAAACAAATTGCTTTCGATTAACTAAATAATTCTTAAACAAGTTTAAGGCTGTGCCTCGTATACCATAATGAGTAAGTTTTTGCAACAAAATGTTATGATTCATGGTGTCAAAAGCTTTTGACAGGTCCATAAAAACCCCAATTATATGTTCCTTATTATTAAGTGTTTGAGTTATTTTATCACAAGATTGTATCGAAACATAATCAGTAGAAAAACCTTTTCGGAATCCAAACTGATTGCAAATAAGAGTATTATTTTCTTGTAAAAAAGAATAAAGGCGTTTATAAACAATTTTTTCTAAAATCTTGGAAATGACCGGCAATAGCGAGATAGGGCGATAATTTTTTATTTGAGTTAAATCATCTTTTTTATGAATAGGAATCACTTTGGCTATCTTTAAGGAGTCCGGGAAAATGCCTGTCGAAAGTGATAAATTACAAATATGAACTAGGGGAGAGGCCAAACAATAAATAATTTTCTTTAATAAATACACACTTATTCCATCATAACCGCATGATCTACTCATCTTAAACGATCGAACTATCTCTAATATTTCATTTTCATTCACTGGAATAAAAAATAATGAATTTTCATTAGCATCAAATAAATAATCCTTAAAGTTTTCATTTGAGTGTATTGTCGAGGCTAAACGTGGACCTATACTAACAAAAAAAGTTATTGAAAGCAGTAGCAATTGAATGAGGGTCCGTGATTTCATTACCACTTTCAACTATCATATCAGAGCATACTTTCTTTTTAGTTTTTAAGAGATCATTAATTGTTTGTCATAATACCTTTACATTCCCTTGATTAGATTCTATTTTATTTGAATAATACCGTTTACGTGATACACGAATTAAAGTTGTTAATCTATTTCTATAATGTTTATATCTATCTTTATTCTGAGCACTTGGTTTACGCAATGATATTTTATACAAACGATTGCGAGTTAAAATTGATTTCATTAACCCCCGAGTAATCCATGGCTGTTTTATACTTATATTATCTTTTTTTTAAATAAATGGCATATTCTTATCTATATAAAAAGAGAGTCTATGCAAAAGTTTTGATATGATAAATTAGCATCTTCAACCGAGAATATCTCGCGCCATTGTTCTTTGGACAAATCAGAAATTAAAGAATCAATAGTTTGTTCCGTTTCTTTCCTCTTTTTAACGAAAATATTTTTCCTAGTTTTCTCACTAATGACATTATAGCATATAACAAAAATGGGTAGATGATCTGATATATCTGAGTACAGAATATCATTTAAATGTTCTGCATGTATGACATTTGAGAATATATTATCAATTAATGTTTCACTTATTGTTACATTATCAATTCTAGTAGGTTTAGAAATATGGGGATAACAAGAATATAATAACATAGTATTATAAAATTTTAATATATTATTGTTTGTTTTATTAACTAAGTTTAAATTATAATCACCCATTAAATATATATGTTTATTTTCCTGCGATATCTTATTCAAAACGGAATCTATTTGATTTATGAAAGTATCTACATAACTAGTTGGTGGTCTTTAAATAGTTCCGTTTATCATATTTTTATTTTTACTCATACTAACTTCTATAAATAAACTTTCGGAACCTTCAATTTCTATATCAGTTCGAATTTTGAAAATAAATGTATTATTTATGTATATGGCAACACCTCCTCCTCTACCATTCTTACGGTCTTTACGTATCATTTCATAATTAGAAAGATTAAACATTTCGGATGAATTTTCATGTAACCACGTTTCTGTGATGCCAATGGCCGAAAAGGGAAAATTATTAATAGAGTCCATTAATATTTCAAAAGGAAGAAAAAAATTATTCAAACTTCGAGCATTCATATGAAATAGACTAAATTGATTACTAATGTTATTAGGTGGTCTTAAGGTAGATTGATCATGAATGTTATTAAAATCGAAATCAATCTTCTTATTAAATTCATTTATTGTATAATATTCACTATTGTGTTCAATTAAATTTTGGTCATCTATTAAAACATCAGGATTCATTTAATTTGAGTGACATATTAACATGAAGCGCGCAAGAGTGAAGGAGTGAAGGGTGAGCGTGCAGTGACAAGAAAGTGAGAATATCAAAAAAACATAATTCTATATCCAAAAATAAAAAATACATAATTACAATATTGAGAAAATTATCAACAAGTATCATGACCGCGGTGTCCTCAAGCACTGACTCCCGATTAATTATAACTATTATAATTAAATCTAAACACACATCAGTGCAAATACAAAAATGACAAGATTGGACATAAACCTTCTATTAACAAAATCATGTTTGAAAATAACCTGATTACGTCTTACAAAAGATACAAATAATACTTATATGAATGAAGCGATTTCAAAGTGTTATTACATATTCAAGAGAACACAAAATAAGCAGTCGTTATTCATCCTGTGTGTGTTTTTTTTTTTAATATTTTTTTTTATAAGATCTACACGTTTAAATGGTACACATTTATACTCAATTTAACAAGCAACGGACAGAAAGAAAAAAGAAAGGCGTGCCCAAGAAAGATGTGTACAATACACAGCTATACAACCTAAATGTGGGTCGCTGGGCCTGGGGGTTTCAAAACAAATAAAATGAGGGGTTACTTGCGTGTGCTCATTCATACAATAACACTGGAAGCGCCACGTTCGGAAAAAACACATCGCATTGGGCCGACGAACATTGTTTGTGAACAATGCTCGTCACCCCAAAGCACCATGCCCTCCAAACGCCGTGTTGCCCCGAACTTACAACCCTGTCACGTTGACCCTGTCCTCCCTCACGCATAATATCCGTGATGAGCTCCTTCATGACAGAGTACTGCTCCTGGGGAGCAGTGCGGAGCGTATCAGACACATAGCGGATGAAGGCCTCTCGGTCTGACTGAGCCTGAGACCTCTCCTCCAGCAGCTTCTCCAGCAGTGCCTGGTTGGCCTTCATGGTAGAACGCAGTTCCTGCATCCAGCTCTCCTCCTCTAGGCTCTCCTCATCCCTCCTCCCCCTCTTGCGCCGGCGACTAGACTTGGTCGAGCCCTGCTCCACTGCTGCCAATTCCATCTCTTCCAGGATGTTGGACTGGCTTTCCACGGAGTCATGAGTTTCCAGCGAGGGCAGTGCATGGGAGGTCGAGGCAGCAGCAGATGCAGCAGACGAGGCAGTAGCATTAGCAGAGGGGGCACGTGGCAGACTGACGAGGGTGTCTGGAGCCTCAGTGGGGATCGAACCTGAAACAAGTTAAACATTTGTTTAATATGATGGCATTGACATTTTGCATTAAAACATGTAAAGCATTGTATACATCTAATCACTTCAACAATTTTTCGGAATATACTTTTGGAATATAGTTTTGAAATTTAGTTTTTGAATAAAGTTAAATGAACTTTAATAAACTTTATTATTTTATAGTTTACTGAAGCGAACAAATATATTAAATGTCTTTACAAAAATAAACAAATTAAGGCAAATTTGTCAAAAATTTATACAATAAAATTACTATATTTAACTATTTTATTGAAATTTCAAAACTTTTCAAATAAATGTAATGACATGTACTTACTTTTGTAGAAGGCAATGTTCTTCAGCACCCACTTGTCTCTAATGGTCAACAGCTTTGTTGCCTGGCCACTCGTCTTCTTGGATAGCTTTACGTACCAATCTTTAACGTTCTTCCACCAGTTCTGCAGATGCTTGAACGTGACCCCGATCTCTTGTGCCTTCATCTCCCACGCTGACTTCTTCTTATGGTAATCCTTGGTGCTCCGGAGCCAAAGGTAAGAGTTGCCCTGAAGCCACTCAACCAGATCCTGCTGTACCTCGTCGGGGAGACTCCAAGCTTGCTTGGGAGCATCATCAGCCTTCCTCTTGCCCTTGCCCTTGCCCTTCTGCTTTTTGCGACCTGGCTCTTGCTCCTCCTCCTCCTTTTCCCCCTCCTCCTCTTGACGTGGGGTGGGTTCCGGGGATTTCGGAGAACCAGGCTCTTCCGACACAGGATCCTCCTCCTCCACTCGCATGGCGCCCTCCCCAGTAGTGTTGGCAGCGGGTGTGGTCACAGGGGTGGTGGTTGCAGCATTGGTGGTGGCAGCAGATGTAACACCTGAACAGGCAGAATAATAAAAGTATCTTTTAATAAACAATAATCGTTTATAAAAAATATACATACAAATAATAACTTTTTTTTGGGGGGGGGGGGGATAATTTCTTCAGCGACATGCTTTTCATTCCAAATTTGGCACACGAGATAAAATATCCTCCCATTAAATTGTTTTTAATCACAGTATGCATTGCACGTTACTCAAAATTAATAGTGTACACAAAATAAATTTAAAAAAAGATTTCCTACTGCTATCTTCTATAATGCATAACAACTTTTTTCTTTAAATGAATGAATTTTGAACGAACAGTGGTCCATCATTCCTTGACGAAGATTTAAAAATTTAAAAAATTATAACATAAATTGTACTCACCATCAAGAGATTCTTCCTCCTCTTCAACTAGACTGGCAGCTCGATCTTGGACTGACAGCAGGACTGGCCTCGACCTCGCCACGAGCACTCGGAACTTCGGCAGCAGAGTGGACGACAGCTTGCACCTCCACTGTGACTCCTGCCTTGGGCTTCTTGGCGGCCTCCACTGGCACTGGGCTGCCTTCATCTGCTGCCTTCGCCCTCGGCTTCTTGCTCGCACGCTGCTTCTTCTTCTTGGCCGAGGAACTCGACGTGGGCTTCTTCTTCGGTGCCATAGCTTGATCTTCACGGGACTGTGTCTTGAGCGGTTATGATTTCTACAGCCCGGTTCGGCTGCTTTATTATACCCGTGGTAGGCCGCGGTACCGCCGCGCTTCACCCGCGATAAGGACGCGGAACAGTCGCCGGCGTCTGTTCCGCGGGCATACCACGGGTAAACCGCGGGTAAGCCAATTTTGCACATTTTCCACCACGGGCAACCGCGGGCAAAAAAAAAATCGCGAAATTTTACCCGCGATACTGACGCGAAAGGCTGTGTGACCGGGCCTTCAACTCAAAATCGAATAAAAGAGCATTATTTTATGAACACAAACAAATAAAGAAGGGTTCAACGTAAAGTCCCACGTCGAATGACGTAAATTATGGTCTGAAGCACTATTTCATTCAAATGAGACACTTCCTAAAGATTAGAAAATTTAATGTTAACCATTTATTTTTATGAGTACATTATGTAGGTGAAAAATAAATGTCTGTTTTTAAAATATATTACAAGCGAGTATCGTATCATCTCTGCCTATCACAGAATCCAAAGTTTGTGCCAGATACGTTTTGTAGAGCAATATATATATAGGCGAGGATCGCGCTATATTATAAGTAGCGTTTTTGCGTCCCGGACTCGGACCCAAAACCAAATCTCGAAAGCAAAATGCAAAAGCCTACGTCTCGCTTTTTTGCTTTGCAGGCGAGACAAAAAACGAGTGTTTTGCCAGGGCCTTGGTTGGTTTCTTTCTATTTCACTTTAATATATATTTTTTTAGTGTGGGCGAGGGGGGGGGGGGGGCTTGAACTCCCCGAGCCCCGCCGTAGCGCGGGCCCTGATCATTATTATTATTATTTTTTTAATCTTATTTTGATATCTTCATTCCATTAAAAAGTACAGGCCAACAATTTGTATCATACGCAATGAAAAATCTAAAATAGGGTAGGCCTACGTTGTTATAGCATATTACACATAAAGACAAGCAAAGTTTATTATAATAGGCTCAATACTCATGCAGAGCCAGGACAGAGCTGTTAACGGTGAAATACATGTACAAGTGCACTTTAGCCAATTAGTTTAGGATTCAGATATATACACCAAGTCGTATAGCATGTGTCACGATTCCCGAATGAATCAAAAATCCACGATCGTTTACCTCTTTTCTAAAATAACTACCACCAAATAGTTTTAATGTCCTTACGAGCAAGGCGATCTAGCGATCTAATCTTAATCGTGGATACAAATCGATACATTTTGACATCATTATAAGATAAATCTGAATATGTGAATTTCAAATGCTTTTACTTTGAACGTTATGTTACGTTAATTTCACAATTACAATCAACACAAAGCAACTCGTTCATATAAGATTACTGAGTACATCGCAACACTGGTATGAAAGTGATGTATATAATCATAACGTAAAGTTCTCAGGGGCGTCGCTAGACCTTTTTCAGTGGGGGGGGGGGGGGGGGTGTAGAGGCCAACGATTACCGACAAAACTAGCCACCAATTACCGACAAAATTAAATGTCCAATATCTACAAATTCAACCCTATAAACCTGGGGCCGAAGGCTAAATTTGTTTCTCCTATGGACTATCTATAGTACTTGCATATGCGCAAAATGGTCATTTTCCTCGACGACATAAATATGCGAATTATTTCTTCAATTTAGTCAGCATGATAGCTATATATTTTAATGCAGGCGCGGAGCTAGGATCTTATTTTAGGGAGGGGCGGTAGTGAGCAAGAGAATCACATAAAAGCGCGCTCATTAGGGGGGGGGGGGGGGTGTGGGTGATGGGCCTCCCGCGCGGAAGCTTAGACGTTTCCTTAAATTATTAGGAAAAGAAGACGATTAATTGTACCGTTTTTCGACTGGTAATCCTTGGCTGAATGAATCCCCCCCCCCCTCCCGCGCGAAAGCTTTGACGTTTCATTAAATTGTTATAAAAAAGAAGACGATTTGCTGTACCGTTCTCGACTGTTTATCCTTTTCTGAATTAAGTTCCCCCCTCCCGCGCAGAGCGCGGAAGCTTTGACATTTCATTAAATAATGACAAAAAGCAGACGATTCGTTGAACTGTTCTCGACTCTTAATCCTTATCTGAATGAAGCTTCCCCCTCCCGTTTTGACGTTTTTGACGTTTCATTAAATTATTAGAGAAAGAAGACGATTCGTCGTACCGTTTTCGACTCTTAATAAGCCCTATTAATTTTGTCTGAATTCAGTTTCCCCCTCTCGCGCGAAGCGCAAAAGCTTTGACGTTTCCTCAAATTATTAGAGAAAGAACACGATTTGTTGTACCGTTTTCGGCTCTAAATAAGCCCTATTAATTTGTCTGAATTCAGTTTCCTAGTCTCGCGCGAAGCGTGGAAGCTTTGACGTTTCCTCAAATTATTAGAGAAAGAACACGATTCGTTGTACCGTTTTCGACTCGTCTAAATAAAGTTTTCCCCTTCCGCGCGAAGCGCGGAATTTTTGGCGTTTCATCACAATATAAAGAAAGGAAGACGATTCGTCGTACCGTTGTTGACTCTTAAACCTTGTTTGAATTAAGTTTCCCCAAAAAAGTTTAACCTCTGATTTCTTTAGCTGATATCATAGGAAAGTGAAACTTCGAGAAAATACAAGTATTGTAGTTGTAGTCACTCTCGAAGTCGTCACAGCGGATAAGAAGTCACAGTTCGTAGGGAAAAAAACTTGTCGGCCGACCGACAATATACATCTGACCGACTTCAAACTTCTGCATTGATATAGTACACGAGGATCGAGCAAGAATACCGACACAGCGACATATTTACCCGTGTCTTTCTTGCTCAATCGACGAGACGACTCCACCCAACAACCTCCTTCTCTCTTTTACTCCCACTCCTCCTCTCTCAGACTCTTACCTCCCATCTCTCTCCTCTCTTTCATCCCCCGTTTCTTTTGTTTCACTTTCACTCTTTTTTCTTCTTTTTTCCTTTTCTTTCTTTTCTTTTTTTGCCTTTCTTTCCTCTCCTCCCTCTTTTTCTTTTTTCCTCTTTCTTTCTTCTCTTTTCTTACCTTTCTTTTTCTTTCTTTCCTTTCTTTTCCTTTCTTTCTTTTCTTTTCCTTTTCTTTTTTTCTTTTCTTTCCCTCTCTTTTTTCCCTCTCTTTTTTTCCCTCTCTTTTTTTCCCTCTTTTTTTTCCCCTCTGTTTTTTCCCTCTCTTTTTTTCCCTCTCTTTTTTCCCCTCTCTCTTTTCCCTCTCTTTTTTTCCCTCCTCCTTTTCTCTTTTTCCCGACGGCAGCGCAATTTTACCGACAATATCCTGACAGGTGGGGGGGGGGGGGGTGTCGCACCCCCACACCCCCCCCCCCTTTGGCGACGCCCCTGAAAGTTCTACCGATAAGGGAACAGGTGTGAGAACTAGGGTGCCTATATAATCATAGTCAAACATTGAAGACGCCAATAGTGTTTCAAGAAATTACGGGCAGGAGTTATGTAGGGAACACTTTATGCTGGATATGCTAAATATTTACTACACAATACTTATTATGTTGAAAATATACAAAATATATCACAAAATAGGTGAACTATTAAGGTGAGTTATAGCCCGCGACGGTCGTTAAAGGAGAACATTCTGATGCCGGAGGTGCAGATCAAGAACGGAGGAGACATGGCTTAGATAATAGAGTTCAGGAGTCCCTTCCTGAACTGTCTTCAGTTTTAAAGTTACGTTCCACAAATTACAATTTATTAAACAAAATAAGTCGTTTATACTACTACCGCTGAGTAGATCGCGACGTCGGCATGAAATGGATGTATATATATATATATATATGATAATAATAACGTAAAATTCTACACTCAGGTCTCAGGCTGTGGGTGAGAGACGTCCGGTGCCCATTTTCATCGATCACAATTGCAGTCCAACATTGAAGACGACAGTAGTGCTCAAGAAATATGGTAATACCATTTAACAGTCAGGGGATATGGAGGGATCACTTCATGCTGGATGCGCTGAATATTGGACTACGTACTAAAAGTATGTTGAAATATACAAAATATGTTGCAAAATAGGTGAATTATCGAGGCTGGTTGACCTGCGACGGTCCGCGTTTACAGGAGAACATTCTGATGATAGTAGCACGGAACAGAGGCTGTGACATGGCGTAGGATATAGGGTTCAGAAGGCTATTCCCATACTTCAGATTGCCGAAGAAAATGAAAACATCATTTGGCAGACCAGTTACGACAAGACGAGGTTCGATAGTGTAGATTAAACCGATTACGCTAATCGGAATCCATGTCAGTACGAAAGCGATGACGATGAGGAGGAGAGTACGAGTCGCCTTCGTCATTTCAGCCGTCGATTCCCCGCGACATGACGCCGATGTCTGAGTTGTTAGAAAGAGAAACATACCGGGACAAAGGATCAAAGAGAAAAAAAAAGAAAATTATAAACACCGTAGATTTTGATAAGAACATATACAGCCAAAAATATACAAGCTATAAAACGAATTCTTGTATTTAGACTGGTATTTGATCTTCCAATGGAATCTATTCAAACTTTAAAAAATACCAAAAACGTAAACTAAACAACTATGTCACCTTTACATTTTCGTTAAGCGCCAATTCCATATTACTTTCGTAGTCACATGGGACAGCGAGGGGAATTAGTCCTCAATGATTAATTTTTAGGGATTTTGTAAGAAAATGTTGTCAGCAAACAGCCTATATCGTTCGGTGTAATCATTAGGATGAAAAAAGGATAACTGAAGAAATCCGGAAGTTTTACAGCATGTTGTACAGTAAAGTAGAGTACGAGTGCTCGGATAATTGTTGTAATAGTTTCTTTCAAGGTTTACCAAAATTGACTGAAAAATCTCGAGAATACTGTGAAGGATCTATATGTAATAAAGAATGCCTAGAAATCTTAAAAGAATTAAAACAGAACAAATCACCTGGAAATGACGGTTTTTCTTCAGAATTTTATCGTACCTTTTGGCCGGATATTGGAGATTTAGTTAAAGATGCCTTGAATGAAGCATATAGATTAGGAGAATTAGCATCGTCTCAAAAACAAGCTGTAATTACGTTAATCGCTAAAGATGGGAAAGATCCCTTTTCACTGAAAAATTATAGACCCATTTCCCTTCTTAATGTCGATTATAAAATCTTAACAAAAATTTTGGCTAAGCGAATCAAGAAAGTATTAAATGAGATCATTATGGGAGATCAGGTGGGCTACATGAAAGGGAGGAATATTGGTGAGGCCATTCGCATTATAGATGATATTATTTTTCATACATCCCGTTACAATTTATCTGGTTTTTTGTTAGCTGTAGACTTCGAAAAAGCTTTTGACTCAATTTCACATCAATTTCTTCAAAAAGTTCTGTCGTCATTTGGTTTCGGTCCGTCCTTTCAAAAGTGGGTTAAAGTTTTATACATGAACACTCTAAGTTGTGTATTAAATGAAGGAGGGTCCACTGGTTATTTCAAAGTAGAAAGGGGAGTAAGACAGGGAGACCCTCTTTCTCCGTACCTCTTTTATTTTGTGTATTGAAGTAATGGCACACAAATTACGAATAGATAAATTGGTGGACGGAATTAATTTTGGAGATAAGGAAACTAAACTAGTACTTTATGCGGATGATATGACAATTTTTGTTCGCAATAAAAAATCAATTAATAGGTTAAAAGTATTATTTGCAGATTTCGAAAAAATTTCTGGACTGAAAATAAACAACGACAAGACTAAAATATTAAGGTTAGGTTCATGTCAACGTTTAGATTGTGATTTTGCTTTTGGCGAAATAGTTGACTTTCTTAAGGTTTTAGGGATTTTCTTTTCCCTCGATGAACACAGGAAAGAAGATCTAAATTATAAAGAAATCATAAGTAAAATAAAAACACTTTTAAATTTTTGGAAGCAAAGGGACTTAACACTTATGGGTAAGATTCAACTATTGAAAGTGCACATTTATTCTAAAGTTCTTTATCGGGCGTCACTTACTCCTGTTCCAAAATGGGTTTATGATTCACTGGATGAATTAACTTTAGATTTCATATGGAAAGGAAAAACAGATAAAATCAATAGAAACACCATGTTCTTAGACTATAACCAAGGGGGGTTAAAGATGTTACATTTTTCTGCACAAGTTAAATCGCAGCGAATTATGTGGATTCAAAAACTTCTAAACAAAGATGAAGACATGAAATGGAAACAATATTTTAACTTTGTCACTGAACACGTGGGTGGAGATTTGATATTTTCATGTGACTATATACCAAGTTTATTAAAAGTGACAGCTCCACAATTTTATATGGATTTATTAGAAGATTGGGTGAATACGAGACATATAAGGAGTATAGACATTGGTGATGTGGTAATTTTTAATAATAAACTTATTCGATATAAAGGAAGTTGTATATACGATAAGAGGTTGTATGACAAAGGAATTTACAAATTAAAACATATTCTGGAAAACGATGGTAAACTAAAAAGTGACAGGCATTTTATCGATTTAGGTGTTGAAGTAAATGAAATTGAAAAGATCAAGCACTTTTATGCCTGTTTACCAGTTTGTTGGAAAAATAATTTTAGAAAGGGAGAAGAAAAAAATAATTCTGGAACTGATTTCACTTTGGGGAAGAAAACAACTAATATAGCTGATTTAAAATCAAAACAAATTTATGTACAATTAATAAAGAAAGATGATTTTAAACCTTTGGTTTTTGAGAGAATTGGAAGGAACTATGGTTTTTCCTGTAAGGAAATAGAAAACATATTTTTAAGACTAAGACAGTGTACACTTAACAGTCGATTAAGAGAGTTTCAGTTCAAACTTATACATAATATATTATATACAAACCATCACCTCTTCCGTTTTGGTCTTGTCTCGACTAACTTATGCTCATTTTGCGAAAAAGATGAAGAAACATATAAACATTTATTCTATACTTGTGAATTTGCACAATCAGTGTGGGAAATGTGCACGAGATTTTTAGACTTTGAAATACATAACTGTAGTTTGGAGGAAATTCTGTATGGGAAAGAGGAGAGAAATAAAGGAAAATATCAATTAATGAATCATGTTTTAATTCTTGTTAAATATCTGATTTATAGAAATAGAGAACTTAAAAACCACCCTCTTTTAATGAAATAAAGAATAGTATAATAGGGGATAAAGTAGAAGAAAGGAAATTGGCAGCAATGAGGGGAACTCTCACTATTCATTTTTCTAAATGGGAAAACCTGAGTATTAGACAAACAATTGGAACCCAGAGCCAGTCGTCCACCGGTTAAGGGGGGGGGGGGGAGGGGGATAAGGGAGAGGTCGGGTAGGGTAGGGTTAACAAAAAGAGAAAACTTTTCTCTCAGGACAACAGTATAAAAAGAAGTATAAGTTGCTACATTGTTAAAACAAAAAAAATTGGATTATACAACTGCATATGTTTTCTTTGAAAATATGAATTTTTGTTTCAAATATGATGTATAGGAACTAACTATGTAAGTTTCTTTTGAAGCCGTTTGTAAGACAAAAATTTATACTGATTTATAATGTCATCACATTTGCAGTGAGAGTTACATATGATGATTGTAATTTGTACTATGATTATAATTTGTTTCAAGAGAGAAAAGAATAAAAACTGACCATAAAAAAAATTAGGGCAGCCAATCTCTTTATTTATTTGGTACAAAAGTTGGCCTTAGTTGTTCAGATGAGAGATAGTGGTGCTAAGGTAGTGACTTCAATGCTGGATGTACAATTAAAGATAATCTGAAAATTTGAGTGAAAACGGATCATTATTCATGGTACAAATTTGGAAAAACTGATCTGATCGATTCCTTAATTATTCTCCCAACTATATTATTCTACTTCTATTCTGCTACTTTTTGGTCAAAGCCTGTTCAGCATCAAGACAAGGACAATTTAATTACATTTTAGGTGAATGTAAATCGTCACAAAGTAATAAAATGGCTCTACATTCCATTCCAGGCAGTTAATTGTTGACAGATTTTTATAGCCTGTTTTATGTGTTTTTCTCATGGAAAAACGGTTGGGAAAATTCAAAATTGGTTGGGAGAATTTACTGTTAATCACTGTTAGAGGGTGCCTCACATCGACGCCTTTAAAGAAAACCATAGATATCTTTGTGGTCTGAGAATTTGTTTAGGATTTTTTGCATGTCAGAGGGTTAGTATAGTAGAAGGAATATAGTAAGTAACATTTTATACAAAAATTATGCAATTTTTTTCATCAACCTTCAACATATGTTACCGAGTCACTTTAATTGAACATGATTGCCAAGAAAACTTAAGAGAAATTTGAGCGCCCTATCAACATCATAAAGAAATCGTGTTCAGATTTGTACGTTAACAGTTGGGTGTTTGGACTTTTTCGAAGGTACCGAGTAATTTTACAAATGCCCGAACAAAATGATGAGTATTATTTGTTTTATAAGATGACGTTTTATTTGTTTTATAACATGATTTTACTATAATGACCGGTCATAATATAGTAATAAAATTACGTGTTATAGGCAAAATAAATGCCTGGTCACGTGTACGCTCTCAATCAATCATATCGTTAGGATCCGCTTCATCATCTTAGAACAGTTTTGATCATATTCTCATGTTGGGATAGGTGACGGACAAGGTTACTGACGTCTTTGCCATCGTGTTATTAATTAGAGGAACATTCTGTAGATTACGTACCGATACTTCTTGGCCACTATTTCCGATCTTGGTCTCCTTACGTGATGGAGATGTGGTGCCCTCTTTTCTCCCTGTCTCCGTAATGTCACTAAAGGAACCTGTATGCGATGTCGACGAAACGCTTTCACCCGTCATCTCAGTGTCCTTGGAGCTAGATAGGTGGAGGTCCGCAAAATTGGTCGACTTCTTGTTGTTCCGTCTTTCAACCGTCTTCCGAATCTTGATGAAGATTCTGACATAGAGGACGGCGATGATGGCCAAAGGCAAGAAGAACGTGGCCATACTTTGGATCATATTTGCCCACGGACTGAGATGGAACCGCTGAATACAGTGAGGTCCGTTGTCGAAATCGACGACGAACTCCCACACGGTGACGTACCCTATCCAGAACGAGAGTCCAATCACCCATGGCAGAGAGTTGATGATGACTGCCTTGCGCTTTGATCGAGAGATGTAATGGTTAATGGGATCATAGACCGCTTGATGTCGATCAGCGCATATCACAACCACGTTGATGTTAGAAGCATTGACGATTCCTTCGAAGATCCCACTTATGACCTTACAGGCATTCTGAGAAAACGGATACCGGCCGATGTACGAGTGCTCTATGACAGCTCCCAGTCCGATTCCAACCAGCAGATCCAGTATGGTCAGGTTTATGATGAAGTAATTATTGTAGGTACGGAGACGTTTTTCTACTAAGAATGCGCCAAGACTGATGATGTTGGCAAGTACAATGAGCGCGAAAAAGACAACGGGGAAGATGAGACTCCTCAGACGAGGTGGAGTTGTTCCAGAGGGATCCAAAGATTGAGTAGTGACATTCATGTATTCACTTGCATTCTGGATATCAGTCCAAAACATGTCCGTTGAGTAGGACTGCGTGCTATTCGAAATATCGGCCATGATCAATGTTGCACCTCACACAGAATTGCAAGTAAATACTTCTCTTACCGAAAAGCAGAAGTTTATATACAGTCATATTTAGATGCTATTTCCCTCAACGAATCAGAAGCGAGAAGTAGAATTAAATTGTAGTCCTATTTAGTTTCAAGCTTGTCAACTCTACAATGGAGAATAACTTTTTAGTAAACCTACGATCGATCGTCCTTGTCATGCCGCAGCTGCGGAAGTTTAACTTTTAAAAGCAACTTACAGAAATAAAATTGACAACCTTTTACGAGTTCAAATTTTGTAATCATTTTCAAAGGCCGCAAAATCCAGTGCGAAAATTAGTCTCTAAAAATAGATGTCTTCGATCTACAGCGATATATTAAACGTACTCAACCTACAAAAGTGTTGGTCCTTGAAACATATTCGTGTGTTCATATTAAATAGTATTATTTGCCAGGGAAAAGTTTTATTTTGATTTCCGATTCAAAGTTCTTTAAGAGCTTGGTGGCATTACCGTTTTCTAAATCTTATTGAAATTTCGTTCGCTCAACGAAACCATCATGGCGCTATATAGGCTTATTGTATTTCAAGAAAATTAATTAAAGAAAACATGTAATAGACAAACACTTTTAATGGCTTTTAATCTGAAAACATCAGGGAATTGGCAGTCAAGAACAACTATACTTTGAGAAGTCCTTTTTAAATCATACTGCATTGTTGATGGTTACCCGATTTGGAAATAATCCTCTTATTCCGCATATATTGCCAGAAGTGTTCCCGACGGGTACGTTCGGTTTTTCGATGCAATTAGTGAGACCTCGGTAATAAGCTCATTACAAACTTATTGATGATAGATGTATTGAGAAGGCTAAGAACGGTATTGACTTACTTTTAACGTGCCATTTCTATCGCTCTCGTGGGGCTTAGTAGATTGCATCAATTCTTTTTAGTCGAAGAGCTTTTTTTTCTTTGCATTAAATATTTTGTATTCCTATTATTTCTATTTGCGTGGTGGTTGATTATTACAATTTATCTCCGTAAAGCATGCTAACTGAGAATACACATTAAAATTACTAATTCTCATTGTTAACGCATTCTATCAGAGAACTAGATACCATTAGAGAGTTATCGGAAATCACATCGAGAGGCAGTCTCTTTATCAAAGGATATATTGTATATGCAGGTCATTTGATTTCCTGCACGCAGAACAAGCGTCATGGCGTGACTTACAAGACTGATCTATCATCCTTTGGGAAAATTTAGTATTTCAAGTGTTATCATATCCAAATGGATGGGCGTTTTTACCCTCCCTTAATGATAAGGTCCTCTCTCATTGTGGCTAATTTCACTATGAATATGACGGACAAAGAAAGAGGACAAAATATACAGTTCCTCATGTAGACAAAGGAACATCCCTTCACTGCTATTATGTAAAAATGTGTAGAACAGGTGTCACATGCATAGTCACCTGTTCTACACATTTATTACATAATAGCAGTGAAGGGATGTTCCTTTGTCTACCTGAGGAACTGTATATTTTGTCCGCTTTCTTTGTCAGTCATGTTCATAGTGTTTAGATCACCACTTACCTTCTGAGTGTGTGAGCGACGATGACCTTTTTGATTTATTAAGACCCATTCAAGCTAATGACCAATCCTTTAATTGTTAATGTGCTAGGAACCTTGAAGAAATTGTTGATGAAAATATAAATATCATCCGAAGAGTTGAATTTGAATTTTGATCGCGAGGATCCAGCATAACAATCTTTTACAAAGCATATAACAAATATACAATATTATTAAAGATTTTAATAGTGAAACATTCTCTTTAATGCTTGTAAATATACAAAGTTACAATAAATATTTTGATGGATTTCAATCATTTTTAGATAACCCTTCCAATAAACAGCTTTCTTTCATAAGACAAACAGAAACTTGGTTATCCCATGATCCTAATAAATCCTTTTTTAATCGATAGATATGATTTTGTCTTTGAAAATAGGCTAAGAAGAGTCGGCGTTGGTGTTGCTTTATCTTTAATTATGTTGTGCATGATAATATTTCAATAATCAATAATGACTTTGAAATTCTTTTTATTGAAATTATGAATCCTGGGGTATTCCAACCCCAAATAATGTTTGATACAGTGAGGCACGTAGCCAGAGTTTGATGTTTGGGGAGGGGGAGGGGGGGGGGGGGACACATACATGTAATCGATCGACGTCCTGGGGAGGGGTCTATAAGAGTTCAACCGATCCTGGAATTTGAAAAAAATGGAGGGGGGCACGTGCTCCCCGTGCCCTCCCCCACCCCCCCCCCCCCCCCCCCCTGTGGCCACGTGCCTGGATGCAGTTAAATTATCCGACTTATTACGAAGTCCAGCGTTTATTAATATTTGTTTTTTTTAATGGGGGACTTTAATACAAATCTATTAAATCATGAACATGAAAATGTGTCAAAAGAGTTCTCTCCGTTATGCCTTTTTTAAATTCCTTTTATTTCCAAGCCCACTCGCGTAACAAACTCCTCAGCCTCCCTGCTATTAGGTCATTCGTTTAAAATGGTGACATTTCTTTATTGTCCTCTTTTTACCTCTATATTCTGTCTCTCTCACTTTCTCTCCTGTCGTGTCACCCATTCTTGGTTGTTTTACCCGACTCCTTAAAGAAAGCATGTGTATGCTTGTAAGCAACTGACGGCTTTAAGTCCTCTCTGGGGACTTGGTAATGTGGATTAATGCCTTACTAAAGGGCACTAGCGCATTGACTTGCTTT
This sequence comes from Strongylocentrotus purpuratus, assembly GCF_000002235.5. Lineage (NCBI taxonomy): Eukaryota > Metazoa > Echinodermata > Echinoidea > Camarodonta > Strongylocentrotidae > Strongylocentrotus > Strongylocentrotus purpuratus. The sequence continues at coordinate 36,951,652 of NW_022145607.1, read as the reverse complement.
CGAACCCAGGACCTCCCTGTCACGAGACCACTGCTCTACCACTGAGCCATCGGGCCTCCTCAATGTACAGTCCTATAGTTCTTTCTTTCCTTTTCCTGTGCCGTGTATACATGCACAAATTATTTAGTAGTAACTCTATATTTTGTTTCTCTTTCTGTCATATGTCTTGTCACCCATTCTTGTTCGTTTTACCCGACTCCTAAGGAAGCATGTGACACCTTTAAATCCTCTCAGATGGAATTAAGAATGTTCAAAGCGAATTAATGCCTTACCAAAGGGCACTATAGTGCATCGACTTGCTTTCGAACATGGAAACTCCCAGTTACAAGAACACCGCTCTACCACTGATAGGCACTGAGCCAACAGGGACTTTTAGATTCGCACGAAGACAATGGGGATTGCTACGGTCGACGTCCTTTTAATGCACTGCCTTGAATGGAGATTTTTACACTCTCGCAAACAATGTCTCCTGTTCATCCAAGCGTGAACACATACCACACAAAATGATACTAAATGATCCGGGGTAAAACACTCGTTCATAAGATGTATAATAATTTACTGTTCATAGATGATTTTTAAAATAATTTGCAATTTTCTAGTTGTAAACATTTTTTAGACTCGCACTGTATTTTGTCTTTCCCTCTCTCCCTGTCTCTCCGGTCCTGTCACTCACTCTTACATTTCCTCTGAACATGTATGTATATCTTCATTCATTGCCTTTTACTAGAATTAAAGATAAACTTGAGTTTTGGTAAAAAAAGAAAATGAATTCTCACAGAATCTAACGAAACTTACACTGAATGTTCAAGATTACAAATAAATGTTATGTGCCAAACAATTCTGGAAGAAAATGTATACTGCCTGAGTAATGAGCATAGAAAGATAAGGAAAACAGGGTAGTACTAGCCCCGACACCATGTGTGTTGTCCCATATACATCTTTCTGTGTAAGTGATTGTTACTTTACCAAGACTCTGCCAAATTTATGATGATTTTGATGACTCCAGAACCTTGCATTACACACCATTACTTACATGCTATATGATCAACTTTTCTGATTCATTCCACACCTTTTCTTTCACAATGCAATCGCATTACCAGAACTCAAGTTTATCTTTAATATGAATGTAATATGAACAAATACAAGACAAATCAAACTTCTTGAAAGACGATGTCAATAATATATTGAAGTAGACTTGGGAGCTACTTTATAGACACCATAACCAGACATGAAATACTCACTGGAAATGTATCAGGCAATCAGGCTTGACATCCTTAACTTCCAGTAAAGGTACGTCTGTTCGGTTGAGGTGTCGGTTGCATGAGAGAGAGAGTTCAGGTTGACTCTCATCCACGGAAGCTTCCAATAGGAATAGCGCCCTCTAGTGGTGAGGGTGGCTATTGCAGACTGCAGACGTCGTCTGCTAGCGTAGGCTGCTACTGGATACGGCTGTCGTCGTCTGCTAGCGTAGCTTGATATAAAAAACTACTACATTCCCCCCCGTTTCAAAGAACTCATCCCAGGGAGAACTGAACCCCTCAAAAAAAACTCGGGTGCCACAATTAGTGGCTGAAACCCGTTAAGACCGGCTTTTGCAACAGCCAGGTCCATCAATAACAACACACAAAATGTACAGAAAACAATGCCATCCTCCGGGAAAAAGAATTTCTTACTCTTTCCGTGAACAAAACCCTCCCTCCTTTGCCAATTTACAAAGGACAACCCTATTATACATCCCATAAATAAAAAAACTATCACGCCCTCAAAAGGGCAATTTCATTATACACAGAATAATAGAAAAATAACATGCCGATCCCCTTTCTTTGTACTGAAAAAAACAAACAAGGGTGATCCAAACAGTATAGTTTTTTCGTTTTTGGAAAGGAAAAGCAGAAGCAAACGAAATCAAAGGGCGAATCGAGTGCCAGCAATGTGCAATTTATTTTAAACCAATGCAGTTTAAATAAAATGGCCTCGAAAAGACCACACCCAGTTTGCTACATCTATACAAATCATCAAACATTCTCCACAAATCACAAACATCCCCCAATAATCACTATTCCCCGATATCCCGGAGGGAATTGTTCAAGGAAAACATTACAGGGGTCAGTCACTTCGACACCCCACTCAAATCATTGCAGGAGTCACCGTCATCATCCCCCTTAAAACATTGTAGGGATAATAAACATCATCCCCCTTAAGATATTACAGGGATAATCAACATATTGTAAGGATAATCAACAACATCATCCCCCTAAAAACCTTACAGGGATAACAAACATCATCCCTTACCGGAGCTTATAGAGATGAAGCCCGTTCTTAGTGGTAGCCTCCAGTACTTTGAGCAGGGGCTCTTCCCGCGCAGAGGCCACCATTGCCCCCACCTCCCCGATGTAAGCAGGAGTGGAATGCTTCACTCCCTGGGGAGGGAAATACGGGGAATCCGTCTCCAACAGAAGCCTGTCCAGAGGAACCTGCTTCAAAGCCGCAAGCTGAGCCGGGGAGAATTGACTTACCATAGGAGTAAATCCAAAGTACACATGCTGGTACTCCTTTCTCCAGGCAGCGATCTCCCCGGAACCCAAGGAACAGCAGTGGATGTGAATCCTCTGATGCCGGGTTACATGCTTGCCCACTATTCTGCGACATTCCCGAGAAGGAGCTATTCCGAGTGGATCGGACTTCTCCCCCCGCAGGTGCAGGATTAAAACACGTCCCGCACACCCAATCGCAAGCTGCGCAGCCAGCAAACGGCGCTGAGGTTCCCAGCGATCAGCAGCCACGGAGAAATCCAACCCCATCTCCCCGATTGCCACCACTTGACCCCCACACACCATATCTGCGACCAGGTCCACATCACGCCACCCAATACTCGAAATTCCCGCGTGCTTCGGGTGAATCCCAACCGACACAGGGAAACATGGATCTGCAGGGAGCCGAATTTCATGAAATCGACGAGGGTCAACGTAATTCATTACCCCCCCACAAAGACGCACAGGAACATTGGGGGCCCTGCCCGAAATGGCAGTCACACACTCCATCCCCTTTTTCTTTTGAACGGACTCCATCCGGTCCAAATGAAAATGGCTATCAAAAGCCCGGGGAACTGCCGGCCTCTGAGTCATCTGAGAATAAGTTGACTCAGGAGCTGGCTCGGAACCGGAAACCGGGGGTGTAACATCCATAGGACTTACCTCTGGTGCTTCCCTCGCAGGAGATGGAACCCGTGCCTCTGGGATATCCGACCCGGCATCAAAGGAGGCCTGGGGACGAACATCAGGAGCACCCGGGCTCACCTTCCGGGAAGGAGGTTCCTCCACAACTTTGCGCGGCGCTACCGCGACTCGGCGACCAAGGCGCTGCAACTCTCTCCACTGGGGGGTGGTCAATTTAGACGTCAAAAACGCCAACCACCTCCAGTGTAACAAAGCCGCAGGACTATTAGGTGGGTGCACGATCACTGCCCCGGGATTCTTCCAGTGCATCTCTGACAGGAAATATTGAGCTTCCCGCTCGAGATGCTCTGGCACGTCATTCGTGTATTCCCAAGTCTGACTCGCGCACAGGGACTTCAATCCCTGCAAATCATCGGACCCCGTAAGCGTCTTTGCGATGTAACGCAAGCAACCGACTTGCGCCAGAGTAACATCCCGCATAGGCCCAATTGCAGTTCGCAAAAAACGAAAACACTCCGGCATATGAGAGTATATATGCCATTTGATCGGGCCTCTAGGCCTAACTGAACAGCCAGGCACCGGACAAGGACGAGTTTTCCGGATGGGTCCCCCCCAACCATCATCCTCGCTAGCCCGCTTAGTCCCAGAACGACTTCTCTCATAACCCCTTGAACCACCCGAATATGTCTCAGGTGCACTGGGTCGCGGTACGTACTCATACCGCGGCCTACCCGAATACATCCCAGGTTCCCTGGTTCGCGGTCTGCGCTCAAACCGAGGCCTATCCACATACCTATCAGATCGCGGTTCATGCTCGACCCGCGAACTATCCGAATACATACCCGATCGCGGCGCGTGAGCATTACCCGGATGCGGCCTCCGAAGCTCAGGCTCCGGGAGTTGCTGTCTGCTAGCACCCCCTTTGCCATGCCTCTTTTTTCGGCGAACAACGTAATATCCCTCCGGACGATTGAAAGGGTCAGCCCCTAAATGAGGGTCGTCCTCGCCCGCAGTCTCCATAGGAGAAACGCTCTCTCCAGGAGTCACATTCCCAGGACCCGCCTTAGCTACAGTTTCCTCCCCATCTCCAGGGATCAAATTCCCCGGAGTAGACAAACTCTCCCCAGAACCCGCCCTAGCCGCAGTGTCCTCCCCAACTCCAGGGGTCAAATCCCCCGGAGTAGAGAGATCCACCCCAGTCACACCCTCCGAACCCGTGGCTACCGTGGTTGCCGGAGCGCGTGATACAGTAGGGGGAATCGAATTCGATTCCCCTGTTAACAAACCAGGCCCCTCGGGAGACCATAACCTACGGGAGGAACCCTCCCGATACTTACCGGAAAGGAAAGCCAGAGCGACAGAGACTTGCTGCGTCTCCACCATCTCCGGCTTCCACCAAGGAGTCCCTGGGTCCAGGTACAGCTTACCTGACAATATCCCCTCTTCCCGGGGACATATATTCCTGTCAGGATCCGGATGAGGAAAGCGGTTGCATAAGTCAGAGTGGGGTATACAATCGAGCAAGTGCTCCTGCAGGCACTCCACCCAACCTACCTCTCCCTTCTCTACCGCTAACAGGAACAGCCGATCCAGGTGGTCGAGCACCTCCGCCCACGGGACCAGCCGAGGAGCCATCCGGGATACCAATCCCGGATACAGAAGCCTGCGATCCGTGACCGCCTCCTCCACCAACTTGTTCAGAGCGCCCGAGAACGACGCCTCCTCTTCCGTTCCCGGGGGCGGCGGCTGAGAGCCGCCATAGTCATCATCCATCTGTAAAGGGAATTAGATCAACGGGAAAGATATCAGCATACTTACCAAAAGTATACTAACAACGTAATTCTCCCCCCCACAAAAAAAAACATTCCCCACTACTCCACCCCTCCAGGAACCTTGGCCCGGCAAGGTGGACATGAATACTTATCCATAGCCTCCCCTTCACTCGGGGAAACATCAACACACTTACCATGATACCACTCCTCACAATGGTCACACTGAATCATGAAATCCCCATCATCTGGTTTCCGGCACAAGCAATAAACTTCAGTCCGATGCACCTGCCTTTTTGTGCTACACCAGGTGGGCACGCCCCTATCTCTACATGGCTTCAGGCGATCCTGATGCCTAGTGGAGATCATGTTGCGAAGCTCCACTCGATATAGATCGGGCGACAGTCTTTCTGCTATCCGAGCTGGTCCCTTCCAGGGGGGCTTCAATTTTCTACAGACTCCCTTCAGACTAGCAGAGTCCAGAACATACACTAAATCACCCTTATTGTATTGCCGCCGGAAGGTATGGACATCATAATCCCGCTTAAGCCGTTCTTGGGTTGAACGCAGCTTTTTGCGGGCTAACTCATGTGCTTCTTCCGTCGCCTTCCGCAAACTAGCCTGATACTCACCTGCCTCGATGGGAAGGGCTGCCCCCGGCACCGGATACAACAAGTCCGCAGGCTGATTCACCTCACGGCCCAGCATTAACCGGTTAGCAGTGAAACCAGTACTTCTATTTACAGTAGTCCTAAGGGCACCCGCAATCTGAGGAAGAAACTCATCCCAACGATTTTGTGCCTTTCCGATGAAGCACCTGACAGCATCCATGAGAGTACGATTATATCTTTCCACTTGCCCATTCGAGGAAGGCCGATATGGAGTCGTCTTCGCCTTGTGTATCATCAAAGATTTACACAATCCCTGAAAAAGGCGACTCTCAAAATTCCGTCCCTGATCAGTAAACACCGCTAATGGATACCCGAATCTTGTGAAAAACTCCCCTACCGCAGCCCGAGCTGTCTCTTCCGCGGTCTGCGAAGGTAAGGGAATACACTCCACCCATTTGGTGAACTGATCCACCATCATAAGGATATATACATTCCCTCTGGATGACTTGGGCAAAGGCCCTAGAAAATCCAGGTGAACCCTTTCCATAGGGACCCCAGCATGGTACAACTCCATAGGACTGTGGCCATACCGGGTCGATTTCTTACAATGATTGCAGATCGAGCAAGTCCTCACATATTCCTTTATGTCCTGGTGCATATTATACCAGAAATACCGATCCTTTATCCTCGCCACCGTTCTATCCCGACCTGCATGACCAGCAGACGGGATATCATGGTTAGCACTCAATACCCCATCTCTTAGTGACTGAGGCACTACTAAATAATCCTGATCATTGACTCGCTTACATATCACCCCGTTAACCATATGGAACACATTGCGATTAATCCACAGATACTTCTCCGCAGGCCCCCACAACATAATGGTTGCTTTCTCCGGTTCTAGTTGATCGACCAACCAGTTCCTGAGATGACTGAGTTGAGCATCTTTACCTTGCTCAATTTGCAGACTCGCATTCGGGAGTGGTACCACATCCTCAGTGGTGACCACTTGAACCCGAAATGTTGGGACAATTACCTCATCCAGTTCCAAAGGAAAACCAGAAACAAAATCAACGGTTCCCTCAACCGCCACTGCCCGGGAAACCTTCGGTCTGTATGCCAGCGGAACCACGTAATCAACATCCTCCAAAAATGAGGCCCAATGTCGGTGCGCTTTTGTACAATATCCACAGCCTCCACAAGGTAAGTCCTCCAAGTTAAACCCTGCACGATACTCCTCGCAGACAGCCATATCCTCAGGAATTCGCGACAATGCATCCGCATTCGCATGCTTCTTACCTGGCCTATGCTCTACCCGCAAGTCATACTGGCTTAATTCCTCCATCCAGCGGGCCAACTGCCCCTGAGGATATTTGAAACTAAGGAGCCATGTGAGACTACTATGATCTGTCCGAACCACAAACTGTCTACCCAGTAAATAGTGACGATATTGCCGAGTAAATCTAACCACCGCTAGCAATTCCCGCCTAGTCACGCAATAACGCCGCTGCTCTGGAGTGAGAGCACTACTGCCATACGCAATCACTCTCTCCTCCCCCTCCTGCAATTGAAGGAGCTCAGCGCCTATTGCATCGTTCGAGGCATCAGTGTCCAAGATAAACAAATCCCGACTATTAGGCATAGTTAATACCGGAGCCCGCGTTAACCGCCTCTTTATATCCTCGAACGCCTCCTGCTGCTCAACCCCCCAACAGAAAGCATGCTTTCCTGTGATACTATACAGAGGAACCGCGGCTGCGGCGTAATCCTTGATAAAAACTCGGTGATAATTCACCAGCCCAAGGAACTGTTCCACCTGTTTAGTATTCTCAGGAGTAGGCCACTCAAGTACTGCACGGACATGCTCCCCCTTGAGCTGAACCCGATTGGCACTTACTTCCCGTCCCAGAAACTCTATCTTTTCCTGAAACAGAACACACTTTTTGGGTTTCAGCTTTAGCCCATACTGAACAAAGCGTTCCAAAACAGTCTCTAAATTCTCCAGATGATCCGCCACAGTAGCCCCGAGGACCACTACATCATCCAGAAAAGCAAGAACAATTTCCCAATTGAGACCCCGCAATACCAAATCCATCGCCCGCGAAAAAGTCGCAGGCGCATTACACAGACCGAACCCCATTCGCACGAATTCATACAGCCCGTATTTTGTGGTAAACGCGGTCTTCCTTCTAGCTTCCTCTTCGATTTTAACTTGATAGTATGCAGAGTTCGCATCTAGCTTCGAAAACCAAGCATTCCCAGAGAGAGTATCCAGACACTCCTCAATATTCGGTAACGGATATACATCCTTCCGGGTAACATCATTGAGAGCCCGGTAGTCAATGCACCACCGGACTCCCCCGTCCCGTTTCCGGATTAACACTGGGGCAGATGCCCACTCCGATATAGAGGACCGGATAATCCCTGCATCTAACATTTTCTCTAGATGAGCCTTCTCTTCTTTCGCGAAACTAAGCGGAGTCCGCCGCATTTTCAGCTTAACCGGAGCAGCGGTTCCTGTGTCTATTGGGTGCTCTATAGCCGTAAAACTCCCAAAATCAAAATCATCCCGCGCGAACACATCCGCGAATTTGACCAATAACTGACGAAGCTTTACTCGCTCGTCCTCTGCCAATAAAACACACGAACGCTCATACAGCCCTTCCAAATAAGAGGGGAAATTCTCATTCTCATTCCCCCCGTTGTAAGCTGGCGAACCGCGGGAAAAGGGACAGTATTCGAGTCTCCTTCCGTCCCTAACTCCTGAGCCTCGCCTAAAAGTTCAGACACTCGCAAACAAATATTACGATCCGTCGGGTTAATCACGTACAACTCCATCCCATTTCCTCCCCCATGTATCACAGAAGGTGCTAGGACTGATAGAGTACTTATTGGCTCAAAGATGAAATCACCCATACGCTGATCCATAATACAGGAAACCCGTTTGACATGGTTAGGAGGAATTACCGCAGACTTACCTAAGTACACACGGGCCACCCTCCCTTGTCCTGGGCCTTCACCAAATTCCATGGGGATAAATTCTTTCCCTACTTGGAGACGAGACTGCCGAATATGTATATTAACCCCATGCTTATGGAGAAAATCCACACCCAGCAGCATGTCATCCTCGATCGGAGCAACATACAAATCCTCAGAGAATTCCCTAGTCCCTAACCTGATGGACACAGGCCCTACTACTATGCCCTTCATTCGCATATCCCGACCAGCCGCATGAACTAAAACCTCCCGCATCTTTTCAGGGAGTGGACTCAACCTCCCGAATATCCGATCCGAAATAATAGTTACCTCGGCAGCAGTATCTACTATAGCGTTAACAGAGTAACCCCCAACTACTAGTGCCACACTCAACAGAGAGCTGGACCGCAATCTATAGATCGTTACCTCCTCCGGTAGGGGGTCATCACTTAGCTCCGCTCCCCCAGGGGAACAATCCCCCAAGGTAACACCCTCTAAATAACGAGAAAAAGCAGCAACCATAGGGGTAAGATCAGGATAAGGATCAATCATATCTGATTCGAGCGCGTCTAATTCTTGGCCACATATTTCTCGGGTTGGAGAGCGGCCCTCTCCTCCGACCCGGGAAAGTTTCCCTCGTCTAATTCCATGAATGCAACTTTTCGTTCCCCTTCGGGGGGAGCAACTCGCTGGGTTAATGGATTGGTTCTAGCCCGAGGGCAATCCCTCCGGAAATGGCCCATTTCACCACAGGCATAACAACCCCTGGGTGATTGGGTCGGCGAAGGCACCCGCGCTTCATGCAGAGCCTCAATAAATTTATCCAGATTCTTTTCCAGACCGGATATTCGGATATCCAAACTGGAAGTCAAACTAGATATCTGGTTATCTAAACTCTTCGCCAAACCGGACATCCGAGTATCAAAACTTTTCGCTAACCCGGATATTCGGTTATCCGTCCGCTCCTCCAACTCAGACATCCGGGTCTCGAGTCGTGAAGGGGGGCGGGTATCCGGAGTACCCTGCGTCGATCGCGGGGCAATATCCACTTTTCGCACCTCGGGCTCTCTGGCCTCGCTTGCTTCGGTCGCCAACACTTTAGCCTGCCGGGTGCGGCCGTACATGGCCTTATGTGCGTGCTGAAACCAGCGGATAGCCTCCACTGCTTCCCCAACATTAGAAAGGCGCTGATTAAGGGCATGACACCCAGCATCGCGGTCGACGCAGCCCTGGCACAAACGCAACACCAGCTGCCGCTGTACGTATGCATCGGGGACCCCGGGAAATGCCCGGGATGCAAGCTGGTGCAGCTTGTCTGCCCATTCAGGCAAGGATTCTGTGGGCCCCTGCTTAGCAGTGTTAAATTCTAGCAGGGTGGCTTCTGGAGGCTCACGGTATCCGAACCTGCCCTCCAGCTGGCGTACTACTGCGAAATAACCCATGTCAGGGTCCCGCTCCTGAATCCCATCAAAAAACTCACTCGCCTGGCCATCCAAACTCCAGCATAAATGATTAAGCCGCTGGGAGTGATCCCACTCGCGAGCCTCCGCAAACGCGCTGAATTTGCGGAAAAACGCGCGCCAATTCCCCCGCCCGTCAAACGCAATTGATTTGGGGAGTGCCTGATACGAGGTCCTACCCCGATTACCTCCCCAATCTCCCTCCCACCTAGACACAGATGGTCGGGAGAAGGCATCATTCTTATCCCGGGGCAAATGTGGAAGAGTCCGGGGTGAAAGAGTAGTATCCTCACCACCCTCATATCCCCCCGTATATACAGCAGAATGCCTGCGCGACCCCCCCGGTGGGGGTGGATAACTATCATGGGGATAAACATGGGGACTCTGGTCTCCGAAACCTCCCTCACGGGGCGTGCTACTACAGAAATCCCCTGTCCGGGAAATCGTTCTAAACGTCATTCCAGGGAACTCTCCCCCAGAACCCATACGCGGCCGAAAATCAAATCGATCCTGCAGATTCTCCAGATCCTCAAATAAAGGAGAGGACCCCATAATCTCAGGAGTAATTCCCCCGTGTTTCTCCCGGAGTTCTAAGATACACCCTGCTCGAACAGGGCTTAACCCGGGCATTGCCAGTAACTCCGCGAATGTACATCTATTGATCGGAACCCTCGCCATACTCCCACAATGCGAGGTTCACTCCCACAATAATACCAACTCTACAATAAAATAAATCCCAGGATACGGATTGATCTCTTCAACAATTATAAACACCTACTACTGCAGGAAAATAATTGAACAGAACAATATACTAGGATTTATATCCCAGAATATTAATTAAACTACCCAATAATCATTAAAACCCATACAACCACAGGTAAATAATTGGATAGAACACACTAGGATATTTGTGCAACAACAAAATATATCCCAGAATATTAATTAAACTACCCAACAATTATTAATACCCATACAACCACAGATAAATAATTGGGTAGAATATACTAGGATATATTAGCACAATTGCACCCAAAAACAAAAACCCCTAAATAAATTCACCGAACCGATATAAAATATCAACAAAGAGCCTACTTAACTCAAAAATGAGCTAACACTCCCCGCTTGAGAGGTTCGATAAATAAAAGGAGCTCACCAGCACACCAGAGACGGGATAGGTATAGTCCCACCCCGGCACTGACTATTAAACCCCTACCAGTACTAATCACTAAGTCTACAATTATTCGTAAATTCCGAAAATGTCCCTAAATATAAGGAATAACAAATACTGTAATTGTATTTGTATAACGCAATCGATGTCCCAATACTCCAGCACTACAACTGCCCCACCTCCGCACCGCCAAGACTCACGACTACCCTGGGATAAAACTCCCAGAGCCAAGTCCCCACCCACGGTCACAAAAGTGCTATCTATTTATTTGATATCTCCTGTTTCCCGGAAAACACCCCTACAACAGAGTTAAAAACCGAACAGTCAACCAAGATAAACAGACAATCAAAAGCAATCCCAGTTATAGATTAACCAGAACACCACCACGATTAATACAAATTCCAACCACAGCCAGTTCAGAAATACAAATATAGCAACCTAGCTGTCCATCTATTTAATTAGCAAAAGGAATTATAAATACAACTCCTTCCACCAACCAAACAAATAAACCAACAAATTTAAAGTACTTGCCCTAAACTAACCTAAGGATTGTTTAATAACTATTTCATAAAAGAACTAAAGTAATCAAGCCTGCAAAGGAGACTACAATCCCTTTCACAAGAGCAGAACTCCCGAGAGCATAACCCCCACGATATCCACTAAATATAATTAAATTAACCAAGCCTGCAAAGGAGAAACAACCCCCTTCACAAGAGCAGAACTCCTGGGAGCAGAACCCCCACGATATCCACTAAATATAATTAAACAGCTTATGTTCAACCAATAATCACTTTTTATTCCCTCTTTAATTCAATTCGTTGAAACTAATTGGTCACACAGCGCGCAGCCCCCTATCCACAATAGGTGGACTACACGTGAGTGCTCACGGGCACTCACCCACGTAACCAGTCAACCCAACTAAACACCAAAAAATAAATGAAGGAAAAAGCCCGACAAAATCGGTCTAAATGATTTGAAACAAAGCAAAAGGTTTCTTACCTTACGCCTGATGCACCAATCCGTCCGAAAGAACTTGGGAACCACTCGAAAGTAACTTTGAAACAGCTAATTTCGAAAACTTGCCGGAGCAAAAATCTTTCAAGTTGCCTCGATAACGAAACAAAGTGAAAGAGATGGAATCTGCTCACTCAAATTTCCTCCGCTGATTCCGAGAAAATCCTGCCTCTCGATCACGTACGTAACGTATACGCCACAGCACGTGAGCGAATGGGAAATTCCCTTTCCCCCCCTCCGGAGAAATTAGACGGACAGCGCATCCAACGCCCCCATTGGTCCATCCCTCCAAGCCACGCCAGCAGACGTGCGCGAATTTTGAAACCCGTTCTACGTAAGACTCACGCTCGGAGGGATATGAAATGAGAAAACGTAACCCAGGCTGGGGATATAATTCCCCCCCCGGTCATCCCTGGAATGTCACCCACATTCCACCATCCACCGTTCGACAGACCACATTAAATCACGCCATTCAATAACAATGCTTTCATAAACATTCAACATGGCTGCCCATCGCATCCTGTGTAATCAAGCCACCAGATAGATATACCATCCTGGAAATACCATCCCAGAACGGTCATTCACACCCATCACAGTGAACACTCTAAAAAGACATAAAACAGGACACCCACACCACCAGCATTAACACTAGCCACAAATAAAAACATAACATCCACTCACGGGAGATAAAGTACCATATTTCACCGCAGCCATCCGGCCAGTGGGCCTACCCAGCCCCCACCGAACCCGCCAGCCCATCACGGCACTCAACCCCCGTAACGGCACAGAAAATTTACCCACAGAAAAAAGAATGGTCAGCCGGAACTATCAGCGGGCAACGCCCACCACTTCCACCCGGAAACCCCGTTTCCACTAGGAACCCAGCGAGCATCACCCCGCACAGCCCCAAGCACAACCCGGCAAATTTAGGTCCGTGCCCCGCTTTGACAAAATAAAGTGACAAAACAACACAAGTTACCCCAAAACGGTGCATTTCGAGGTCCTAAAAGTCCGTGACGCCAATGAAGTAGACTTGGGAGCTACTTTATAGACACCATAACCAGACATGAAATACTCACTGGAAATGTATCAGGCAATCAGGCTTGACATCCTTAACTTCCAGTAAAGGTACGTCTGTTCGGTTGAGGTGTCGGTTGCATGAGAGAGAGAGTTCAGGTTGACTCTCATCCACGGAAGCTTCCAATAGGAATAGCGCCCTCTAGTGGTGAGGGTGGCTATTGCAGACTGCAGACGTCGTCTGCTAGCGTAGGCTGCTACTGGATACGGCTGTCGTCGTCTGCTAGCGTAGCTTGATATAAAAAACTACTACAATATATCCCTTCCATTTAATAATTTCATCACCTCTCTCTTTACAATACACAATACATATATATATGAAATTTTATATTGGTAAAACCATTTCCCATCCAGATTTTCATATATATAAATACATATATATAAAAAACGGAACGTATAACACAAAACGATCAACATGCAAGAAGGCACAGTAAAAAGGGATCCATGTCATCGACAAACCACATACACTGTATACTACTACAAAGCTAGAAAGAAAGCACTGGAGAAATATTGCTGTGCAAAGGTTACAAAAGTGGAAGAGAAAAACAAAACAGACTTTTTAAACTCTACCATACAACACATGAAGTTCCATGCTCAAACAATAAATGATGTTTTGTTAAAATGACATAAATAACAGTGCACATTTTTCTTGAGGAGAGTTTTGTTCAATATAATTATAGTTACTGTTCTTTATGAATCCATGCGCATACATATCATAGTGGTGTACTGAAGGTTATCCCACACATTTATCAGTCAAAATAAGCACTATGAAAAGTTTGTAAAATGTTCCTAAAATCCAGTAAAAATACACAAGAGAATACAGATTGAGAATTCTGAACCAAATATTTGTATTGCTACCATCCTTTAAGTTTAGTAAAACATGCTTTCATTTAAATACAAGTAGCCACCTATACCGAATTCCAAATCTACATGAATATTCTAATACAGTTCATTTTCTGAAATCGCAGGATAGTAAAATACATCAACAATTTAAAAAACGAGAGAATATCTCTACTGTTTTTGCATTCCATTTAAAAGTGCAGTCAAATCTGTCTCTAGCAGCCATCTCTAGGTAGAAATGTGTGTTGTAGAACCTGTCTAGAAGAACCACCTGTCTACAAAGGCCACCTGTCTACAGTGACCACCTCTATTGCCTCTCTCTAGGGAGATATGTGTGTTGTAGAACCTGTCTGGAAGGACGACCTGTCTACAGTGGCTAGTTTCATGTTTTCCTTGGATGGCCTTAATAGACAAGTTTAGCTGTATGCTAATATACTGCTCCAAGCACCTACATAACACAGATCATATCAATCTTCTAGTAATATAAAATTATACTTTCATGTAAATCGAGACTAGAGTATTAGTAGGTATCCTGAAATTTCTCATTGCACATATTTCATGAAAATCATTCTTTCAAAAAAGAACTCTCAACATTCTATATATACATGTAAATGATGTAATTAATAGTTTAATGGTAAAAAGGCCTGTAGAATATACATTTCATAAAGAGTCAATTGGTTTCATGTGCACATTAAGAATTATACTCATTAAATGCCATCACCTTGATAACTATCAATACGGATTCCCTCCTTGGGGTTAAGAGATGCATAGACAAAATTCCCAATACAGACAAATAAGGAATACCAGTTCACCTTAAATAAATTTCCATGTTTTTTGTAGCAAATTCTTCTTTTCTGCCTGATTTATAATCATGAAAGTCAAATGGAAAATTCATGAGAAACAATGGACCAGAAAATTGTTGAGAATTATGTAACCTTATCTGATTTACTATAAGTGAGAGAGAGAGAGGATTTTTCCCCCTTTGTTTGATGTCGTCCAGGTTTGTAAGAAACTATCTTGTTTTCTCCAATCAAAACCTCATATAAATATCAAAGGTGAATACAATTGTCAATCTTACAAATAAACATTATTGTCAAGGTAGCAAAATCAAAACACTGAAGTAAAGTATAGTTTTGGACTAAATGGTGTTGTGCAAGACAAATATACCTTGATTTATGGACACATGGGTCAATACATGAACATGTACCACAAATTATTAGTTTTATTGGTGATCCGTAGCCCCCCCCCCTTGTTTATTTTGCATAGGTTGACGTACCTGTCCCGGTCTAAGAAAGTGTACAAATAAAATTAAAATCCTAGAATTTCACAATTATTCAATGAACTAGAGAGATACCTAATGCCACTGTGTGAACAATATACATGTGACTATGAGTTGCTTAATTCAATTTATCTTTATAGCAGGTGAGACTAAAAATGAGAAAAAAACACAAACCAAACAAAGAGATTAGCAATTTATCAAAATACATGGCCCTACAGTTTGCTTTTTCTACCTAGAGTTTGAAAGGATTTGTTTTTACAAATAAATAAAGTTATCACAATAGTGACTATTTTTAAACAGTTTTGATTAAATCAGGCATATTCTATAAGATACAGGTGTATGCAGCATAATTCATCATTTATATAACTGTCAAGGAAAATGTCAAGAATTTAAGATTGTGATCATCAAATACGCACATGATTACCGGTAAGAATACATTTACAGAGGCAGGCCAAGCATATCATTGAAGTCACAAGTACTGTATATCTTCCTATGGTATAGACCTGGTTGAATGCTTTTCAAATTGCATGAAATATTAACTGATCAAATTGCCAATATTCATTTGCTACATGCATGAACTGAGATTCAAGAATAATGCATGGGCACAAGCCACTCAAATGAATACAAAACGAATAGATAACACCAACATATTTGATAGACATGGATGGAAGACTTTTGCGGTGTTCTCAAAAAAGGAAAAACAATATATGCACAAGATAATACACAAATTTCGCTTCCTTTCACGTACATGTATACATAGGATCTACGCAAAAATACCACTTATATTGAGCAGTTCCTCAATAGTTCCTCAGTAATAAACTCATAAAATATTATTCTATATATATATATATTTAAGAGAGTTGTTTGCAAGGTACAATGCCAATATTATTATCTTATTTTACCCCATAAAAATCCTGTTCTTTTCTATCATTTAACCCGAGTACAAGGCATTACAACACAATTTCATTTGAATGGCAAAGAAGATGTTTCACCCAGGTTAAATATCTAAGAAAAAGTTGCAGTTCATAAGACTAAGAGGAGTGTCATAAATAAAATAAATATGTAAAAAGGGAATAAATATACAAACGAATGGTATTTACATGTTCATGCAAATTTGGATATATTGATTACCATGTCGTATTAACCATGTACATAAACATACCACAGCCTACATTTAGTATGAGAAGGCAAAAAACTCAAATATTATGAGGCAAATCCTGTATAGCAAAGAATTTTGTATATCAAAACATATTTCAGAAAAATGCCTTGGGATATATCTACTTTTATAAATTTTACATGAAGTAAATTAAAAAGGACCGGCTTCAAAAAAGTGAACGTTTCTGATTGATTGATCAACTTAATCACGCTCATTTATGATTTCCCAGATCAAATCATTTGAATACGGAAAAACAAAAAACCTTTACACAATTCTGAATATACAGGACTACAGTCCTATTCATTTCTGAATGTACATGTTGACTTGGTTCAATCTCAAAGTTGTCTGATTAAGGAAAGTAGCTGGTTAAGCCACTCCAGCTATCTATTCCAAGGTGTAAAAATCCCCACATGTTTGGCTGTACGCAGGTGAAAACCACACACAATAATGAATATGTGGGATAACTACATGTATATCATTCCATCTGAATACATTGTGCCCTGAAATGCCCTGGAAAAGATATGATACAATATTTTCTGTAAATGTGCATCCTAGCTACTGGCAATGAAATAGCACTTGTGGTTTACTGAAAACACCTCCAGGAGATATAAAGATTCACTTTCCCTCATCCTAATTGAGGAGACCATCGTATCATATATACATGTATTCATAGTGATCTGGTTAATCGTTACATGATTGCTTTAAGCATCTACTATCAATTAATTCCCATTTTCATGCATAGTATAGGACAAGAAATTACGATAAATATCTGCATCTAGTTGGAATGCCATTTCAAAATGTATGTACTTCACAAGGATGCCAGTTAGAAAATTACCTAGAATGGGCTATTTTGTACACACAAAAAGCCTAAACTATGGCCTGAAAATAAATCGCCAGGGCCTTTTTTCAAGCTTTTGACTGAAAACTGGCATCCCTGACTTCACCAACATTGACATGAACACTCATTGCATTGATGGCGACTATCATGATCACCACCAGGATGATATGACATTGATTGCTCTCCTATATATTCTTGTCCTTGTCCAATGAAGCTCCAAGAATGAGAGATCTGTAACAACAATGACCACCGGTACCATGATGGTGACGATGACAACTACCACAATAACAATGACGGCTTCTATATCTTTGTCGACAGAAGTTTCAAGAGCTTCAACGACCACCACTACGCGATTGTGACGATGACAACTACCAAAATGACGATGATGGCTCCAATATCTTTGTCGACAGAAGTTTCAAGAGCATCAACGACCACCACTACAATGACAATGATGATACATAGACTATTGCTATGACAACAAGAGTGATGATGATGTTGCCATGGTGATTTTGCTCTTATGTCTTTTTGTCTTTGTCGAATGAAGCTCTGAGCGTGAGACATGCTTCGACCCACTGGTTGTGATTGCGCAGCATCTCTTCCCACAGTTGAATCTCGATCCCCGTAGAGTCTTGCCACTCAACACCTCGACCATACGACTTGCCTATAGGAGAGACAAATAAGAAATAAAACAATCATAAAGGTTCATCAATCGTGGGTATGTATGTTGTGTAATAAAGCAGTTTTAGAAGTTTAATTAAATCTAATCACCTAATTGGTAGCAATACTGACAAATGAGAACTTATGCTTTGTCACATTACAAGTAAAAAAGGCCTAGAGAATCTTGCTTTGACAGGGAAAATTGTGGGAAGGAGAAGTAGGGGAAGGAGGAGGATACTTTGAAAGTGAAAGGACTGGGAGTGGTGCTAAGAGATAAGAGTAGAAGCCGAGGGTTGTGGAACAGCATGATCGCCAAAGTCGATCGATATGGCACTTAGAGAGAGAGAGAGATAGAGAGAGAGATGCTTTATCAAGTCATCTTTATCGAATTTCGTTATGAAGATGTCGCAATCTTCCAGAATTGTCAAAGTGTTTTATTTTATGGCACTCCAAATGCAAGCATAAAAGGTATATACACCCCAACCCCCCTCCCCCCCCCCTCCTCCCCCCCCCCCTCCTCCCCCCCCCCCTCCTCCCCCCCCCCCCTCCTCCCCCCCCCCCCCCCCCCCCCCCCCCCCCCCGCAAAAAAAAATGAAGAACACAAATTATTCAGAAACATCAAATTAACAACATTTGCTACAAAAAACCAAGAGAGCACAAAGAAACAACGGAGAGAAACAACAGAGAGAAACATGATCTTACCAGTGCCTGAGCCGAGTCTTACTCCTCCTAGCAACGAAGAAGATCCAATCTCGCTATCCCAGATGCCGACCTCTAGCGCCCTCTCCTTGAGAATGTCCTCGGTGACGTTAGGAAACTCCAGACTCTGCTCATAGGATGGGTTGAGGGTGTTACGCATCGTAGAGGTCTTCTTCTTATGAGTTTTACTTCGGTCTGGTTCCAAGTACCTGCACAAACAAATCAAAAACATTTACTTGTTTGGTATGTATACCGTGTGAGTCAAAAAAAAGTTTACACATAGAAAATTGCTAATCATTTTTAAAATCATCTATGAACAGTAAATTATTATACATCTTATAAAAGAGTGTTTTATCCCAAATCATTTGGTACCATTTTTGTGTGGTATGTGTTCACGCTTGGATGAACAGGTGGAATAGTTTGCGAGAGTGCAAAAATCGACTCGCGCCAAAGTGATGCCTACAGTATAATTTATGTTGGGATTAGCGGAGTGAGAGAATGGATTGAACGTATCAAATGAAATGCATTGCATATGTTTTTTGCAACGGGCAAAGTCACACACACCCACACACACGCGCAAAAATGTTTGTTGACATTTGATATTTGATATTTGATATGTGTGGCATGATTAATTATGTTAGGGGTGTTATTTGGATCTGCAAAGACCGAATTAATACCCAAATCCCAATTGTTTTATTTAAAAATCACGTACCGGTAGGCAACTTTAGCGCAAGTCGATTTTTGCACTCTCGCAAACAATGTCTCCTGTTCATCCAAGCGTGAACACATACCACACAAAAATGGTACCAAATGATTTGGGATAAACACTCTTTCATAAGACATATAACAGTTTAATGTTAATCAATGATTTTTTAAAAATAATTAGCAATTTTCTAGGTGTAAACTTTTTTTTGACTCAGACTGTAGATCTATCACCGGTGTACCAATTACCCAAAGGTAGTTTGGTCTGCATGTTGCTAAACTACATGGGATGGGGGGAGGGGAGCTATGTTACTGTTTATCATTATTATCTATTGGCCCATAGAATGCAAGGTTTAACAATTTTAGGTGGATTTCATACATTCTAGCGTTACATAAATTAATTTTTTAAAGTTGTTTTTTAAATGTGGCATTTCTTTGCAGCAGTTTACCATGTCATATTTGAAAAAGCTTCAATGCTTGAATTACATACGTGAACATGTACCCTTTGTAAAAGTGATATCTTAAAAGAGTTTGCTTCTGGTATACCTACATGAAATACATGCGATTGACTTATATAAACTGTATATCCTTGGTATTACTTTAGATTGTAGCTGAGCCCTTTTCCTTCCTTCTACTTTAGGAAAGAAAGAAAAGGGCAGATTCAAAAGGACAAGGTTGCAGTTTCCATGTGCAATAAATCACTGTCATCAATGCCTTGTTACACAAAGCTTAGTAACTGATCCTATGGTTGATTCATGTGATTGACTGCATTGATCACTATGTGAAATCAATCCCCAAAATAGCAATTGTACAATCAACTGTTAAGCTTTGTGTTATGTGGCCCAGACTTTACCAGTAACAAGTGTATCAATCTGGTACATAGCAAAGCAGGTGTGCAACCAAGAAATACCCCCCCCCCCCATTCTCTAGAGACCTGTCTTCATCAGCTCGAGTTTGCCAAATAACCCACTATTTTAAAGCTTATCTGCCATAGTTTATAGGAGGGATTAGACTGCCCTGCAAGGTCACTGGACAGGTGGTTATCTCATCAACTCAGCTCTCAGTAAACATAAGAAAAAGAGGATCATGGGGGAGCAATGGTCACTGATTAGGCATTGTTTGTTATATAGAGGGCGCAAGTAGCTGCAAGTAGTGCAGTGGGCCTTTAACTATCCCGAATGCAAATTAGCCAATTAATTTGTGTCTTCGTCAGCCCGCAGTAGCAATTAGCAAGATATTTGGTCAAGAAAATATCCCAAGAAATATTGGTCTTGTTTCCAAAATATCCTGCTATTTGGGAAGTAGCGGGCTAATTTGCGTCCGTCCGAGCTAGTTTGTGATGAGCGTATCAGTCGGGTGAAGACCCAATTTCGAGCTTCGTGAAAATAGTGGGTTATTTGGCAAACTCGTGCTGATGAAGACAGGCCTTAGGAGAGCCTTTGGGCGATGGAAAATTAATGATGATGACTTTTTCATAAGGGGTGATTGCTGGAAAGAGCAGAGTATTACATTAGACACGTTGTTTGTACACTCCCGGTGATGTATGTTATCAGGTGATCAAATACACAAATGTGTCCAATGCTCCATGAGAACCCATGCTTATGTGAATAATTTACAGGGTTAGATTGACTTACACTTTGACGTAGGGGTTGACAACAGCCCCAACTCTGGGAGGTGAGAGGTTCTTAGCTTCCTTGATATGAATCTTGAGACTCCCTCCGATCACCTTAGACGGTGGACCCTTCTTCTTGCGCCGTAATGACGTCGACTTGGACCCGCTGGTTCCGTTCTTGTTCTCGTCGAGCAGGGTTTCAAACATGAGGGCTAGGACTATGTCTCCCTTGTAGGAGATGGGCTTGGTCTCGTTAGGTGGAACCTGTGAGGGAAATGGAAGGAATACATTGAAATTGATAATGGAAACAAGGTAACTGATTGTCTAAAGGATTTTTCTTGTACTTTACATTAAATGCTAACCTTCCATAATTCACTTATAGAGGAGGGGATTTTTAGTATACTGCTCCGTTGATTTAGCTAGCATCACTAAGATTTCTACAAGCTCAAAAGCAAGGAAGGGAAGTAGGTCCACAACTTAAGCGGATCTAGTAACAAATATAATCATGATGCTCACATATAGTTTTACTTAATAGGGAGAGAAAAAAGTAACCACATGTATACTATTCTTGATACTATTAAGGCACAACCCAATTCAAGAGTACACTCATATGTAACACATGTAACACCAGGGGGGTGTTTCACACAGACTAAGATCAATTTTAAGTTAGACTTAACTATGGCAGGCCGCTCATGACACTGGTTGCTCTCATCATTGGTCTCTCAATTATGATCTTTAGATAATATTCTATCCTTCAATAAAGAATTATCAAAAAATGTATATTCTGTAGATTTGTGACCATGATTTGTACATCCCTTGAGAGACCAATGACGGTAAATGGTGAGAGCAAACAATGGCATGAATAGCCTGTCACGGTTAAGTCCAATTTAAAGTCGATCTTAGTCTTTGTGAAACACCCCCCAGAACAACCAAATATTCCACTTGTTCTCACCCTTGTCTTGAGTTGATGCCACTTGACCGGATAGCTGGTCAGATCCAGACCGTCTAGGGGGAGCAAAACCTCTCCCAGGAACATGTTGTGTCCAAAGCGATCATAGTGCCAGATAGCCACACTAAGGGTCCTCGTCTCCAGCTCACTCTGGGCGATGGGATACTTCAGATTCTCACTGTAGTTGGGATTGATCGTGCCTTTCTTGGTCCTGGTCTTACGTTTGCTGTTCTTGGACTTGTCTGGCAAGAGATAGGTCTTGATGTACCTATAGAAAACATAAGATTACCATATCAGCTAATGATTGGTGCTCAGCAGAAGCAGATACAGTGCTGGTTAATTCAAGCATTACAGACATGACATTCAGACTTATATCGTTTATTTAAGATAGTTTTATTATTATTAACCTGGCTGTAGCCTAGGCTACCACAGAGCTACCAAGTGTCACGCATTTTGAGGGTCTGAAAACACTCTCAGGCACGACGCGCATGCGCGATTTCGAAAAAATGCTCTACGTACGTTATCCCCTCGCCCGCGCGCCGAGTCATGAAAATGTCACGCATAGCTGATCTTTGAACTTGGCATATCTTCATTTCTACCAGGTACCCATTTACCTCACCTGGTTGGAAAGTGGCAAATGTAGATTAATATCTTGCCACAGGACGTAATGCTTTGACAGAGATTTGAACCCTGAACCTTATGCTTCAAAGTCCATCTGCCTATGCACTACAACTACACAAACTGCCTGAGAATACCAATAAACTTACGGATCTGACTTGTTTATTGATAGGGATTTGAACCCTGGACCTTATGCTTCAAAGTCCATGGACCTATCCACTTCAACTACAAAAGCTACCAAAAAATACTAATAAACTTACGGATCTGACTTGTTCTTCTTAGCGTCGATGGGGACCAGGTCCCGACAGCCACCAATCTTGACCTCGAAGACATTGGTCTTGAAGTTGTACCCCAGGCCAAAGCTGACGTCCCCTGTGATGGGGTACTTGCCGTAGAACTCTTCCCCTGTGCTGTAGAGGCTGGTCAGGCTAGACGAACTACCCTGCTCATACGATAGAAGGAAGAATAGAGAAATACATCAAGAAAACTTGTCTTAATCAAAATAATAAAGAGGCTGCGTTGTGACAACTAATTCTGAAGGTATATGTTTTATGAAGTGAATTTCATTACTGTGACTCTGCATGTATGATTTTTTTTTTTTTTTATAAATATCACTCGATATCAAATATCAATTTTTTTGGTCAGTGTTATTAAGAGCAGGATTCTTAAATGATGTTTTGCCTCACTGATTTTTTATATATTTTTTTTATTTCTTGGAACCTCTAGTTTGTAGTCCCTGTCACTAGCCCTTCTCTTCTCTCTCTCCTCCCCTTCCTTTTTTTTTAATTTCACATTTTTCAATAAAATACCATCACATTTCTGTAAAACTAAAGATATTATCACTTTCCAACAAGAAACAATTGCATATCTGAATTTCTGTTTCATGAGGCAAAGAAAATTTTACAAAATTATCCCTACACGTTCGTAATGCAATGTTGTACAATGGTTTATGTGTTTGTAAAGTGATTTCAAGTCTAGATATGCTTGTCACTATGTTAATAAAGTTGCTACCTCTTACAGCTCTACAAAATTATATCTTCAAACAGTACCAGCTCTGCAAATCACTTACTGACATCAAGAGCCATATTCCGACAACCCCATACAAAGATCTAGTTGTCAAATCTACATTGCTTACTACACATAGAATAGCCGCGTAAAGTGGGCCTGGTATAGCCCTGGTTAATACCATCATACAGGCGTGCAACATAGAACATACATGTGAATGTATTAATTTTTCTGATTGTTGAATTGATTCAATGTAACCCACGGCTACTACAATTCATTTTATATTAAACTATATCATACTGTATGTATGAATGTGCATGTATGTTTGTCTAGTTACCTAACAACCTTAGAACATAAAACAGAACATAAAACACCCCCACTTACATGCAGTTAATCTGCTTTAGAAAGCCAAAAGGGCAGAACTACAATATCATGCCCTTCTACCTCTCTGCAGTCAAAATATTATATTTCACAACAACGACATAAAACACAAATACGACTTCAAACTAAGTGTCCACTCAAGAACTCTTAAACTGAGACACAAGTTCCTCACAAACACAACAAGTAGATGCTGACCGGACTAACAACATAATGTACACATAGACATATATGCTAATATTATAGTATTACTAATTAGCCTACAGATAATTAAAAAAAAGTCTACTATGCATTTCAATTGCCATATTGCCATGCACCCTGTGGAGTTTTGAATTTACAAAACCTACCTGTTGTACCCACTGATAGTTCTTAAAGAAACCAAAATAAGAAGAAAAAAATGGAGTAAAATCTGATGAAAAAATATTAACATTTAAATTTTTTAACGATCACTTCATGAAGTGGCAACAAAAGCCGGGGTAATAACATGATTGCAGGGCCCTCAGGGAGAGCAGTATAAATCTTGATGAGGTTACCCTCGGAAAAAAGACATATATTATTATTATTATAACTGTATAACTATTCACTAGATTGCTTTCAAGATTTAAAGTTGATATGTTTCGATTGAAAAGTAATCTCAGCTTCTAATTCTCACTGTAGAAAGTGTTGTCCCTGTTTGTTATTTTGAGGTTGGGTCTAAATTATGTTATATAAAATAATATTGTTAAGTATTGTAACTGACAGGGCCTATATTTGAAAGCTGGCTCACTAAGTCCTAGAAAACAAAAACAACATAGATTACAACAACAACAAAAAACACACACAATCAGATCCATGAACTTTAGTAGGGGTGCTGTGAAAATCACTAGCATAATCAATGTGCTGATTAGAATAACTCTGAAACGTGCCAATTCATTTCTTTAGTATAAAAAATTGTTTTATAATACACATCAGGCTATAAACTTTAACTTATCCTAGTGTTACTGATTTGTGCAAAAACAAAAAACAAAAAGGTTAGTAAGAGATTACCTAACCAGAAATGTATAGATACTAAACAAGTGCCACAACAATCTATAAAAAGATGATTTTATACCTTTTGGGATCTTCTCTTTTCTCTTGTCTGATAAGAGGGAGGGTAAAAATATGAAGTTGATGTCACATTTTTTCAAATTCCTTGGGGTAGTTGGCAAAAGTTATGAAAATTGGTGCAAATCTACAAGCATTTGTGATGTGGCCAGCTTTTCAAGGTATGCTTTGCAATAGCCCTGATATAACAATCCTGTGTGGTGTACTCTCTAATTTACATACCTGTCTGCCCCCCCCCCCCCCCCCCCCCCCGTTTAAAAAAAAAGAGTAAGCAAAATGGTGGTCATCACTAGACAATACATACGCAAATGGACATTTGAAATTATAATTATATTGATTTATGAACAGCAAGGTGATGTTTGAAGTTCCTGGTTAAACTTTAACTGAATAGGCCATTTTCGTAATGTAACCAAATTTAGTACATAAGTCTACGTGAGGTGCCTTAATACGAATTATTCCATTCACCTGATAAGAATAATAGTATTTCAATAGTCAGAATGCAAACTGCATATATTAATTGTTGCTAGGTAGATCAAGCTATAATGTTTGTCCTACCTGGCAACAACTAACATATCCAGTTCGGATTCTGTCTACTGAAATACTATTATTTGTATCAGGTGAATGAAATAGTTTGTATCGAGGCACTTTACCACCAAGACGTATGCATTAAATTTGGTTACATTACGAAAATAGCCTATTGACAAGGTACCCCTTTCCAACCCATTCAAGAGGTTAATACTGGATAGGAGTAGAATCTTTTTATGATTTCCTAACAGGCACACAAGAAAAAAGGCTCTGCTCCTATCAAGTATCAACCTCTGCAAATCAATAGACTGCTTTACTAACATATTCAAATTTCAAGAATACTTTAAAAAACAAAGGTTGTTCTTGACAACCTGACAGCTTGCCTATAACTTTCCCGACATAGCAACAAGTAATGTATGCAGGGTAGATTTCAAGTATTGAAGTTCATTCATTTATATCAAGTTAATGGAATATCTTGTCACTATACATGTAGGTCCACAGGAAAGGAACATCCATACATTTGAGTATGTAAGTAAACCGGTCATTTGCTAATGTTACATGTAGGGTTATCTTCATGGAACAGCAATAGATGGAGATGCAAATTATTAATATGATATTTTTCAAAACATAAAGTTAAAGGGAACTATGTGTGATGAAGCATTTTCACATGGCACAATTACAAGTGATGATGATGACCTGAAATGGAAGTGTTCAATTAATAATTTATACATGAGATGATGGCAGGGTTTTGTAAATCCATGGTCACATGAGGCATTATTTTAGATTGTAATGATGTCTTCTACACTTTACAGTGGCACTGCTGTACTAGTTAGTGCTAACCCTACCTTATGCAGCATATTCTTCTTTGATAATCTCTTTTCGACTGGGGAGGTCACGCTGCTTGTTGATGATCGAGATGTGAACTTTGACAATGATTCCGTTTTCCCTAAAGATTTGAATTCCTCGTTGAGCGATGACACCGTCGTCCTTTGGTCTCCCTCCGGAACTCTTGGCGCTCGTGGGGGAATTTCAATGTCAACCTCGATTGTAACAGCTGCAGGTTTGTCTAAGTTTGGATCTACTTGTACATCAGGGACTGTTCGAAGCTCTTCTTTGGAAGGAGCTCTGCCCGCATGCCCATTAGACTTGGAGGTTCCTTTGGCAGGATCTTGATCAGCAGTCACTGCGTCTGAGCTCGTAACGAGCTGACCATTGCGATAGGTTACCCACTGTCCTGTGTTGGGGTCCTGAAGCAGATAGGAGGCGATGAGGAGCACAGAAGAAGAGCATTGGTGAAGACCACAGGTGGTGTTCCAGTGTGATAAAGAGATAGGATGGGATCAAATCTTGAGAACCAGTGGAGGGTGGTGGAAGCTATAGAGTCTGGTTAGTGATTCTCTACAGTGTGTCGGAGAACAAAGACTGGCCAAAGACACAGGTTTATGATGGATGGATACAATCTCTAGTGCTTCCTGAAGACCCCATTGTTAGGTGCAGATGGTGCTACAATGGTGTTAGTGCAGAGTACATTCATATGGTGCAGCGATGTGAAGTTAAATTATCAACTGAGGTACATGTACACATACACAATATGGTTGTACATGAATTTAATGGAGTGGGGATAGGGGTGGGGTGAGGGTGAGGTTGGGTGAGGGCGAGGGTAGGGGTGGGTGTGGGTTAGGTTATGCAGTTATATGAATTCATCTTTATGTATTAGTGTTTAACCCTTAATATAAAAATAAAAACCTGGCATCTATTCACAACACTTAAATAATGTGTCCAATTTCTACAGTAGAGCCTGAATGTACACATCTAGAGGGACTTTTAAGTGTTTTCAAGAGGAAGATAAGCAGGTCCAAAACAACCATTTCCTAAAATTCACCTCTTTTTTTTCTTCAAATTTCTGAGTCATAGGTAAATTAAATACCTATTTTTGTTTAAAAACATTCCATCATCTGTATAAGCTATTCAATAGCATTGATTTGATAACATTGAAAGCAGTTTTCATTATTCATTTCTTTGGGGAAACTATACTTTATAATATCAGCCCAAAATGTAACCTTTGGAAGATAGAAGTAGTTCATAATTTTAGTAATTATACACATTGTAAATGATCAAAAGACATCAGGAAATGCTTTGGATGATTTACCAAAACAAATACCTTCTGTGTGTTTTATTAATGAACGTAGAGACCTAAACAGTTACTTAAAAATAAACCATATCTGTACATTGCATATTAGATGTACATTGATTTTTCTTGTGAACTGTAAATTCAATCGTTAACCTCCATTTGATATGAATAGATGTTATCAGACCACAAAAGGCAGTATCATTGAAAATCATTATCGTAATATCAATGTAATAATGTATAGATTGAAGAATAATAATGAGATCTAGAATTAAAATCTACCCACCCAAATTATGGTACATAAATACAGAAATTAACAGACATTAATTGGATATTAAAGTAGAACTACACTTTGAGACCTACCAATTACCAACAAGTATGCCCTTGGTATTCAGCAAGCATCTTCGAGTGTCACTTCATTTTTCTATCAGTATTGTCAGACTTGTGTAGTGTTTCACAAAGACTACTACTTAGACTTAATTTGGACTTTAACTATGGCAGGCCATTCATGCCAGGGGTTGCTCTGGCTCACCATTGGTCTCTCAAGGGGCGACACAAATCTACAGAATTTACATTTTTTGATAGTTCACTGTTGAAGAAAAGAAGGGGAAATTCACGATGTGTATGTCCTTTGATAAACCAATGCCAGGAATGGTTAGAGGAACTAGGTAGTGGAATGAACCGCCTGCCACAGCTCAAGTCCAAACTCTAGTTAATCTTACTCTTTGTGAAACACTCCCCAGGTCTTTATGTCAGCTCGACAATTTTAAGTATACTGGAACTAAAATAATTGTTAGTCTTCTACATGATAGTTAAATTCGCTACTCCTACTGACTTACTTGAATTTACTTTGGTATTAATTAGGTAACTTTTGATATGAATACTAACGTGCTGGTTTCATGGCTATTTCTACCTACTGATGGTTGAGACGATGTTCTTCAAAAAGAGAAATATGACATACCAACGTTCCCGTGACATAGAACCCACGAGAAGTCCACTGATCGTTCACTACATTCACCTTAACACAAGAATTAACAAAAGATTTGCCACATGCACAGTTCATGAGAAATTGAAAGACAATTTCAAAAGTGAGAAGTAAATAACAAAACAACAACAATAACAACAGCATGAAATATCCACAGTAGAACATCTACAGTATTACATGTAACCTGCACAAGTATGTTTAGATTACTGTACAAGAAATTAGTTTCTGTTTACAAATGGGTGCCCTGTATGATCACTTTAGATTTTTTTAAGATGTGTAATAAACAATATCCAATGTAATGCATAATTTTGTTTTGGAGCCTGAAGGGCTATGTAGTATGTAGTCTAAAACAGATTAGAAGAATTGTAAGTTCCAAGATTTTGCTGTCTTCTCAAAAGAGAGCCGGTAGACAAACTATATCTTCTCCTGACGATGAATAGTCAACCTGTTCGAAACGTCGAGCCACTCCTACTACCCATCCTCTCCCAGCAGTGCTATAGTTCTCCTTAAAACTATAAGTGAAAAAAGACTACCAACAGTCCTTTTCAGGACTACATACACTCAAGAAAGAAAGATTACTGACAGTCCTTTCCAGGTTTCCCTAATCCTCCCCTTCTCTCACATGGTGCAACCGCAAGCCTACTGTATATAAAACTAAATCTATACGGTAATATCAAGGAAATGTATTTTTTGGAGAAACTGCTTGATTTTTATTATCAATCAACCCCACAAGGGGTAATAAAATAGACTATTGAGAGTCAGGCATGGATATAGTACCAAGGCAATAATCATATCAAGGATCAGGGAAGAATTTGAGCTGTGGTAATGCTGCGTACAGTAATAATACTAGTAATAATGAAATTGGGGTCTTGTATAGCTCTCATATCTGGGATACTTTACACTCCTGGCGCTCCACCGTCCTTATATTTTATTATTATGCACGGCTACTATTACAGTGCTCTAGCATTTCAAGGGAATATTTTCTAGGGGATTCCCGTTTACTTCACCTGTGTGGAGAGTGGCAAATGTAGATTAATGTATTCCCAAAGGACATTGGCCATGACAGGGATTTGAACCCTGTACTGCATAGTCCAGGGACTTACCCACTAGACCATAACACCTCCATTATTTACTTAGCAGGAGTAAGAATATTCAGACACCAGAACAACAATTCTATATCTCATTTACTAACCTTCTGCAATCCTCCTTTCCTAGATGATCCAAACAGACCTACATGTCGGAGAGTAATTATCCCTCGTTCCTCCCTATTGGAAACGAAATCCTCCTCCTCCCTGACAAGACATGGTTCCTCTGAGCACTCTACTGCCCCTCCTCCTGAGGAAGACTCAAACTCTGCCATCTCTCTTACAACAGGGAGGTGTCGTGCTGAGTGGAGCTGTATTTCATGCCCCAGAAGGATTTTCCCTTTCCTCATCATCATTGGTTCCAGTTGGTCTTGTTTGGCGAATTCTCCTTGAGGTCCATCCTGAAATTCCTCGGCTTGGTAGGCAATTCTCACAGGGGTCTGTTCTGGAAGGGATGTCGCCTCTTCACAGAACCTTCTTTTAGATTCTTGAATACTGTCCAATGTGGTCTCAGCCACCTTTCTTACTTCGTGTAGAGAATCTGGAGGAAGCACTATCTCATCAACTTTGAGTGCTAGAAGGGACTCCAATAAAATTCCTTGGTTTGATAGAGGTGCTTTTGTTATGGGTGCTATCCCGGATTGTGTACTACTTTCTTCACCAAGAGAGAGCAGCTTGGCATTACCAGATTGGTGGAGATCTTTCTCATCCATCTGGTTTAGAGAAGCTGCAGATTTTATCTGTTCTTCATGGATCCCTTTTGACATTTTCTCATCTTGATTGCCAGGCTTGTACAGTTGAGGTCTCACACTGTCCTCTCCTACTTTTTTTCTTTCCAGGACCTTCTTGACGTGATGAGCAACCGTTTTCTTCTTTTGTGAGACCCTTTTATAATGCAATCCATCAGATCTTTCTTCTTGTTTCTGATCCTTTTCCTGCCGAATCGACATGTCCTCTTTGCTGTCTTTGACCTCTCTGTGAACCAAACTTGAACTGCTTGTACCAAGAGGAGGGTCGAGATATGTATCACTGCTCTCCATTTGTCTAACTTCATCTTCTCCTTTGCTTTCATCTTGGCTGTTGTCTCCCTTTGGAGGAAGAGTTGAAGCATCACCTATGTTAACTGCATGTATGCTCCTCTGTTCTTCACCTAGATCTTGAAAGGTTTCAGGCTTTTCTCCATTCATCTGCAGAGGTTCCTCAGGAGGCACAGGTTGAAGTGCACAACATTTATCAGCTACAACCGTTGTAGATTCTAATCTCTCAGACTGCTCTAGATCTGGTAGAGACATCTCCTCTTCACACAAAGACTCTGAGATGCTGGTCATCGTGTCTTCAGCCATTTGTCTTACTTCGACCAAAGGATCTTCTGGAAGCATCATTTCATTAGGCTTTAGTGCCAGCAGGGGCACCATTTCCGAGCTTAATTCCAATGCTTCCTCTACAGGCTTTTCTTGAGATTTGATTGCACCCAGTATTGTGCTTTCACCATCAGGAAACCCTATGGATTCTGATTCTTCATCGACATCGTCCTGCTCTGCACACGACTTCTGTTCAGGATCAACATCTATGGCATGAACTTCATCATGCTGGTGTAGTAACTTTGGAAGTATCAGAGATTCTACTGGTCCTTCCATTACCATAACCTGGGGTTCTGAAGGATTAACCATGACAGCCTCCCCACTGCTGACTTCTTCTACAGTCTGCTTCAGTTCAACCTTCCTGGTTGGTGGTTCTTCCTCTTGGACATTTTCTGTCCTCTCAGTATCGTCTTCTTCTCCTGGACCCTTGGTACCAAGCTCTGATTCCACTTTGGGTGGACCAGTCCCGCGGATATCAAACTGCGTCACTCCGAGATCTCCATTCTTGCCAGACTCCTGCACAGAGGCAAACCAGCAAACACTGTCTTGAGAACATTCTTTAGGAATGTTTTCCATGCAGCATTCTTGATGAATCCAATGATGTAAAGAGAAGCAGATATGGGAGGAAGAGTTCCTTGGACAATCATGCAATCCATGAGATCAACAAGCAAATCCCCTCCCACAAAAATTACATACACATAAATATGGATGATCGCCACAATGCCATGCCTACACATGCAGATCATAAGATATTCTTCAGTGTCATATATTGGAAAGAAGAGAGATGGTCCAAAGAGTGCCAACCAAAGCCGATAGACTACTTGATCTGATCAACACATTCATCAACAATTCAGGGATCAACTTAGGCAAAAATATAAATTATGTAGCACAAATTATGTACTAATACCTTTAGTCATAAAACTCTGTAAATAGACAATTTTTCATTAGATACATACAAAGGAATGCAAAGTTGAAGCTTACCCGTTTGTGTTGAAATGAGAAAACAAGATAAAGTATGATAATTTTTGTTCTTCTTGTTTGCCTCATCTTCCAAAGTAGTGCTGTTTATGTGATATTCAATAGAAATACTCAGTATCACACTTACAAGATAACACTATGCATATGAAGTGGATACAAATGATTGACATTTTTTATAGTTCAGATTGAAAACAAACTGAAAAGCCAAGCATTATTCAGAGCACTTTACTACAGTTTCAAAGCAATACCTTGAATAATTCTTGACTTAATTTCAACTCTCTGATGGGCCCGGCCCCTGTGAGGTCCGTCATGATCTTGATGGTGGCTGTGGATGGTTCAGGCTGTCCAGGTGAAGCCGAAGCTCCCGCTTCCAGACTGCTGTCAAAGGCCACTGGCACATCAGGGTCGGCAGTAGCAGGGGATCTCTCTGGCTTCAAAGGTGCCATTGCTCCTTCTGCAGAGTCCTGTACTTCTGGCTGCATGGCTGATACTGTGACTCGAGGAGAGTCCTCTCCTTTGCCTGTGCGAATCTCTTCTTGCATTTGTCGCTTAGCTCCAATGAGAACCTGCTGAACAACTCCAGAAGCAGTTGCCAACAGTAGCCCTTCCTCTGTTTCACGGAGCGCCAGATTGTCCAACTCACTTCTTTCAATTTTGGGCCCATTGAAGGAAGACTTCATGCCATCCAAAGTATCATCTTCGTGACAGATGACCTGCTGTTTCTGATCAACAGCCGTTTCCTTCAAGGAATCACTGGGCTCATTCTCAATTACTGCATTTGTCGTGATGACACAAGCCTCCACCATTTCATCTTGAGATTCTCCAAGACTTGACTGGTCAACTTCACAGAAGGAGACATAGCTCTTCCTAATTTCCAACTCTTCTTCCTCTACACTAGTTCCCTCCTCATTAACAGGAAGTTGGGAAAACTCAGGGTTCTGGGTAGAAAACTCCAAAGTTTGGTGGATTTCTTCATCATCCTAGGATATGGAGAGAGAGACGAAAATACACAAAAACTGGTTGCTTCAGTCTATTCTATCCAAAACAGGAATTTTTTTCTTTGAATCTTCTTTAATAGATGTAGCTTAAAGCAGTTTTTGGCATGACAGTGAAAGTTGAAGATATATATAGTTGACGATAACGAAAATGCCTTGCAACATTTGTGAAGCCGAACAATGAATGCATTATGTTGTTTTGAATTTTGTGGATGAGCAACCAGTTAGTGCGTACAAACCTCTCTCTAGGAACATACCAGCAGGGATACATACAAAGAGACAAACAAAAAAACGGCAAAAGCAGCAAGAAGAGAAGAGGAGATGAAATTTTAAAATTATCGCCATACCTTTACCAGTCCAAAGTACAGACAGTGGCCTGAAAGAAATGCGACTGCTCACTCTTGGAGATCACTGGAGCGAAGATAGATTCAAAATAAGTAGCCAAAGTTTCTATTCAGTGAAGGATTAATTCTTTCACCTTTCTTGACCCGAAGTGCTCAACCCAATAATGGGGGTATTTATATGCAATTTATTGTTGTGTCCAGTATTAAGGGCTTGAATGAGATGGAATGCTCAATTCAAGGGCTTGTGTGTGCTCTTTGAAAAGATTGATTGTTGTGTCCATCTCCCTATAGCAATTCATCCAAATAAAAATAAAAAGAGGTACTTTGAAAGTATAAGGACAGTTACTATATAAAAATTAAATATTATTATTATTATTACTTTTCAGGAAAATTTTGATGAGTGGTAGTACAGGCACTGGAGGCTCTGTTTAAAAATAAAAAACTGAAACAATTCTTCTCTAATCAGATATAAACCTAAAACGAGCCTCCATTTTCTTCAGTATACAAGTGTAATTACTGCAAACGTTAGGAGCGGATTGTATAAGTCTGAAATAAATTCAAGTTTGTGTCGTGCCCGGTTTTCCAGCAATCAATTATACATTGTTTTGTTTAAGCTGAATTATACGAGCGACAATAAGAATTTTCAAGCAAATGGCATCCCGTGTTTGGAACCTTAAAAGCTTTCAGAGAAATCACATCTGGACCATCAAGGAAAAAGTTTGAGAACCCCTGCCCTAGGCTAGGTGGTACATGTGGTTGTCAAGGGGTTGGTTATCAAAGGGGTAGTTGTCTTGGAGGGGTGGGGGTTGCATAGTCACGCTACCTAAGGTAACTACTTCTGACCGAGAATACTAATTACTTTTTTACATGTCAGTCTGTAGAACTGAATTCATTGATTTTATTTAACAATGATAAGTATCACTTGATGAAGTGTTGCAGCGGCGCACGAAACGTCGTAATCTTTTAGATCCCATGTTGACCATACATTGCGAGACAAACGAATATAACTAGCAATATTATTTTCGATACAACATCCGCAATGAGTAATATATTTAGCATTATGATAAGTATTATTTGTTGTCTTGGTTTCTTCCTACCAAAAATACTTATTTTGATTCAGCATCATATTACCTTACATTAAGCACAACGAGTAGCTTTGAAATCACACCCCTCAGCTCTCTCACTATTCGGGTTGAATTGTAATTCAACAAAAAGGACTCTTTTAGCAGCAGCATCTATATGAATGTGAGCTGTCCTCTAAACTAAACACAAACCCAGCAAATTACTAAAGATTATTTTAGTGTGCACTTGACTAGTATGTGTGAGTATGTATGCAACCATGTATGAGAGAAGTATTTCTTATGAATGTCAAAACATTTGGAAATAAACACAGTATTTCGCATACCAATATTGAAGAGAAGTGGAGTATCATCTCAAAATTTCAGTTCCTTAATTATAATACTTAAATGATACCTACATATTGTTCTAGACTCTAGTAGCATAAAAGGAAGTTTAAATGAAATTTCTTCAGTATACTTTAACAATGTTCCATTTGCATCACACTGTAAGGCTTGACACAGTTGCCAAACTATAAATGGGCTTAAAACATAGTCATCAAAGCTTTCCTTCGAAACAGCAACATGTTCCTGATTTGAACTAATCACTTTTAACGATTTATTTTAGAACCAAAAAATGATTTTATTTTATTTATTTATTTAAAAAAAAAAAATTATATATTTTTTTTACATCGTTTATTTTCTCACAAATCAACTTTTAATGACCCTCAGGATCAAAATTGGCATAGAATTAATTATAGTACACAACTTGGAACACAAGTGAAAGTTTGTAAAAATGAAATGATTTATTACAAGTATATAATGTAGATCCATTACTATAAGCATACCGGTACATTTAACAACAAAATTATGCATACCCTTACCAAGGTTGTATGTTAGGTTGTTAATTATAAATATGTGTAAAAATCATTGTGTTGTTAATAGTTATCCTGAGTTCTGATGATGATGGATTTCAGAAAAAAACAAATTTACACTAAATGATCATGTGGTCTCCAACACCGGTAGACCATTTTTGTAATGTAACCAAATCTAATGCACACGTCTTTGTTAAGTGCCTGGATATAATTATTTCATTCATCTGTTTCAAATAATTTTATTTCAATTGTCAGAATGCGAACTGCGTATTTCAGTTAATGCCAGGTAGGATAAACATTATGGCTTATCCTACCTAACAACATGTAATATATGCATTGTGCAGTCTGACTATCAAAATACATTACAGGTGAATAGAATATTTGTATTGAGGCACTTCACAAAGACGTATGCATTACATTTTGTTACATTACACAAATGGTCTATCATTTTCAGTGAATATTACATCCAACAATATCTCCACATTTTGTTTTATTTTTTTGCTGGTCTAATGATCCTTCTCACTTCATAACAGGCGATTCTGAATTACTTTGACATTGTTTCTTTTAAGATAGCATTCTAACAGCAGAACTCAAGATTTGCTTTGCTGAAAACATATTATTGAGTGCAATGTTGAGTTAGCGATAACAATGTTTTCCCATCAATTAGTTGAACATATGATGTCATACAAATATAACTTCCCGTGCATACATAGAACTGTGAGTGCATGATTAATATATATTGTAAAGTTCATATATCTTTAGCAGTGGGTAAAAAGAGATGAGGAGGCAGTAATGCTCTTGAATAGTCATGAATAAATACTTTATAAATTTCCCTGAAAGCCATTACATGCCCTCTAAGAGTTGAATTTAGCATGTCAGCGAATCCCAAGTTAGATTAGAAAGTACTAAGTATTATAAGAGAGGAAAGACAGACAAATTTTGTTAACCCAATCTACCTCAGAAGGCAAATGCAAATGTAAAATGTCAATGGAGTGCATATGAAAAGGATATAGTTGTGTATAGGCTTGGAAATGTGTTATGCACAATATTCAATAACACAATAAAATTATATGAAATCAATAAACATATTACTTTTACTACTACAATGTAAATTTTGTTTTGAAACCAAAATAGTAGAAGATTTAGAAATGCAGTTTGATTTTTCCGTCTACCAATTGAAATGCTGATTTTCATTTCTTCACAAATATGTTCTTTTTAACATATCTTCTTGATCATCATATCATATTATCAGTTGTTTGCCAGAAATATCTTATACATTTTTTTTTTTTCATTTGCGGAGCAATTTTAGAACTTGAATTCATAAGATCACACACACAAATAATAATGCAATCATTCAGCATCATCATTATCATCATCGCAATCATCATTTTGCAAAGCATGACAGAAATAATATTCTTCTACTTGGGCACCATTACCTTAAACAATGGTTAATGTGTTTAGTCAAGGTTTCAGATCCCCATTACTTTCGCATTTCTTTTCTAAATAATAACCCCCTTTTCCTTTTCCTTGACATAAAAAGGGTATATACTTTGTAGAACAGGACTATTACTGCTACTTTCTTTGAAAAAATAAAAGGTTTTTGTTCAGTTTGTATAGGGTTTTAAATACGGTAAGTCAAATTCTGCAACATTTTTTCCCCTGCATATCTTATATCCTCTTGTTTATTTCTTCCGTCTTAAATCAGGACATAGGTGGATAATAAAGAGAACCCTTTTAAAGCTATCCTTTCAGTTTGTTTCAAGATCGAATCTAGGATAATCTACCAGTCCCTTTAGGTGGCATCATCATCATCATCATCATCATCAACATCATCAACAATCTAGCCAATTCCTGAAAAGATACTTCCAAATTTATATCGCTAATCTTTTAGTCTATCATAATTACAAACTGACATCCCATACACACAAACACACACATCCACTCGTTATCATTATCATCATCTTTATCGACATCCCTCATCCATCGCCATAGCAACCACCACCATCTCTACCACTACCAGCTAGACTTACCCTGTACATGTTAGCTTCCAGGGCCTGTCGATGCAACCTTTCCGAACCACTGTAGTATTCACCTTCACTGAACGATGAGTCACCCTGCAAAAAAAAAATACATGAAAACCTTGTTTAGATACAAGGTGATAAGCCGCCACTTTTTTTTTTACAAAGACTAACATGTAAGTGTTGTACCGCCTCACGTTTCTGTATTTTATAAGACAAGCCAATAAATACGCATAGGACCTTTGCTGTGAGCAGTTGCCATTCATATGTTATAAACATGCTGCAGTTTACTGATTCATATTTGTTCGGGGTCTTGGAAAGGGAAGATTTGTTAGTGATGACGCAGCGAGTTGGCTCAGTCGGTCAAGCCTATGCTTGTCGATCCAAAGATCTCGGGTTTGAATCCCACCCAGGCGGATGACTGAAGCCTGCATTGTGTGTTAACGTGCCCCTCCCCTTGTTCATAGACGGAGGCTATGTTAAGTGGAGAACACTCCGTCCCTCGGATAGGATGTTAAATGGAAGCCCTGTGTAGAGAAGAGTCACTACCTTTGCACGTTAAGAACCCACTGCACTATTCGTATAAGAGTAGGGGGAACCCTGGTGTAGTGGATTACCTGCACACACCCCAGTATAGTACAATAAGAGGTACAATTATGTACTCAAAATGAAGAAAAAAAATGAATATACCAAAGGCCTGACTGAAAAAGTTTTCTTTCCTATTTCTTAGATTTGTTAAATTTATCCTTAAGATCTTAAGTAGGTCTTAATAACTCACTGTATCTTGAATGGCGATGGTTGGTATAGAGGGGTGTCCAGACATACCCCTTCCACCGGACCCACCCCTTCCACCAGACCCGTTAGACCGGTAGCTCCTCTCGTCTTCAGACAGCTCCGCCCCTTGCAAGTTTCTTCTGCTGCCTGCAGGACTGTGGGATTTTCTTGATCTGGACTTCTCATACTGGCTATAATCAGCTGCAAATCAAAAACATATTTGATATTGTCATGAGAATCAGAAAGAGGCTGGTTGCTTGTACATGGCTAATTCCATAAATTAGGGACCCACTTTGTGACATGTCCCTGTTACATAAGGAACCCACACATATTTGTGGCTCTGGGTAAAGACTTAAATAGTGGAGTGAGATTGTAAAATGATTTCCAAGAGTAATATTTCATCCTCATACTTAGAATCACTTAACAATCACACTCCACTATATAAGTCTTTACTCAGAGCCACAAATACGTGTGGGTTCCTTATGTAACAAGGACACCAAAAATTTCACAAAATGGGTCAATAATTTATAGAATTACCCACAAGTATGTCACAACTTTTACCCTCACAGTGCCATAGTCGATTAACTTGCTCAAATTAAAATTCTTGGACAAAAAAAAAGTTTTTTGTTTCCCCCTGAACTTCAGAATAGGCTGATGAAATTTATGGATGTTGATGTGTTGTTCAATTGACTATGAAAAACTCGTCTTTTGGTTTTTGTGCATGTTTGTAAAACTTTATCACACTGTAGTGGTTAAATAAAGGCTTGGTGAAACATCTACCTAGTAGATATTACTTGTGCACTTATATTTAATTTAGAAATGTAGTGATAATCCCATAACAATTTTTCAGAAAACATGTCGTTCAACATCCTTCACTGCTTGATTTGGTATTCAAAAGGATTTAATCCATCGACAGGTACATAACTCGCTCCCCAGCATAACCACATCAAACATGTATGTTCAAGTACGCCATAGAAATGTGTATTCATGTGCCCCTCCTTCCCTCCCCCAAAATAATAAAGACGCAAGAGGTTTTTTTTTTTATTGTCCCTC
Organism: Strongylocentrotus purpuratus; assembly: GCF_000002235.5. Classification (NCBI taxonomy): domain Eukaryota; kingdom Metazoa; phylum Echinodermata; class Echinoidea; order Camarodonta; family Strongylocentrotidae; genus Strongylocentrotus; species Strongylocentrotus purpuratus. The sequence continues at coordinate 36,912,409 of NW_022145607.1, read as the reverse complement.
CCCCCCCCCCCCCCCCCCCACAAGAAAATCCCAGATCTGCCATCACTTTTTTACAGATCTGAACACATTACACTTCTTCCTATTTAAACAGAAACATACTCATAACAAATTATGAAGGGAAAATTGTCACCTGGGAAAAAATTCAATGAAATACAAATAAAAAAAGTACAATTCACAACTCAAAATAAACAAGGAATCATTGTTCACAATGAGAAATAGGAATAACTTCAATATCTATATCCAGATTCTACCAAATGAGTATCTAGTTGTTCTCTCTCTCTCTTTCTTTCTCTCTCTCTCTCTCTCTCATACACACTCAATTTAACTCTATCATTGCCACTTGTATCTACAACAACTTTAAAACGACACATGCAAACATAAAAAAAACAATAACACATACTACACATTTAAGACACTCATAGTGTACCTGTCATATCGAACATGAAAAGCTCGACAACAGTATACAACTCGTTGATAAGGGTGTAGAGACAGACCGCTCATGCAGCCCTCTTAAGGTACCAGGGAGGATCTATTGCATGCAATCTTCTAAGATGACTCCTCAATGAGGGGTAATGCACCAGAGAAAGAGAGAGGTAGGGGGGCCAGGAGCATTGGTAGGAGGTGCAGATACCAGTGGGTGGGTAGATAGAGAGACAGGTGGGTAGGCTGGATGCTTCATCTATAGTACTCTCAGCCACTCAAGACACCGCCCATGGTATACAACACAGGACTAAAAGTGGCTAGGCATTAATCAACTTCACAAGTGGTCTACCTTTTGATTTTTCATCTTTCTAGATATATTCAATCATCATGAAGGATATCTCTTTATAGCAGAACATTTATTTCCTGCTATGGGAGGATTTCCTTGAGTTTCAGTGGGATATAAACGTTCAAATAAGCTAAAGTCAAAGATGAGTTTGGGATAACCAATATTTCATGCTGCACAAGATACCAGTAACAATAAGCTTTGCGAAAAATGATGTCTTTTGTATTTTATGTTTATTTATGTTTCAAAAGATTGTGAGAAGAATCAAAATTCATCAGGGCTTCTTTTGGGGCGACAAATATGTATTTGCTACACAAGATCTTGATGATAAATAATAATCGGAATATGAATGGTTACCATACTTTGGAATGGGAAATATAAGTCCCTAGTTATGTTAAGTATAAATTCATCAATTTGTTATGTTATGTACCGGTATGCCATTACACTTGACATATGGTAAAGGAGAATATATAAATATACACTTGAATATACACAAGGACAAGCTATTCATATCCAACAGTAAAATACAGAATTTGGGGACTGCCATTCAGTAATAAATAATAAACAAGAAACTGAGGGTACCCCTATTGGAGAAGAACATTGCTAAATATGTGATTATTCACCCAATCAAATAATATAAACCAAATAATATCCAAGTATTTATAAGCACCTCCAGTGTGTAGTTCTTGTCATTTTTTAAAACTCAAACAACATTGTACATACCCCCCTCCCCTTTTTGGAATTCTTATACAATCAAGGATATCATGACTTCATTTCTTCTAGTTATATAAATTGTAATAGCTTCAACCACGTTAACATAGAAACTAATTAACATTTGATAATTTGCTTTGAATAAATCAAAATGCTTAGTTTAGTAAACTTTCCCTACACCCTTTTGATGCAATGTATTTTTTCCTCAACTGATATTCCTGCTATTCTCTTTCAAGAAACGCCCACACATTTTATTCAAGGATTTACAATGCACTACCTTCAACTTTTAACACTGTCTCCCCGTTAATACACCTGACTGCATCTCTAAACTTCTTATAACTGTTAAATCCGATAAAAGAATTAAAGGCTTGCAAAATAAAGGAGGGTTGGACATGCAGATTGAGGTGGGACTTGGGAAGTCTGTGAGTTAACGTTTAGCAGGCTTTTACTAAACCACCACCACAATCCATTTCCCATCATGCAGTTACCTCTAATTCTAGAAACAAACAATAACCCAACAAATTTCACAAACACTCAACATGGATAGGTGCGTTCATATTGTTTAAGAAGACATATTTATTTAATTTGTATGAATGCTCCTTGTATGGCTTTAAAGTTGAGAGGCAGAGTGGAAGTGAAAGGATGGGTATCAAATGCTCATGCATCAGAAAGTGGCACTGTTGAATTCATAAGTGGACAAACACCAACAATTATTTTTAAAAAACGGCTGAGTTTTGAAAAATTTGATCTTACTATGAAAAGTTGTGAAGTTAGCTACACACGTTTATGAGCACACTATGAGTTAAAGTGGCAGTTAATTTTGAGCATGGAAAAAGTGTGAACTTTTGGGGGAAACCCGAGGTGCTTGCATGTTTGTTAGTACCATGAACACATATCGTTATTCAATGAATTATGACATGAACTGAAAACAGATATTTTCAGTGTCCTCTTATTCGTATACATTGTGAAAGTAATTCTAATTTTTAAATATTTTCATAGAGTATTTTGAAAAACTGATTGAAAATGAAAACCTGACAAAAATGAGCACGGAACATACTTATAATGTACTAATGACACTTTCAACATACTCAATAATATTTCTTTCAAAACATTCCTACACTCTTTCTTAACTATATCGGTGGATTCAAGTATATCTATACAAAATGGAAGCACCAAAATCTATGATTGGAAGCAGATGTTAATAGCTCTTAACAGACCATCAATACAATTTTACTGTACATAAATAGAAAACAAGTATATACAAAAATGTCTCACTGTCATTGGGAAAAAGGTGGTTTAATACTTCATATTTAAACATTCATTATCTTAGACAACAGATTTAAAGTTGTCGTAAAAACTTAGTGTTCTGCTTCGTTGAAATAGTCTTTAAATATTGTCCCGAGGTAGAGGGTTAATATGGATACAAGGCAAAGGTATAATACTCTGTTTTCAGCCTTTTACCAATAGTTTTTCTTTCCAAATTAAATCTTGAAAGCACTAATGTTCAGATTTTACAACTACAGGTCTTCCAAGCCAATGATCTTTGAGATATTTCTCAATACTTAAATGGTAATGAATTATTTTGCAATTGATGTATTCCAAGCTTGAGTAATGAGCTCACATAAAAACAACAATCAAGAGATATATAATTAAAAAAATATTCTATGTACTGGTGGGTTAATTAAAAAAATATTCTATGTACTGGTGGGTTTATTAAAAATACTGGCTAAGGCACATTTCAAAACAAGTGGCAGTTACTACAATCATAATTAGTCATTTGAGAGCACAGAGAAATACATACAGGAAATTTGTTAACAAACAAAAGTAGCAATGTTATGAACTATTAGATAGAACAAATGACTATAATATTATAAACCCAATTTGATGAATAAAGATATAGAGTTGTTCACATTATCAGATAGTAAGTAAATAAATGCAGTATTTGTTTGAAATATAAATTCCTGTAAATCCCTTAATCTCTCTCAAAACTATTGCTAAAATAACCTTGTGCAATGTTACAAAAACCTGGATAAAATTTCAAAGATCCATTTTGGAAACAAGTTTAACACAGAAAATCACAAAGAACAATATCCCTGAATTAGCTTTTTTAGATGCACAACATCTCTGTATTTCTTTTCTTTAAAACCTTGAGCTGCCTCACACCACAATTGAAGCCAGGAATATACAAATTTGAGTTGAAATAATAATACTGATTCTGGTGATATGCAGACAAGTATACAGAATCGATGCTTTCTTAGTCATGCATACAAGTATCAACCATGGTCCCATCCTATAAAGATAAAGAGTTGTGATGAAGACAATCAATCACAAATCATCACATTTTTAATTACGCATTCATTCATTCATGGCAAGAGAGGAAGCATCATACCTAGTTGGTCAATAATACAACACACCGGTAAATACAGGTTATACATAACATACCAGAAAATACAGGTTCTACATAACATACCGGAAAATACAGGTTCTACACAACATACTGCTAAATACAGGTTCTTCAAATATTGCGTACATGTATGTGTTATCATCCTTACAATTTTGAATCATACGACTGTTCTAGATCTGCATCAAACTCCTCAGGTTCCTCTATAATGACGGAGAGCTCACTGTCTGAACTATCATCAACTGGAACAGAGAATTGTCTGTTCGTTCTCCTACGGCCGAATAAATGTGTGGGACTGTTATCGATCTCATCATGACCATCCTGTTCAATGGTGTCATCCTCATCCTCATCGCAAGATGATGAGGATGATGATGAGGATGACTCGTTGTCACCATCGGTCTTCAGAGATCTTGGTGTTGCTGGAAGATTGGGCGTTGACGGTTGCTTGCGATAGATCCGAGGCTGAGGAACTGATTGACAAACATAAGGAGTCTTTGGCCTGTCCAATGGCTTGGATCCTTCTTTGTTAACTCCTGCATCTTTGAGAGGAGTGTATCTTCCCCTGTTAAGGTCTGCAGGACCCGTGGGCCTATCCTTGTCTCCTCCAAATGTATACAACTGAGTCTTCCCATCGGGGGTACTAGAAAGAACACCAAATGGTGTCTTTGACTGCTTCATCAACCCTTTCTTTGAGGCATATCCCACAGACGCTTCAGCATCATCCAATTTGGAGTTACTCTTGCCCTTTTTCTTACGCCTGGGCTTTGACTCTACAGAACCATCTGTGCTTGCAGTAACAGTGTTCTTAGATGATCTTTTGGATCTTTTCTGTACATTTTTCTCACTTGCTTCGCTATTTGAACTCTGTGGACTCTGTGGACTATCCACTGATTGTGGACCAGTTTTCATTCTCACGGTTTGTTCCTTCCCACTTGAGGTTTGCCCTGAATCTTCCTCGGTTGATTGTTCCTTCAGCAGAGACCTCATTAAAGCTTTGTTGTACTCCAATTTTGATTTGTAACAAGCCTCCTTTTCCTCTGATGAGTCAGCAATGAGAGATGGATCAAATTGAAGGTGAGTCTCATCAAGAGAATCACTATCACTGGAGATATCTAAAGACCCACTGAACCTTTCTGAGTCGTCCTCATCATCAGAATGGTTGCGATCTGGTGGGGATGGCTTTGGAGGTGCAAGTGGCGTTCCCCTGAACCTCCTTAAAAATGAGGATACAAGGGAATCACTCTCCTCTCCTTTCACAGACACTTCACTTCCTGAAGACATCCCCGAAGACATCCCTGGCAAGACCAATGGAACCAGCCCATCTGTATCATCAAATCCCCATTCACTTACATATTCTTCTGTCACCTTATTCTGTAATGTGGCAATTTCCCCTCCCAACAGCAAAACTTTTCTCCCTGTATTATCATGGTCAAAGTCAGGATACATGTCTGTGTCGCTGCTGTCCGAGAAATCAAGTTTTGACAGATCTATCGAGCTGCAATCGCTACTATCATCATCTTTTTCATGGCTTGCTACGTAGTGAGAATTAATACTTCCTAAATCATGAATATGGTCCTGAGAACTAGGATGTGTCTCTGCCAACTTCTTCTCACTGCCTAAATCCCGCTCATGATAATTGCTGTCCTGTTGTGCAGCTGTATTGGCCTTGTCAGCAGAGTTGTCACTTTGCAAGTTCTGAAGCAGACTTCCCTGTTCCTGAAGATACAAAACATCAGCTAAAGCCATGTCTTTCTTGGAAACTGAACTCACCCCATCATATTTGGGTTGCCCAGGTTCCATTGTAAGAGCAATATTGTTGTTTTCAATGTTTGGAAAGAGGTTTGGTGCTAGTTTCTCAGACAGGCTCACTTCTGGTGATACCTCCTCACTCTCAAGAATGACAAATTCATCGGGTGAGCCATCAGAGTTTAAGTACTGAAGCATAGGATACTCGCACGCGGGTGATATGGTGATCATTTTCCCATCCAGCACGATTTTCCTCGAGCCAATATCCCAGACAGGACCGCCTGGTAACATGCCGTTTGTCTTGAGGCGGGACTCACTCGATACAGACACAGACGATGCAGATTCATATCCAGAACTTGCTACTGGAATGCCGTGTTGCTGTAAGTTGGTTTTAATTAGGCTACTCTCCTGCAGAACATGACGAGTACCGGTACTTTGATTATCACTACTTTCAATAGTGATACATTGTCTATCACTCTCCAATGAAACGTTGGCTTTTTTTGCGTCCATCTCTTTTGCATCTGCTATAGTGTCCCAAGCCACTGTGCTGGAGCTCGTGATGCTCTGCGAGTCTGTATCTGACTGACGAGACGATTCATCTCCCGGCGTTTGATCCATATCATCAGAAACTGATTGATACTGAAAGTCGTAATCACCACTGCCTACATAAACCCTCTCTGAACCGGGAGTATCAAATTCATCGGAGTTGCTGGTTGGTTTGTTATGAACACTCAAACCGGCGGTGCTGACATGCATTCTGTTAGTCACATGCCGAGAAGGCCTTGGGGAGCCTGTATGTGGGTTGGTTAAAGGGGCAGGTGAGGTAGTATTACATGAAGGTGAGGGGTTGGCAAGCTGGGGTAGAGGACTTGCTTTGAAAGACGGTGCACTGCCCTGCTCCTCCTCAGAAACCACTGACATAGCTTCGCCCTCATCAGGGTGCAGTACTGTCGTCAGTGAAGAGCTGTTTGTGGTGAATTGATCTTCTACTTTATCTACCGATATCCTGTCAATCGACAAGTCATATCTACCACCCTTGCGACTTTGTTCTAAACTCTTATTGGATTTAGTCGTGAAAGCTAATTCTGATATGAATCTGTTGTTACTGGAAAATTGCACAGCACTTGGTTGGTTAACTATTTGGGAGTTAGAGCTATCTACAGGGAGAGGAACATTACCCCCTGCCTTATTTTGATTGGTGTAGCCACTGTGAATTGACCCTATGCCACTTTCAGATGCATTGCACTTGCTATCTTGCATATTGAGGTCTGGATACAAAAAAAAAGAAAACAATACAAAACAATCATGACCAAGTTGAACATAATTCAGAATAACAGCACAAGGCAGTGGAAATGAGAAAAAGGAGTATCATTTAAAGAGTGAACAGAGTTTGAACATACAAGTAAGAAATGTGTTCAATATAGCAGCCTGGGATACGGAAATGATTCTAATGCACTTCACAATCATTCAACCAATGCATTTACAAATTGATTCAGATTAAAATTTGAAGATAACATATTCTGAATATACATACAATAAGACAACAACAACAAAAAGGGGGAAAAGAAAAGAAAACAAATACATACATATTAAAGTACATTAACTTGTATACCATTCAAATATTCATAACATAGACATACACATAGACATACACAGTCAACATAGAAAGAGGAATCAGTCATGTGAATGGTATTCTATGGTATTCTATACCCTTATGTTATCACCAATGCAAATTGACATGTATGAATTTTTGCAAACATTCATCTATAAACTGATAAAAAATAGCATACATTATGAAGTGTCAGGCACAAATATTTCATTGTGTAAAAAAATTAATATATTGTCTCTTTTAACGGTTTCTGAATTTTTTGAGTACATTTCTTAAACTCACTTCCTGATAAGATGCCGAGATCATTTTTTTTCCAACAAACTTTTGTGTGATGAATTTTTATTGTGATGTTCCAATCGATTGGGATTGATATCTTATCACATCACTCAATATCATCCATTTGTAGCCAAAAGGGCGTTAGAGTTAACGCCCTTCTGGCTCCAAACAGACGATATATTAAATAGACCCTTCAAGCAGAAAGATAGCAAAAAAAAAGAATAACCAGAAGCAGAATATGTGGAAAATACTTTCTCATTGTTTTAACAACTATCATGGTATGTCATAAATGCACTCCACTTTTCCTGCCTACATTCAAATACAAAGTATACAAAGTGAAATATTGTCTGATTGGAAAAAAAAAGCTACATGCATGATGCCTAGAGGTTACATGACTCATTTTGTAACTGAGCCTCCAGAGGGATGAATTGACATTTGGTCTACAAGCATTTCGTCTGCTACCAAATTGGTCTACTGTCCACATGGTCTAATACTCATTTTGTCTACTAATCATTCGGTCTCATCTCCAATTAGTCTACTGTTTGTTCTATTGCTCATTTATTTAGTCTAATATCCAGTTAGTCTAATCTCCAGTTAGTCTAATCTCCAGTTTGTCTACCATCCATAAGGTTTAATAACTATTTGATGATGATAATTATTTATGATTATATTGATTGCTAGACCATATAGATAGTAGACAAAGTGGGATTAGACAAAATGGGATTAGACAAACTGGGGATTAGACAAACTGGGGATTAGACTAACTGGGTATTAGACTAAATAAACATTATACCAAATGTGAAGTAGAATGATTGGAGGTTACACCAATTGGAAATTAGACGAAATGTATATTAGACCAAATGAAAATTATACCAAATGTATATTAGCTTAAAGATAAACTTGAGTACTGGTAATGCGATTGCATTGTGAAAGAAAAGGTGTGGAATGGATCAGAAAAGTTGATCATATAGCATGTAAGTAATGGTGTGTAATGCAAGGTTCTGGAGTCATCAAAATCATCATAAATTTGGCAGAGTCTTGGTAAAGTAACAATCACTTACACAGACAGATGTATATGGGACAGCACACATGGTGTCGGGGCTAGAACTACCCTGATTTCCTTATCTTTCTATGCTCATTACTCAGCCAGTATACATTTTCTTCCAAAATTGTTTGGCACATGACATTTATTTGTAATCTTGAACATTCAGTGTAAGTTTCGTTAGATTCTGTGAGAATTCATTTTCTTTTTTTACCAGAACTCAAGTTTATCTTTAAATGGTCATTAGACCAAATGATTTTTTTTAGACCATGTGGATAGTAGACAGGCTGAGTACAGACCATATGGGGATAGACAAATTGGGTAATAGATGGACTGGTTTTTCGTAGACCAAACGACAATAAACCTCCAGATGTACTTATATCCTGGATTTCCTGTTAACAAAAGATTGCTATTTAGGGATAGAGTCACATGCAGACAGTTTCCTTTGTGAAACAAACGTCAGTGATTATACAGGGATTGAGATATTGTGATACCGGTATATTTTGAATGGTTTTAGGTAACAATAATACACCCAGGGATGAAGAGGAGAAGAGAAGTAACAATAGGTTAGGCTCAGAAAATTTAGAGAGTTGTAAATAAGTAACCGCACAAACAAGTTACATAACGAACAGACCTTGATGATATAATCCTTAACAACGAGGGTTATGCTAAAATGCATCTTCAACAAAAGGCCCAGCTCCATCCTTCTTATAAAGCTACCCCTGTATTAAACTCCGGTTCAACTTCGTTTCTCCAGCAATTAAGTGCTTTGGCTGGATATAGAAGTTGTGCTCAAATACAGATTTTCAGTAAGATCTATGCATGTGATAAAGTCTTTATATGTTGCTATGATTGTTCGTTACAAGCTCTCATGTTTTTGCCTTACATTGTATTCGGAATGGAAATAACATTCATAAAAGAAGAAGAAGAAGTGTTTCTCAGATATCATAGACACTGACATTGACATCGGAATTAGTAACTTACAGACAAGTGCTGTACTGTTCCATACTAGCACTGGGACATGTACTTTACCAGCGTTTTTTGCTCAAACTTTCACTGACCCATTTCTCTCATTTTTCTGCTTCTATTAAAGACCATCAATACTACTGGGCTTAGACCACACAGCGAGGTCACTGACAGGTGGCTATCTCATTAACTCAGCTCTCAACTAACATAAGAAAAAGAGGATCATGGGGGACCAACAGGCACCGATTTTGGGAAGTTTTCTATATAGAGGAAGCAAGTAGCTACAAGTAGGACAGTGGGGCTTTAAAAGCAACTTAAAATCAAGGTGGACTTCCCCCTTTCTTCGCTCCAGGCTTATGAGTAAAGGATTTAGATCAGTGTTTTAATGGAGACTATAGGTGTCCAAGTCTGAAACTGGGACCAAGGCCTCTAACATCCAAATATTCATAAATGAATGATACACACCATGGCAAAACAACAAGACAAAGACCTTTGGTTTACTTTAAAACCAGTAACCTGTAATTGGAACTCACTTAATACACAGAAGAGCAATTACACTTCATTACTAAGTCCCAGGAAGCAGAGATATTTGCGAATGCTTCATGTACATATGACAACATATTTCTCATCATAGTCATCAATATTATTTCTCACAGCTATTACACAATACAAAAACTTTAAGCCAACTCCTTCACTTCTGAACTTTTAAAAACAAATCTCTTGCCCATAAAAATAAACAGAAATATATCCGAAATTAGTTATTATAGGTGCATTCACATGCAGTAATTACAGGTAGTGATTTTTTTGGTGCGCATTCTTAAAATTGATTTTATTTGCCATCATTCACACATATGGCGGACAAAAAAATCACTGGCGCGAGCGAACAAGCGATGGGTTCGAAGGTCTGCACCTCGTATTTCTTTATTTTTATCCTATTATCCTCTCTATCTTTCCTTGTCTCTTTCTTTCTTATTTCTATATCTTTATTTTTATCCTTCTATCATCTTCTCTATCTTTTCCCCTTCTTCTTTATTTTCTATCATTCCTTACATCTTTCTTTATTTTTATCCTATCATCTTCTCTCTTTCCTTTTTTCCTTCTTTCTTCTTTTCTATTATTCCTTATGTATTTCTTTATTTTTCTTCGATCATATTCTCTATCTTTCCTTTTTTCCTAATTCTTCTATTCTATCATTCACGCAAAATAAATGATAAATCGATTTTCTAAAAATCACTCTTTTTCTCATCGTTCACCCGCACCACGCCCAGGCATTATTTCCAAAAAAGCTCACTTCCTTAGGATTTTTTGCTGAACATTCCACAAATCAATTTTTTAAAATCATTTAATCTACGTGTGAATGCCCCTAATTCAGTGATACAATTAACTCACTCCTACATCCAAATCAAATGATCATTCAAACACGGTCATGTGTAATTCATTTACTGAGACTTTCCCAAATTTTTTCATGAAAAAGCGTGCAAAAAATAGTATGCAGTGCTAGCTGTCCAACGATTTTTAAGTGCAATGCCCAGCAGTGATATTGTACACATTAATGCGTATAAACCATGTGTGGTTTAATACATGTTTTGCACTACGCATTAATGCATGTAGAGGTAAGATCCCGCTAAAGGTAGCCTATTAAACTTTGGGTTTATTTGTAAGCGTTAATGACACAAAACAATCTTAAATTGAATTCTTTTACATCAAATAACAAAGATCCGGAAGTTTCCGTGTATAAAACAAACAATGCACATTTTAATTTGTTCATTACAGGATCTATCCGCTTACAGCCTCAACTGGAGTGCGGATAGATCATACAAAGAACTCATTCACAAGCATCGTTTTTATCATATTAAACACAGCACTGTTACCTGAGGTTACGTCTACAGACGATTCCATCACATTCTGTATGACATCAATACTCCCATCTGTCTTATTCCTAGAATGCATAGCACTAGCAGACTGTCTACCGGTAGCTACCTCATCCAATTACCTCCCATATTCAATCATGTTCAATGGGCACTTTAAAGTAGGAGTTGGAAAGCTCTATTTGAAGCCCTATATTTCTTCAACAATTACTCCACATACTAGCTCCTGCAGCACACTTCTATCTCTTATTTCCTCCTGGATACTTCTAATTATACCATACTATTTTTAGTCCTTGAGGAGCGCTGTAGTAACCGTTTCAGTGAAACGAGTTTCCTTTGTATAACTACACTTAGTAAGAAAAAACCCTAGTATAGCCAGATTGCGGCATTTCATTTCGCACCTCAATGACTCCACATAATTATATTGACCAAATAGTATTCCAAAAGAATGCCAGCCTACTACCGGTAGGCAGACCCAAAAGTGTTATGTATATACATGTAGAACAACATACCTGTACTGTTTTCACACATGGTTTTTTTTTTTTTTTTTTTTTTTTGGGGGGGGGGGGGGGGGGGGGGGGGGGGGGGGGGGGGGGGGGGGGAGAGTTTTTAGCGCTGCAAGTTCCCGGGTTATCTTTCGTGTTCACACCTGGTTTTTCGAAAGTGAGCTAAGAGGGTATTTAGTGCAGCAAGTTCCCGGGCTAAGCTGGCCCTGCTCCTGAGTAGGGTTAGTGCGGCAATTGCTTAACCCCCGCAATTGCTAGCTGTTAACCCGGATGACATAGATAGATACCTGAATAACATACCGTTACCACTATAGGAAGAATGTCACTGCTGTGAACTTCAAAGCCACTTCACTACCAGCAGCCAAGTAGAAAGGACACTCCCTTAACTCTCAGGTAAAGCACTCATATTATAGCGTATCAGAGATACAACAAAAAGAACTGATCTGTAGAACACTTTATAGCAAAGCATCGTTCATTGAGTACAGCGTTATCAGGACACTCGATCAGCATGGCGGTGCATTAAGGCCGGAGTGCCACAGGGCACGCTTCTGGAACCACTTATTTTTTCTTGTGTTGACCGATGATAGTTAGTTTTAAGTAAAATATGGCCATGCATTTTTTAGAAGTGAAAAATGTAAACCAGAGGGCTTTTTTTGTTTGTTGGGGGGGGGGGGGTGTGCTACTCCCAAACCCCCTCCCCCTGGAGGAGTCAGGAGCCATTCAGAAAATTTTCATACCCCCCCCCCCCCCCTCTCTTCCTGAGGAATGCTTCCTATCGAGTTAAGTCAAAATTAAAGAAAAGTAAAAGATGTCTAAAAATTGCCTAAGAAGCTTTTAAGGGGATGCAGCTCCCTGGTAGGTATATACCCCATTTTAATAACTTTACAGTTCCCTTTCATGCGGGTGATTCCACAAATTGTGGTTAGAATCCAGCCATGGTATTCAAGAAGAAGAATAAAATATCCAATTGCTGCCACTGAGGAACTTTGGGGGCCTGGGGGTTATAATACGCATCCCATTTGAAAATATTTAGACCTCCCTTCAGGGTGCTACAAGAATTTTTTTCACCACTTGCCCTGTCGGGCAAGTGGGTTTTCAATTTACTTACCCAAACAATATTTCCACTTGCCCAAAACTTTAAAGCGAAAAAGGACTCGAGGTTAAAGCATTTATTATCTCGTAATGATAAGTTAGTGTTTTAGATAGCAAATTAATGCACATACATGTACAGTGTAACTGTACTGAATAATAACCTAATATGTCAAAGAAAATGGTCAACAAAGGATGGTTGAAGGTTTAAAAAACGCATTTTATTGATTCTCCATAAATAATCAGATTCACATGAATCTCGGCAAGGTAGAATGGTTCAAGCAGGTTTAAGTTTTTAATATTCAGTCATGTAAAAAAGCATAATGACCCTGTTGTAAAAAATATGATACAAACATGTCATTAATGGTAGCCACATGTACCATGGTGCAACATCACATGTGTGTCTGTGCAAGCGGCAAAGCCGCTGTCATTTGGAAACGTAGGCTAATTTTCAGCTGTTAATAATTTGGGTCAACTCTTCCATCAAGAAACGTCATGTAAATAATGGGTAATCAACTATTTTAAATAAAGTACGGACATTTTTATTTCATCATTCACTGCTATAAATATCATGCCAAAATTTGTAAATTCTTACTAAATAATAATATTGAAGATATTTTACGATAAATCTCGGATAAGTATGCGAAAACTAGACTAAACAACGTCGCTAAAACCATGAAAACAAAACAACAACGGCTTATATTCTGGGGGTCTCGATACTATTATCAAAATGACTCGCTCGGTCGGATCTTGAGACCGCAGTAATAAATTGAAAACGAGACAAAAACATTCATCTGATTTATATGAGCAGCGAGTTTTAAATAATATGTTCACAATCATTAACAGTCATTATGAATAAATATCAAACATTTGACTTTTTGTACTTACTAGAAAATCCCTGTTGTTTATTCCATTCCGATTCGCACGTGTTCATTTCCCTAGAATAATGACGTCATATTTGGCGTGATTCAACCAATCGGCAATCAGAGAATAGCAAAGGCCTGTCGGTGCGGCCTGCAGAGCTAGAGAGAGAGAGCGCGAATAAGCTCGCAGCTGGTACGATCGCGCTAGCTGTCTCTAGCTAGCTCACGGCCGGCCGTGCGTGGAGGCGGAGCGGCATTCATGGCTTGAAGTGTCACTGTTGCATGCGCGCTGAGCTAGCTGAGCTGGCTAGCTGTCTGTGAAGTTTTTTCGAAATCGGAACGATCGCTTTTTTGCTTCTGGATTTTGACGACGGGTAAGAAGTTGACGGGTGAATGGTAGAGTTCTTGGACACTAGGAAATTACTGTAAAAGTATCACTTGCCCGAATCGGGCAAGTGATAATTTGATTTACTTGCCCGACGGCTCAATTTGGTTGCCCCGGGACGTCGGGCAAGCGGGTTTGTCGCGCCCTGCCCTTGCCTAAGAATGTTCCCTACCAAGTTTGGTTAAAAATCTTGCCATGCGTTTTTCAGAAGAAGTTGAAAATGTGAAAGGTTTAAGGATGAGGGGGAAAAAAAGCAATCACAATGTACCTGCACATTTTAATGAGTGCTTGTACTGGCGTGTGTTTGACTGTCTGTTCACTTGCATGTTGAAATTTATTAAACATCATTTTGTCCAATGTTGTCTGGCCGTTAGCTAAGTTATTGACCCAATACATCGACAAAGAAATTTGTACTAGATGATAGATGACAACACTAGAGTATAATATCATCATAACTCCCTGCTGTGTCATCATTATTAGTTTAAGATGCGAGTGTAAGGTAATGCATTTGGTCAACAGAGGGAGCTATTCCCAATTCATCTCAGTTGCATATTGCTTTCATGACTATATTCTCTTTATGGACATGTTTTATCCATTCAATTTCAATTGCATCAAAACCATAATTTGACTGAGGAATCTGAATTCATGAATGTCATATTTGTAGGTCATATGATAAATGTACTATTCACCAATTTGAAGATATCTTGTACAGTCATCTGAAATACCAGTATATGATAAAATAAATTGAAAGATAAAATTACGTTAAAAGATCAACTTTTAACCAAAGCGTTTCTAATAATAATAATAATAATAATAATAAAAATATTATTCTTTACCGCAAATTGCCTCTAAGCAGTTGGTCTTGTAATGGGGGGTTGGTCTTGTAATAATAGCATTCCTTTTTAATACCCTTTAGTAACTCTGCAGTCTTAAACAGCAGTATTTGTCTGAATCTTCCTCCTCGTAATGTAGTTGCTCTTCATGAACTTCATATTAAAGTTTTAGTGTATTTAATGGCTCTGCTTTGTAATTTCAGTTTTAAAATGTCAATTTTTAAAATGCTATTTCACTATCTTTCAGATGTAATGTTATCATTTCGTGTATGCTTCGTTTTTCACCTGGGTTACTTTGTATTTGACTAGATGGTTGTTATTCGAGTATGTAAATTGGTGAGTTCATTACTTACCCCTAATACTTGATATTAATTTTCACTACAGGACTTTCGTATATTTTTAACATGTTACTTTACACAGCGCTTAGAATTTTTTTGCATTAAGCTTTATAGAACGGTAATCTATCATTATTATTTTTTGACACATGCAATACACAAAACGCTGATGTAAGCAACTGCATTAAGCAGAGGTTCATTAATATATTAAAATACCCGTAACTGAGAAAATATGTGCCAATTAGAAACAAAACTACTGAAAGTATGTAAACAAAATGTTGAGGTAATCGGTTACACCATGTGGTAGCCTTACTGAAAATGCTGTAGATATATATTCTTTCGTCAAAAGAACCTGCTTAAGGGGCGTTTAGAGAAATTGAAGATGAAGTATAAGGGAAAGAAATGAAGAGATGATTATGGAATTGAGTTTTTATTAAACACTTAATACGCAAGATTAATTTTTTGTTTTTGTTTTTCGGTGTGATAAACAGAGAATTCACCGTTATATTTTACAAAATGATACCACAATCCAAACCTTATGGGGCATTGCAAGAAAGTTGCGATTGATTGCAAATTGCAAAATTTGCAACTGATTTTGCAATCGATTGCCACTCAACTTTCTTGCAAAGCCCCACTAGTCTCCTAAATTTCCTAGGATTTTGTTAGGATTAAAGTTTCAACAATCAAATTAAGTTTACTAGATTAAGCTTCAATCCCCCCCCCCCCCCCTTGCTCTTACTATTGTGGCATCGCAAGAAAGTTGAGTCGCGATCAATTGCAAGACTTACGCTTGATTTGGGGGATTTGCAATTGATTGCAACTTTCTTGCAACACCCCATTAGTAGTGAGTTACCAGCCATACAAAGATATAATCCAAAGTAGAACAAAAGAAATCAGGAGGTTAACCAACTCCTCTTCTTTGAGAAAAAAAGGAAGATGGTGCGATACAGAGACGACAAAACAAACAAACATGTATTCCTTGCTTTTGACAGTAAAGAGGAATAGACCAGTTCATGGTTAGCATACATGTATGTCCCAAATGACCCAGAATATCCACAGATCTTATAAACATGAAGAGGTCCCACTTTGTACATTTTGAAATAATCACTCCTACACCGACGGAGGTGCTACATAAATAGCCTTTGTTACCCTTTTTCAAAGAACACTTCCACCTCTGTATAATAGAGTGCACTGCTTGTGCATAAATGATTACCGGTAATGATTACATAACTTTCATGAGCACATATCCAGTATTTTGTCTGTGTGTATTTCACATTTTGGTCTGCAATGACCTTTATCTACACATGCTCAGACTGCAACTATATGTATAAACTGCTTTATTGAAACAGATGCTGACACAGAAGGGCTAGAGGACCAACCTAGAGCATATACCAATCACCTAATGATAAATTGATAATGTATGTACAGAAAGAAAGAGTGAATTCAACCTCAAAACAAACTTTACCTGGCATTCTAGGGGTTAACGGTTAAAGAGAGTGAATAAAATGAAGAATAGTGTACAACCGTGCGCATGGAACTGAATGCCGTGTGCAGGTGTTTCTATGCAGTGCATCGACTAGTCTACTGACGAGAAGCTTTAATGTTTCATGTAAATGAGAGCATTTCTAAATCAGTGATATCTCTTTATTGGAGTAATATTTGGAGCTCATGTCTTGAATATCAGTACTAGTATAGTGTAGCGATATGGAATCCACAGCTAACAGAGCAAAATATTTGTTGGTGAATGGTACACATACAAATATTGTTGTTCAACCTGTACAAAAATGATACATCACATAAAACAATGTTCAAACTTAATTACTGCCATGGGTAATTGCCCATCACGCTTCCAATGATCTGGAAATGACTTGTCAACTGGTTCACGAACAATAATAAGAAATCAAACAGATTTTACTTACCGAATTGGCTTGCATGAAATGAAAAAAGGTTTGGCATGATGTAAATTAGAAGGATTAATTCAAGGAATGGTGATTAGATAAATCAAGATGGTAATGAGATCAATCCTACCTGCATCTCCTCCCTGCCTGCCCCTTCGGCTGGTTGCTGGAGAACCGTTCCGTGATGGGATGCGCTCCATTGTGATGTCAGCCGTATCATGCAGCCCGCCTTCAACACCATTACTGCGTAGGTAAGAAGAAATTAAACAAATTTTATTCATACAGAATTGAATAAAAAAGAATGTTGATATATGACGTCTTTGCATAGAAAATTGAAAATCATTACCTGTTGTACCCATAGGGTCATCTTTCTGAAAACTGACCAACTGTATTTAAAAGA
Source organism: Strongylocentrotus purpuratus (assembly GCF_000002235.5). Classification (NCBI taxonomy): domain Eukaryota; kingdom Metazoa; phylum Echinodermata; class Echinoidea; order Camarodonta; family Strongylocentrotidae; genus Strongylocentrotus; species Strongylocentrotus purpuratus. The sequence goes on along the minus strand of NW_022145607.1, from coordinate 36,894,715 downwards.
GTTTGTGACAGTGATAATAATAATTGCAATACTTATGTACCGCTTACCATAAATATGTCCCTTTGTGCTTTGATAGAGAAAGAACTAGAGAAAGAACTTGAAATAAAAAAGAATAGTTTCATATCCTGTACAGCATGGTTGTATGTATTGTAATTGGATATTCATACATGTATATAGTATGCTCACTATGCTGGAATGGTAAGCGCAAAGTTTTCCCTAATGATGAGGCCTAGCTTTTCTGAGATTCCTTTTTTTCCCTTCTCACTTAAATTAAGCAATATAAAATATTTTGTCTCATTCTCAAACTTAAATGTACTCTGTAAACTTATTTTATCCATATATACAGTATTTTGTTACTTGTATAATTCATTTGTTCTATTATATATTGTAATACTGTATGGTTTATACATGTATATGTCATTTTAATTTGTGGATATTTGAGTGGAAAAATAAATCAAATCAAATCAAATCAAAGAAGAAGAAAAAATGGTACCTAATAAAATGCTTTTAATCCTGGGCCAAGACAGTCAATAAATTAAATTTTGTTCTTTGCTTGGGTATCATTGAATTGAATCGATCTGAATATTGTTCAAAATTCATAAGTTGTACAGCATCGGGGTGCCATGATTAAACTGATCAACTACATGTAAGTGTGGCTTACATCTCTGAGGTGACTTATACGTACGTGTACATGTAGGCACTATGAATATGATGGACAAAGAAAGCGGACAAAATATACAGTTCCTCAGGTAGACAAAGGAACATCCCTTCACTGCTATTATGTAAAAAGGTGAATATGCATGTGACACCTGTTCTACACATTTTTACATAATAGCAGTGAAGGGGTGTTCCTTCGTCTACCTGAGGAACTGTATATTTTGTCCGCTTTCTTTGTCAGTCATGTTCATAGTGAGGTCAGAGCCAAAAGGTTGTAAACTATGTGTTATTGTATATATGAGTTAACACCTTTCTGGCTCCAAGAAGGCGAGGATGATACCTGTTTGTATTTTGTTAATTGCAAGGTGTGGATAGAACACTAACCACTGATCACCATTACCATGGAAACTTGATGGGAATTATGAAATGCCATATGGTTTTCTCATCTGTCAAAACATGTGACAATGAAACGGCATGATATAACAATTCTGTGTGAAAAGGAATTATTGACAAGGTGCCATATGGTTTCAACAATTTGGAATCAACTAATAATGCCATAATTTATAATGCAGAGTTTCGATCTTGAAAACAGCTTGTTGAAATTTATTTTACTTTCACGTTCTACAACAAATTACTGATACACTGTTCAATCTAGTAAACTTAATAAAGGTTCAATTCGAATGGGTATAATTTGTCCAAACCCTGATGATGTATTCTGAATATAAACTATGAAATCTGAACATTTTGTTGATGCTTTCTTAGGACCATGACGTCTCTTTTGTCTGGTTTGGGGTATGATTTAAAGGTTCTGGTGTTCATGAAAATAACAGTTGAAGAGACCAGACAATATCTCATAATTAACTTTATTTCATACTGAGATTTCTTTACTCATGTTTTCATTGTCGGTGTAGAACTGAGATTTGCATGTTTGAGAGGAACCGTCATACATTTAGTATGTACATCTGACAGTTCGTCCCTATTTTCACGAAGTGACGGTAGTGAGGAAAATCGTAACGCAAAGTGAATGCAATTTTTTTTCACTACCGTCACTTCGTGAAAACAGCGACGAGTTGTCTACCTGTATGATGAATCTGTATCAAAGTGCAAACCAATTTTATCTTATGGGTTCAAGTGTTTGTCAAATCTAAAGAAACAACTGATTAATATGTACCATCTGTTATGACCATATGTATCTAATTCTAATACTTTGAGATAGCTATCCATTACACTTACACCTGACTCCATCAAGTGTTTACATCACATACCCGTGACTGACAAACTTTTCCAATGCATATTTTGTATCAACAATGGGCCTCTTGTTTGCTATGAATGTCATCTGGTAGAGACACATTTTTTTTTTTAATGATTCACTTTTTTCCTATGGATCAAGCTTTTGGTCTTTGCTTTCTTTGTTTATATATGATGCATAAGGTAGTTTTTATTTAACATTTTGAACATGGACCTGAAGGGCCTCTTTTCTTACTCTAGATAGGGAGGCAAGGGGGAAGATTTAGTAATACATTCACATTTATTGGCTTTTTTCTTATTTCATCCTCTACACTTATAATCATGAGATTAAAAGGTACAAGTCCTCATTTTTTAGTGGTTTCTTGAGAGGCTAGTTTCACAATGAACTGTAGGTAGGACAAACATGTATGCTTAATGCAGGAAGATTCAGTAGCACATAGCAAGAGTCTAGCCACATAAGGCCAGGACACTGGTATCATGGGAGGGGGTGTACCAGGCTTACTGGTAGATGAACTGTGAGGGAGAGGATTGCATCTTCTTCTTTCCACACTAACCCCTTCCCTTCTCCTCAATCAATTTCCTTCTCTTTCTTTCCAATTTATTTTATGTTTAATAAAGGCAGCGCACATGTCTTCTAGGTACTTGTAGCTTGTCAATGAAAAGATTGAATTTTTGTTTTGGCTATATTTCAAATTTTTATTTTTGTTCATGGTTCTGTTTGTAATTGTTTGTTATCTCCTTTCTTTCATTCTGTGAACGAAAGCCTGTATGCATTGCTGGAGATCGCTATTAGGTATCATGACTATCATTAAAGTTCAGTTTATAATGGCACATTAACATGTACATGTAAGTAAAAAATATGGCAAACCTAGTATTATGTGGAAGAAATGACAGATGTGAAGTATTCTCTTCATTTTTTCCATCGTAACAAAGCTCCTTAAAAGTGTGCAACCTTAGGAGACGGAATGACTTGAATGCGCAATAATTTTGACACCAGAGACAACGCAAATGGGAGTCGTGTGTTCTGCATTTCAGACAACAGCTGTGCAAATAATATGGACAAGATACAGTACCATGTTAGATACATGTACAGGATTGGTCCCTTGAATATTTAGTGTTACTTGTTCAATAATGTTAGCCTGGCCAATAATGATTGCATCCTAAACATTAAAAAAAGAAATTAAATGCTTGATCATTACTGATTTGGAGTCTGAACTAATTTCTCTTAAAAAATTGTCTTGACGCATTACAATGTCTTTTCATATTCTAAAGTGTATAATCATAAGGTGATGAAATATCAGTTATTTTGGCGAATCCTATCCTTGTAAACACCTACATGTAATTGTTATGGTTACAAAGTTCATGTAGAAGTGTATTGTGAGTTTTGCAACATAATGTACCTTGCATTGTACAGTGCATTTTTGATTGAAATTTTAAAAGAGAGAATTCCAGCAAACATATTGTCATAACCATCTACATGTATATATAGCTTGATTGTATTTACAGTTTAAGCCTGAATCTGACATCTATGCTTGAAATCATCACACATTGCAAAGTACATGTATGATCTGTTCATAGAATGATGAATAATTATACTTACCAATGTCAAATGATCTTTATCATCAACAGTATTATAACAATATCATTACATTTGGCATAGATACAAACAAAATATATTTCTATCTACTGCAACTCTTCATGTGCCAATCTACAAACAACCATGGATTATTAAATATTTTTTAAGAGCAGTCATAGCAAAGCTAGCTTCATAGTATTTGAGAGATTTCTTGTAAAACTTAAAGCTCAATACTTTGTAAAAATGTAAAACTCAATACTTTGTAAAGCAAATAAATGAGTAGTTTCATCATTGATTAAGACGGAAAAGAAGGCCTATATTCATCAAATTTTACTAAGCCTACTTGTCAAATAACTATGTATTATAGCCTAATGAGTTGACAACTAGCTTTTAGGTTTTAGGAATATGAACCCTGGTAATTATTTAAGCTTACATTTTTGTTTCTTAATTGCACTATGCACTTTTATTGTTGCCTGTTGACTAATCCTTGTGCTGAAGTGACATATGAAGAGTTACAAGGGTAGAAATAGCAAGAAAAACCATGCAAGATGCAAACGCTCTAGATCTGCTTTCAAAAAAGGTACTTCATGTTGGAAAAAAGAGAATGCACAGGATGGATATGCATACAGGGTTTCATGGGAATAACAGGTTGAGAGTTCAAAGGTCAAAGGTCATGCATGGAGAAACATTTCATTCAATCTTCAATGTGCAGGATCAGGAAGCTTTTGAGGAGATAGATATCGGTAGCTGAGAACCAGAATTGCCTAATTACAGCATTGAGCCCAGTAGATATTTCATCAAGGCTCGTTCAGATATGACGAAAGCAAAAGCGACGAAAAGTGTAATATGTTTCACATTTCTGTATTGTATCACACAGAGCATGGTGAATACGAGCAATTCCTTTATTGCGTGGTTGAGCTTGGATATTTTGTCATTTATCAAGTTTCTATTTAATTCCAGATTTGTGGAAGGGATCCAGGGGCCCGTTCCTAGAAACCGTCATAAGCCTAACTTCTTGACTATCCCATTGAAACGTGTGTTATAGAATTAACACGCGTTTCAATGGGATAGTCAAGAAGTTAGACTTATGACGGTTTCTAGGAATGGGCCCCAGAACTCAGATAGATTTAGACAATGCTACATCGGTTCTCAGATAACAGTATAAACTCCCCCAAAAGAGTTCTGCAATTCAGGTTTGAGCATCAACATCTCTCTTATAACTATATCGTAATTGAATTTTGGTATCATTGAAAAGCCTGCTTACTTCTCTTAACAATGATGCCCCATTTGTAATGATAAGGTAACCATGGAATGTGCAGCACACTTAAATATGGGCCTATTCAAAAGTGAAATGTTGCAAAGTGCATCAATATTACTAAAGGAGAATAGAGTCTCTTTTCAGTGATATCAAATGTCAAGTATGAGAATATAGCAACTAGATAGAGATCAATGCTCAAACTTAAATTACAGACACAAATATGAGGAGTTTATTGAATAAATTGTAGTTTAGGTAACAAAGACAAAAATGAAAAATGAAGAAAAAAAAGGTAGAGAGGTTAATAAGAAATTTATGCAAACTGATTAGGGGAAAAAAGGAATTGGTACTCTATCTACTCAAAAACATGATTTGTTTATAAACTAGATGTACAAATCTTTGGGAGAAAACATGCAGCAGCAAACTGTGTTTAGTTGGACAATTTGAGATATTTTTCTTTCCCTTTTATTAGCAATGCATTAGCATAATAAATACCTTTTTCCAAGATGCATTTTAGACCTCAAACAGTTTTGCATAGCTATTTGGTAATTCATTGCATAGATATTTTAGAACAGCTACACAGTGCACTTTGATAGAATTGACCTTTCTACTCAATTTGCAAAAAGGCAATTGGGATGTTAGTACTAAACACTTCAATCTAGAAAGAGGAAAGGGGTTCTTATTTTGAAGGGTACCAGTATGTTTCATGATGCGTGCATTAGAGGTCAAAAAATGGCTTCGCAGGTGTGCCAGTATAAAATGATGAGGCTATAATGACTCAACTGTGACCAAAATCTTCTGGTTCATAAAAGTATCTCATAAAAATTGAAAAAATAAATTCAATGTTTGGTTTGTTTTACCTGATTGATATCAAAGAAAGTATGTGCATGCTTGTAAATAAGCAACCAGGGGAATGATGGCTTCAAGACCTCTCCAAAGGTATTTAGAAATGTAATTAAAGTGTATTTAAAAATGTCCTTTTTACAGTTTGCATAATGCCTGGCACTGGTTTATTTGGCACACAATTTTCAAGTTGTATAGTACATGCTGGTTACAGTTGCATATTTAAATGTACTTTTAAGAAGCATTTGTTAGAAGATGTTTGCAAGAAGATTCCTATATTTATACAGCATCCTTCACACAAATTTACAATGCTTGGGATTCTTAGGAAAGTGCAAACAAGGAGGAGATTGGGAAAGAAGGAATGAATCTCCACATGACCTTTATACCTTTGACCCCAGTGTGACCCTGACCCTGATGCAAGTGATCCGTGTGATGAGTAATGATGTGACCTATGATGACGGTGAGATGAGGATATAGGCGACGAGGTCGCGGAGCTCGGCAGGGAGAAACTAGCGCTTCCACCACCGCCGCGCCGAACCTTCCTCCTGTACCGCCTAGAATGGCCGTCTTCGACCTCTGACATTGGGGGTGTAGATGTACTGTCGGTGCCGGAGGCCACGCGCCGTGAGGCAGGTGGCGATAGCCACGGACTACTCGGAGTACTAGAGTCATACCTTACAACGGTGCCACGCTGGGAGACGCTCGGTCCGATGCTCTCCATGCCCGACACCATGCTCTGCTCGTAGCTGACATCGCTTGGGTAGTCCTCGTCAAACGTGGTGCTGTTGCTCTCACCGACCGATGGTACGTTGGCACCACCGCGCCCATGGAAACCAGAGTCTGCGGGGCTCTGAGGACCACCATTGACGTGTACGATCGGGTCACGCCCAGTCTTGTTTTTGGCGAGTGACATCTTGACTAGGTCTGAACCGTAGGCTTCTGCTTGGCCTTCTTTAGGTCCAAACGCCTCTCCTGATTCTAGTCGGATTTGCCTAAGATATTGAAGAAAAAAAATTTCAAATGATCATTTGGATCTTCTTAACCTGTAGACGACTGAATTCTCTTTCAGTAGAATTTGTAGAATTTTATTGACTCTTTGACCCCCTCTCGGGGTATGAGAGTACAAACAAACATAAAATTACTACAGGTCTATTACAGGGACCTCCAGGTTCCTGTATGCAATGGGTATGGCAATGTAGTGCTCAGAATCAGCCATTTCAGGTACACTGTATGAATATATACTTTTTCTTCTGATTTATTGCATACAAAATCCATTTATAAATTCTTACTCATGATTATCAAATATAAATTGTGATTTGTTGCATATAAATTCTCATACAATTCTCTACAAAAAAAAACCCACCTACAAAAGAAAATGGAAATCCATCAGGAATGCACAGATTTCTAGGATTCTGCCCTCAAAAAATGACTTCCATGTAAGAGGTGTTTCTGAATCTTGATAATATCAGGGTGGAGATTGTGCACACAATGTGTTGGGCAAGCACTGAATCCAATGACCGGGATAATAGTATATCTGTAAAGCGCTTAGAGACGTCTAAGATGTATTGAGCACTATATAAAAGCTGAATATTATTATTAAAATACTCACAGGTGCTTGTTGCAGATTGTACACAGCCATTTCTTGGTGTTCGGAAGAAGCACTTTACAGCTGGAGCAGACTTTGTGCTGACAACGAGGGCACACTTCCCCCGAGTTGAATATCGTGCCGAGCGGCTCACGACAACGAGCGCAAACCTTCTTGCCACTGTCCCCACTGTCCTCATCGACCTTCACTGCAGATTTTCTTCGCAGCTCATGGAGTTCTGTTTTCAGTTTTCTGTAAAGGAATACATTTGAGAAGAAATGAATGAGGCTATCATGCATAAACATAGAGTGACATGTGTATGTGTCATATTGACAAATTAATACTGAATAAAGAATTTACTATTTCTGTGTCTAACAAGTGGGAAACATAGAAGTTGTGAAATGATAAGTGTGGATAAATCTAGAAGATGCTCTATTTTAAAAAGCTGTATAGCTTTATATCTGATCAAGTTCTAAAGAAAACAGAAAATGAATACTTTACACAATTAAAGAGCAAAATGCTTTTGTATACACTTAAATAGCAACCTGCGTTTAGACTTCTAGCAACTATTTATTTGTTATTTGTTGTTATGAATTCATTTTCTAATGTACATGTACCATGGGAGTATACAAAAAAACAAAACATAATGATATAATGTTGCCCAAATTATTCACAATAAGCAAAACCTCACTGACAATCCTGACACCTTTACAGCAATTCACAAGGGTGTAAACTACATGTACATTGTATCTATATAGTAGATGACAATATTATAAAACACAGAGGATTACATTCTTATTGAACACTAGAGAGAACAAATAGATGAACTTTGGCAGTTACAGGGCAGAAATTATGAGGAAGGGTGAATCTAATGACAAACAAAAAGGCAAAATGAGGCAAACATAGAGAATAACTTATTAAATATATTTCAAATCTATTTCACCAGCAAGAGAACAAAATAAACAAATAAAATGGCATGGGTTAGGGCTTGAATTCAATGTTCACCCTTTGATATTTAAACTCTAATTGAATGGAGTATATAGCAACAATACAACACTTGGTTGCTGGGTTTTTTATCAAAATAAAATAAACTCCTTCTTTCTCTGCAAACCATCTCAAGTATTGATACAAACTCTCACGTCTCAAGGCTCTTAAATTCTCTCTATTATTCAACAAATACTTCTAAGCTCTTCACCAAGTTAAAAGAACCCTACCTCTGGTGTTTACAACAAATCAAGTAAATTTTACCTTGAATTTTAAAGGCAATACAAATAAATGATATAAACTAAAAAAGTTGTCACAAACTTTAAAAGCTGAACAAAGAAAGATCAGGAGAAATCTATGATATAAAACTCTATCCGACATATGCATATCCATGGTGTAGTTTTCTAGTTTAGTTTTCACTTTTCAAATATATATCTGTATATTTCTAATTTATATTTGTTTTCCTTCTAATCAGCCTGTTCATCAAGGAAAGTCCCTAGGGTTGCAATGCATGAAATCATTGAATACAATGTACATTAGCCCTAATGAATATAATCTTCTCACAATCTCCTTTAAGTTCTCTCCTGCTCCAATTTGGGATCTACATTGTGAAAATCAAGAGCTTCATAATGTCAAGGAGTTCTGCAATCGAAGGTTGGTATTTAGATCCCCTTTTCAAAGTTTCAAACAAAATATTTGTTTCCCTTCAGACTACTTCATGTACCTTGATAAGTAATTTGGTTGTCAAGATTTAGCCTTTTATCTGTTCCTTATCATAAAGGGTAGCAATGCTACTGGTGGACAAATTTATTTTGGTCTGATAACATTTAAATAGCATACCATGTCTGTATGTTGCAGATTAAACTTTGTTACATGGAATGAATATATAATTCACAACCTGTCTTTAATTATTATGCATTATTATTCTTCAGAAAGACAAAAAATACATGTAGATAAAAGGCCAAACAATATGGTGGCTGTTAGAATAAACAACTTTTTGTATTAAGCTATAAAAACCTACAGTCAAAACTCTTCTTTGGAGTATTTTAGGATGAAAAGAATTCAAGAAAACATTTGTGCGAAAAGGGCAATCAAAAGTTTAAAAAAAACATTACTATAATACATGAGATGTATTTCAGAGGATGATACAAATGGTAGGAAACACTCAATCACTGCAACCTCATAATTCACAAGTTATTTTAAGAAGATCATACTCATACATGTATCTTTTAATCAATGTAGCCTACACTGCATATTTTGTGATTTTGAAAGTCTACATGCATGTAACACATGTAGAAAGAAGAGCACTAAGCTGTATCGAGGGTATCTATTGAATCAGGTACCACAAACCCCTAGTAGGCCCTCTTTGCAGCTTTTGACAAAAAAAATGTCCTTCTTCTGATACAAAAGATTCTGTTTCATAACCGCTAAAGTGTGCAGTAAACAGTATTCTTAGTAGAATATTCAATTTAGAACCCTATTGAGAGTGTCTCCTTTTTCTCTTTCATTGTCTGTCTCTCTGACTCTCTCTCTCTCTTTATTTCTATCTCTCTCTCTCTCTCTCTCTCTCTCTCTTTTTTGATATCTCTAACCCCCCCCCCCTCTCTCTCTCTCTCACTCCCTTGCTCTTATACATTTAACCACTTTGCATCTGAATTGTATCATGGTTGCACACTTCATTGCCTTTTGCTTATATTCTTCACCCGAAAAAGAAAACCTTGTCAATTCTTATGAAATCAGGGCTTTTTCAAGAGCACTCTTACATACTTTAGGATGCTTAAATGTCCTCTTATCTAATCTGTCTTTCTTACCCCTCCGTCCCCCACCCCCCCCCTCTCTCTCTCTCTCTCTCTCTCTCTCTCTCTCTTTCCCTCCCTACATTGATAATACATGTACTTCTGTGGTCCAGGGTTTTCTATAGATCTATACCAGTAAGCTGATTTACAGTGAAGCTTCAGGTATTCACATCGATCAAAAGATAGTAATTTGTAATTTGTAAGAGTGCAATATTCATGAGTCAACAAGTTCAAGGGTGTTTGTTAACTGGAGACGTTACCAGCAAAATGAACACGTTCCTCCAAAAATGGACCTATCCTTAATCCTTCTTTGATTAATTGTCTGGAATTAATATACTGTGATAGGACTATTCTTTTCACATAGATACCTATAAAATTTGATATACCATCACTATTAAACAGGTATTATGGTCAGATGAGGCACAGGTCATATGCATGTACTATTAGGCTATTATACTGGCAACCAGCAAAATCGATACGTCAAAATTTGGTGGTGAGTCAACTTGTCACCTAATAGAAACACTGTCCACTACATGCCCAGATATTATTTCAATGATGACATATCTCTATATCTAAGAAAGTTCCTAACTACTCTGATCATGTTCTTCTTCTATTTTATCATTATTATAAAAATAAATTTCAGTTTCAATGTAATAAAACTATGCCGTTGTTGTTACCATTATGGCATTATCATTATTCCAAAATCTGGTAGATATCAAGTTGCTCTGTTCACATTTTTTCCCCCATAAACCAGTGAAATTTAGACCTTTTCCTTCCAGTTTCTCATGTTGGATTTGCTACAGTACAAGTGAAACCTAAGTGCTGCAATGCTAATACAATATCTTCAACAGAACTCTTTTTTTAATTTTTCAAGGGCTCTTTTTTAGAACTTTCAAAAACTAAATGTGCTTCCATGCAACTGTCAAGAACCAGCACAAGAGTGTCTTTTTAAAAGGCTAAAACTTGCACTGTATAAATATTAGAGTGCTACAAACACAATGTACTGTACATTTATACAAAGCCTCCTGCAAGCAAAGCCTGTTTACAAAATATTACGTGGGAAGACTTCAAGAATTAGTTAACTTATGTGGGCATAAATGAAGGTCACCTCAGCATGACCAAGTCATGACCCAAAACGAGGCTTTTATGTTACCAAGAAAACAGGAAATAAGTATGATACTTGTATGAGAAATGATTGATCATTTACATCATTAGATTAGTCATGCTTGAAATGAGGTTTTGCACAACAAGTTTTAGTCTTTTATTATCACAACTAAATTGAAATATTGTTTATTAGTATTACAATAAATCCAAATGCTTCTAAAAAAAATAGTTAGTCTCCATATTATAGTTTGAATATAGTCTACCAAATGAAAAGTGGAGGAAAAAAATATTAATTCAAATGGTAAACAATATTGAGAAAAAAATCAAATAAACAACTATTCACAAACATACATACATTCAATATTAACATAAAAGCCACAATATCAACCATTATAACCATTGAAATATAACTTTGTGATAAAGACAACATCAAAAGTGTGGGGTGTGGGAAAATTTAGACACACAAAACTATCCATTAATTCCCCTGAAAACAACCCATAAAACTTTTATCAAATTTCCATTTTTTGTTATCCTTCCTATTCATGAATTCAGCTAAAAGATCACTGAACAAGAACTATCAGTTAAACTATAACATAATTCACAAATCAAAGATCTGTGGGTTTTAATTACATGCTAGAAGGTATTTGCAAGCACCAATCTTTCTTATTTGATAATTCAGATAAAAGCACTGTATACAAATGATAAAATACATGTTTAATTGATTTTATAGTATTATGTAAACACATAATCTTTAGGAATAATTATTTTACTAGTAGACCTTTCCAAGCATCAATCAAACATAGATCAACGCTAGTTGCATTATATGTGCATAACCTGTGTGACAAATTTAACAATATTAAAAACACTACAAGTGCACAAACGCTCAAAATATATACAGATACCTGACAAACACACACAGAAAACTGAATGTACGGGGAAAAAAATTAGTTGAAAAGGTTATGAGAAAAAACCCAACCATGTAAATACCTTGTGTTGCTCCTTGTGCATGTGAAAAGCGTGAGATGGAAATAAATCAAATAAGGAATAAAAAAAATTGAATTGAAATAATAGTAAGCCTGAAAGACGTAAAAGCATGAAATAATAAACCATGAAAGAAAAAGGAAAACACGAAAGAATATAGAACTCTAAGAAAATAAACAAATTATAGAAACAGCGGAAAATGTAGATACAAATTGAGGCACTTTTGTGGGAAGAGAGAGAATTCTCTTTAACGAGTAAATATAATGATGAATGCAAAGAAATGATATGAATATTACAAATGGTGTAAATGATTTTTTTAAAAACATTAAAATCAAGAAATGCAGTCTATAGTTTCTGCTTTTGATGATTACCCTAATATCATATATTTCAGCAAATCTTGAACCTCTTTTCTTGTATTGTATTGCCTAGCATATGTATTAACTTTTATAAAAATCTCAATCAACAATTCTCAAATGGCAATATCTAAGAGAATCATACAATTATTCTATTCTAGTGTACCGACATGTATAAATGATACAGATGTAAATAACACAAATTGTCACAAATAACAAATTAACAATGATAACTAAACAATACTAATATCAAAGAAAATATATATTTAAAAAATCAAATGAATTACATGTTTACAAGTGAAGACAAGGTTACAATTAACCAAATAATTTTAACAATAGTGCATTACTAATTGACTACCGGTACATGTCATGTACAATGTATTTTCTGATACCAAAATGTACATGTACAGAGCAGAATTTTCTTCAGGGGCGAGATAGGTTTTTACTGTTGTTCTTTGTATTTTCCTTCATTCTTTCATTTTTATTCAAACAGATTCAAAATGAGGGGACTTGATGTTATCATGGAAGGAATTCAGCAACAGTTTAGGTCTACAGTTATTTAAGTCAATGTTAGATGATGAAAGGGGGGGGGGGGCACTGGTAGGGGGCACTGGTAAGATGCACAAAGAAAACTTCATGAAATGCCATGTTGATTGGGATACAAGCTCCTATCAAGCTGGATTCAACAAATTAGATAGAACAAGATGACAATGCATTTGCATTTACAATTTACTTTAAATTTGCAATGACTTCTGATCAAATTGTTTTTTCTACCCAATTACCTTTGTAATGGTACATTGGTTTTAAATAATTGTTCCTACTGTTCACAAATTCACAATAAATCAGAAAAGTATAACTAAAAAGAGCATGCATTCCACTTTAAAATACACACTCTATATACACATTTGATATTTTGTCAAAAAAGCAAAAACAAAAATCTACATATACTTCTCAAAGAAAGGAATAAATCATATATATACACAATCAAATATGTGACAAGATTTATGCTATTGAGCATACAAAGCTGACCCTTTTATTTGATGCACTGTACTCTCTACATGAATAACCAGATATGTTTGAGAAAAGCATTATAATTCTAACATGCAAACCATATCTACACATTTCAGTTGTTTTTGTTTTTATCCCGGCTCACTTTTTATTTATACCTGCACTACATTATCATATTATAGCCATGCTTCTTTTTCCCCTTTTTATAACTTTTTGTCACAATTATGGATTCAAAGTCTACAAAGTTGATTGATAGCCCTCAACATCCCAAGCTTTGCCTAAATTCTTGCCATAACATTTGATTGTAATATTAGGCACAATGTGTAAAAAGCACTAAAGTCTACAACAACAAAAAACACCATACATCCAGAACATACCTCCATATTTCTATTCCCGCTTACTCCGGAGCAATGGGATATATTTAAAAACTCAGGGGAAAAATATGCTTGCAAGCATTTCAGTAAGCAAATAATAGCACTAGAGATATAGTTTAAAGGTTTAAAGAAGGGGAGCAGAGGGGGGGGGGGGGTAATTTTAGAGGAGGGGGCGAGGGTAAAGTTGCCCCATACAGATAATTCTGAAAACCACCTCAAGCATACCACATCTAAGATAACTTTTAGATGTGCATGAGAGCTTCTTTTTATGTCAAAGTATCAAACAAAAAATAAACTGTTTGTATTAAAAGGACTTTTTTTAACGAATCTCACAGCAATTGACTACCTTGTATCATGAAGTCATTATATTGCGAATCATTTCAAAATGATTTGGTGAAATCTTAAGAACCAATACGGTAAAGCAATTATGAGAACGTTGATAATTATTGTATCATGCCTGGGATAAACTGTGCTCAGATGTACAAATGCAGTGAAATGACATTCAAGTCTCAAGTCTCAAGCCTTGGAAAAAAGTATGGGTAAGAGAGCATCTTAGAAATTAAAACTATTAATACATGTAAATATATTATATCTTTTCTCACTATTACAACCGAATAGGTGTTTTTTAATGTTTTGAATTTCTAAATTTTGAAATTTGAAATGTACTGAGGCAAACATTGTAATGGAAAGCATATTTATTTTGAGAGCCTTTTTTCCTGAATTTTGTGGTTGTTTCGTTTGTTTGTTCTTATTTTCAACAACAAAAATCTTAAAATTCACAGAAATCTGTATCAGGAATAAGGGGCAAAATAATGATGTAAAGCTAATACAAAATGGAGACAGACAACAAATAAAATGATATAATAATAAGAGAGGAAGGAATCTAAAATGCTGCACAGTGGATAGGAATATGTTGGAGTGGAGAAATGGGAGAAAAATACATGAAAATGTTATTGAATTTATTCAAAAATCATTATGGATCACATGTAACCATAATTTTGGCCACGAAAGTCCACAACTGCATCAAGATATGAAATATTCATGAAAGAGGATCAAAACACAATCCTTGAAGAATATTTACTTGCAACAAACATCAGAGAAACTTGAAAAGAAGATATGTATGGATTTTAGTTGCGTTTTAGAACACATTTTGTTGCTGTTTTCACGAAGTGACGGTAGTGAAAAAAAATTGCATTCACTTTGCATGACGATTTTCCTCACTACCGTCACTTCGTGAAAATAGGGACGATTTAATGAATATGTCGATGGTATACGACCGCAAAGACCTTGACTGCTTGTGATAAAATTCATTTTTGTCACGCATTCTTAACACACAAAGAATTTCCTTGACATTAACGTGTACCAGCAAAATAATGAATTACATAACAGTATTTATTTTGGATTGTAAATATCGATTCAGGAATAAGCTTCACACTTCACCTTCATGTATGTAGAGCAACTCATCGTCTTTAATATGGCAGGCCAATTTTAATCATAAAAATAATGAATTTAAATGGATCTTAATTTGGTTGAATGGGATGGCCTTTCTAATACACCTACACTACGTTGTCTTTTTGGAGCCTAAAAGGCCTTAACTCTCTGATTAAGTACATGTATCTATGAGTTAATACCCTTCCGACTCCAATCAGATGAAATCATCTTTCTTTACTTACTAATACCCCATTCACAGTGGCCTCAAACACCGCGACAGCAGCGGGACTGTCCCGCTGCTGTCGCGGTGTTGTCTTCAGTGTGAAGGCTCGGACCCGTTATAAACTATCGCGGGATAACACCGCCTCGCGATAACGCCGCGACAAACTATCGCTAGGTTCGCCTAGCTACAGCAGCGGGACAGTCCCGCTGCTGTCGCGGTGTTTACTCAGTGTGAAGGCTCTCCGCTATAACACCGCGACAAACACGTGTGATTTGTTTACTTACCTATCACTGACCTCTTTTCTCCAGCAATGGGGAACATAAAGTGAAATAGAAATAAAGTAACCAGTGGATTCAAATTGATTTTATTATTATGTAGATATTATAATTATCCAAATAAAAATATTTCACACTTCAAAAAATTAAAATATTCTGACTGGAAGCAATAAAAATGCTAGTTTTTTAATAAAGTACAGCTAGCGCGCGCAATTTCAAGCAATCGAAAACCCCGCGCTGAAGTATTTCCGGTCATATCGGGGTCACTCGCGGGTCATGAGCCATGCATACACGTGTTTGTTACGGAGGTAATAAAAATCACCCGCTGCAGCGTGAATGGGTACATGATATTTATCCCGCTGCTGCAGCGGGATAACTTTTCTACTGTGAATGCATTTGTAGCGGTGTTATGGCGGTGTCGCCGCTCCGCTACAACGCCGCTACAAATTTCAAAACCACTGTGAATGGGGTATAATAGTAATAAACCCATTCATACAGTTTACATCAAACTCCTTGTATTGGCAGATACAATTTTCCCCCTCTAGATTGTTACACATATAAAGACTCTGTTTAGACTCTGGGATTTTTATACCAAACTCGTATAAAGAAACGCTGTATAAGAAAAACATTATACAGCGAAAGGAGCCTACAGACTAAAGAATGTCATATTAAAGGAACTCATTTTGAAGAGGTCACATGACATTACAGCTGGCCAATCATCAGTGTGCATTCAAGATAAGCCCCGCCCAGTTATATGAATTTTGTAAAATAGAACATTCAGACTAGAGTGAGTGCTGATTCTTTATTGACTTTTCGTTTGACACAATGCGTCATTCAGACTAATACTGTTTTCACACTGGCAAAATTTTGCTTAACCCCGTACTATAGGTGGGGTTAAGGGGGGGGGGGGGGGGGGGGTCTTAGCCCCACCTATAGTCTGGGGTTAAGCCTATTCCACTTTCTGTTCAGACTCGTATTTACCAAAGTGGGCTAGCCCCACCTATAGTGTGGGGTTAACTCACCCTACAAAATAGCAGGGCTAACCCCGCAATTGTGGTGCTAACTCCTGCTAACCCCGCAATTGCGGTGCTTAGCAAATGAATGAGAACAGAAACAAAAAATAGTCCGGTACTACGCAATGGAGCGTATCGCAGCTGGCCAGATGCGAAGTAAGGAGCCCACTGTCCTATCATAACATTCACGATATCCGGGGCTAACGAATTGCAGTGAGAACAGCGGGAATTTTCTTATTCCGGAATAGGTGCTAGTACGGGACTAAAAACAGCATGTGTGAAAAGCCAAAAAAAAATAGTCCGGGGTTAAGCAAAACCAGTGTGAAAAGAGCATAAGGAAGTTTAATTCTTATAGTCTGAAAATGGCAATAGTTTTGTCGGATTACATAAAGAATTTCATTTTCTAAGATCAACGGAACTGAAGGTTACCTTTCAATAATCTCTAGCTAAAGAATGCGATCCATCCCCTAAACAAATAGAATCATGTTTGTCTTTTTGAAGTGTAGTGTTTGCTCTCAAACATTCCACCTGTACAAAATGATTACATTAAATGCTTAAATTTGACTTCATGAGCTTTTGGAAAAAAAGGATGGACTTTGATATTTGCATTCTCTTCCATGAGTGATTATTGTCATAACCTGGATATACAAATGAAAGGATAAATTATGAAGGTCTGAATTGCTGATATATTTGCCTTTCGCAACCTTTGTAAAAGCACGTCTTTGATTCTACAAATTGTTATTCAATACCCTATACATGTATTTTTCTTTGTTTCATTTTGTGTTTTTGATAACAAAATTCTTCCCTCACATTGTGTCGATCAAGTTTCATTCAAGGATACATTAAATAAATTCAGATGAAGTATCAATAGAAATACACTATTAAAGAATTTTTTTAAAATCACTTGAATAAAAAAAAATCTCTACTATATATGTTCTTCCATAACACGGCCATATTAAAGATTATATTGTACTTTTCTTAAAAACTGAGATTGTAACAGAATACAAGCATTTAGCAGGTTGTCTAATTTTGTTAAATGTCTACATGGAGCTCTATAACTCTTTGTTGAATAAAAAAAATGTGAATTTACATTTATAGCTTCTGTCACTCTTACTGTCAAACAGCTGATAGATTGGTTATTTTTCTTCTATTTGCAGGGGTTTTCATAGTCTAGATTCTGTTTGTTTTTTAATATGTTTTTCTTCGAACATCTTTTTCCCCACTGCCTTTAATGCATCCAACACGGAGGGCGATGTCTCCACAAATCGTACGATTCCCGCAAATAACCCATAAAAAAAAGAGTGCATGAAAAGGGCCGTCTCCAATTTTAGCATTGAGGGTGTGATAATTATTTGCTCAGCAGATTGGGTGTGCGAAACAGAAATAGTCCAGGCAGTGGTCTGAAAAAATTGCATAAACCAAAATCAACCTAATCCTTTCATGCCAAATTAAAAACAAAACAAAATAATACACCATGCACTACACTACCAAGTTTAGGCCAACAGCTAATGTGTGAGAGAAGTGACATACCATAATAGTCTGTATTCTACTACCGGTAATCCCGGGAGAGCATTAACTCATTGTTATTTAAGTAAATGCCCTCCTGGTACTAAACAGACTATAATGTTCTAAAGGAAAAATGGAGAGAATAGCTTGGACTAAAGTAGACACTCACACTGTGTCACACGTGACTGCATGTACATGTATTATCCCATAGACTTTGGTGTGACGTGTGACTTTGTGGTAACGTGTCTACTTTATTTCAAGCAATGTACCCCTAGCTGTTTCTCGGAATAAAGAATAACCTTTTCTCCACAGTATACAATACATTTGAGTACATTCAGAAAGGGATTTGAAGCGCTACAATACTACAAGACCTTACCCTGAATTAAGTACGGTACCTTATAAATAATAGGGGGGGGGGTATTGCAACTGGGAGAATTTTGTGTAAATCTAACAGAAGATTTACATGTATACCCTATATGACTGACATAACACATAGGCCTGATAAAAATCATATTCTTAATCATTCATTTATTGATACAAAATAAATCATTTCAATACTGATTGAACTGAGTATGTTAATCGATGATTCAACCATTTATTTGAAACTATGTTGATCTTCTTTTTCTTCATTTTCCCATTTATTTATTTATTGCATGTTTTGCAACCCTTCATGTGCATGTGCATACACATTTATAATGAATAATACTAGAATGAATCAATCTGTAACAATGTCGCTATAGTCCCACAGTAAACAAAAACAAACAAACAAACAAAAAGTATGATGGAAACAGGAAATAGGAAAACACCGAAATAAGAGAATAATTCACTAATATACCTTGCCATGTGCTAAAAATGATGAAAGGTGCTACATGTACTTGTAAATCAGGTGTGTTTAAAATAAAGTTTCTTCTTTCTTTGAAATTAAGAGTGAAAAAAAAGAATGAGGAGGATCTACAACATATTTTACTGCGTTTGTTTTAAAATATTAACCCTACAGATTCAAAATGCAAGGGCAAAGCTAGTCCAGAATCTGTCTGATTTAATTTTAATCTCCAGAATTGCAATCTCCCCCATTACTGCAATCAAAAGCATCCTGAATTCTTTCGAATGTTGGCAGGGCGTAATTTTTCTCTTGATTACACTATCTTCAGCTTGAAGCAGGTAGGGTAGAGATCACGAAGTAGGAGAGCTTGTTGAAATAAAACCAGCCAGATACTGGTCTAGTGCTAAGTGCATCATGCAATGTAGTCTTTTTTTTTTGTTTACTTACAATGTGTCGCCACTTCTACAATAACCAAATAAGTTAACATGGTACATGATTTGAATAAGCCCAAAGCATCCCCCCCCCCCCCAAGGGCCCTGAATCTAGATCATACCAATTAAGAAGGAATGAGTAAATCTGCAAGTTTCAAGGCAGAATCCAGTCTGATTGGATAGAAAAGAATAGTTAAGCCACTGACAAATGTCTTGTTCTCGGAAAAAGCAGAGCTACAAGTTTTTTTGTAAACTTTCTTCATACATATGTAACTACATGTAATGGAATTTTTTAATAGCACTTGTTTTTCTCTCTTTCTACTAGACTAGCGTCTTCGAGTAGGTCGAGTATCTCTTTCAGTAAAAACATCTTTCCCTTCTATCTACATGTACATGTACATGCGGGCGTGAGTGTGATCTGGCTTCTTCAAGACCATGAGTTTTCAACTGGTTCCTTCATAAAGTTTACAGCTACAATGTATAAGCCAAAGATTCCCGGAGCCAGTTTCTCGCACCCACCATACAAGTATATGTCTCAGTTTGTGGACATCCCAAATAGAAATACATGTTAAATCCACATTACATGTTTCAACAGAAAGGCCGAAGAAGCTAGAGTTATGACGGTTTTGAGAAACGGTCCTCAGATGAGATTACTTCATGTTGACTTTGTGTACGCATGATAGAAAATGTTGTAATTATTGGGGATATTCACAAACAATAAATGGTCGTACATTGGACAGAAAGGGAAGTTAATTTTGTTATGCATAAAATTTAAAGAAAAAGAGGTTATATTTTAATCATGTTTGCAAGCTGCAATGATTTATGAAGGATTGAATGAACCAAATTTTGGAAAAAGACCTGTGCTTTTTTTGTGCATGTAGACATGCTAAGCCAAAAACAAAGGACACATTTTAGACCCATTTTGTTATGTAAGGGAGGGTCATATTTTCTGGAAAATGTTCTTAAAAGTATGCGCAATAGGTGCTAGTTTTCTTTACTCTGTTAATGATCATGTGTAGAGCCACTCAACATGAAGTAACACAACCAGGCAAAGATCAAATCTAAATAAATAAATTTAACAACAAAAAAAGAAAGAAAGTGAGAGAGAGAGAGAGAGAGAGAGAGAAGAAACATGTGAGGCATGCAAAAGCTCATATTCTGAAAGCATGCATGTCAAGTGAGGAAAAAATTGGAGGCACTGCTTCAGTCCAAAAATACATGTGGGTTAAATTTTTGAGGCCTTAGTTAGGCTTTTATTGCAATAAAAAAAGGTGTTAACTCTGTCAATGCCATTGCTCAAAATATCATTCACAATTTCTTTTCTTGACTTTTGGCAGTTTGGTCTACTCGTGACAGAAGTCTTAAACATGCATTTGATCTAACATGCTTTCTTATTGTAAGCTACAAAGTGTTTCGATCCACACTACCCTGCCTGCCTGCCAAGTGGCCTTTATTCTTGAGAATTCTAAATCTATGCAAGTGTGATTAAAAAAAAGTTGATATCTTACTCGCTGTTGTAAAAAACACAAGACAAGAGGGAGGGAAAAACATGACAGGTGATTAGGTATTATTAATGACAATGAAATGAGATGAATAATAAGTAGGTTTGGAATTCAATGCAAAGATCATAGCAGTAATACAAGCTGGTAAAGGAGTGCACACGCATGTAAACATGCTTATTGTACAGCTCTCGGTTAAGCTATGGTCACAAATCAGAACAGCGACCGACCGATCAGTAGCCTGCTCGGTCGCTGCTGGAATTAGGCATCGCCCAGCGATTAGGTCGGTGCCCGAGCGGCGACCGCCCAGGCACCGAGCGTATTTTGGGCGGTGAGTGAAAAGTGAGCAGGCGCCGCCCAAATTTTAACTCCGCGCTAAAACTTCAGCGGCGACCGAGCGATGCCCTAAAAACGAGCGGTACCTGGGCGGCCGCCGCTCGGTGGCCGGGCAGCCGCCGGGCAGAATTGGTTAAAAACTCGCCGCTCGGCCGCCGAGCAGGCTACTTTTGGGGTTTGTGACCATAGCATTAGGTAGTACATTATGTGATATAAACTCAAAACAATTTTTAAAAATGAATATCCATCTCTTCTAAAAGTCTCCATGTACATTAATAGATAACATATAAAATGTATCAACCTAACTAATACTTGAAATGAATAATTACACAAGGATTTTTTTGTTGCTCCGAGACAATTTCGTCTGTGTGGAGGCAAAAGGGTGTGTTCTCATATTAAAGCCCTTCTGGCTCCAAACAGACGTTTTAAAAATATAGTCATTACTTTAAGCTTGGAATCAAGTTTATTGAATAAATCACAGGTTTTGAAGTCTACATTTAAATTTCAGACTTAACCAAGAAAGCTATACAGTATATAACCACGGAAGCAGGACTGTCACTGTAAGGCCTACTCACTATGGATGTAGATAAGCTGGGATCAAATGATCGATAAAGGGGGGGGGGGCTAATACATTTTATCAAAACTTGATACCATTCCAGAGTCCAGACACAATGATTGGAATGCCAACCACAAGATGAGGGGTAGTCGATTCAATAAGGCACCCAAACAATATACAATGGCTATGCTTAGCCTGTAAAATAAAATCAATTTTGCTTTCTGTGCCTAGTTTGGTAATCACAAAAGAGAAGATAAAACCTTGTCCTTTCATAGAGTCAAGGTGTATGATGTGTGTCTCTTCTCTTCCTTGATTAACCATGGATATAGGGGTGCATGGATAGCACATCGATTCAAAAGGTATCTTTAATGAAACGCTTGTTCCAATTGAATAAATTAATCAACCATAACATGTAGAGTGTACTACTACTAGTAGACCGTGTGGAGCAATCTTCAATAAAAGTTTATCTCTAATACTAGTAATAGGAGAGACAAGTTTTCAGAATTGTTTCAGGTTGTTGATTAGTATACAAGGGTTTGTATCATTACCCCTCTTTCCCCTTCTCTCCTAAGATCTTATCCCTCCCCTCCTCATCTTATTTATCCCCAGCAACTTCTATTCCACTACCCCTCTCCTACCCCTCACTACCAACCGCCATCCCTCCCCCTTCCTATCAAACTCCTCCCAACCTCATACTTCTCCTTTCTCCCCTCCCCGTCACTATCCTACCCCTCCCAACCACCTAAAGTTGCACTTCTCTTCCCTTTCCTCCCTCTCCCTATCCCTCTCCCAATGCCCTACTCTTCCCCTCTCCCAATACCCTACCCCTCCCCCTCCCAATCCTACCCCTTCCTAGCTCAATACTCACTTGACTCTCTCCTGCTCCGACTGTCTGAGCTGCTCATCTCTCTGCAAGACATCCATGATGATCTTCCTCTCCTGCTCTGTCAGATGCTCCAGGTTGATCATCTTCCCTTGCTGTTCTCGTCAACAACCAGGAGAAACTTCAATTGGGGTCTATCGCCCCCTTACCGCGGTACCGCTCCGCACCCCTTCCTCTCGTAGTCAAGATAATTTGGATGCAGTATCCCGGGCTTGTACCATGGACACGGAAGCAGTTTAAGTTGCTACGGCGTGGAAAGCATAGTTTTACAGTTGGTTTAAACCACTTTTAAAGAACCTTGAACAAATTGGAGTGGTTTCTCCGCAGTAATTACAATCAGGCTAGATTGGTCAGGCTCTTTCGTATAAGATTTCACTTGTTTTCGTCGACCAGATGAGTTATCATTCAGAACCTGTACACACAAAAAGAGAAATAAAGATTAAAATAAATAATAAATAATAATAAAAACGTTACTTATAAAGTGCTTACCACCGAAGTCTCTAAGCGCTATACACACAAAATAGACTGATATACAATTACATCTTATACAAAACTAAAAATGCAAATAAACATACAAATTACAATACATATGGAATACACGTCAAAGTGAACAGAGTTAATTAATCATTGAACGCTATTTTGAATAAATGTGTCTTGAGACTAGTTTTGAATAGGTTGACAGTTTGACAGTTTTTTACATTTAAAGGTAATCTGTTCCAAAGTTCAGCAGAAGCTTTGCGAAAGGAGCGATTACCATAAGAAAGAGTTTACACAGAAGTAGATACGAGGTTTAATTGTGAAGATGACCGTAAACTGCGTGAGGGTGTGTATTCCTCGATTAATTCTTGCAGATAAATTGGTGCCAATTCATGAATGCATTTATAAGTTAAAATACATTGGTAAGAGAAGAAAAATGTCTAAATTACTTAAACACTTGCAAATTCCCATACAATCATCAACATTCAGCAAGTGCCAGGCTAATAATAGTACAAATGCTTAAAAACATTTGTAGTAAACGCCACTATTACTATTCTTCTTCTTATAATTAATGTATTATAAAACGGTTTGAACCCCACTTACTTGCATTTACAAATTTGATCAGCCCAAATGATCATAATCTATAACTTTTCCTGGCTGATTACCCCTCCATAAATTGACAATACCAGTACATTTCCTAGCAAACTTTAATGGCAGATATTGGTGTCAATTTCGTTAACTTTGTGAGAACCTGATAGTCGATCATTACAAGTTTTACAACCACACAAAAAACTTCCAGGGCTTGAATAATGATGATGATAGCCATGACCCAAATTAAAGCGATCAATCTCCAAAAATAGTTGGGCGTTTGATTCACAGTTGCTCTATGTGGCTATATAATATTACACTATGAACTTCAAAAAGCACCTCTGTAAAGAAACACTGTACATTTCAATACACTCTGGATTAACATCAAAGGGACTTATGAGTAGTCGACACACACATACGCACTTGCATGGAATTATGGCACCCAAGTGACTGCATGGAACTAACTAAAGTGCATAAAGCTTTATGAGTTCTTTTTCTTTATACTTATCCGCTGACCTATAGAATGCTGGTCAAGATTTTGGAGGTAGATTTCATGCATTCTAGTTGTACACAAATTATCTTTTGCGGTGACATGGTATCGAAATATGATCTTTGATAATTAATCACAAATTGGATAGATTCAGGGTATGTTTATGCTCAGCTTTTTCTGGCCAGAATCAGGCATCTGTTATGCGTTTAGTTCAAAACACGGTTGCGTCCTTTCTCATTTTTGAAGAATCACTGAAAAACGGCGATCACGATCACCGATCGTAAACTCACAAAAAGGTGCGTTTACGATCGTCGATGCTGCAAAATCGGCGCTTCTGGGAAGCATAAACGCACAATCATTTGTAAACGCGTTTAAATGGGGTCAACGCACTGACCTCTAGTGGGTCTACGTAGCATGCGCAGTGCAGGTTTGCGAATCCAGCTGCAAGGCCACCCAGCCAGATTTGCCTGGAGGAGCCAGAGAAGTGAGCATAAACAGTACACCGTGGAATTGCGATTACGATGAGCGTTTACGATGAGCGTTTCAGATCACTCATTCTACCTTCAAAATCAAGCATAAACGCACCCTCAGAATGATCGATAGCTCTATCAAACTCTGAACGAAATAAACATCATTATACTTGTTCAGATATGAAGGCGTTAAACCTTGGCAGTGTTTATGAAAACGTAATTAAGTCCAACACATTTCACATTTCTGTTACTTATAACACAGAGCTAATAAGTGAATATAAGCATTGGATCTTTGTTGGGCACAGTTGTATTAAAAAAATCTGGTTGTTTACCTGTTAATTTCCGTAGCCCTATCACCACTGATCAAATACGATATGTTTTACGTCATTTCGACCCCTCCTTAAAATGATCAAGGGCTAACTTTAGCTCATCACTGCCTGCAGCTGAGTCATATATATAGAGCTGTTTTGTCAATAAACATTAACAGGTCTCCACACAACTGATGCTCTTTGTTTGTATGTAAATTGGGATAGATTGTCATAAGGTACTATGGCTTAATTGTACAATGTGCATTGAGATCGAAATCATTCTCAAACAAAAGGATTCATTCCCTTTCAGCACATGTTCTTAACTTCTCGCTAAAGTTTATTAATAAATAATGTTGCCACTAATTTATTCCTTGCATGCAGTGGCGTAGATCCTAATACTTAAAACCTATCATTCAGGGGGGGGGGGGATGATCTATTCATTCATATCCCCCTGAACAATAGGTATTAAGTAAGGATCTCCGCCACTGCTTGCATGCAATGTATCTCCACTACATGTGTACTACCTTAAACATTTGGCAAAGTCTGTTTTTCTTTTTTCTTTTTAATGACATTTCTTTTTTTTACCAGTAATTTGTGCAAGTATAGATTGTTGTGTGCCTGAACTTCTGAAGGAAGGGCTATCTACATGTAGTAGGAGCATTTCCTAGTGCACATACTAGTACACAAAATGTTCACAAATTTTGCCGGTGCTTCAGATTTGAGGAAGGTATAAAAAAAAAAATATTGATAGTGAACATTTGTAATGTGCAATATATGTCTGTCAAAATCGACACTCCTGGCCCATGCAGTTGGAAGAAAGGAGTATAATTGTGGGTATGCATGTACATGTACATCTATAAAGTATAATTCAAGAAAAAAAAAATCAAAATACTTCAGGACATCATTTTGAAATAGCGCCTTGAGCATTTAATTAAAATGGATAATGGCGCTATATAAATCTCATGTATTATTATTATTATAATAGAATTACTTACACACATGTATGTACGAACTGTCAAAATATATTAAGGTGTACACAATTGACAGTCATTTGGTTTACTATGATCCATTTCTTGATCAGTTTGTAATTTCTGGATTTCAAATCAGCAAAATTTCATATACCGGTACCATGCAGTACCTGCCAGTTTCTCATAAAACAGCGAATACAGCAACCTCATTATGCCCATGCCCTCAGCTCTGTATGTACACTAGGCCCATAAAACACCAGTAATTAAGACGTGATGATTATCAACTACCAGTCTCTTAAACAAAATGCCAAAGAAATTGAGTTCATGGACTAATAATGCCAACAGCCTTTTTTAGTTTTGGAGGAAAATCTATGACACGATTTTCCAGATGGAATTTCTTTACAATTGTCCATTATCCTTCTTCTTGTTAAATTATAAGTATTTGATTAACTTAGTAATACTTGTCAAAAATGTGTTCATCATTATTATATTGGTTTAATTGAAAACTGAATGTTATGCATATAACTTTACATGTAAATTCACAGTCCAGTTGTTCCACTATTTCTTTGATATTAATTGAAGAGTACTGAAGAAAACATATATGTTTTGATTTAAACAGGATGGTTTCTTATACAGCTGCAAGCACAAATTGAATGGCACATAAGTCATGTCCATTCTATCATTAATAAAGGACATTGTAATGATCCAAAATGGAATATATATTTTACAAACTGTTAAACAGAGAAAAATAGACATATTACATAAATAATTATACTCTATAACACTCAATCAAAAGGGAGCCTCAGAAAACGAAAAGCTTCAAAAGGTCTACAAAAATTATATACCCTACAACCTGTAAGCAAAAAGAAACATTGTCTTTCAAAAGTTACCTGTAACTTAATAGAAGAGAATCCACAAAACACATCCAACCAATCAAAAGATAGATATCAATGCAGTAAAACAAAAATGAACAAAACAGATGAAAGGTGCCAGGATCCTGTGGAACTGCATGTAAGTAGTAGGTCCACGATGTAAGCCTCACAAACTTAATAATCACTCCCGACTTAATTCTCTCCTGTGATAAGCTTTACATTAGTGGTTAAAACCTGAAAAACCTTACGCCTCACGGTTGAATGGAGTCAGCTTCATACCCGTGTAGATAAACCTATCATGCACAGGGCCAGGGTAACTATTTTCTTTGTCGCTGGTATGTCCCGGCACTGTTTGGTCGATTCGCACGACTGAGCTTTGTGGAGCAATCGTGACTATTTGTAAAGTTACAACACACCCACCTTCCCATCAGTCAAGCAGCTAACGGTTAAATATTTGTGCATAAAATATGCAGACAAAAACTTATAATCTTCCATATATATGTGTGAGTTCTGCAGAGTATTACCAAAATAATGGCAACCAAGTAGAATCTAGGTGCTGCTCGATCATGGCATGTTTGTGGTAGAAAAAAAATGTGCAAATTTCTTTACAACAATAATTGCTCTTTCCCAGGAACGAGGTAATTGATCCCTGTATAAAACCTATTAGAATAATACAATTTTGTGAGCCCTGTGCTTTTTGCTTTTTTGGACGCGTAAGTATCGATATAACGAGAGAGAAAGTAGGAGGGGGAGGGGGAGGGGGGGGGGGAGGGTAGGCGCTGACCGGCTGTGCCCCTCTTCAATCTGCCACAAGCTGATCGATGCAGGTCCTGTCATCCAAAATTTGATTTTTGTTTTTGTGCCCTCTCCCCCTTCCAGAAGCCCAGGCCACCCCCTCATTTGCAACAGTAGGGACTTTTCGATTCGCACGTTCATAAGTGGACTGCGACGTATGCGGTCATTTTTAAGCAGGGTTGACGAGGCACGCTGACTGTTGTTCGTTACCTTTTCGATTTTAAACAACTACGACGCTCGCTTAGTGAGCGCGAAATTTGATCGAATAGCTAAAGATATAACACCAAATTCGGTGCATGGCACTGTTCTCAAAAATTATGCTGCAACAGATTAGCGTTGCATAAATAAAATGTGTTCATTTTATGAATTATTCTGCTTAGTGAGCGCGAAATTTGATCGAAAAGCTAAAGATTCAACACACCAAATTTGGTGCATGGGACTGATCTCAAAAATTATGCTGCAACAGATTGGCGATGCACAAATAAAATGTGTTCATTTTATGAATTATTCTACAACAATTTTGATCTAAGGGAAATTACAGACACGAAAATGTTTTAATTTAAGATAGTTCATGCTTCCACCACTCTCTGGTTCTAGAATTAGGTCAATTAATGGGTCCATTTTGTGACTTCAATGTGATGTTTCGTGCCTACAAAAGATTGCCTATGAACATGTATCGTCACAGTTTGCGAACGACGGCAAAACAAGGGCGAACGCGTTCGAGAATTCTGCTACTAACGATGAGCTCGTCGAAGCCCATGCGCACTGCTTCAAAAGTGACCGCATACGTCGCAGTCCACTAGTGGACGTGCAAATCGAAAAGTCCCTATTACATGTAGCTGCATTTAGAATGTAAACATAAAATCATAGATTTTTCTCACATATATTCCAGTGTTTTTCGCCGCTAGTTGTTTAGCAAATACCGGCAAACAACAACAAAATCAACCACTGGAGTGTGACTTTCTCTAATGCACGCCTGCCGAAGTTTCACTGATTTTTGCAGTGTAAATTTATGTAAACTCCGGTAAGATAGTGATTTTTGCTCACGTGACTCTCTCGTCGCCTTTGAGCTAACGCAATAATGCATGCAGGGCACTGACGAGTGGTGCACACGCACTACTCACCAAAGAATTGATATGAGCAAACTCTGACATTTTTTAATGGGTTTTTGTCCGGCCGTAGTGTAAATGGTAGTCCAAATATCAACAATTTTTTTTCAAAATGGTGTTTGGGATCTGTTAAATGGGCTTAATGACATATTTTCCTAAGTAGTTCAAACAAAAATTGGATCAGCCGGGCTCTCAAACTGAACAAGTCTTTATCCTTGCCCTTTTATAATCTCTTTTGTTTAAATCTACCTTGGTTTAAGCTGATATAAAGCATTGTTCATGTGCTGTACAATGAACGGGAAAAAGATTGAGAAAGCAGTTAGGCAGTTAGAGCTGTAATCAGCGTAATGCTCAGTCAAAAGTATATAATTTGACAGACATGAGTGCAATAACCTAATGTATAAGAGATCCTTTATTATTGTTTAAACACCACACCCTACTTAGTCACTATTACTATCTACTAAAAGTGCCATTAATAGGGGGAGCTTTAATCAAAAAAGAATATTTCAAACATTCCAAGACTTCAACTTAACAATAAACAAATATCAGTTTGAAAAACCCTGACATTATTTTTAAATTTTTTTTTAAAACACCTACATGTACATAATGTACATATAACATGATACAGTTTAGTCCGAATCATGATACGTGTACACTGAACAAAAAACAGAAAAGAAAATGAATGTGCTTGCCATCAATACCAACTTAGGGCGCGTTCATGCTTGATTTTGAAGGCAGAATGAGCGATTTGTAACGCTCATCGTAAACGCTCATCGTAATCGCAGTTCCACGGTGCACTGTTCATGCTCACTTCTCCAGGCAATTCTCCTTGGGTGGCCTTCAGCTGGATTCGCAAACCTGTGTGCGCATGCTACGTAGACCCACTAGAGGTCAGTGCGTTGACCCCATTTAAACGCGTTTACAAATTGTAAACGCATCTTTTTGTAAGTTTACGATCAGCGATCGTGATCGCCGTTTTTCGGTGATTCTACAAAAGTGAGCATGAACGCAATCGTGTTTTAAACTAAACGCGTAACAGATGCCTGATTCTGGCCGTCAAAATCAAGCATGAACGCGCCCTTATACCCTTTTCTAACTGCACCGATTTTCATCGGATGCATCCGGACGCATCCGATGAAAGTAGCAGTTAGAAATCAACAGAGGAGAAAAAGGCGATTAAATAGCCGATGAAAAGAAGAGAAATAGGCGATTAAATTCTCCTGCTCAAGAGCAGGAGAAATTCTCATTCTATCGGAGTGACACCGATGAAACGTGCAGTTAGAAAACGTTCGGGAGAAAAAGGCGATTAAAACAGCGATTAAAATGGTCAAAGATCGCAGTATACGCACGCTTTATCGTAACCAGCTGTGTTTGTTGACTTATGGTTGAACATGCTGCATGCTAGCTAGATGGAGCGCGGCCTTAATAATTACGCAATAATTCTTCACTTCCGGCAAGGGCTCGCCACAGCGAGTGAATTTCACCGGCAGTTAGAAAACGACAGGGGGAAAACTGCGGTTTCACCTTTGTTTACATAAGGAAAATTCAATCGGTATTTTCATCGGTGTGACTCCGATAGAGTGCAGTTAGAAAAAGGTATTAGAAACATATGGGGTGAGAATGTGGATGGTGATTAATACTGTGACAATCAAGTGCAAGTATACAAGCACCTGCTGACATGGGCTAGACATGTGGGCTCACAATAAACACTTCAAGTCAAAAGAGAGAAGAGAGAGAACAAAATCATTACACAAGAGAGTTTATTTCTCTTTAAAGGTAAAGGCCAGTTTTGGAAACGCCCCAATTTCAAAAAATGAAATGGAAGCTCTCATTACCAATCATGTGAAAGAATATGTTTTGACTAATACATGATGATAACAAATTTGCCGGGAAACCGCCTACTAATTCATATATGTGGTAAATTTGTTTCTCTCATGGTCTGTGAGAGATATAGGGTAGTCCCATATACATCTTTCTGTGTATAGTGCTTGTAACTTTACAAAGAATGGACCAAATTTCTTATCATTTTGATGATTCCAGAACCTTGCAGATGCTAGATGCTAGATGCTCAACCTTTTATGATCGATTCCACAACGTTTCTTTCACAATGCAATCGCAAACCATAACTGGTAAACATAAAGTCCCACTGCACTACTTATAGCTACTAATTGCGCCCTCTATATACCGGTACATTTGTAGCAAAAAATGCCTAAGCTGTGACCGTTGGCCCCCCATGATCCCCTTTTTCTTATGTTAATTGAGAGCTTATTTGCTGAGATAAACCACCTGTCAGTGACCATGCAGGGTCTTATAGAGTACCTAAGCTGTGCTTTTTTCATTTTCCGAAAGAGCATCAAAATTAATGTCCAAATATGAGTATATGACCATCTGAATAAAAGGATTTCCTATAGGAGCTCAGTGTTATTTTTCTCTGGCTCCTAATGTTATAAACCAGAGCAAAATAACACTGAGTTCCGATAGGAAATCTTTTTATTCAGATGGTCATATCCCAGCCAATACTTAACATATTCAATTGGCCTTCAACATTTGGACATTATTCACCACTCTAAAGGCCTATACATTTTCGTTTTTGTAATCTTGAACATTCAGTGTGAGTTTTGTTGGATTCTGTGATAATTTATTTTTTATCATTACCAGAACTCAAACATAATCTGCAAACGAGTGCATTCGCAATTCCGCATGGTCCCTACTACTAGTACAAGACAACTTTGAAACTTAAAATCATGTCCATCTTTAAAGATAAACTTGAGTACTGGTAATGCAATTGCATTGTGAAAGAAATGGTGTGGAATGGATCAGAAAAGTTGATCATATAGCATGTAAGTAATGGTGTGTAATGCAAGGTTCTAGAGTCATCAAAATCATCATAAATTTGGCAGAGTCTTGGTAATTAGTAACAATCACTTACACAGATAGATGTATATGGGACAACACACATGTGTCGGGGCTAGTACTACCCTGATTTCCTTATCTTTCTATGCTCATTACTCAGCCAGTATACATTTTCTTCCAAAATTGTTTGGCACATGACATTTAATTGTAATCTTGAGCATTCAGTGTAAGTTTCGTTAGATTCTGTGAGAATTCATTTTCTTTTTTTTACCAGAACTCAAGTTTATCTTTAAGTTAACAGGCTGTCATGTGAACCTCACTATCCCAAAGCACTATGGATGCATCCGACTGGTAATAACATATTCCCAGTATAATATCAAATGTCAACATCATTATCAGTGAGTCACATCCAGAATGAGATTGTATCACTTGTGAGCATTGGAATTCTATTATCAAAGATGAAGTTGAGTTCTGGTCATGCGATTGCATTGTGAAAGAAACGGTGTGGAATCGACCAGAAAAGGTTGATCATCTAGCATATAAGAAATTGTGTGTATTGCAAGGTTCTGGAATCATCAAAATGACAAGATGTATTTGGGACTACACGAACACGTGGCGTAAAAATCCTACCCCCGAGTTTTACGATGTTACATGACATATTCGGAGCCACCAAGTATCACGCATTAGGCGTGACATCACGCATTTCGAGGGTCTGAAAATGCTCTTGCGCACGATGCGTGCGCTAGATTTGAAAATTTCACGCATTGCCGATCTTTGAACTTGGCGTCTCTGCATATTTAGAATATGAAGGCATTTGAAGAGCCATGCTTTTCAAAGAACATGTCTTATCTGATGTTCTTCCCACACTTGCATAATAAGAATGATAACGCTCACAAATTATTTTTCACCTCTTCCCAGAACTCAACCTTCTCTATACATGTAAGTCATAACACCTTGCGGGACCAATTGAGGGGGTCTCTGTCTAGTCAAATATATTGGCTTACCAATACTACCGGTAATTTGAATCATTGGGTCATCAGTTGGGTG
This sequence comes from Strongylocentrotus purpuratus, assembly GCF_000002235.5. Classification (NCBI taxonomy): domain Eukaryota; kingdom Metazoa; phylum Echinodermata; class Echinoidea; order Camarodonta; family Strongylocentrotidae; genus Strongylocentrotus; species Strongylocentrotus purpuratus. The sequence continues at coordinate 36,861,998 of NW_022145607.1, read as the reverse complement.
GTTGCGTCACCCAACCATTTGTGAAAACATGACCCTTTACTAACAAAGTGTGGGGGGGGGGGGGTTATGTTTGTGAAATAAACCCCTCTCATTTACAAATAGTCTGGTCCAAATTACATGACACTTTGTGAAAACCCTATGGCAAATCAACAAGAGGTCGCATGATCTTCTTATTTTTTTTTCACAAAATGTTGTGTAATGCGACCACCCGACCAGATGAAGGGACCTTACATGTATGATTCGAAGTAAGCCCATTATAACTCAGAGCCGTTAAGACTGACACAGGGCTGTCAACTTTGGGTAACTGCTTCGAAGGAGGTCATATGCAAATTTTTGTTTTGCTCAACGGCAGTGATTTTTTCAAGGGGGGGGGGTATTTGAAAATCGCGCCGAAAATTTTGCAACGACTCAGCCAGCCGCTGAGTTAAGGAAAGGGCACAATTGAGATTAATTCTTTCAGCAAGTCAGAACTTTGTTCAAAATAAATCTCTTCAACATGGAGCCCCTACTTGCTTTGAATTTACATTGCATAAAAGTACAATATATTGTCTCTCCATTACCAACAAATTCCAAAACCAAATTGTAAACCTTTTTAATGTATTGACACAATTTATACCCCCTGCACCCTAAATCATTCAGTATATATTCAGTATAAATATTATTATAAAAGAAACTATTTAAAAAAAACTTACTCTTTCATTACAGTCTAATCAATCTGACAATATACATGTAGTACCTTATCTAATTTTATGAGAATTACAGGGTCACTATATTTAGGCTTCCCTTGTAATACAACCAATTCAATAAACACGCACTACCAGCATATACAGTGTACATGTACCACAGGTTCAGCAATACAAATTAGAAATTCAATACACCAGTACCTACATGTACAGGTGTATGTAGGAAGCAAGAGATCCACATGTGATATGACGTCAATTCATTGCTGAGAATTGCTCTGAATCTATCTTACCTAAGGAGGGTACCTCCCATCCTCATGCCTCAGTTACACTGCCAAACCAGTCGGCAAGCAACAGACTCTAATTTGACACTTTAATTACCACAATTCTTAAAGCTTTGAGTAAAGGTCTGTCACTCTGCCAGTCTCTCAATAGCTGCATTCACACTGCAAACAATAAAATCATCAATTTTTCTCTTATTCCGGTGTTTAAAACCCATTAAAAACGTTGAAGTTGGCTCATACCAATTTCGTGGGTAAGTAGTGCTTGTGCGACACTCCTAGGTACCCTTCTTGTGTTAGCACGGAAGCATCAGGGACCTTAAAATCAGTGAAACTTCGGCATGCATTGTTGTGTTTGCCAACTTTGCCATTAGTTGCAGCAACTACCGGCAAACACAATGAAAAAAATAGAATAGAAACAAAATCCACCTCTGGAGAGGGTTTTCATTAAACGCCTGCGGGAGAAGTTTCACTGATTTTTGCGATGTAAATGCAAACTTTGGTAAGATGACGATTTTTGGTCATGTGACTCTCCCCGCTTTCCTTCCGTGCTAATGCATGCAGGGTACCGACAAGTGGCACATGCACACAACTCTCAAAAAAATTGGTATGAGCAAACTTCAACGTTTTTTTTTTTAATGGGTTTTTCCAGTAGTGTGAATGTTGTCCAAAAAAATGAAGTTTTCAAAATGGTGTTTGGGAAAGTGTAAATGGGCCTTCTGTGTCGGTCCGGAGTAGACAGACCCGTCGGTGTGACTGAGGTTTAATGAATGCAACAGTGACCTTCTATCCTACTGTGTGAACCACCTGTCATATATATAGTCCAGCCTATAGTTACAGTGTTTTCACTGGTAACCTGACGTGTATTCACAAAACAAATTTATCAAAGAAAGGTTATGAAATACACTGTAAATGTGTTAACATGTGTGGGTGTGTGTTTGTGTGTGTGAGTTTGATATTTTGTTTGCTGTGCTTGAGTTTTTAACATGATTACATGTTACGTAATTTTGTTTTAAGATTATTCAACCTCCTGGTGATACTACTACTACTACTAGTGATAATAAATAATAACAACAAAAACAATGTGATGATGATGATAATATTGATAAAAATAATAATAACAATAATAATAATAATAATAATAAAATCTATTCATGAAGTGCTGCTACTTCTCACAATGTACATAACTTGTACAAATTTTACTGCGCTCTAGTGAAAAACTCCTGAGAATGCTACATTGGTGACACATGACTAACCTACCAGTATTTAAAAGCTTCTGACAAAAGGGGTCTTCAATAAAGGGTCTTCAATCAATCTTCGATCAGGCTTATCTTATGGCATTTGGAACATTATTCCAAAGCTTTGAACAGGTGAACCTCTCCATACACGCGGGGCACCAGCCGCACCACTAGACCTGTTATATTGGACGGCCGGGGGGTGTCTTAATTACAAGATCTGCCAGCAAGATGACCAGAAAATATCAACACGCCAATTGAGAGGGAAAATTTAAAAACAATACAAAACACAGACAAAGCATTTTGATGGGGATTGTCAAAATTCCCAAGCAATACCACATAAATTTTACTACTCATTGCAAGGTGGTCAGAATCAATTTTCGTATCAAAGACTAATAGCATTGAGAGCCTCTTTTTTTTAATTGAATGTACAATGAAATACAGTATCTGTTATCACACATAATCAGGCTTTATCACAAGCCTTGGAAAGTGGTGACAGAGATTTGAAATGAACGGGTGGCAGTCTACCGCATCAAATATTGTCCCAAACCAGCCATGCAAGAATCATTAAATTGGCCTGCATGCTGTGCTGACTGTCTCTATTAAATTGACAACCCATCCTTATATTCGTACAGAGCTGAAACAGCTTAATTAACATACATGTATTGTACATACTGTATGGGTACCATACCTGCACACACTCTCCAATATGAATCAATGACGCATTGTTAGCATTCATGATACAAACTAAAGAATAATGCTCTGTGTTAAATATCATTTTACAATTGTTGGGGTTAGACAGAAATTGTAGTTGTTCCTATTTTTTTTAGGGGGGGGGGAGGGGAGGGCACCAGGTATCTGCCCTTTAACAGGGAAGGTGGAATAATATGGACATGTAAACATTGCCATTTTGAAATTGATTCTTCTTGGCTCTCATTCATATGAAAAATGATCACATGTAGCAAAATAAATTACAACAAAATACAACAACAAAAATACAAGAGAATAATCTTTGATAATGACCTTCTGAATGGCTTTATCTGGTCTTCATATTCCGCTGGTTGAATTTCTCTAGTAATACTTTATTATATAAACAATGAATTTAAGTGAGTACACCAGGGCACTCCTACCATTGTTAAAATAAACTCATTGAAAATTAGTCCAAAAATAGGAACAAACAAAAACAGTAAAGAAAATATATGACTATTTTGAAGGCTGAATATAATTTTCATCTAGGTATCTTTTGTTCCAAATCCTTAGCCTAAAAAATAGGTTTTGAGGGTCCATTTTTTATGTTTTTTCCATAAGTAATTAGAAGGAAAATAGTCTAGATTCCTAAGAAATACCACAAAAATAGAGATAAAGTAACAAAAGAAAAAAAATTCGCTGTGAAAAAGGATCAGGCTAGTGCCTAGTTCGGAAATGTTAATATAATTATACATGTACTTTTATATTCCTATTGCATCATGGGTAGTCACTAATCTGGGGCAGGGGTAAGCAGATACTTCTCTTGAAAATAGTTTACCATTAAATTAAATATCCATCAACTTGGTACTTCATTTTTTAAAGAATTTTTTTAGAAAGATTTTTATATTATAATTTCAATATAAAGAACATAACATTTTTGCAAAACCAAAATGAAACACCCAACTCTTGACTTCTCTCACTCGACACCGCAAATTCATCAACTGTATCTTGGTCATTCTTTGAGGTTTGGGGCAAATAATATGACAATGTCCCAGTTGTCCCAGAAATGGGCTAGGATACGATGGCCGTACGCCGTAGAGCGGTTCCACGGCAGAGCCCTGTCCAGTTTCAGCTGCTTCTCTTCAAAAATTTTGCTCACTATTTTTTTTTTAATCAGAGTTACATGGACATCACAACATTACATGAACTTAGGATCTATTTTTATTTCTATTCACTCATGAGAGTACTTCTTCTTCATTTTCTTCTTCCAGTTGAGTACCTGCATCTAAATAGAGTATTTATAGTTGGCTACACTATAGATGCTTTATGCTAAACTCAATTTGAACAAACATTGTTATAGTTGAAATGTCGTAAAATAACAATACAAATACGAAAACCACAACGAGAAGAGATGCGTTGATGACAATGTAATGTTAATGCCATCGACATATCGGCGCCGCGGCTAGCTTCGTACCAAGCCTACCACTACTACCACCACCACCAGCCCAGTGGACCGGGCGACACAAACCCCACCTTTCGATCTGTCGATTGTCAACAATGCAGTGTATCGGCCTGATATAATCACAAACTCACAGTCACTCACATTCACATGACTGGCAAGATAGAATATATAATGCTCTACAAGTTTTGCTTATTGCTCCAATTATTATTCGAGTGCTCATCAATATATGTTATACTTACTTATGCACTGGAGAGTTCAAATATCTGCAAAATTCTTCTTTTGGGAGATCGAAAATTATAGATTGTGTCAAGCTGGCCGCCGGTGAATGGTATGGCGCCATACAAAAATGCAGACGAGTTCTACGTCGCGATATCGATGGCTCTGTACTGTACACTCGCAACTGTGTGAATGCATGATAACATGGTAAACGCCCAGATTATGATCTTTTATTAGATAGATTTAGATTTGTTTCAATAATGTGCCCCGGTCAGGCGCGTACACAGGGGGGAGGGGGGGGGGGGGTTATCCCCCCTTGGTATTTTTATGTGTGTAAACCCCCCCCCCCCCCCATCACCCCCCCCCTAAACCCCCCCTTGGAATTTTTTTTTTTTAATTATTTAAAAAAAAAATTAAAAAATATTCCCATGGCTGACCTAAAAAGGTGACCTTACCCCCCCCCCCCCCCCCCCCCCCCCCAACGGAGCCAAATGTCAAAGTTTCAAATTTCGAGACCAAAAAAAAAAAAAAAAAAGTGACTCGCACTGCTGAAATAATGTCATTTGCAGTGGCGGATCTAGGGGTGGGGTGGGGGTGGGGGTTCGGCGGTTTACCCCCCCCCCCCCCCCCTGGGCGGCCAACACAGTGAAACAGACAGAAAACAAGGAAAAATAGTAAAACGGCGCGATTTTAGGAAACAAATTTGGCCACCCCCCCCCCCCCCCCCTTTGGAAAAAGCTACATCCGCCCCTGCTTTGGCAAGACATTGATCTACATTTGCCACTCTCCACCCAGGTGTTAAATGGGTACCCGGTAGGATGCAAAATTTGATGTGGTTAGATAAGCAAGTGTGCGCTTGTAAAAATGACGCCTGGCTGGAATGCTCCCTAGGGAGTGGAGAATGTGCATACATTGTGTGCGGGTAAGCCTGAATACGATGTACGGGGTAATAATATATATCTGTAAAGCACTTTGAGAGGGCATGAGGTCCTGAAATGCGCTAAGAAGGAACCATTATTATTATCAATTATAGGCTCAATGAATGCATGCTCCTCCCGAGGCCAACTTTTGGAATGGGGGAATCACACCTTCATCGTTTGTTAGGATTCATTATTTTTTCAAATAGGCATAATAATTATTTGGGTGCACGCAATGGAGTAATGAGCAAAACCTTGGGGGGGGGGGGGGTCAGAACAATATCCGCATCAGTGCATCACCACCAAGTAGCATAGAGCAGGGGCGGCGCAGCGTCTTCCAAAGTAGGAGGGAGGGGCACCAACAAAAAGGGTACTTTTTGGAAGAAAAAAAGGGGCAACTACAAAGGGAGACATAAACAAAACATACACCATTCTTAGACATTGGTATTTTCCCCAACTGCTAACATCTTCATGATTGTGATTACACTACGGATGACATCAATCATTTCTTTCTTTACGTGGTACAATAAAATAATTTGCTTAGTTAGATGTTATGTTTGAATATTAATTTTAAGATTTGTGAGGTCCCAGTGCAAAACATAACATCCTAATAAAGTAGACAAAAAAGAAACCCTGATGAGTATTAAGCACAATCTAGTGAAGAAAGACTGAAAAGTTCTTTTATAAGTAAAAAATAATTACTTGAACATCTATAAATGCGAGCTAGCGTAGCGAGTCCAGTTTTAATTAAATTAAAGAAAACTTGGGGCCTTAAGTCGCCTTGAATTAGGAATACATGTTATGGAGAAAGGAAAAATAGGCACTTATCAGAAGGGAAAAACACAGTTAATAAAAAAGAAAAGGTGCTCCGTGTCAGAGTAAAAAGGCAGTTAACAGAGTGAAAAAAAGGGCATTTGTGAGAATGGAAATGGAGCATCTGTTATCTAAATAGGGACATTTATCAGATGTTAAAAGAGGTATTTGGAAGGGGGAGGGGCTCATATAAAAAAGGAAAAGGGGCAAATATCCGAAGGAAATATGCTAGGCCTACTTATCAGAACGGAAAAGGGGCACGTGTCAAAATAAAAGAGGCACTGATCAGAGGTGAAAAGTGGAAGGGGGTTGTTTTTACGAAGGAAAGAGTGCACTTTAAAGGAAAAGGAGCACGAGTCAAAGTTAACAAAAAGGGGGAAAATATAAAAGGTGAAAAGGGAAATTTCTCGCACCTGAAAAGAGGTTTTCACCAGAAATGAAAAGAGAGAAAAGAATCAGTTATTAGAAAAGAAAAGGGGCACTTTTCCTCCGTAAAGGGGGCACTTTAGGGGTACAAGAAAAAGTGGGGGCACTGGCATAATGGGAAAAAGTGAGAAACTTATACCCGGAAAATCATGTCACTTTTAGCAACAATTGTAAATCACTGGTATCGTATTAGAAATAAGCAACGTTCGAATCGTATCTGGGGGTCAACTGCCCCCCCCCCCCCATCAGCACGCCAGTGGATGCATGCGTATTGGCAGAACTTTTAAGGGGCAGCTCTTGTCTCCTTTTGAAACCAAAGTGGCATATCTTTATATTAGACAACTCCGAAATATCAATCCTTCAGAGGTGCACTCCTTTTTCTAATACATTGATATTTTTTTATATTTATTTATTTATTTATTTTTTTTTGGGGGGGGGGGGGTTGGTCTAGTTAGTTAGATGAGTTTGTAAGAGCAACCTCAAAATCTAATTTCCTCCTTTTGTGCTTGCCCATCTTTTTTATAAATCCCGAAAGCACTACGTACAGGGTTGTCCGTGTCGGTCCCATGCAAGTCATTTTTGAGTGTGATCACTACCGGGTGTCTAATTGTCAAATTGGCTACAAAGCATTTGGCTACTTATTTCAACTACAGTTAGATTAGTTCATTAATTTATAGGGGAAATTAGTGGAAATAAAACATTTATAAAGTGGGAATTTGCTCTTACTTTCAACCAGTGGTATTAAAAATGAAACAAATAGATTATATTCTTAATATTTAGCACTTAATATTAACATTGAATAACTAATCAAACTTTATTCATTGTTAAACTTTGTCAATTTGTGAATGAAAAAATCGATTCGCCCAAAAACCTCTTGCCAACGAGAGGTCACTTCAAGGGTCAACTTGTAAATAGAAAAAACTCCAATCCCAGCAGTCGAACATAAACCAATATAATTTAAACTTTGAGAACAACAAATAGAGCAATATGGATGACTTTCAAACTGCTGAAGAGGTAAATATCACAAGTTTAAACGTATTTTCGAAACGAAGGAGCGGAAAATGAATGCAATGTCTTGTTTGCGAAAGATTCGACGTGCGCTCGCTTGTTGCCCTCGCCCGTCTCTGTGCGATTCATGTGTGGATGGTTGTGAATTATATTTGTGTAAAGTAGGCTATGCCTATGGCTATGCGGCAGTTGCTGAGCAATGTCGAGCTAAATTTAAATGCCAATGGCAATACACAGCAATGTTGCCTTGTCTGAAAAACTTAATGTTTCTTGATAATACCTTCTGTTGTATCATAAATATTAAGGCTATGTCTTGTTGTGGAAACCACTCTTGTCATGATTTGCCCGCACACACTTGCATTTGCATTGCCATTGCAGTTTGCATGCAGTCGTGAACTGAACAAGTCGCGGAGTCTGCGCGCGGAGGGGGAAAGATTCAAACTTTGTCAAAGAAGATGCCAAGGCCAAGGCCAGGCCCAGGGCAGGGATGGAAGTTGGAGTAATAATAATGTGAATGACAAAATTTTCTTACAGAGACTCCAAGTTCAAACAAAGATCAGCAATGGCAATGCGTGACATTTGCATGATTTGGCGCGCGAGCGCGCAGGCGAGGGTATAAAACACGTATAACTACATGTAATAGGTATAGCGTTTTTTTCAAAATCTAGCGCGCGCGTCATGCGTGAGAGCATTTCCAGACCCTCGAAATGCGTGATGTCACGCCTAATGCGTGATACTTGGTAGCTCTGTACTTATTGGAGCAACTTTAGAATATGGTACCCCGCCACTAAAATTGACCAAACGTATGTTCGTAGGGCACCAAATTCAAAATGACCAAATACCAATGAAGCTAAATCTCAAGACTTAAGCTTTTTAACTTTAAGTAACACTAAACCTAATCCTAACCCCAAATCTAACCCTATTCCTAGCCCTAGGTCTTTGATGTTCATGTACATTAACCCTATTGGTGGGATATTCTAAAGTTCTACTTATCTTCTTACTACTGCCAACTAGACTAGACTACAACAAATAAATCTGCAGTCTTACTCTTTTTCAGATCTAGACTAGACTATTCTTAATTTAAAATCGATGATGATGTGTTGTTAAATTCACATTCGTCATGCGTCACACAAAGGTTTGCTTCCCCTGCCCTATATGTACAGAGTTTAACAGTTCTACATGATGTCCCTAGCAGCTACACCGCATGCGCAAAATCCATAATGCATAATTCATGAGGCAGCTACATTCACAAGCAACAGCTCATCGCATGTGCATAAATCTCTTCTCACACATACACTGTACCTACCTTACAGCACACATACATGTAGCTCTGCATTACTATCCTGGCTGTGTATTAATACATGTAGCTGTGCTATTGATTCTCAAAATTTCAAACACCACTGTACAAAACCCAACTGATTTCACTAAAAATTGGTACTTTAGTGACAATTAATGACACCTACATGTAAATAGCAGTAAAATACAATTTGTTCAACTTCCAGATGTTGAAAAGAAATGATTTAAAAATTCAAATTGTAAGTCTATTGTCAAACTCGCCGATCAGCAAGTAAGCGCAAGCAAAGCAGTGACACCATGCCAATGGAATTATTCAGATATGTCAGAAGTCAAACCTATTGGAACTTATCTTAATAAATCAATCACACAAAGTGTAGTCAAAATTTTTTGGACAAATCTTTCACAGAACTATTTGACCCATCTAACTAATGTAGTCCATGACAAAATAAAATCATTACCTTCTCATGCTTTATTGATTTATTCTTCAATTTCCACTGTTCCCCCCTTTTTTAATTCAAACTATTTTTTCCCCTTTTCGAGGACTGTTGTTCTCACAACCAAATCAAATTTTTGGTCCCCATATGTATTTCATTTTGCTTTTTGAAGTTGTGGCTACCAGTATGCTGCAAAATAGTGTTCTTTATGCATCTGTGTATCTTGATTTACCTTTGAGAAAAACATATATCAGGGACTCAGGGTTATCTATCTGGCTGAGCCACTGCATTTTTAATGTTTTTTCCGTAGAAATTTTGGGTGCTCAAGCTCTCCTCGCCACCTTCTGCAGTCTCTGAATATCTTAATGACACCCTCCATATATATATACACCATCTCGTAATCTTCGCTCAGCAACCGATACATGTAAACTTATCATTCCCAAATCTAGACTCTCAGCAGCTGAAAAACGTTTTGCAGTACTAGTAGCTGCATCAAAGACTTGCAACAGCATCCCTCTTTCCATAAGGGAAATTACCTGTCTTGCCACCTTCAAAAGATCCCTCAAAACTTACCTTTTCCCCCAGTGATCTACATGTATGTGATTTACTTCATGTGAGACATTTTTTGTCCTCTTTTCATATATTTGTATTTGTAAGCGCTATCGTACTTATTGTTGTTAGCACTCCTAAATATTCAATATTTATTATTATATATATTTTTCTATTCTAATTACTTTTTTCACACCCAGACAACATTTGTTGTGGATGAGGTGAGCAACATTATCAAGGAAGCAGTGGAAGGGACTATAGGAGGCAGTGCATACCAACACAACAAGGTCAACCAATGGACATCAAATGTAGTAGAGCAGTGCCTAAATCAACTCACCAAACTAGGAAAGCCTTTCAAATATATTGGTAAGAATCCTGGCTTTAGATTTCAGGGTAGACTTAGCAATTATAGGTACTCTTTTTGCTAGAAGGGCCCAGCTGCCCAGAAGAAATAATTTTGGTCAGAGTTTTCAGATTTTCGTTTGTTATGAAAAGACGATTTCTTTTTTTAAATTAAAAAAAAAAAACCCACCATCCTTAGTGAAATAGCTGTGCAGTATTTAGGAAAAATGCTTTTGGAGGACCAATGCATCACATTTAAGTATGCATTGTCAATCTGTGTGTAAATGTATATTACCCTTAGGGAGAAAGAAAAAAACCTATACTTTGTAAGAACTCCAAATGCATTATCCACTGGCCAGAACCTCGGTATTGAAAACTCCTATGGAGCTCATTTGTTAAAGTTGTTTAAGATTAATATTGACCTTCCGAATGCAATTGTAACAGTACGGAGTGATAAGCATTGTAAAGCCTTGTTCAGGTAAGATGCTGTAAGGGGAGCCTTCCAAAGTTGCGACTGTGCCGCGACGCGTCGGGGCGCAGAGCAGGATATGAGAACAAAGGAGGCGCCTTTATGCGCCCATTAGCGCCTTTTTGCGTCGGATAGGAGAGGACTTCAGTTGGTTGCCAGCTCATTAAAATCTGGCTATTGTTTGGAGTCTCATTGTTACGAAATTACCCCGCCGGGGCGCGCCCCGGTGAAGCACTTGACATTTGTGAATGGGAGCTTAAACTTTGAATAGCTTTCGCGCCCTTTCGCGCCCTGTCCGGCGCATTAGTTATTCATGTAGTGCCCGCTTGTGTGTCGCTCTCGTCTTGCGAGATTTGACTCTGAAAAGCATTACTTTGGCTACTGATTTGTTTTAATATTATTTTACGTACATGACATTGGTTACAATGTTTGTTTATTTTCCTCTCAACATCGGAGTTCTGTAGGCGTTAACGTTGGCATGATTGTTCATTTTTTCATCTCCTCCTGTTCTGTTCATGTTTGTGTTCAATATACTGTATCAATTTTAATACAAATTGATTTGTTCACGAAAAAAACAAATTTATTTTATACTTTAATACCCCACTCTCTCTGACATTGTTTTTCTCGTGCATGTTTTGACACTTTAATTGTAATTTTATATTTCCTTATATAGCGATGTTATCGCATGTTTCGATTTTCTTGTTTTTTTTAAAACAATTTTTGTTGCATCTTGTAAACAGTTCTGTCGTATGATCATTATAAATCATATAATTATATCATCAGTCTGTTATTTCGATACACAGATCCTTTGAATCTTCTTAAAATAAGAGAACGTATTTTTAAATCCGTGATGTTGAAAATGATACTTAATCAAGAATGTCGTAGTTTGAATTGGATTTAAAAAGCGTTTTATCTGTATTAAAATTTTGTTAATGCAAATGATATCCGTTTTGTCGGGAACATGATCAATATGTTTCGTTAGAAGGAAGACGCTCATTTTCAGAATGTTCTTTCTTTGCAAAACACTAATGTTACGAAAAAAATTAAATACACTGTACCCGTATCATCGGGGATATCGCAAAACTCCCAGGGAGATTATCAATTGCAAATCAACATAGTAAATTATGCCTAAATCGTAAGAATAGAGCATGCATTAAAAAAGAAGAGAGTTACCAGGAAATGATGTTTGAAATTTCACCCCGAACATATCTCAAGAAGAAATTAGTTTATCATTCTGTGTCAAAGAATTTTATCGAATATTTCTTTGTGACGAAGGGGGGGGGGGGGGGGGTTACATCCGCGGCCAGTTTTAGATCTAGGTCATTGTTAAGAAGAACTAAAATACGTATATATTGTGCTGAATAGGGGCCACGTGTTATCGAAAGAGTGTAGTGCGTTCTAGAACAAATACAAGCCATGGCAATTCGTTGAATTGCTTCTCGTAACAGAACTGTCTCACTGTCTAAATAAGGATCCATCCTGGGGATCCATCATGCACGTGTTGGTATCAAGTAGTAAACGGAATTAATAATGATTGCGTTGTTTTGGGACATTTTTTTTTTCGGGGGGGGGGGTAGCCCTTATTCTTCTTCTACTGGTTCATCAAGAAACACAAATAGTGTTGAAATTTTCCGCAATCCCTTTAGCGCCGAGGGTAGAAAAGCCTTTAGAAAAGTCAGCTGGACAATAGCAATTTAATGTTGGCCAAACAATCAGCGAGAAATACTGGGCAAACAGATATTAGCCCACGTCTTCAATATAACCAGGGAATCCCGATATAACTAAGCACATGCTCACAATATGAATATCAAATCTGGCTATTGTTTGGAGACTCATTGTTACTGTCTGGTAAAGGGGTACTTTTCACGCACCAAAGTCCGGCTCGTCTAGTACACACAAATCCGGCCCGTATTGACTTTACACACTGGACTTAAGGAACTGTTTTCAAAAGGAGGGAAAATGCATATGCGTACCCTACATAACACTCATTGGGGATGGGGGGGGGGGGGCTGCGCTTAAAGGCGAAGCGCTTTTTGTGAATTGTGAATTTGTGAATTTGAAAAGCTTTCGCGCCCGTTCCTACGCATTAGTTATTCATGTAATCCCCGCGTGTGTGTCCGCTCTCGTCTTGAAAGATTTGACTCTAAAATTTTCACTTTGGCTACTGATATGTTTTATTATTATTTTACGTACAAGACATTGATTTAGATTGTTGTTCTGATTGTTATTTTCCTCCCAAACATCGAAGTTGTGTAGGCGTTGACGTTGTTATGATTGCTCATTTCTGTTCATTCATGTGTTCAATACTTGTATTATATTAATTTCTTCACGAACAAAACAAAAACGATATGTATAATTGTATTCCTTCTGTATGTTTTGACACATTATTTGTTTCATATTACATTCATTTTGTTCTGTCATCCGATCAAAATAGGTCATATATCTATATCATCACTCTGTTCTTTCTCATGCAAAATCGATTTAAAGAATAGAAACGTAGGTTCTCTAAATCTTCGCAAAATCAGCTATTGTATTTAAATACCCGTGATTTAAAAATGATACTTATAATCAAAGAGATTGAAAGATTCTGCTTGAAATAAGATTATAGGGCGTTTATAAATATGTCATACAAAACAAACAAACATCTGCAAATTAAAGATATTACAAAAATGATAATCGTATTGTCGGGAGCCAGCATCATCAAAACGTTTCGGTAGATGGAACAATTCGAAATCGCCTATCTGTTCCAAACATGAAATCCGATCGAATATTTCTTCGCGAAGAAACTGTATTGGTGGTGGCATTTGTCGTAACAATTTGTTATCGTCAATGTTCGTGACGTTTTGACGTTTCATAATTGTTAGCTAGCGCTAGTAAAGTCTTTTGTTTTAACGTGCACTGTATATAGTTATAAGGCCTGAACACGTCATGTTCACATTGGGTGTTATATAGCATACGGATATTATAGTACATGTAACTTTTAAAAGCACTTTGTTTTTGCAACGCAATGACAAAAGACAGCTCTTTGAGCAGCTAATAGTTGTTGCGCCCATTGTTCCGCTCTTAGGCGGCTATTCCCAATTACCGGGCATTATTTGTTATTGTATCATTAGTTAAGTTTATTAATCTATTCATGTTTTCTATTTATTTATTTAGTTTTGGGGAGGGGGGATGTCGTATTACGAATTCATGACCCTTATACATAATGACCATGTTCTCAAATTACGAATAGCGGTCTTCATGAATAGTTGTCCAATGAATAGCGGTCCTTATAACTAGCGAGCGGAGCCCTCTTGATTGGCCTCTGCCATTTTGGTCCGGCCGTTCACTTCGCCGCCCCCTCCCTCACACACACACACACATAATACGCAACCTTAATGTGTAGCTAAACAAGAATCTATAGCAAGTTGGACAATTATAGCGATCAAACAATAGCCTTGCTCGGCCGCATGAAATCCTGCCACGGCATTCTATGCTTTTACCTTTAGAGCAAACTTTTCTTTTGTATTCGCTCCATAGAACTCTACTTTATCTTACAGCGAGGTGAAATGAAAAGAGCGTCATCATGAGTAGATCTATTGTTTGATGTTATCCTTCTTCTCCCTAGTTAAGCCAAACCTTCAATTTAGGCCTATCCATAAAAGGTAGCTTTCTGTACCGTTCGCTTTTTTTTCCTGACTGCTATATGAAGCATGTGTATGCTCTGAATTAGGCAAACAGGGGACCGGCGGGTTTAAGATCCTCTCCGAACGAAATGTAATGTTGAGTTATGCCTTACCATAGCATATCGACTTGGTTTCTAACCAGGGAGCTCCCGGTTACGAGCTGCTCTGCTCTACCACTGGGCTATAGCGCCTCCCTCCTTTTAAAAAGATCTTTTAAAATTTGCCGTTTTTTTTTTTTTTTAGAATAAGAATCGAAACATGTTTGGTATGTTTTTGTATCTGTGCATTAATATTTCAAAATATCACTTTCGCCACTTAATTATACAAATCTACGAATAAATGTTTCGAATAGTGTTAGAGCAGAAATCAATGTTTGTATTTGTGTCCCTGCCCGTTTTGCGATCATTTAGTACATGTAGCGCAAAGTAGAAGTCGAATGATAAATGATCATCATGAACTGATTAATGTTTTGTATTGCATTTCCAATTGCTGCTCAACTTTATCATCATCAGGCTACGCTTTTTTGTTTACATCTTCATGACACACATGTTTTATAATCTCGATATAGTTCCCGGACTCTTTTTTCTATTTATTCCACTTTTAAAAAGAGCTATGGAATTATTATGATTTAAAACGCCTTTTGGACGGGCAATTTTCGAAGGCAAATCTCGGGCTTGAAATCCTGCCACGGCGTTTTATGTTTTTTTTCCCCTGAGGCCACTTAACAAAATAAACATGTTTAGCGTCCCCGCCCGCTTCCTTTTTTGGGGCAGCCTCCTATTTTTTTTATTTTCGGGGAATTTTTTTTTTTTTTTTTTTTTATTTAATTTTTTTTAAAAATAATTTTTGAAAAAAAAACATGAAAAACAATACTAAAATGGATCTATTACTGATTTTGTTTAAAAGTTAAAAAATGTCGGCGGCTATCTTGAAAAATAGCCCGACTGTCAGGGAAAATGTACCGAGCGGCCATTTTGAGCGGCCATTTTGAAAGAAAAAAAGAAAAGAAAAGAGAGGGCCTCCTCCTTCCTAGTTTTCGAAAAAACAGGACACTAATAAAACATTTTTTTATTTGGCCTTAGAGCGAACTTTTCTTTTGTATTCGCTCCGTAAAACTCTGCTTTATCAAACAGCGAGGTGAAATGAAAAGAGCGTCATCTTGAGTAAATAGTTTGTTTGATGTTATCCTTCTTATCCCTAATAAGCAAACCTTCAATTTATTAGAACCAAGTCATGGGAGGAGAACAAAAAAGGATTTGACTGACAAAATATAAATTCTTCCAAGCTCAGGCTGTGGCGATGTGCAACGCGTAGCGTGAATATGAATGACGGGAGAGAAAGATAATTCCTTTGTCCATTATACGACGCTAGAATCATATCGCGATGTGGGAATTATACAAATATGTTAATAATCATTCAAATTACAAACATACACAAGCGACCCAAACAGTAATCAATTTGCCGACTATAACCGCATACATGTAGTCATTCACATCATTCCTCTTTAATTTTTTGTTGTTGGGGACAATTAAGCTCGCAATTAACCAACCATTAATCGTACATAGTCATCTTTATTTCACATTTCATACAGTCGTCACAAAAATTAAAAGGAGGCGTATTAAACCCAACAAAAATAAATCATAATTTATTCTGATCAAGATGAACGAGTGTGTTGATTGCCCCCCAAAACAAAGACGATCCCACCAGACAAGTTCATGCTGTGCTGTAGTAATGTACATCGCAAAGCTTCGCCACAATGATTGGAAAGGTAATACCCCGCCCGTTACGACGCAAAACGGCGCGAGAAGAATAGATCGCGACGCGAGAAGAATACATCATTTTTTTTTTACAAACAATGGAAAGTTTATCAGAACGAAAACCGGAGGAGGGGAAGACAGGCTTTGGCCGACAAATACTTTCTGTATATCAAGTTAAAGCTGTACCGCGCATCACGAGCGAGAACAATGACGGGAGAGATAAGCTTCCATCGCCTGGTGGGGCGCAAAAGGGCGCAAGAAGAATAGAGCGGGTTTATACTAACAATAGACAGTTTCTTTTCATATGCAAGAATCAGGTGAGGGTGACTATTGCGCCCCTTCGCGCCCCTTTGCGCCTCAATGCGTCTCTTGGGACGCGACTGTTCTATTCATCGCGCCCCGACGCGTCCGGGCACAGTCGCAACTTTGGAAGGCTCCCCTAAATTAGTGCAAAACTGTTCTTTTTTATTCATGAAAAATAAAGTGCAAGCATATTGCCAATATGCTTCAAATTTCTGTCTCTTATAACACAGTTCTCAATCAATTGGAGTAGCACCTTTGTTGTGACCAGTTTATACCATTCATTAACATATTTAAACAATAAAAAGCAGCTCTTTTTTTTTCTTCTGATGGAATACAGTGTTATATCTGACCAAGCCTAAAGGCTGCAAAGGACAGTCATTTATTGAATAATGAAATAGGAAATCATTGCATTGAGGTAGTGCTGTAACATCACGGATATCTCCAATTCCGTTTAACCGCCTGTCAAAACCGGACGGTTTTCGGTTAAACGATTTATTAAGAAAAAAAAAATATAAAAAAAAATTAAAAAAAAAAAAAAAAAAAAATAAAAAAATAAATAAATAAATAAAAAAAAAAAAAAAAATCGTTTTTTTTAAATTTTTTTTTAGCCGTGTGAAAAAGCAGGAAGGTGATTTAACTGAAGGCGCCGATTTGTGCTTGTGAACTAGTCACAAATAATAGTAACAATGTCGTTTTAGAATAATGTGTAAGATCATTAAAGTAAATTAAAAACAGTAGAGGACCTAGGATAGAACCTTGTGGTACACCATGTGTTAAACTTGGATGAATATATATTGAGATCTATTACAAAGATTACTTTCAAACCAAGATGACAGACAAATTGGAGTGTTGTTCTAGTTTCCAAGTGGCAAGTCATCACACCGATTACTGAGCTGGGAGACATTGCCAGGCATAGTGCCAGGTGGAGGGGCATAAATCGAAACTTTAAAAAAAAAAAAAAAAAAAAACGGGAAAACGAAACCGTCCAATTGAAAACGGAATCCGCCATGGGTGGTTGGATACCGGACGGTTAAACGTTTGACTACAGCACTACATTGAGGTTCTTAATTTTTGTCTTGTATGTTTTCCCCTCATCTGTAATATAAGGACCCCCCTTTGTCTGTCTCTTTCCCCCTTTATCTCTCTCTCTCTCTCTCTCTCTCTCTCTCTGTCTCCCTCTCCCTCTCCTACACCTATCCCTTTCTTTTTCTTTTTAAACAAAAATTTGATTTTGATCAATTTTTGTTGTTGAAATGTGTCTATACATGTATGTTTGATTTTTTATTTATGTCATATTTTGTGTTATTTGAATTTGAATTGCAATGGTATATTGTATCTTTGTGAAATGGATCGCAATTCAGCCGTTGGCTGTGATGATCTTTTTAATAAACCATTTCTATCTATCTATGCTTTCCTCTTCTCAGTTACATGCGTGATCATGCAGAAGAACGGTGCAGGCCTCCACACAGCTAGTTCCTGTTTCTGGGATAACTCCACGGACGGCAGCTGTACGGTCAGATGGGAAAACAAGACCATGTACTGTATCGTTAGCGTCTTCGGATTGGCCATCTAAAGTTTACCACCCATGGCGGTCATCTGTCGACAGAGAATGGTCTGTGACCAATGCAAGGATTTGACCAATGGACAATTGAGTGCTTTAATACAGCAATGATGATTCCACTTCCCAATGTTGTCTTGAGTTGACGTACATGTATCGTATCATTCTATTAATGTACTTGTATCTCTTTTGATTTCCACCTTGTTTCCTTCACTAGAGATAATGTGTGTTCTCCATTTATATCATTTTCAGAAAGGTATTTGTTTTGCAGTATTATCTCAAGGTTAAATTTTATTTTTGTTTTCAGAAATGGCCAAAACTAAACGAGCAAGTATTAGTATGCTTGAATAACACCAGAAGCATTCCAGATTCGACATATTCAGAACCAAAACATTGATATCAGTGTGCGATGTTTAGATGTGCGTCTGCTCTCGGGTCAGACTTGCTTTATGTGGGGCAACCATGATAAGTCAAGGGAAGTAGAGAAAAGTAGAGACAGTGGAAAGAAATAGATTATTTATTATCAAGGTAGTTGGTGATGTTTTCTTTAGGAATCTCCCCTGTCGCTTGCCCCTTGTTGAACGTCATGAAATCATCTGCTCATGCTCGGAGTGTGAAGGTTGTCCATTTTGCAGGAAGTTTGCGAAGACCCTTCATGTTATCCGTAGTAGCAATATTCTTTCAGTTTCATAATCTTAATAATGTACATACATGTATACATCTACTTAATATAGCATGATACAAAGGGCACATTAATGGGAGGTTGAATGTGAGAAATAACCCAAGT
Source organism: Strongylocentrotus purpuratus (assembly GCF_000002235.5). Taxonomy (NCBI): domain Eukaryota; kingdom Metazoa; phylum Echinodermata; class Echinoidea; order Camarodonta; family Strongylocentrotidae; genus Strongylocentrotus; species Strongylocentrotus purpuratus. The sequence continues at coordinate 36,843,113 of NW_022145607.1, read as the reverse complement.
TCCTTTATATTTCAATTTGAAAATTGAAAATTGCTACCCATACCCCACCACCCCAAATAAAGACAGCTAACAATATTAATTTCTTACCCAGATGACAGTGTATTAAATCATATATGACTCACCGTTTTGTTCACAGTTTAATGAGTCAACATATTACATATTACTGGAAAATTAAAGACCAGAATTTAATGTTGATAAAAACTAATTTCAGTTATCTAATTTAACCATAATTTCATACATCTAAACATAAAAATGTATGATAGGTTGTAGAGCCTTAGCAGTTTATAGATAGTTATTAATTGTACATAACATGTCCATGATGCAAAATTATTATTAACTGTAATAATGCAAATGTACAAGACATATGTAAATACTTTCTTCTTGAACATATTTTTGTTGGCATTATCATATTTTATTTCCTTTCTCTGCGATCCATAATTGAGACTTGTGTACATGTGTTGCAGATCTAACCAATCACTCTTTGTAGCAGTGCAGTTAACTGGTCTGATGATATTTGCTTTGATTTCCTTTTAACTCACACTTACTAAAAAAATTCCTGTTCCTACCTCTCTCCCACTATGCACTTATGATTTAAGAGTTTAATAAAATTAATTTGCAGCTGTTCTATTTTCATCACCTTTATGAGTTATTTTCCACCGACTGTCTTCTAGACAGAAATTACGTTGTACTTCACAGAGCAAGTTTCCTCTTCATCCTGCTGTGTGTACTATAATTTTGCATTGCATTTATTTGGGATCATCAGCTGTAAAGCCAGCAAGGTGCAAATTCTTTACACCTTATATAGCCCCCTCATTGTCCAACTAAGGCATGAAATAATTGCATGTTTTATGTGTTGACATGTTATCAGTAATTTATGACAAGCATGTATATAAATATACTGTGATGGGAAGAAGGCGTTTTAAACCTATTTTATACTTTAAATAACTCTTTTGCTCTTTATTGTAAAATCACCCTCCCATCTCCCTCCCCTCGGAAATGCATGTTTTGTTTTTATAGATAACTTTATATCTTTGATGTGATGTGTGTTTATTGTATTAAAGGAAAATTCTATGCCATGAAATCATTCAGATGTGGACCTGTTTAGTAATTCACAGTTGTCAACAAATCAAACAAATGTGGTATGGTCCATGATATATTAGGGACTTTTAGATTTTCATGTCGACATAGTGGACTGCTACGGGCAACGTCCTTTTAAGGCACTGCCAGTGCCGTACAACTTATCTGTACTAGTTTGGCTAGGAGGGATTAGACCACACAGGAAGGTCACTGACAGGTGGCTATCTCATCAACTCAGTTCTCAATTAACATAAGAAAAAGAGGATCATGGGGGACCAATGGTCACCGATTAGACATTGTTTTCTATATAGAGGGAGCAAGTAGCTACAAGTAGTACAGTGGGCCTTTAAAAGAACTCACACTTAGCAGTCCACTATGTCGACATGGAAATCTAAAAGTCCCTAACACAAAACAGATGACTACATGTACACTGCTGCCCATTTGTGGTTCTCTTTTGATGAAGTGGTTGTGACAATTTATTCTTGATATATAAATTTCTTCTCGATAGAGGTTTTCTCATAACTTTATTAATCAAACCAAAGGGTCATAGAGATTGATCAATAGAGTTGTGTGAAGATATACCTTTTATCAAGAATAAATCATATTGTCCCAAACTCCCAATCATTACCCCCAAAAAAGAGATAAGAAATTCCAACAGTTTAAAACTGCCATATACACATATATGTACATGTACATACAAATACATGTACTATATGGCAAAAATAGGAAAGTACAGTGGAATCTTTTAAAAACCTTTGGATGATATATATTGCCTTGTTTATATATCAGGGCTCAGGAGAACTACAATGTAGGATACAAAGACTTGGAGATAAAACAATACCTTGTTTGAATAATTGTTGAGGATATTTGAAAAAGAGGAAATAGACAGAAGACAGATAGAAACAGGGGGGGGGGGGGGGGGGAGGACACTCATACATAAAATGATTGAGAGAGAAGGGGACATACAAAAAGAAAGACAGAGAAGAGAAAGGACAGATAAGTACATGTAATATGGTCAAGAGAGAAAGAGAAAGAGAAATTGGAGAAGGGGGTGGGGGGGGGGGGGTGAGAGAAAGACTGGAGAGATGAAGAATGAAATAAAGATTCAGGCCTGGATGAGAGGGGGAGAAAGAGATCACTTTTGGGATAGGAGAGAGTATGAGAGATGCATATAGCGGGGTAGAATTGAGAGAGAGACGGAGAGAGAGAGAGAGAGAGAGTCTACAGGTGTTTTTTTTTTTTTTGAGGGGGGGGGGGGGGAGGGTCCTGATTAAAATATTTTAAGAAAAGCAGTGAATATGGGCATACTAATGCTATTTCTCTTTATTGAATAAAGGGCTGAAATTGTCCGCTTTTGACTTTCCATTCCATTGCGATTTAGTTGTTGAGTGCAAGACAATTTTTTTTTCTTGATTGGTCATTTGCCTATAAACAATGTAAATGGAGTCAATTTTACATGGATATTTTTATTTGTAACTTGATAATGAGGGAATCTACATAAATTACAAGTACAATAATCCAATAAGAATTCACTCTCAATTATCATATTACTGTCCCTGTACCAGTAATCAGCAAAAACACAAAGATGCAGAAGAAAGATGCAATGAACGCAAGACTGTATAATTTAAGACTTTTTTTTTTAATATACATGTACAAATTTGGTAAAGGTGAATCAATCAATCAATCTAATTCACAAACATCAGTCTAGTCCTCGTCTGTGTTACACACACAGGACTCAACACTAATACAATCAAACCTGCTTTAGCAACCACCTGCATAGAAAGACCATCCGTCTATAAAGAGTTAAAGACCACATTTTCCGTTTCCCTTGAATAGTGTTTCTTATTTAAAAGTGTACCAAAGGAACCTGTACATAAAGACCACCTGCCTATTCTCCCTTGAGCAGTCTTTCTGTACAGGTTTCACTATACCACAGTCCCACCATCAAATCAACTCCATATTGTACGCTTCTTGGCTATATTGTCGGGGTAATATAATATTTTGCTCGATCTGGTGTCGATCTCGTTCGTGTGACTGGGCTACAGTATAAAATATTCAACTTTGGACCCCCGTGGCAAAAAAGGGAAGAGTGGAGTCCCATTGTACATACAATATGATCATAAATACACTGAGTGAAACATACTACATAGTACATGTACATCACATGTACACTGGCCAGTTGCAAAAAAACCACCTGTAATCATGTAGGGCTGAACATTATGAAAACGCTACACTGACTCTACATGTATATCATGCAGTGCTATGGTTATAATACACTTCCATCATACATACTCATTGCCCGCTTTGTGGAAAATAGAAACAGTGAGCGTAACAAATGTCCCACAAACTGTAAAAGCCTTGCAAGTAAAATGGAATTATACTACCGGGTAAGTCATTATCTTTTCTAAAATCAATTTTTACCTCACTTATCTGATAACTCATCTATTTGGAGCCAGAAAGGCATTAACTCACATACTTTAACACAGCATTAACGCCCCTCTGGCTCTCATCTGACAACATTTCCTTTTTCTTCAGCATTCTTCCTTTTTAATAGTTCCTTGGTACTGAAACATTGATCTTCATGACCAGCAAATGGAATACACATAACAGGCCACTGCAATAAAAAATGTGAATACATGTACAGCTAACTCTGCATAACTTGAAGTTGCACAAGTCTAATTTCCCCTAAGTTGAATGGATTTTCTGACTAAACTATGCAAAGTAAGTGTTGTTTACACTTCCAATGTCAAATTTTGCAGAAGTCAGACCACTTTTTGTGGTCCCAACAGATTTGACTTAAGCAGAGTTAACTGTAAATCTTCACCTTGTTATTCAAACCAACTCTATAACCAACTCATAATAAATGAGTAGTTCATTCAAAATGTCATTCTATAAGAAATTAAGTTCATGCCTTACAGTGATACACCTCAACATATGTCTGAAGAGATAGAAAACAGCCAGACTACTCGCATAGCAAAATTCAAATTGCTTGTAACACAGCTTTTTAATACACCCCTAGTTCATTTCAGTGACCCGCTATGATTATAGAAATGTCCAAATGATAGCTAAACAATGACACAAAATAAGCTACCCAGTATACACGCAAATGATGATTGCATGGTTTTGCTGAATAAACTCACATCCCAGAATATCATGTGTACTAACATACACATCAAATGTGTAGAATCGTTTCTCTTTCTTTGGTAGAATATCATAACAAATTTCTCACAAGTACACAAATTATTCCATACAGGCTTTTAAAGTGCCCTCCACCAAGTGATGGACATTATAATTTTTGCCAGCTACAGTACACCTGTATTAACTTATAAATTTCATGAGTTTCTATAGATTGGGTACCACATATTTATTTTTCAACACTTCATTAAATTCTATGAAACAAGATCATAACTTAAAAATAATGGGTGTTAAAAGAAGTTTCACTCTTTAAAAAATAGTTAAAATACCCATGTATCTATCCAGGCATAAAAGTATCTTGGGAGGAAATGTTCACTCTTGCACAGCAGTCTAGCAATTGTAAGATTGACCAGCAGATTAAAATCTCACAATCTTGACAACCTTTAGTTTAAAGGCCGTTAGGCCAGAAGGGATTAGACCACTCAGCGTGGTCATTGACAGGTGGCTATCTCTTCAACTCAGCTCTTAATTAACATAAGAAAAAGAGGATCACGGGGGAACAACAGGCACCGATTGGGGAAGTTTCCTATATAGAGGGAGCAAGTAGCTACAAGTAGTACAGTGGGGCTTTAAGGCAATCTACGAGTCATGGTAGGCCCTTTACTATCATGATCTTATGACTGCCTGTCTTTTTTCATAGGATGCTAAAACCATGAGACTGATTTTCAAGTAAAATAAAGTAAAAATTCAAAAATGATCTGTTCAGAGTCAGAACGGCAGTAACTGTGTGTGTATTAGAATTAATCAATGCCATTCTTGCTCCAAACCGTCCAAATTGTGATTTTCCTCTTAGTGCTGCAGTGCTTTCCTGGCAACTTCTCAATGATTGTGAGGTAGGCCGCCACGTCTGATCATCACTGAAGACTGAGCTGATGTACAAAACTACTAACTATCTAATCTTGGAAGGTTGTTTGATTAATGTTTATTGTGCTCCCGTTGAAGTCTTGCATTGTATGCCTTTGAAACTGTATTCCAGGAGTCCATGTACCTATCCATGCACATTGCGATGCATTTCTGAGAGACAGAACAGAGAAAGTACGAGAACCAATGCAAATGTAAGTTAGAAAAACAGGGATGAATTTTATTTCCTTTACTGTATCATTATTCTGTAACAAAGATATAAAACATTTAATAGTCAGTTACAAAACATAATCTTGACAGCACAAAGAAAAACTTAGGTCATAAGGTTTGTTCAGATACAACGTAATAAAGTTTTATGAAACAGGGCCCAGGTTTGCCTATAAAAGATGACCAGAGTTCATACATGTAGCATTTCATGAAATAAAAAATATCCAGATTCCCCCCCCCCCCCCCCCCCCCCCCCCCCCAGTTTTCTCTCCTGAATTAATTTCAGTCAACCTACTCCCAGTTTGAACATCTGCAAAATGTCTTTGAAAAAGTTTCAAAGGTCTTCTCTTCCAGGTTGTATTAAAACAATTTCTCTGATTTGAGTGATTTTTTTTAAAGTTCCTCACTTGTCCGTGCCTCAAAAAGGAGCTATTTAAAGTTTTTTTTCAAAGTTTTCCCCTGACCATTTCGATAGCTGGGAATCTCTAAATTGCATCATTATGGAAAAAAAACTAATGATATCTACCTGCTCTGAGCTATCTAGTGTTGTGCCTGGTTTATTCACACACTTCTTGAAGCATTTATCAGTCATTTTCTGTAGACATCAAAGAAAAGGGGAAAAACAGTGAATTGCATTATCAGATCGAAAGCATTTCAATTTTCAATATTATAAATAAATTATGAATATCAGCAGAAATTTGTTTCTTGCAAGACAATAAGATTAGTGTAAAAGACACACAAGCTCAGGGAGTTTGCTAAATTTAGTGAACTCTCTGCGTGTGCCTTCATTTACTAAACTAATTGCTAATAAAGTGTCAAAAAGGCAACGGTAAAACAGTTTATTTTTCATGTTCAAATGGCGTCTCTGCATTTCAGCCGTAACCAAAATCGCAATCTCTCGTAAGACTAAGAGGTCAGCGTTTTTGTAATGTAAATTGCACCTTAACTAGACTAGTTATCATCAGGAACACTTGGAAGGTAAGCAAAATCGCAATCACCCCAGTATCAAAATCTCATATGCACGGAGTTCGGTGAATTTAGCGTCTTGCTGTAGTATCTCCTGCCGCTGACCTGAGCTGTGTTAATTACAACCGATCGGAACGATAAACAACAACTGCAATATTTTTGTGCACTGAGGTCTACCTTTAAAAAATGGCGGAACGTAGCTGAACACGGCCACCGGGGCCAGGTTGGCAAACCACTGCACAATTCAAGTGCATACCTATGGTGGTTTGCGGGCGGGCGAGCGCCTGTGTGAAGTTATCTACCGTAATGAGGATCAGAGTCTCCCAGACATTAAGATAGATATAACTTCACACAGGCGCACGCTCGCCCGCAACCCACCATCAGTATGCACTTGTATTGTGCAGCAGTTTGCCGTGAAACCTGTGAAAAGTGTCTACTAATATCAACGTTTTCCTGAAAAATACTGCAAAAATAACAAGAAAATTGACATGAAACAGGTAATAAACGACTTTTAACTCATGATCTTTATTTGGACATTTAATGAATATTTACTTCATTTTGGGTACGTTATCTCTACGCCGGAGTTACGGGTCAAATTTTGGAAAGGTTTCTGAACAAGCGCAGGAAATTCCATTCCATTCGTTACTTATTTTTAATAATTAATATCAACAATGTTTCATTAAAATGTTTATCATATCACTTGAAAGTAGCGTAGATCTACAGCAGCTTTTTACAAAATATTGCGTGAATGTACTGCAGAACAGTGCAGTACGTGTTGCCCATCTTAAATTAGGCCAAACAAAAAAAACATTTGGTTGTCTTCGACCACCCGCTCGTCATTTTCGGGCCGCTCGTAGCAATCTTTAATGCCAAACATACCATTTTATGAATTTGCAAGGATCAAAATGCGTCCCGTTGCCAGTTTGGTCTTTTCAGTACGCAATTAGGTATTTCTTAAAATTGCCATTTTTATTTTTCAATGTCAAAATGCCATTCATTCAAATCAGGTTCTGAGCATTCTTAAACTCATTTTAAAGCCCATATGTACTAGTTTACAGGAGGGATTAGACCACCCTGCAAGGTCACTGGACAGATAAAATCAGCTCTCAGTTAATACAAGATAAAGAGGATCATGGGGGACCAATGGTCACCGATTAGGCATTGTTTGCTACATAAAAGGGCGCAAGTAAGTAGATCTAGTACAATGGAGATTTAAAAGGTGCTGTATTTCAAAGCCCAAAATACTTTCTTCTTCTTCTTCTTTGGGTTAAGTCTACCTCCTTCACAGTTGAAGATTCTTGCAGACTGATGAGTGTGTGTGTGCTTACGAAAACAAGGTGAATGGTGCAAAGCTATTTACAAGGTGCAAGTAAAAAGTTCCCGGACTTAGTTGCTGCCTCCCGTCAGGCATTGACGGAAGGCATTGACGGATGAGGCACATACCAACTCCTCACAGTCCTGGGGAAGAAGGACTGCTTATGTTGCTCAGATTTTGAACGGGGGACTTGGTAGCTATGCGCATGGGCAGTCATGGAGAATCTTGTGACAGGGTTGATGTAGGATGCTTTGTCGAGTGCTACCAGGTTGTTGTGGAGCTTGTACAGCATCACCAGTCTGTAATTTTCTCTACGTTGCTCGAGTGTGGTCCAGTCAAGTTGTTGGAGCATGGAGGTCACACTAGAGGTGTTATGGTACCGATTGAGGGTGAATCTAGCGGCCCGTCTTTGTACCATTTCTATTTGATGGATGTGGTTTGCAGAGGAGGGATCCCAAACTGTAGAACTGTACTCAATGAGTGGTCTTACTAGAGCTTTGTAGGCAGTACTCTTCAGTTTTGGTGAGTTGATCCAGAGATTTTGTCTGAGGAAGGCAAGGGTGTTTGCTTTCTGGCATATGCTTGTGATGTGTTTGTCCCATTTCAAGTCAGATGTGATTGTGATGCAAAGGTACCTGGTTGATGAGACTGCTTCCAGTGGCGTGTTGTTCAGGATGTACTGGTGTCGTTCCTGGCTCTTCCTGGACACTGTGATGGTCTTGCACTTGTCCGTATTGAGCTCCATCATCCATTCAGAGGACCATTCAGCAAGCTTATTAAAGGTACTATGTCCCATTTGCAGGCCAAAAAAATGAAAAGGTTAAATTCCAACTGCATTTGAAAGATAATTTTAATTTAGAACTTCCCTAAAAAAGGTGGGGCTTGAAAATGTCTTCAAGTAGGAAAATAATGACGATTAGTTGTCAAATCGACTTTAGGGCTATAGAGCCCAAAAGTAATAGTCTTGATTTTCAGACAATTGTACGGAATGGTCATACGTTTTATGCTGCGCAAAGATTCAATCAGTTTAATCTTGGCCATCACAAGAAGTGGGTTATTGATGTAGACAAATGCTCATGTACCCTTTACAACTCTTTTCATGTATGTTATTACCAAAGAAGAAAAAAAGCCAGTCAGTCACTCAATAGTGTCTGACAGTGAAGTCTAGCAAGTAAACGGGTTTCCTTGCATAATTTGAATATGAGGACACTGCTAACGTTTAAATTTCACAGATAGGACATACATGCCATATTCATAATTCCTGAAAAGTTCTACAGAATTTGAGGTTGGCTGCAAAAGAGACATAGTACCTTTAAAGTCCTCCTGTAGTTCAAGAGGGTCTTGTTTGCCCTTGATCGCTAGGTAGATGATGACGTCGTCTGCGAAGAGACGTACTGGATAGGTGAGCTTGTCTGGCAGGTCGTTGATATTCATTGTACATTAAACTAGTCTTTTACCATATTAAAGTGTTTGATAGACTTTTGTTCAAATGCTTGACAATCCCAATGATTTTTTTTTTTCATGGAAAAAAAAATTATTATAAAAAAAAAAAAAAAATGGGGGAAAAAGAAAAGAAAAGAAAAAAAAAAAGACACACAAAAAATGAATTTAAAAAAAAATAAAAAATAAAAAATCCGCCCGCCTGCCCCTACTCCAGAAAAGCAATCGAGGACAACCAAACAATTTTTTTTTGGCCTTATCTAAAGTTAAACACAGCCAGGATAGTTTAAAGTAATGCTGCTATGTGTGCTCAGCTCAGCTCAGCCTCAGTCCCACCCCATTGATTGTGCATGAACGTGTATTTATTTTTTTACAAAGTTTCAAAGTCATGTTTCATGATCGTTTTACACTACTCACCTGTAATAATTCTTGTGCATTCGCTAATGCGATTTGTGTCCTTACTTCCTCCATTATCTGGCCCTTTTTGGCGCTATCCATCTTCCCAGCCCCACCTGGTGATCCGAAAGAATTCATGTCCATGATGATAATTTTGAAGTTCAGTGCGTTCAGAGTCGACAACTCAGCTGCATACAGTACACACGTGCAAATTGTAATTTCCACAGATTATTACTCAACTTAGATTGACTGAAGTTAGAAGGTTAATATTTTGAGCCTTTGCGTTATGCTGCCAATTTAAAGATAATAATAGCGATGTCACGTCAATATGATTTAACTTAAAAGTTTCGATTTGAAATTCTTGCATCAAACTTTTTTTTTAAATCGCTAAATTACAGAGCGATTAAAAATAATGGGGGAATAATCAGGAACTGGGTTAGGGCTTGCTGTATTTACTCCTCCTCTTATTTAGGTTCTTACATACATTTTTCACGGTTTATATGCAGTGCGTACGTCCTCGAAAAAACGAAACCGAGAACTATCGATGTTTTATCATAACTTAATCACAATTGTAATCAATAAATGACACATATTTGTAAGGCTTAGATCCTCCTCTTTAATTTAATCCATCTCATATGATGCATATTTCACGCATGAGTGATTGAAATCAATTTGAAGAGAGGCAATCAAAAAAAGAACACATTTCTAGAAAGCCCATTTTCTGCCCTTTCATATGACACCTCAATTAGGAAAAATGGGCTAGGAATATTTAAGTTCTGTTTGGTTAAAGGAATGCAAGAGAGCGTAACGACCGAACGAGAAGATTTTTGGATTTCTGTTAGTCTAAACGCTGCACTCTTGGGCCCGGACAGAGCTTAAAAGTGTGTTGCAGTCTTCAATCAGTATTTGCTATACATTTTTCTTTTGAACTTTTCAAATTTTCCGCCGGAGGGGGGGGGGGGGGGGGACGGACGACCCTCTGCCCTAAACAAAATTGAGAGGGGAGGGGGACGTGTCCCAAGTCCCCCGGATCGCCGCTCCTGGTCCTTGTGCTATGCTGTTAATCAATCAGGCTCCTAATGCGCGCGCATCGCAAAAATATATGAAAACATAAATTCTCATTTTGTTTACATTTTTCATCAGCAGGCGGACTGCTACCAATAATATTCCGTCAAAACATTCAGAATGTGCAGAGCAAACAACAGGGACAATATAATCATGCGATTCTTCTTCCTTTTGCGAGCTGCAACAAGTAATGCATTTTAGACGGAATGTGAACAGTGCCGCTATAATTCGCTAAACAATTCATTCCGTGTTATTCATTTTCTGATACAGTTGTCTTTGGGGTTTCAAATTTGGAAGACAAAACCGGCTGCGAGGGTGATGACATTTTCATAATTTATTTAATTTTCACGTCGATTACCAACTAAATCGTGTATTTCGAAGCATCAAAGACGATGGAAACATTTGGACAAGGAGTTACTGAGATTTTCACGGAACGGACAAACGAGAGCAGTGGAGAGCGGGAACAAGAGAAACCAATCGCTTTGGTTGCTGTTGAAGGTTTTACGTATGTAAACTAATCTCGAATTTCAAAGCGAGGAAATCCAGAAGAAACTTGCATTATGTAGTTTTCCTGATATTGACCATTGCAATTTTGATAACTTAAGTTACTGTCATTATATTATTGTTATTATTATTATTACTTTTATTGTTGTTATATTTCAGTGTTATCATTATCATTGTTGTTAATATTATTGTTATTTTTTATATCATTATTTATATTTTTATTATCATTAGTAGAAGTAGTGATAGAAGTAGTAGTAGTATTAGTAACAGTATTGCTATTATTATTGTTGTTGTTGTTCTTGTTATTATAATAATTATTATTATTATCATCATTATTATTATTATCATTATCAAGAAAATTTGATACAAACTTGGCTCACATCTTCTATCGAATGACCAGTGCATAATTTCTATTGATTTTTATGCTTGAGGATATTTCATATTTATTTCAAATCATAGTATTAACGAATTCAAGTTTTACTCTGAGTCTGTTATAATATACACATATTAGTTTTGCTTGATTGTCTCAAATCATCCTTTGGGCAGAAACTTTTTGATCAAATATTTAAGCGCGATTTATGAGCTTCGAGGTTTTAACAGCAATTTGATGGCTATTTACCTCACAATAGTTCCTGCTGTAACTGAAAAGTCAGTTGTCACTATTATTTCTTGGTCAGAAATTTTTCGGAAATGGGAGGAGGGGGGGGGGGGGGGAGATGATACAAACTGTCCCCCTTTCCCCTTCAAATACGCTATTGATATTATAGCCATATTTGAGTTCATCCTCTCTTGCCCTGACCCCCCCCCCTCCCCTCCCCCCCCCCCCCCCCATTTGGCATCTTCCATATATGGAATAGGCGAGTGGGATTTGAGGAAATGAAATGTCTGGATACGTCACTGATTGTTTGTTTTGTGTTCCCTCCTTTATCATCATATTTAACATGAATTTGTTTCTTAATCACTGTTCTTCCTTTCCTATGTAATTTGAACAGGTGTAGCCCACACAAGCTTCTTGCCTTCGGGGACTTGAAAATTTTCTTTCCCCGTATCACCTCTCCATATGCTTTCTTCTTTTTGAAATCTGTATGAAAATGATGAGGAAAATTGTCACAACATTGAATAACAAAGCTCTCGAGATTTAATTACTTTTCATCGCATTCGGAAAAAATATTGCTTACAAACTTCCTCATTTCTTGCAGAAGCGATTTTAACTTCCCGGTTCCCCTTTTTGTCACGATCAGGATGATTGTTCAATTGCTATAAATCGCTATTATCTGAAATTATATTGTCTACTATAAATACCAACGAAGTATAGAATAGAAATTGTGGCCTATATAAAGCTGTAATTTCGGGTATGGCATGTATGAGGTGATGATATCTTTTGGGGAAAAGAAATGAATTGAAATGTACACACATTCTCGCCTTTTTACGAGATATCTGTTTTTCACAGTGGTCCGCACAGTAAAGTACTTTACTGCTAGGAAATGATGTGCGACGGCTCAAAGGTAAAGAGTGGGGGTCTTGTAGGCGTCCCGGGTTCTAAATCGAATTCAAGTGCTACTATCCTTTTGTACGACATTATTCCTCATTACCAAGTCCCTCGGAGAGAAGTTAAAGCTGGCGGTCCGACATATATGCTTACTTACATTCATAGGCTATACATGTGTTCTTATCTGTCGCATATGGAAACGTTTGCTTTATTATAATAAAGTTCCTCGTATGCCATGGATAACTAAATCAATATTAAGGTCAATTACTAAGAAAAATAAGTTGTATTATCAATATAAAAAGAGAAGCTCTGATTTTTTGTGGAGGAAGTATTCTAATTATAGAAATACTCTTACTTCTGTATTGCGTGATGATAAGAAAAAATATTACTCTGCTCAATTTCAAATGACATTTAATGATATTAAGAATACATGGAAAGTAATTAGAAGTTTTTTTAAACAATCAGTAAAAACTACAAATATCAAATGTATAAATGTGAATGGTTGTTCCGTAGAAGATAGACAAATTATTGTGGACAATCTTAATGATTATTTTTGTAATGTCGGGCTGAAACTTCAGGACTCTATTCCTAGATGTCAGAAAAGCTTTATTGAGTTTATGCAAGAACCCAATATAGATAGCCTGTTTTTAATGCCCACAAATGAAATAGAATTGTTTAAGCTTGTGAGCTCGCTTAAAAGTAATAAGAGTCCTGGCTTTGATGGCATAAAAAATGAATTAATTAAGGATATTATACATGGAATTGTGATACCACAGTTCATATTTATAATTTGTCTTTCTTATCTGGTATTGTACCAAGACAAATGAAAATTGCTAAGGTAGTGCCAATATTTAAAAAGGGTGATCCTCAAACATTGAGTAATTATAGACCCATTTCATTATTGACATCCTTTTCAAAGCTTTTAGAAAAGCTTATATATGATAGAACAGTGATATTTTTAAAAAAGACTAAAATATTTTCAAAATTCCAGTTTGGCTTTCGTGAAAAGCACACCACTACACATGCAATTTTACACTTTGTTGATAAAATAGCTCAAGCACTAGATGGTCACCTTCATACAATTGGTTTATTTTTGGATTTCTCTAAGGCGTTTGATACGGTTGATCATGAAATTTTGATAAGTAAATTGTCATATTATGGAGTGAGTGGCATCGCTCTTAGCTGGTTCAGGAGCGGCTCGGTGTAAAAATGTCAGTGGAAAAAATGTCAGAGGTAAAAATGTCAGAGGTAAAAATGTCAGAGGTAAAAATGTCAGAGGTAAAAATGTCAGAGGAAAAAATGTCAGAGGTAAAAATGTCAGAGGTAAAAATGTCGGAGGTAAAAATGTCAGAGGAAAAAATGTCAGAGGTAAAAATGTCAGAGGAAAAAATGTCAGAGGTAAAAATGTCAGAGGAAAAAATGTCAGAGGTAAAAATGTCAGAGGTAAAAATGTCAGAGGAAAAAATGTCAGAGGTAAAAATGTCAGAGGTAAAAATGTCGGAGGTAAAAATGTCAGAGGAAAAAATGGCAGAGGTAAAAATGTCAGAGTTTAAAATGGCAGAGGTAAAAATGTCAGTGGAAAAAATGTCAGAGGTAAAAATGTCAGAGTTTAAAATGTCAGAGGTAAAAATGTTAGAGGTATAAAATAAAAACAAAAGCATGTGACAAGTTTGTTATGTTTACACCCGGGTTATATATCAGGCTTATCGAAAAAGAACAGCGAGGGATATTCTGCAGTCGTTATTTCACCGCTGTCTTATTGTATTAGTCAAGTCTTATTTTGAGCGTATACCAAGGGTACACCTTGGTATACGCTCAAAATAAGACTTGTAGAGGAATCATGTACTTTGAAGAATGCTATCAGTTGTCTGATGACCGCTTGCAAGGCGTGAAACTCGGAGTACACCATCCATGTCCCATTAGTCTGCCTTATTCAATATTTATATACCGGTATATTATGTTTTTGTATAAGCAAATGGTACTGGTACACTGAGCAAACTTCTAAGATTTCTAAAATCGAGAAGTTTGGCCATGTTTTATAGGCTGAGCTGTCGCTCCATGGTGTAATCATTAAAAAAACAAAAACAAGGTTATTTAATAAAAGGATCATGCGACAAATAATCATTGTGATTCAAATTGATGCAAGGATTTTTTTTGAATAAACAATGCTTTTCACCAGAATCTTCTTTGTAAAAACGACTTTTACAAATCTCAGCCATGCAAATCTGCCACTGTGTTGTAAGATCACTTTCAGATTAGGAGAAGTGTATTCTGTAATGAGTATTTTACATTGAATGGAACGTCTCAACTCAGTAAGCATGGCTGAGATTTGTAAAAATAGTTTTTACAAAGAAGATTCGGGTGAATAGCAGTGCCTATTCAAACAAATATTCGCATCAATTTGAATCACAATCATTATTTGTCGCTTAATCCCTTTTAATGACCTTGTTTTCTTTCTCGTTTGCAAGGGGAGAAGAAGATATGTCACGTTAAAGACATCATAAAGATCAGTGTTGTATGCGTATATACATGTATTATATACACAGGCCAGTAACAGCTATGTAGCTTGTAAATTTGTAAGAGGGAAAATGCTGATTGAAATGATAATGATGAAATAGCAAATAATTGAGGAGTATCATAGGTACCTATTCAATGGATATTTGTATAAAAAAGAGCCCCCGTCAGTAATAAAAGAGTCCCCGTGAGAAGGCTCACGGGGGCTCTTTTTTTTTGGGGGGGGGGGGAAGAGCCCCCGTGGACAAAAAATTAATTTGAGCCCTGGTTGTAGAGGAATCATGTACTTTGAAGAATGCTATCAGTTGTCTGATGACCGCTTGCAAGGCGTGAAACTCGGAGTACACCATCCATGTCCCATTATTCTGCCTTATTCAATATTTATATACCGGTAATTATGTTTTTGTATAAGCAAATGGTACTGGTACACTGAGCAAACTTCTGGGGAAAAAGATTTCTAAAATCGAGAAGTTTGGCCATGTTTTATAGGCTGAGTTGTCGCTCCATGGTGTAATCATTAAATAAAAAGAAAAGTCAGTACAGCCCCCAAAATAGGATCAGATATCTCTGAAACTTCCCCCTCCTACTTCTCCTTCATATTTGAAGATTGTTGGACATTTTAACTGCGTGGCAATGTCTACTTTTATATGTAATTTTCAATAAATGCATATTTCCGACAATTCCACTTTCTTGAGGGCTTGGTATTTTGATATTCTGAAACAAGCAGAAAGCCATGTTATCAATGCTAACCGCACCATCACATTCCCGAAGTGCGCGCGTTGCAATAAAATATTGTCGATTACTATTGCGGTATAAAATAGTCTGGGAGAAAATCAATAAGCAGCTTTGTTACTCCGATACAAAGCAGAAAGCCGCCCATGTTACATCAATTAAAGAGAAGGTTGAGTTCTGGGGAAAGGTAAAACAAATTATTTGTGAGCGTTCAATGCAAGTGTGATAGAACATCAAAGAAAAAAGTTATTCCCTGAAAATCTATTTCAAATGACTTCATATCCCAGATATAACAAGTAACATCTTTGTATGCCTGCCCGATTTGTATGCCATATGTTTGTGTAGTCCCATATCAATATCTTTCTGTGTACAGTGCTTGTTACTTTACCAAGACTGGGCCAAATTTTTTATCATTTTGATGACTCCAAAACCTTGCACTACACACCAATACTTACATGTTTATGCTAGATGATTAACCTTCTCTGATTGCTTCCACAAACAAATAAATTTCAAAATCTATTTTCCACATTATATTATCCTCAGGACATGTACGATATACAACACATCCATTTAGAAAGGAATATAATAGACTAGCCCATGCAGTAGCTGTACGTCTCGACATTCTGAGTGATAAAAGTGCTGAGATATTATGACGGCACTCATTTGTTTTGCTTGTACCTCTGACATTTTTACCTCTGACATTTTTTCCTCTGACAATTTTACCTCTGACATTTTTACCTCTGACATTTTTACCTCTGACATTTTTACCTCTGACATTTTTACCTCTGACATTTTTTCCTCTGACATTTTTACCTCTGACATTTTTACCTCTGACATTTTTACCTCTGACATTTTTACCTCTGACATTTTTACCTCTGACATTTTTACCTCTGACATTTTAAACTCTGACATTTTTACCTCTGACATTTTTTCCTCTGACATTTTTACCTCTGACATTTTTACCTCTAACATTTTTACCTCTGACATTTTTTCCTCTGACATTTTTACCTCTGACATTTTTACCTCTGACATTTTTTCCTCTGACATTTTTACCTGGCACCCTTCTTGCCCCCCCCCTTCTTTTTATATTATATATTAATGATTTTTATCTTTCATCTGATGTACTATCTTTCATATTTTTTGCAGATGATTCAAGTGTATTTTTTTCTCATAAAAACCCTGAAGTTTTGTTAGATACAGTTAATATTGAATTAAAGAAAGTTATTTTATGGATTCATGCAAATAAGTTGTCCTTGAATCTTCAAAAGACAAACTATATGTTTTTTAGTAACTCCCTAAAGGATGTACCTGGAAATGTATTTTTTGATGATGTTAACGTTGTGAGAGTAACTTCCACCAAGTTTCTTGGGCTACATATTGATGAGAAGCTGTCTTGGGCATCTCATTGTACTAATATTTGTTAAAGTCGTGTCTAGAAATACTGGTGTAATTTATAAATTAAGTTCTTTTGTCCCACAAGAAATTTTGCTTATTTTGTATTCTACTTTAATTTTGCCTTATCTCAATTATGGAGTGCTGGCATGGGGGAAGTCATTGAAAACACAATTAGATAAGATTTTTGTTGCCCAAAAGAGGGTGGTTAGAGTTGTTTTTAATGCGAGCTATCGTGCTCATACTAATGTTTTGTTCTACAGTAATAAGCTTTTGAAGGTTGAAGACATTTACTTTATACAGTTAGGCGCAATTATGTATGGTTTTGAAAATGGTACTCTCCCAAATGCGTTAGTACAAATATTTCGAAAGAACAATCAAATTCATAGCTATATTACAAGGCAGGCAACTGCACTTCATATTCCACGTGTAAGAACTGCTTTTGCTCTGAAGACGCTGGCTTGTACTGGTCCCAAATTTTGGAACTCACTTCCTATCAATGTAACTAGATCTGTCAGTGTCTTTGTTTTTAAACGCAAATTGAAATTACATTTATTGAGTAACTATGTCGACAATTAACGTAAAAATTATATCACCAGAAATGATATTAGGTAATAATTTGTCGATTGTTATTGATAACGTGCATTATCTTTTTGTTTTTGTTATGTTTGATTATTCAATATAAATGTCAGCATTTCACTTTCTCTCTCTCTCCCCCCCCCCACCCCCCCCCTCCTCTCTTCTATTTTTCTTTTTCTTTACACCAAATATCATTTTCCCCTATATACATATAACTTTCTTCTTTCTCTGTTTTTCTCTGTTTTGTTGTTTTTCTCGTTCCAGTTTGCTTTTTTCCTCTCGATTCCTTTGTATATATTTTCATCCTCTCCTTTTCAAATTTCAAGCTATCCCTTTTATAAATATTTCCCCCATATTTAATCATGTGTAGTTTTGATAACTTTGAAACATTTGTTAAAAGTGAAACGTGGATGGATTATTTTATATGGGGACCTTGCTCTTACAAGCCCAGCTTTTCTAAGGTCTCCACTTTCTTTCATTTGGATTATATATCGACTTAAAATTGCACTTAAATTGTTTTTTCTTATGCTGTTTTTTGTTCGATTATTATATGTAAAAATGTTGTGAAAGAAAGAAATAAAATTAACCTTGAACCTGGAACCTTAGTGTCTCATAAAAGAAGTTGACCACAAACTGACTCCCACACGATGTTGAGTGCTCAGGGGTCACGGGCCACTGGCTTCATCGGGCAGGTAGTTCCATTATATGAATGGGTAAATTAACTATTATAAAATGAGGGGACACATTACATTGTACAATAGGGACACACATTGTTTTTATTGTGCAGAACATACTCTTTTATTTACTTAATTATTGCATGAAACTATAAAACCAAAATGCATTTTGTATTCTAACAATTAGAGTACAAAGAATAATAACAGGTGAATGAAATGCATAAACACCACAAACACCTGGGGAGGAAGCACACATAAGTTTGAATAATTTAGTTGATAAACGACTCCGATGAAACTATAAAACCAAAATGTAATTTGCGTTCTGGCAATTGGAGTACAAAGAATGATAGCAGGTGAATGAAATGCTTCAACAACACAAACACCTGGGAAGGAAGCATCCATAAATTTGAATAGTTGATAAACGACTCCGAATGTGGACGTTTGGTGGAGCAGAAAGCAGTGGATTCTTAACAACACGAATCCATTTTGATAACAGAATGTCGGAACGTAAATTAAATTTGGCGCGGTTGGAAAATGCATCTTTCTATCCAGTAAAATAAAACAGTAAAATGGCTCTTATTTAAAAATTGCTCGTTGAATAAAACCCAAAACGTCAGTGATATCAGACAAAATATCTTACTAATAATTAAACAAAATTTATAAACATTGTGAAAGTGTAGCATTTTACGAAAAAAGACACCGATTTAGCGAAGATGATGTTATTAGTGCGCTTGCAACAGGGAATTCAAGGTCAAAAAGTCAATTCAGACGCTGATAAGTTATTGGTAAAGCCTTTTGTTTCCTTTATTCCGACAAAATTATACAATCAATCAAAACAAGTTTAATACCAGAAGAAAGCTAACGATTAGTATTTTCATTAACCGCTTGCCCCAAAGTCGCTTGACCACAGTGAAACGAGTGAGAGCTTGCGAGAGCGGCCAAAGTGTGATTGAAACTCGCTATTTGCTCTTCTCCAATGCAAAAAGAGACGACATTGTGCTGGATAAATGTATTTTTTCCGACAAAAGTACAGAAAATTTGCATATGGTCTTTTTATATTATACTTTATGAAATGTTACCCGAGTGACTTCCGGGCGCCCCAATGCTGGAAAGAAACGCACATTCTAGAAAACTTCACTTTTTAATGGAAAAATGCTTATTTGTTCCATGCACGCAAGTCAGATTGAGCGGATGATACAACGTTTCCATATGGCAAACAAGCCAGAAAACCACAATCTACACAAGCTTTGAAATGGCTCCAGGAACAATTTTATTAGCGCACAGTGCATTTCAAGGAGTAAATTCTACCAGAAACTCACTTTCATGTCCCACACCTCGGTTAAATGTACCAAATGTTTATTGATGATAATTATGAGTGTCGTGCCGGAGCTCAAACCCATGACCTCCCCATCTGCAGTCAGTATCATAGTAACTAGTATCCCTCTCGATTATAACACATCTAGTACCAGAAAGTAGAGGAAGATTAAGAAGGCGAGTGTAATCTCCAGATTTAAAGCGCCCCCCTCAAAAAAAAAAAAAAAAAAAAAAAAAAATGAATAATCATAATTAAAAAAACTGATGATAAATACAAAAAAAAAAAGTTTAACAAAAAACCCACCACATAAAAAACAATAAACGAGCAAGAAACACAAACTGAAGATTTGCAGATTCAGGAAGGAGAAAGAACAGGAAGGAAAAGGGGAGGATCTTTGCCAGAAAATAAAGATATTATTAACTCATCACGCTCATTAAAGGATCGAATAGCCAATCTCTTGTAGTATCATGATCATTTCGATATCTATTTATTTATGGTAATTATTTGTAACCTTTTATGGAAATGAACAGTTTACTAACAAATCTTTTAAGGCCTATATGAAGATTATTTGTTTCTTTTTAAATAAAATGTTATAAAATATGTACAATTTTCTTTATGAGAGAAGAGAATAAAAACAAATATGAAAACAAAAAATATTATCTATTAAAAATCTGTCTTGCAGCCGTTGTACTGAAATTTCACAAATAAAAGCAACACGAATACATCAACACGAAAATATATATATCAGCATAATGATAATAAAGACATCAAAATGATACCCAATTTGGCAACGTAAAAAAACAAAGAAAAAGGTCAAAGATAAAGGTCATTCATAAGAAAGGGAATAGGTCAAATTAGAAATTAAGAACCCGGGATCTCCCGGTTACGAGACCACTGCTCCTTCACTCAGCCATCGCAGGTGATTGAAAATTGTTAAACTACAAGGCTTTACTCTTTCTCTCTCCATCTCTGCTATCAGTTAGCTTCTTATTTGACTGCCTTCCTCCCCTCCCAATTCTCTCCCTCACCCTCTCACTCATTCATCTCGCTCTTTCACTTCAGCGTTCCATGTCCAATCTCCCAACTCCTCTCTCCCCTACATACTTAGGATCCTATCTACTTGTCCATTTTCTTTAATTCAAAATATACTACATATACTAACTTATGGTGTAACTAATTATTGTCTCTTTTGTCTAATGGAACAGTCTTTTGATCATCACCTTGGTCGCCATGGCAGCGAATATCACCGCCATCACCATCATCCTCCGCGTGCGTAGTCTGAGACAGAACCCTCATAACCTGTTAATCCTCAATCTCTCGGTGGCGGATTTGGGCGTGGCCCTTACCAGTATGACCTTCTCACTGGTATCCGTCTTTGATGGCGGCCATCTTCTCCTGAGATACCACAAAGTGTGCCTGGTAAGTTAGATTTTCTCTGTTACATGCCACTCTCCACCCTTAGGGGTGTTTCACAAAGATCCTAAGTTGAACTTATCTCTAAGTTGGACTTAACAATTATGGAAAGCCTTTAGCATCCTTGAAAATATTTTGTAAAAGTTATTTTAAAAGGCATAAAATGTTGATTCAAATTATTCATATTTTCTATTATCAAGGCGATTTCATGTTCCTGATGTGGAATTTAAATTCAATAAATATTTACATTAATTACTCAATGATTGAATGAAAAACAACTTTGGCTTAAAAATAAAGTATATTCAACAATTCTTCCAGTTTAGTATTATTTTCTCTGCTTACTTCATTCAATTTCAATTTTAGCAACGACTTGAATTAAGAAAAACAAAGCATGCGGGTAAATAACAAAACCGTTTATATACCGTGACATTAAATTGCATATTACGCATAATTTAAAATAATATTATGGAGAATATATTTCTTGTTTCCTATGTCCTTACCTGCAACTAATATCTTTTGGTGTATTTGTAGTCCTACTTGGAATAGGTGCAATATCAAATTGCATTTTATCCAAAACATAATCACATCCTTGCAATACAACAAAAAGTGAAACGTTGAATCAACTTTTCCAAAAGTGTTGCATAAATTATTATTCACAACTTGCCATTTATATTCATTTTCTTTTGAGGCAATAACTATGTGAATCATCTTGAAATTAAATTTAAATGAAAATACATACTTCCAAACAAGGTCATGATCTAAATCTAGAAAGTAATTCCAAAAATAAATAATAAGTGGTTCGCTTGGCTTCTTCGCTTTAACAAACGATAGCTATCTTTCACTTTCATAACAACATATCCTCTATCCCTTGTTTTTATATCTATAACATTGAAAATATCTCGTTCATCTTCAAAATCATTGACATCACTTAATATATCTAACCAACACTGCGGAAATGCTTTCTTCAATTAATGTGTATATTTAAAATCAATAAGAGCTGATGTGCGTTCACTTTCTCATTAATTTAATGTAAAGCCATTCCTGATAGCGTTTGTAATCAAATTCTCGACAAAACAATATTTTTGTTCTAGAAGGTAATGTTACTATTTTTCAAAATAATTTCATTTCGAATGTTTCTTACTTTAAACATATCAATGAATCTTAGTCCAAAACAGATCTACATAAAATTCTGGCTAATTGTGTTAAGAACAAAGTTGAATTATGGTCATGGGTTTGCATTGTGAAAGAAAGCCGGGTGTGGAATGGATCAGAAAAAGTTGATCATGTAGTATGTAAGTATTGGTGTGTATTGCAAGGTTCTGGAGTCATCAAAATCACAATAAATTTGGCCCAGCCATGGTAAAGTAACAAGCACTGTACACAGAAATATGTATATGGGACTACACAAATGGCGTCGGGCTTACTTACCTTGATTTCCCTATCTTGCTATGCTCATTACTCAGCCAGTATACATTTTCTACCAAAATTGTTTGGCAAATTACATTCATTTGCAATCTTGGACATTCAGTGTAAGTTTCGTTTGATTTTATGAGAATTAATTTTCTTTTTTTTTTACCGGAACTCAAGTTTATCTTTAAGTGCATAATAAATTCATATCTTTTATATTAAAATTGAACTGTCAACAAAGTGGCAAACCCTCTATTTTATCTGACCCGTATCTAAACACATTTTCCCAATTAGTGAAGTTATTAAATAAATTTATAAATAGGATTGAATTGCCCTTTAAAGTGATTCTAAATACATTTCCTTGTTCTATTCCAAGACAATGAACATGTTCCCTTAGAATCTTTACAAAAACAAGACAATGTGAATTAATGATTGCTATTAATAGCTCTTGCTGTGTAATCATCACCATCATGTGCATCATCATCATCATCATCATCATCATCATCATCATCATCATCATCATCAATTGTCAGTTATCATATCCGTATCACACATTTTCTCATGTTTTTTGTAATGGGTGTTTCATAATAATTGTGGTTTTAAGAATCCTATGAATGATTTTGTCTTCCAATTATTCATTTATACATTAATCTATTTTTAAAATGTGTATGTGTTATTTATTCATCATGTAATGTTATGTATAAGTAAGTATGCGGTATGCAGGGCTCCCCGGTTTAGCAGATTTCTAATGGGACTTGAAATAAGACTACCTTGTTACAATATTAACAATTGAATTGATAAGACTAAAACGTGAATAAATATTTCAAATGCAAAACATATAGTTGTGGTGACAAGCTACTTATTATTTGATATATATGATTTATGTAACATCATTACTTACTATTCGTTGGAATCATCTACACTGTCTGTATGTTATGTATTATCAAACACTGTTTTCCAATCATTAAAGGTTTCAGTATTTTTGATTAATTAAACTGAATTTAAATCATTTAACATCATTGACATGTACATCTTTTTTTCTTCTTCAAAAAGGCAAAAAGGAGAAAATAATGTTACACAAGCGACCTTCAAGAAGGTGAAAAGTCACAGAAAAGCTTCGAGATTGTCTGATCCACCGGTTGCCAATAAATCATTTTTTCATAATCAATATTAGGCCTATGTCATTATTAACCTTGAATTGTTTGATTAATTGCCAATAGAAACAAGTAATAATATACACTTTGTTACAGTGTAACGATAGCTGCCAATAATAGTTGAAACAATTACTTTATGATATGAATTAGACGTCACGTAGTCGAGTGGTTTAGGCAATTGAATTAAAATGTGAAGGTCGTGGATTCGACCCCGACACAGCCCTAATAACCTTTGGCAAGGCATTAATCTATATTTGCCACTCCATACCCAGGAGAGAGATGGGGACCTGTTAGAATGACGAAAGCCTTTGTGTTAGTAATTGCCTAAGCCCCCACGGTGACCATAACATGCTAGTTATTCTCCCAAGAGCGTGTAAGAGGGTGCACATTGTGCATGAATGAATCCAATGACCGGGGTAATAATATCTGTAAACCGTTTAGAGACGGTATTTCGTATTTAGCTCTATATAAATTCAGATCATTATAAGAAAAGTTTTAGTCACCCTTTCCTGTAGAAGCTGAATGAGTATATTTGGAAATAAATGTGTACATGGGTTATCTGCCGGTTTTATTGACAAACGCAGTGTGGTCAAACTCAGTTAAATTTTTGTTTTGCTTTCGCAAACAAAAGTAATTAGTATTGTTTAAATTGACTTTTTGATACTTCTACTTTCAAAATTAAAGAAAATAGAATGAAGAATTTTTGTTACAAACATACAGAACAAAAGCAAATTACATTATTTGGAGTCTTCCGTTTACTAACGCTTACTTCAAAAGAAAACAAAGAAGATAACATTTACAAACAAACAAACAAATGAACAACAACAACAAGAACAAGCCTTCACGTATCGATATTATGTACCTTAGACTTATGGCTCAGTGCCATGTTGGTAAATATGACACCAATTATGTGGTCAAGTGTTCAGGATGAAATCGAAAGGAGTCGCGGTTGATGATATGAAATTGAAATCGAAACAATCCACACGATGACAGCTAGTAATGACCTCCCTTAAACCGGAATTCCCCCTTCAATTCTTGACCACAGCACGCTATACTCATGTTCAATCAATAGACATATAATCATGAACGGCTTTTGACGACCTTGCATTATGCTGATATCCTAATAATGTGGTGAGATATCTAGTTTTGCAAAGTAATATTGACTTAAGACTAAGACTGAACCTCTCTATTCAAATCCATCACTTGCGTCAGAGGTACAGAGCCGTAGCCAGAGTTTGATGTTTCGGGGGGGGGGGGGGGGCACATACATGTAATTGATCGACGTCCTGGGGAGGGGTCTAGAAAAGTTCAACCGATCTTGGATTTTTTTTTGAGGGTGGGGGGGGGGGGGGTGGGGGCACGTGCCCCCCCCCCCCCGTGCCCCCGGGGCTACGGGCCTGCAGAAGTAGAGTACCTTTTAAATGAAAGACTTATGTAAGGAACTGCTATGTATTTTATACTCATTCTTTCCATTCATACATTTGCTTTACATTTTAGTGAGCTATTAGCTTTATATCTAACTTTTAAAAGTTGTTTATTCTTTTTAACCAGTCAAAGTTTTCATATGTTTAAAGGTATCAGACCCGATAAGCATTCATCATGTTCATGCTACTTTCTCGTTCCTTAACAAAAAAATACAGCGTATAAGTTGTTATACCTTATTTTATGCGTTTATTAATGGATAACATAAGCGATCTATAGACCTACATTGCCGAAGGTGTCATAACACAGAGGTGATTTTGGTGACAGAATTGTCAAATTGCTCTTATAAACACAAGCAAGACTATACAAGCCCAAAGAAGGATAGGGCCCTCCAAGAGTTGTTTCCTTGGTAAATTATATGGATCACGTTATTCAGCAGACATGATTTGACCCTCCTGCAGCCAAGGCCTGAATACGCCACGAATCAACTTGATTTTCTCCTCCTGACAGTATACGTAGGCCCATTCAAAACTTGCTGTCATAACATACACTACTGATCGAAACTATGCAAAGGAACTGTCAAAGTGAGACTTTCTTGTTGCGATCCTTTTTATTATTACGACCATGAGGATAATTATGCAAAATGATATATATTTACAAGTGCCGAATTCCTTCCCTCTTATCAACAAAAGTTGTGGTTAGCCATATTAAAACTGCAACAGTGGCGGGTTAGGAATTCAAATTCAAGGGATTGCCCCTCTTGTAACCTTCAGAGTCATTTATATATATAGTTTGGCCAAGTTCAGTTGCTCATAACATGGTGTATATTCATTGTTTGTGTTTGTCCAACAAAGCCGTGTTCACCATATTCTAATCTCTCCTAATCAATGGCTCTCGGGCAATCTCTTTGGATTCGCAGGTCGCTGACCCTATTAATTGAAAAGAAGTTTTGGATAGAATAATTATTAATATTTAAATTGTATTCTGTACATTGAAATACTTTCCCATGAATCACATACTGCATGTATAATGTCGTGTAAACTTCTCTCATCTCTCTCTCTCTCTCTCTCTCTCTCTCTCACACTCTCTCTTTATTTTTGACCACTGCAGGCTCATGCATTCTTCGCGATGATCTTCTCATACGTCAACTTTCCAACCATCATCTGCATTGCAGTTGATCGGTTGTTGATAGTCACCAAAAAGTTACCACTCAGCCGTGCCAGAGCTTACAGCATGATCGCTTGTTCCTGGATCATCGCTCTTACCAATGTCATGTTCCCTACCAACAACCTGTACCAGGCCGGGTTCGTCTATCTCCCGGATACTCTGCATTGCTCACCGGTATGGCCCAATCGTATCTTTCGAATCCTCTACGCAATAATCAACTACGGAGTGGTGATCATCATCTTGACAACCTGCTACATCATCATCACATATCATCTGCGGAAGAAGGGAAAGAAACTTCGCAGCCACAATAATTCTTCAGTTAAAATACGAGGCCTGAGTACATCAGTGTTATCCCACCAGTCACCTGTGCCGACGGAGATGAAAGACACTGGACAACTGACGACACTTTCATCATCTGATATCCAACACCCCTCTCCCGAGACCACAGGGTCTGATCCTCAAGCGTCGAAGGCGTCATCCAACAAAGAGCCACCAAATTCTTTGGGTCAGCATCCTGAGCCATCCGAGTTGCCCTCTTGGATTGCCAAACCATCTGAAATACAGCGAGAGTCTGAGTCATTAACCCTGTCAGCTGAGCCACCAAGCGTCAAAGCGTCTCGGACTTCATCGACCGAAGAGACACTAACCTCAGAAGACGAGAGTCCTGAGTCGTTGGTACCATCCTCTGCAGTTTCAAAGGCTTCTGGAATGCATCTCGCATCAGATCCTACAAATGCTTCTCAAGCCCAATCGTCACTTTCATCACCTACAACTGACCATCGCTCTCAGAGGAAGGAAGAAGGGGAAGGAGGAGGAGGAAGAGGAGGAGGATGAGGAGGAGGGAGACAACCACACTCTTAAGGAAAAATATGCATACGGAGAAGAACAAACGCTGAGGGAAGACAAACAGTCCCCTTCCAACCCAACTTTTCTATTGGAAACTGTATATGCTGCACCAATAGATCAAGGGTCTACCGGCATGACCAAGAAGACAGAGGGTGGTAAAAACCATTTAGAAAGGGAGTTTTACTCAGTATCAGAAACGAGAACAAGTCAAGGGTACGACTCTGAGAAGGAAGGGAAAGGAGACGGGAAGAAGAAAGTGAGAGCTAATAGAAAGAAGTTCAGAGCCGAGAAAAGAGTAGCAATAATGGGTAAAGATAATCATGAACTAAACTCCTCCACTTTCCATATATACATTGCGTCCCAGAAAAAAACGAAACCGAGAATTATCGATGTTTTATCATAACTTAATCACATTTATAATTGATAAATGACACATATCTGGAAAACTTAGATCCTCCTCTTTCATTTGATGCAACTCATATAATACATATTTCACGCATGAGTGATTAAAATGTATTTGAAGAGAGGAAACCAAAAAGTCATTTGGCGGACGGTATCTGATTTTCAAGGAGAAAATCACATTTCTAAAAAGTTGAGGTTCTGCCCTTTTATTATGATACCTCAATCAGGAAAAATGAGCAAGGAATAACAAAGTTCTGTTTGTTTAAAGTAGTGCTTGCATTTCCATAATTTTATCAAACGAAATCGTTTTCAATGGGTGCCTACCGTAGCAACAAACAGAGTTGACAAAAGACTTAACTCCATTTCGTTGACAAAAAGCCGTAGACGAAAGACTTCATGCATGGCTGATTGTCAACGAAACGGAGTTAAGTCTGTTGTCAATTCTGCATGTTGCTATGTAGCAACAAACAGAGTTGACAAAAGACTTAACTCCATTTCGTTGACAAAAAGCCGTAGACGAAAGACTTCATGCATGGCTGATTGTCAACGAAACGGAGTTAAGTCTGTTGTCAATTCTGCATGTTGCTCTGGCAGGCACCCAATGAAAACGAATTCGTTTGATAAAATTATGGAAATGCAAGCACTATTTTAAACAAACAGAACTTTGTCATTCCTTGCTCATGATTAAGGTGTCATATGAAAGGGACAGAACCTCAACTTTCTAGAAATGCGATTTTTCTCTTTGAAATTCAGATACCGTCCGCCAAATGACTTTTTGGTTTCCTCTCTTCAAATTAATTTTAATCACTCATGCGTGAAAAATGTATCATATGAGTTGCAGGCTTTTCAGCAAATGAAAGAGGAGGATCTAAGCTTTCCAAATATGTGTCATTTAGTAATTATAAATGGGACTACGTTATTACAAAACTACGATAATTCTCGGTTTCGTTTTTTCTGGGACGCACTGTACATTGCGTTCTTATCCAAATGATGTTCATAGCCATGGTCCAATGAACCATGACCGACTTTTGTGACCCTGTTGACGACGGTTCTCAACAGTTAAGGTATAGCAACATTTAAAAGTTTCCCACACATTTTTTTCATGTCAAAAGAAAGAAAGAATCTGAAAGACATTGAAAAATAGAAAAAGGGACAATTCAGACATGTCGATAGCCAACAATGAATGATGTATTTGGCAGTTCTGCTCTGTGAACTTGCCATGACGTGAGTCATGAAATTGAAAGCCTTTGTTTGACAATCTGGTACTGCATGAAAGAAGTAACGCCTTTTTATCCTGTTCTCTCTCTCTTTATTTTTCTTCCTCTTTTCTTATCCGTCTTTCTCTTTCGCTTTCTCCCTCTCCGTCTTCTCCCTCTCTTCTCTCTTTTTTTCTCTATCATGGCGTTGCACCAGTAATACTACAACCGAAATCCTCATTTCAGAAACTGCTTTCCTCTACTGCAGTGGTTACTAACCAGAGCTGGACAGAAGCTCACCTGAAAAAACTACACAATAATACATCGAAATGGAAAACGCTCTTCCCCTCTCTCTGTCTTTCTTTCTCTCCTTCTCTCACTACGTATGTATATTTGACAGCGTTTTTTCTTTTTCAGGAGCTTTGCTGGTTCTGACCACCATGCTATGCTGGACCCCATACGCCCTGCACCACTCCAAGTACCTGGGCCTACCAGAGGGTCATTGGTTTGGTGTATTCACCATGTGGCTGGGATACTGTAACGCACTTCTCGATCCACTGATCTACTCATTCATGAATTATCGCGTCAGAAAAGAGATCAAGAGTTTCTTTCGATCAGCTTGCGCTGTTTGCCACCGCAGAAGTAATTTGCACGATAAACATTCCAACTAGAGAGAGTTCAGGGTTTCCCCACATAGTCTTGCTTCGACATTTTGTTTAAATATTAGTACGGAAGTTCAGCTGAGAAATGGTGTAATATATTACACTAGCATGTTGGGGGGGGGGGACACTTTAGTGCAGAAGCCCCCTCCTCAAGGCTCAAGCCCCCGCCCCCCCCCCAAGAGAGAGAAAAGATGAATGCTACTAATAGAGACCGACAATTTCAGGACATGAAACGGTAGATAGTTCGTGGCTCGACAGTCTTGACTGCATTCATCTTTCTTGTAGAGTTTTCATAAACAAATTCCGATACCTTTCCCAAATGAGGCTAATTATCGGTGTGTGAATGACTCGCCTACAGAGGGCGCTTAGGCTTTCATGATCACATCAAGAACTAAGTAATAAGCCAGTTTACGGTTGCAGTCTGAGCATGAGAATGAGCAGATAAAGGTCATTTGTACCAAAAAGGTAAACCCACAGAGATGAATACTGGATATGCGCTCAATGAAGTTATGTAACATTATTCATTTATGCACCAACGGTACGTTCTAAGATACGCAGGTGGAAGTATTCTTTTCAAGAGGGCAAACAAAAGGTATTCATGAAGCACATCTACGACTTTGGCAGTTATTATTCTAAGATGCTCAAAGTGGATGACTTCTCCATGTGTAAAAGATCTGTGGATATTTGGGGTCATTTGTACCATGTGCTATCTGTAAACTCCCTTATTTGCGTATGACGCACTTTTTCTTCGATATATATGTATTCATCGGCTACCTAATCTCTATATTGTGTTGTGTTCAGTTTTTCATTTAAATAAAAACACTAAAACAAAAAAGAATATAAGTCTATACTGTAAAGTTGTTCCTTTTTATACTTTTGTAACCGAAAATATTGATATGAAGTATTACCGTCACCTTTTCCTTTTTTATTGAAAAATCTATTTTGTCTCCCAAATTGCAGAATTGTATCACAATTTGTATATTTGATTGGATATGTACTAGTTTGAATACATACGGAAAATATTTTTATAAATATGAATGTGTTTTATAATGTATGAGACCAAGTACTATGTTTATATTATAAGAACAGTTATGTTCCTCTAAATCATTTTGTATAATTATAAAAATCTGAATATAGGCAAAAAAGCATTAAAAAAAATAGAGGGAGCGTCAATTAATGAATTGTATTTTGCATCTTTCTTGTAACGTTTGCATAAACAATTCTGATATGTTTGTCCGATAAACTGATCTGAAGAGGGCGTTTAGGCTCTTACTATCGCACCAAGATGGCAAGAATTAGATAAATGCAGACACTTTGGAGAAAATAAGAATAATCCGATTATATTTAGCAATAAGTGTATATGTCTCAGCAATAAAACATTTTTAGATGTCGAACTATTTCAGAAAGGTATACCTCAATCATCATATATAATTGTCAGAGGTCATTTAAAACCGATCTTACATTTTTTTAATTTGGGTTTTGCAACTGAAAGCTTGCTTAGAATTCAAAAGATCTTTTCAGCAATCAGAAAAGAATGGATACAAAGTGATTTTTATGGAAGTGGACACTGACAATTTTGAAATAGAATTGATGATATTTGGACGTTTACAGAAACTATGTGATATAAAGCCTAGGCGGTTATATGATTACTTCATTGAAGAACTTCAAAAAGAGTATACATTACATGTGACAGAGGGTAACTGTCAATTTGATCTCGGAATGACGGAGTTGAAAGAAACATTCACAAGGATGAAATGTGCAATGCTATGTAATAAACAAAGAGAGTTTCAATACAAGCAATTACAAAGGGCTGTATATACGAAAAGAGAGCTCTTTAAATTAAAAGGGGAAACTGGGGATGTACTTACAGAAATGGGAACAAATCGATGCATGTTTACTTTAATGGATGTGGATATTATTATTATTATTATTATTATTAATTCTCTCTCTTGTACAGGTGGACAAACCGAAACAGGTTGCATGCAGTGTGTGTGTCAGCGTGAATGGGGTGTGAGGTGGGTGGGCTAGGGGGGGGGGGGGGTGAAGAGTTTGTGTGGTGTGAGTTGAGGGTGTGCGAGTATGTTGATCGGGTCGGGCTAGGTAAAATTCATACCTTCCCCTATGGTTATTTTGATTATTAACTGTTACATGAAAGAACAAATGTACAAACATGTATGATCTGAGATTTTTCTATGTTCATTGTAATTCATTGTATTGTAACAAATCAGGGTTTTAGTATTGGACGAAGGTTAAGCATTTTCTGTTGTACGCGCATGCGCTATAGCAATATGGCGCATCGTTGATTTAGCAATTACCAAACTGAAGGAAAATGAGCATAAATTACATATAACAATCATGTTGGTGCAATTATCATGTTTCTTTTGGGGATATTATTTGTATAGTAGTTATCTAATCAGGAATAAGGGGTTATACTGAAGATTATATGTGAAGATTTAATGGGATTAGCAGAAATATTGTGTTGAAGTGTTGTTTTACTAACGAGGACATAATTGCCCTTTTATACGGGTATGTATAGGGAAATTATTAGGATGCTTAGGATTGTGTGTTTAGGGTTTTCCACTTCACTGTATCCGATACGGGCCAGCCTCACTGAGGCTGGCCCAACCCTTAGTTAAGTCTAACATCTAGTCTGCACTTGTACTTGTGTTGATCGAGGTTATCCCGAATGTTGGTTGGTTCGCATGAAAGGAATTCGACATGCAACTCATGATTGGTCTGATTTCTTAGAACAGTGAAACAGTAGTAAGACAATGAGATCGAGAATCAGTGACAGGAGTTGACAAAGCATGGAGACTGATTGGTGATTGATTGATTGATTGCTCGAAGGATGTTCAATTGACTGTTGCTGTGCACAACGATTGGGGTGACCGATTGCAGTCGACGGATGCATGATTGTTAATACGCCCTGTGACGTGAGTAGTGAAAGAACACCAGCCATCAAGCTGCGGGCATATATTTTGTCCAAACGGACGGAGAGCGCCTGGCCGACACGGGGCATCCTGACAAATATTCCGTGTCAAGCCAAGGTGGCGAATCCGTTGCCGCCACAGTATCGTACATAGATCTTGCTTTGTATTACATACTGTGATAATTCTTTTGTAATGTGAATTTTATGAAGAAGGAAATCTCCGGAACAGGTTGCATGCAGTGTTTGTGTGTGTGTGTGTGTGTGTGTGAAAGGGGGTGTGGTGTGGGTGGGTGTAGAATCATGTAGAATCTGACATTTTGTCTATGTCCATTGATTGATGTAACTCATGAAGAGTCTTGTATCAAAAATCTTGTTTTATATTGCTTATTTTGATAATTTCTTGTTATGTGAAATTATGAGGAAGGAAATAAAATATCATTTAAAACAAAAAAGATGGAGCGTCAATCAAAGAATTGTATTTTGTATATTTCGTGAAACGTTTTCATGAACAATTCTAATACGTTTGCCTGGCGAGGCTCGTTATCTTTGTATGAATGACTCCTATACAGAGGTCGTTTAGGCCCTCACGATCTCGCCAAGATGGAGCGTCAATTAATGGATTGTATTTTGCACATTTTTTGAAACGTTTTCATGAACAATTCTAATACGTTTGCCTGGCGAGGCTCGTTATCTTTGTACGAATGACTCCTATACAGAGGGCGTTTAGGCCCTCACGATCTCGCCAAAATGGAGCGTCAACTAATGGATTGTATTTTGCACATTTCTTGTAACGCTTTCATAAATAATTCTGATACGTTTGCCTGATGAGACTAATGATCTGTATGTAAATGACCCACCTACAGAGGGCGTTTAGGCTTTCACGATCGCTCCAATGAATTGTATTTTGCATCTTTCTTGTAACTTTTTCATAAACAATTCTGATACGTTTCCCTGAAAAGGCTAATGATATGTGTGTGAATGACCCACCTACAGAGGGCGTTTAGGCTTTCCTGATCACACCAAGATGGAGCGTCAAGTAATGAATTGTATTTTGCACATTTCTTGAAACGTTTTCATTTTCATAACCAAGTCTGATATGTTTGTCCGATGAGGCTAATGATATGTGTGTGCATACAAACGGAGTTTAGGCTTTCACGATCTCACCTAGATGGAGCGAGGCATTGTAGTTCACTTTTTACAAGGAAAAAAACAACCTCTCTTTAGTTTAATTTGAAGGGAAAGTGGTTCATGTCTAACAATCCGGGGAGGTTGGATAACTTTAAATATTCAAAATCTTTGTCCTTCCTATTTTTTAACTATCATATTGTATATGTAATAACTGCAATTTATGTATTTGATAATAGAATACATTTAAATAGAAACCACTCTCACTATTATTCCTTTTTATTCGCATCTACTCTATTCACCGCACATCTAGTATAAGTGTATAGTATTCCTCCTATTTGCAATTTTCTATTTCAATTACATGGCATCCTAATGGAAAGCTTTTTTTAACGTCTCCTCCTCTTTTTACAGCTCCCCATCTCAAGTTTCAATACTGTTACATATGTTAACAAAGAGTGTGAGGCCTTATACGAAAGTGATTAGTTGGACATAATTTATTCTATAAATGATTATTCTTTTTAAAATCATTTTAATCTTAACAATATTTGCGTTACGTTGTAGTTTTCTTCAAGATGTCGCTTTTATGCCCTACATCTACCAGTAATTTGTATTTTTCATGGGCTATTATGTCTCCTTTGTTATGCAAGTGTGATGAGTAAAATGATGTTTTAAAGAAGAAGCTTCGATTGCGCAGTGAAAATTCTCGACAGAAATTGTATTATTTGATTGTTGATAGATTCAACACAAATTTAAAACCATAATACCTAAACACGAAGAAGGTGACTGTTTTAGTTTTTATTGTTACTGATTTCGTTGTATCATGTGATGGATACTTTCGTTGAGCCCACACAATATGGAATACTTTTACACACGTGTAATCGGCTGTAATAAAAGAAATAAAACAAAGGTATGTATATTTGGCAAATGAAAGTGATACATTAAAAGCGTTTGTCATTTTCAGTTTCAGTTTTATTCTAATTTGTACCAGAGCAATCGATGTAAACAATTATGACCCAAAACAAAAATCAATCACAAAACCATTGTATATTAACATAATGCATTCTGCAAATCATTAATTGAATTACAAAAGAGAATGTAAACATTCGCTGTAAATTATCCATGTTTCTTTTGTAAGTAAAAACTGTGGAAATGAAAGGGCCTACTGAGAAGCAGGGCTTGCAGAATGTGAATCCCTCAAATAATGATAATAAATAATGATTTTTTAGAAATACATCTAAGAATAGGGGGAAAAAGAAGAAAAAAATAAAATTAATAGATTAATCTGTAAGTAGGGAGTGAAAATATGTATACTTATAAATCCATAATTAACAAAAAAGAAGAAGCGATGGTTTGTCTTGTATCATCTATCGTCACTATAGCTTCCCTGTTTAAACTCTGAAAGAAAAGTATACTGGAGCCAGGCGGGCGATAACTCATATGCTTTAACACAGAGTTAACGCCCTTCTGGCTCCGATTGGCAACTTGCATTCACAGGCTACTTGAATGTTTTATCCTCATGATACAACTAATTCGCGTGCAATGTTGATACTTAAATAGATAGTTGATAGTTTAATACAATTAGTTGAATATTCACATTGGCCTGCGGTCTGCTTTATAATGCGACCGAAACTGAATGATAGATCATTGCAAGATAGATAAAAACTCATGATTGATGAGGCTACTCAAGGGAAAACCGAAAGCTTCTTGCGATCGTCTTTTGTCAGGACAGAACATAAAAATATTAATAAAGCATGCATAGTAAACCGGGTTTAAATGGATTGTGATCGATGAAACAGTGTCATATTAATCTAATATCGACTACTTGATAGTTGTACATGCAAGAAATATTCCTTTCGTTTGGCAAGAAAGAGTTCAAGTATGCGATGTATCCTGACGATGGGTTGTTTAAAGAGGGTATTGTGTGATTGGAAACTGAATATTTGACATCCTTTATCTTACAATGGAATTTTGCCTGCTCTACCA
Organism: Strongylocentrotus purpuratus; assembly: GCF_000002235.5. Taxonomy (NCBI): domain Eukaryota; kingdom Metazoa; phylum Echinodermata; class Echinoidea; order Camarodonta; family Strongylocentrotidae; genus Strongylocentrotus; species Strongylocentrotus purpuratus. Next base: position 36,807,686 of record NW_022145607.1, on the reverse strand, counting down.
AAGCTGTATCATAGTATGAATAAGTGACTGCTTACAGATATAAAAGGAACTTCTTCCATCGATTTCGGATTGAGCTAACGCATATGCGTTTGGTACATCACATCACACAGCTCCGTTAGTTTGACAGAGTATGGCTGACAGTTCTACAGCTTTAGAGGCAACCAGGCAAGTGGACTTATCAAATATCATTATATTTTCTTTCCCTCAGTCTACGATGGGTCCTTCAAAATATTTTGAATACTTTGATTTTTTATAAAGGAATGTTTTAAACCTCACAAATTTGTTTAGCAAAAGGCTTATCTCCTTTTGAGCCAGATAAAAGTGTCTTGAAATTACTCCTTTTTAAATTACTTAGCAAGGAAAACCATCTCTCCACAGTTTGTAATTTCCTTGCTAGCCATTCTTCAATGGGAGTCGCCTTGTGGATTAAAATAGTGATGTCAGAGTAGTACAACTTGTGATATACCAGCTGACCTTTATCTTAGTTACAATGTAGGACACTAAACTGTCAAATGACTGGATGCTTATTCACGACTTTTTGGTTCAGACAAACAATTGAGCAGTTTCTTTTGTTAAGCAATATAGTTAGCATGCATGAGCTGTGGTCAGCCCAAGTTCAGTCAATTACTATAGGGGAAGTCCACCATGGTATTAAGTCATGACAGGCAGTAGGATTAGTCAATGGAAGTTTGAGCGAAATCCGATTGAAATTAAGAAAGTGAAAATTTCGAAGTTTCGATTCAATCAAACACACATTGGCAACTCGGTGAGGTATCGTGCGAGGTCCTCTCCAATTTGCTATGTACAGAAAACTTCATAAACTTCCATTTTCTTAGTCGTTGATGACGGAAAATATTTGTTTCTCACAGCCTCACAGGGATTGTACAGGAACATATTTGCAACAATTATATATAGGATGCATGTATGATTGAACGTTTTCTTTAGGGAAAATAGAAAGTTCTGATATTTTTAATAAGGAGATAACCTCGAAAGATACGTCACATATTTGTGTTTGATTAATCGCAACTTCCAAAATTCATAGCTTTTTTTTTAAAATCGGATTTTACTCAAACTTTCACTGACCAGTTCTTTTCATTTTTGTGCTTCTAGTAAAACTAATTCAATATCGGGAAGGACTTCCCCTTTTAAAAGAGTGACAAAGACATTCGTAGAACTGCTCGAAGAAATGATTTGTTTGAGGTGCCAGAGTAACAAGATAGCTGCTGTTTGCATCTATGGCTCTGGATATACACTACCCAGTCAGTATGCAACACCCTGTACATTCGATTCAGGTCATTGATAATGTAGTACTCTGACATCACAGTATAAATCAAAATGGCAGCTCTCATGGAAAAATGGTTTAAAAGGAAAGTGAAACATTTTGAGGGATAGTTTTCTTTGCTATGTAATCAAATAGGGTAATTTCAAGATAGCTGTAAGTGGCTGACAGTTTTGAATAAGATTTTCAACTAATGTTTTTTTAAAAATATTCTTCTTCTTCAAGGTTTAAGGTGTATAGCTAATGATTATTTCCACCTAGTAGGTGTGCTGTATGTGTGTTCCTGTGTATACTATTCCTATTACAGTGGAAGTCGTTACAAGTTGTTCTGTCATGTATAGTTCATAAGACTTCACAACTCTGCTTTAGCTACGTTAACATCTTGATAGTTCTATATGCATCTAAACTTTGGAATATGTCCACTATCATAGGAACAAGAGCTTGATCCCCAAGCTTAAGTAAAAAGGCTTAATTTTTGAGAGCCAGTAGAACATTGAAATAAGTACATTTGGTATGCGTTGGAGAATTTAAATTAATGCCAAGTGCCTATTTCTTTACATCTCTCTCTTCTATCTCATTTTCATAACTTAAATAATAAAAGGATGGTATAATTTAAACTGTTCATAACATGCAAATATATAATTGTATCGTCCTGTAGCCTCATCTTAATTATGACCGGCGCTCTGATAGAAAATATCATTGCCATCACCATCATCCTCCGCGTGCGTAGTCTGAGACAGAACCCTCATAACCTGTTAATACTCAACCTATCGGTGGCGGATTTGGGCGTGGCCCTTACCGGTATGACCTTCTCACTGGTATCCGTCCTTGATGGGGGACGGTTTCTTCAACATCATGAAGTGGCGTGCAAGGTGAGTCAGGATAGAGTTGAAAAATTGTGAAAATGATTATGACATTTCATGAAGCGCTTTTTAATCAGTCGCTAGGCACCAAAGCCTCTTAAAGGATGTGTTGGAGGGAAGAGTGGAAGGAACTAGACCGAGAGGGAGACCCATAATCAACTTCGAACTTTCGAAGAGAATGTAAAGAACTGGAGTGGACTAAAACTGCAAGAGTGCACCAGAATGGCAGAAGATAGAGTGAAATGGAGAGATGTTCAATCAACCTCCGAACCGGGAGAAGATACATAGATAGATAGAGATAGCTTTAACGAGAAGACAAAACAAAAAAGAAAACCCACCCTAAAACAAACAAACAAACAACCACATGATCTAACCAATCAAGCAGCGGCAACAACAACTACAACAACATCATAAACAACAGCATTTGAACAATGAAGAAACCCAAAGGATACATCGATTCAGATAGAAAGGTTTACCATTAACTCTAGTAATGAAAGAGGATGTGTCGTGGTGTAGTGGTTAATTTTACTTGACTCTTAATTCAAGGGTTGAGGGTTTGAATCCTAGCCTGGCACTAACGTCTTTTGCGTAGGCATTAATCCATATTTCTCACTCTCCACCCAGGTGTAAATGGGTCAGTCTAGTCAAGATGTGATCGAAAGGATCAACCCCAAAACAAATTGAAACGCTTTTCATTTTTCCTACATTTGATTTTAAAAAAGCTTGCGAAATAATAGTTTAACACTTTAAGGAGTAGAGTAAGTGCACATTACGTGTGAATAAATGGGATGAGTGGGGTAATGATTATATCTGTAAAGCGCTTAGAGACAGTATTTCGTATTATAAATCCAGATTCAATATCATTATCATTTATCATTTGAATTTCAACTCTTCTTCTCTGTAGGTGACTGGTTTCTTTTCCAACATATTCTCCTTCGCCCACCTAATGACAGTAGTCGCCATAGCTGTTGATCGAGTTCTCATTGTGACGTCATCGAAGGCACTCCCAGATGGTCTCCTAAGGGTCTACGTCATGGTCGCCATAGCGTGGTTCATCGGGACATTGATATCTCTTGCACCCGCTACAGACGTCCTATCTAGCATTGGTTACATCAGTGAAATCCGGCATTGCACAATTAAATTGGAAGTGTTGAAATTTCGTGTAGTTTTCAGCATCTTTTTGTTTGGTTTCATGATTCCTACGCTGGTAGCAAGCTACTCAGTAGTTGTCTACACTCTTTGGAGGCAGAATCAGAACCTGAAGGAGTGTCAGATATCCGGAAGACGAGGGCGGAGTGCATGCAGTGATTCAAAGGGTGAAGGGATTGAAACCAGTATGTACACTGAAAGCAAACCAAACTCGGCTAGTAATCTATCAGGTGAATACAACGACAAGAGCCTGGATCAGTCTGACGGCGAATCCCTTGACGCTTTAGACAAGGGCATTCATGATGATGCTTTTGAGAAAGGTGAAAAAGAACGTCCGCACGTGTCGTTCCCTAGAGAAGCAGGGAATAAGGATCGGGTGGTGTTCCATAATCGCAAAGAAAGCTCCACATCTCTGGCCAGCAATTCCTTGGAAGTGTCAAAGCCAGAGCGATACAACCAGACGGATAGGAAAGCCCTTGCTAAGCAGACCAAGAAAGAAAAACGTTCGTTGAGAGTAAAGAAGAGGAACTACATCATCCAGAGAAGGGTTTCAATTATGGGTAAGATTTCTTCACGACAAACCTGGGTTTAGTCATTTGGGTTTATCTTTAAGTCAATGAGATCGAAATTATACTGAGAGAAATTTCTAATAGTACTTGCCATAAATTAAAAAATCGTGTACGGAATTACGTTTAAAAATGTCTTTAACACAGAATCTAAATTAAAAAAATAGAATATAAGGGGTGTCGTTTGTCAAGAGGTCTAATTACTCGACTGGGAATGCAAAGGTCTTGAGTTCGATCCCAGACACGCGACTTATGTCTTTTAGCAAGGCATTCTATCTTCATTTCTCCTTTCCACCGAGGTCCTAGATTTGTACCCGGTAGGATGCGAATATCAAAGTGGTTGGATAAGCATGTGCACTCTCGTAAGAGGGGACTGGCTGGAATGCTCTCCAGGGAGTGGAGAGTGTGCCCTGTAAAGTACAGGATCTTAACATAATCCAGTGACAAGGGTAATGTACGAGCTTTCGTCGGTTACGTTGTAACTGATGAAGCGCTTTATAAGAAACAATTATCATTATTATTATTATTATCATTATAATTATAATAATGATTATTATTATTATTATTGTTGTTCTTATTATTATCAATATTATTAATATTACCGTCAACTTTTTGGGAAGTGTACATTCATCATCACAAGATGCAGACTCTGGAAAGTAATACAATACTACATAACGACTATTTCTATTTATTTGGGGTGTAAATGAACTTTATTTTCATTCTATCATTTAGTTTGCTATGCTTTATATGCCAATTTTTGTGATTTATTTGCAGGAGGGCTTCTAGTACTGGTAATAACATTGTGCTGGACACCGTATGTGATACTTCGAACCTTACAACCTGACATTAAGGATTCTGTCTATGTGTTCGCCATGTGGTTAGCCTATTGCATCACAGTCATCGATCCTGTCATCTACGCCTTCATGAACCAACGTGCAAGGAAAGAACTTATCAAATACAAGAACATGATATTCAGCAAGATGTGCTCTAAATAACCGTCATAACTCTGCTGATGTGTATCACCTGGTAATAAAAGGAAGAGTTGAACATGAATTCTTCGTACTACAAACTGAAAGAATGAAGGGAAGGGGCTCATGCCTCCTTCATTTTTGTATACTCAATTTCATTATTATTCCATCGTGTCCAAGGATATAACGATAACCATATTTCACTGATGCGCAGGATTGTACTTTATGTAATTAAGGAGCAGTGCACAATCGAAAATTGATTTCTAAGGGGTTCATGTTTAACAATATTGTGTTAGGTACAAACATTACGTTTCATATATTTCAATATTGTCAGTTTTCCCAATAGGACTACCGTAAAGGAGGATCATTGATATATCACACCGTTATTCTCTCATTTCCCCTCTCTATTTATGCTCTTAGGGCTTTGTCCAATAATGATTTGATTTGACTTTGAAAAATGCTATGCGTCTATATATATAACATATAGGCGTGCAGAAAATTGTCTAGGAACGTGAAGCGTAGCTGTACTTTACAAGTTTATTACGAGCTTTCGGCTTGTGAGGCCTTCTTCAGGTTCTGAAGTAAAAACACATACAAAAACAAATACATTGTATATAAACAAATATACACGGCGTACAAACTTAATGCTTAATATCACTCAATCATAGTCAACCACCCGTTGTCATGTCAGAGTTGAGAATTCTCGCACTTTTATATATATATATAAACTTGCTTATATATATATATATATATATATATATATACAGTGTATAAATATACTCTTTATAATTATGTGTGGTGCCGACAGAGATTAGAAAGAAGTAAACTTCCAGCTTGTACCGAGGTGCACTTCTTTGAACTTTTATTTTGTGTACGATATGTTTTTCAAGTATAAGTCTGACATGTGTATTAATAGGCAATTGTTTATGCATACATATATATTTGTATTTAAAGAAGCAGAGAAAACTATTGTTTTTATGATTCATTTCACTTGCAGAGAAGTCCTAAAATTGCATTGAACTCTTTATCACTTCATTATAGTTAAGTGAACTGGCAGAGTTTCGTTCTTTAACAAAGAAATCCAAAGTCGTCTTGACTCTTTGGTTCAATTAGATCATTAATATCACTTCACATTCACAGTGAATAATAGTGCAGACATGTATAATATTTGAAAGCGAAACGTGATATTATTAACTTCAATTAGTAAAGACTCTAAAGTGGATTGATCACACGCTTGCTGCAATTAATTAAACGAAAATATAACAATAAATTACTCCCAGATGCAGTAAAACATGAAACAAGAAAGAGGGGGGGGGGGGGGGGGTATAGTGTCCCTACATCTTAAAGATAAATACAGTTCTGGTCAGGCGATTGCAGCGTGAAAGAAACGTTGTAAAAGCGATGGAAAAGGGTTGGCCATATATTACATACGTATTGGTTTATACTGTGAGGTTTTTGAAACACCAAAATGATAACACAAAATAGCCCCATCTTGCTAACAGCCATATTCGCTGTAAACAAAAATGTGCATAGAGGACTATAAAAAACACGTGTGTGCTCCACAACCTCGAGTACAAGAGCCATCCTTTTCAGCGGACATTTTCTGTGATACTTTTCCACACTAATGTAAAAAGAATGAAAAAGTTCATGAATTGTTAATTTCCTTTCCGGAACTTAAGCTTCTCTTTAAATGTGGTGGGTCCCTTTTGCAGTTTTGTGCTGCGCAAAGATTCAATCAGCTTAATTTTGGCCATTACAAGAAGTGGGTTATTGATTGTGTACAAATGCTCATGTATCTTTTACAGCACATTTTATGTATGTTATTACCAAAGAAAAGAAGAAGTCACTCACTCACTATATAGTGTCTAAAAGTGAAATCTAGACAATGAACGGGTTTCCTTGCATAATTTGAATACTAGGAGAATGTGAACATTTAGATTTCACAGGTAGGACACACGTGACATATGCATAATTCCTGCAAAGTTATCTATTTGATGTTGGCTGCAAAAGGGATACTCTGCCTTTAAGGCTAGGTCCTAAAACTACGTATTTTAACTACATCACATTCATCTAATAGACGTGATGCTCTGAACTATCCGACAATTACCATCCCCTTTTAACGGATTCTAAAAATCAGCAATAAGGGATAAAAGGAGCCGGAAGAAGAAGAAGAAGGAGAAAATATTGTGACAATTTTCCTTTCGACTTTTTAATCTTTAGTTACACATTTAAATGAATGATTAAGTGTTTCTTTTACAATTTTCTCCTGAAGCAGGTTCACATGCTTAGAAGAGAAGATTTCAGAACAATCTACTGGGTCCAATGGTGAAATATGATGATTAATCGCGATAAATTGATTATAATCTGTATGATATTATGTCTCATCTTATCTCTCATTCATCGTCGTTGCCATCTTCATTCGGCTTCGAAGTATAGATACCGTATAATCTGATGAGTTTAAGTAGAATGGATATGATAACAAGAATTATACTAATTGTATATGTATTTATTGTATTGTTTTGTTATATTATCTATTAAACATTACACAACGTAGCAGTGTCTGCAAACTGAGACTACACTAGGCACTGTACTTTAGCTGCTGTTAGACACAGCAAGAGACTGGCATATCTAGGCTCTGTTCAAGGCTTTAAGAATTGTGGTAAAGTGTCTAATTTGAGTATGTGCTTCCAGATTATATGCTACCGACCTCACAACAGATTTTAGCTAGATTCTATCAAGTTAACAGACCTGCAAGAGCACGCTGGATAAGACAAAAGAACCATTGGCATCCACGATGCCCATTTTTATGTAATATTCATTTGTAATGTTGTGGACGGCAAATTACCAATAACTTGGATCAGATGTTCACATGCCTGCGTTGCCCCCATCCCCGTTTTCTCTTCTCTTTCCCAATAGCACGTTTTATGTGTCGCTGTTAAGCTTCCCAGTATCTGCAGTACTCCTAGATAGGCAGCTAGGGCCAAATATATGATTTGCATCACAATTAGCTTTTCTCCCACTGATTAAGAAATAAATATGTGTTTAAAGATGATGAATTTTCAAAGCGTTCCATGTGAAAGGTTTCGTTTCCGGGTAAGCCCACTCTACACCACCGGCGCGGATCCACGGGCCGATTCTACCGGCCCGGCCCCCCTTGCCCCCTTCAACCGGTTTAAAAAATGGGATAGTAACGTAAATGTTACCTTTTTAAAACAAAAGCCTTTAGCAAGTGTCTCAATTGAATTAAATATTGCTTCAGGCCATGATTTACGTCATTCAACACAAATATTGTGAACTGCCAGTGACACAAATGCGGCATCAAAATATTTGTGCTTCTCTGACCGTAATTAAATACCTAAAGCTCCTGAGCTTCAGGGGGCTCCGCCCCCGAACTTCCCACACCAATTTACGCTTCGCTCGCTACCCTCTACCTGATCGTAAATACTTCAGCCTTCCCATTTTGATAAACGTTTCGCGGGACCTGTGTATAATACATACGCATAAAACACTGATCTTTATGATGTCTTTAACGTGACATATAGCTTCTTCTGCCCTTGCAAACGAGAAAGAAAACAAGATCATTAAAAGGGACTAAGCGACAAATAATGATTCAAATTGATGCAAATATTTTTCGTTTTAATTCGCACTGCTATTCACCAGAATCTTCTTTGTTAAAACAACTTTTACAAATCTCAGCCATGCTTACTGAGTTGAGACGTTCCATTCAATTTAAAGTACTCATTAAAGAATACACTTCTCTTAATCTGAAAGTGATCTTACAGCAATAGCACAGTGGCAGAATTGCATGGCTGAGATTTGTAAAAGTCGTTTTTACAAAGAAGATTCTAGTAAAAAGCATTGCTTATTCCAAAAAAAAAATCTTTGCATCAATTTGAATCACAATGATTATTTTGTCGCAAAATCTGTTTATTCAATAACCTTGTTTTCTTTTTCGTTTGCAGGGGTAGAAGAAGCAATGTCACGTTAAAGATAAAGACCAGTAATGGTCATCAGGCGCGCCGGAAGCAGTTTGGGATTAGAGGGGGGGGGGGGGGCAAACATTCCAGGGGTTCACCTTCCAGGGACAGTGACGTAATGAGAAAAAAACGTTCGGAACGGGGGGGGGGGGCAGACGAAAAATCTGCATCACCACCAGTCTTGCACATTACATGCAGGTCCCGAGGAACGTTTTTCAAAGTGGAGTATTAACGATCAGGTAAAACGTAAATTGGCGTGGGGTCCAGGGCATGAGCCCCTCGAAGCTCTGGGGTTTTAAGTATTTAATAACGGTTAGATGAGCATCCAGTGGCCCTCTTTAATGTCATTAACGTGTTCCGGGGGGAGAGGGGGGAGCCCCCAGAAGCCAGAGATTTTAATACCTAACTACGGTCAGATGAGCATCCAGGGGGCAGAGCCCCCGGAAGCTCAGGGGTTTTGGGTATTTAATTACGGTCAGATGAGCATCAAGGGTCCGCCTTAGGGCCCTTGGTGGGGTTCCAGGGGGCATAACCCCCGGAAGCTCGTTTTTTTAAGGTATTTAATTACGGTCAGATGAGCATCCAGGGGGCAGAGCCCCCGGGAGCTCAGGGGTTTAAGGTATTTAATTACGGTCAGATGAGCATCCAGGGGGCAGAGCCCCCGGAAGCTCAGGGGTTTTAGGTATTTAGTAACGGTCAGATGAGCATCCAGGGGGCAGAGCCCTCGGAAGCTCAGGGGTTTTAGGTATTTATTTACGGTCAGATGAGCATCCAGGGGGCAGAGCCCCCGGTAGCTCAGGGGTTTTAGGTATTTAATTACGGTCAGATGAGCATCCAGCGGACCGCCTTAGGGCCCTTGGTTGGGCTCGGGGGCGGAGCCCCCATAAGCTCTGTGGTTTTAGGCATTTAATTACGGTCAGATGAGCATTTTTTATACCTTATTTGTGACATTGGCAGGTAACTTATTTTTTTCTCTCCATCTTTCTTTCTTTTTCTCTTTAACATACTTTTTCAAAAAGTGAGGGGGGGGGGGGGGGCTCGAGCCAAGCCACTTTGCAGACCATGACATAAAGGCTTCTAAATAAGCGTATTTTCCGCCCGACTGTAATTTGGGAATTTCTTATTTTCCAACAAACGCATGAAAAGGTATGACTTACATAAAAATGGAGACAAAATACCGGAAAATCATGTCATAACAGCAACATTTGTAAATCACTGGTATCGAATAAAAAATACACCCCCCATCAGTACGCCAGCGGTCAGGGGGCTCATGTCTTCTCACCCCTATAACAAAAAATAACAAAACAGAAACGATTTCCCATTCTCGCAGAATGTCCACGATATGCGCGTATCGCTATTATAAAGACCTCCATTGATAAATACCGTATAGGTGGCATGCGCAATGTTTATGAAATTTAATTCCTGTGAACTTTCCTTTTTTTTGAATGGAATTGTATATGTGATTTAATTTAGGTTTTTATTATTGTTATGTTCTTTTGGGTTAAAAATACAAACTATGTTTACTACTTTACTGCTTTTTTTTTCGAGGGGGGGGGGGGGGCTTTTTTTTGTGGGGGGGGGGGCAACTGCCCCCTGCCCACCCCCCCCCCCCCACTTCCGGCGCCTATGATGGTCATTGTGAAAGAAACGCTATGAAATCGATCAGAAAAGGTTGATCATGTATTGGTGTGTACTGCAAGGTTCTGGAATCATCAAAATGATAAGAAATTCGGCCCAGTCTCGGTTAAGTTACAAGCACCGTACACAGAAAGATGTATATGGGACTACGTGACACATGAACGACACGTGCGCGATATCTATCAGGTCCAAATAGATATAATATCTTACCAAATATATCAATTAGTAGGCGGTTTCTCGGCAAAATTTGTATCATTAGTCAAAACATATTCTTTCACATTATTGGTAATAAGAGCTTCCATTTCATTTTTGAGAGGGGGGGGGGGGCGTTTCCAAAACTAAACTTTACCTTTAAGAAATTATAAAGATCAGTTGTATTCCACTCTACCTGATCGTAAATACTTCAGCCTTCCCATTTTGATAAACGTTCCGCGGGACATGTGTATAATACATTGCATAAAACACTGATCTTTATGATGTCTTTAACGTGACATATAGCTTCTTCTGCCCTTGCAAACGAGAAAGAAAACAAGATCATTAAAAGGGACTAAGCGACAAATAATGATTCAAATTGATGCAAATATTTTTCGTTTTAATTCGCACTGCTATTCACCAGAATCTTCTTTGTTAAAACAACTTTTACAAATCTCAGCCATGCTTACTGAGTTGAGACGTTCCATTCAATTAAAGTACTCATTAAAGAATACACTTCTCTTAATCTGAAAGTGATCTTACAGCAACAGCACAGTGGCAGAATTGCATGGCTGAGATTTGTAAAAGTCGTTTTTACAAAGAAGATTCTAGTAAAAAGCATTGCTTATTCCAAAAAAAAAATCTTTGCATCAATTTGAATCACAATGATTATTTTGTCGCAAAATCTGTTCATTAAATAACCTTGTTTTCTTTTTCGTTTGCAGGGGTAGAAGAAGCTATGTCACGTTAGGATAAACACCAGTTATGGTCATCAGGCGCGCCGGAAGCAGTTCGGAACGGGGGGGGGGGGGGGGCAGAACGAAAAAAAATCTGCATCACCACCAGTCTTGCACATTACATGCAGGTCCCGAGGAACGTTTTTCAAAGTGGAGTATTAACGATCAGGTAGAACGTAAATTGGCGTGGGGTCCAGGGCATGAGCCCCCGGAAGCTCTGGGGTTTTAAGTATTTAATAACGGTTAGATGAGCATCCAGTGGCCCTCTTTAAGGTCATTGACGTGTTTCGGAGGGAGGAGGGGGGGGGAAGCCCCCAGAAGCTCAGAGATTTTAATACCTAACTACGGTCAGATGAGCATCCAGGGGCCGCCTTAGGGCCCCTGGTTGGGTCCTAATCATCCAGGGGGCGGGAGGCCCCCGGAAGCTCAGGGGTTTTTTTAGGTATTTAATAGCGGTCAGATGAGCATCCAGGGGGCAGAGCCCTCGGAAGCTCAGGGGTTTTGGGTATTTAATTACGGTCAGATGAGCATCCAGGGGGCAGAGCCCCTCGGAAGCTCAGGGGTTTTACGTATTTAATTACGGTCAGATGAGCATCCAGGGGGCAGAGCCCCCGGAAGCTCAGGGGTTTTAGGTATTTAATTACGGTCAGATGAGCATCCAGGGGACCGCCTTAGGGCCCTTGGTTGGGCTTGGGGGCGGAGCCCCCATAAGCTCTGTGGTTTTAGGCATTTAATTACGGTCAGATGAGCATTTTTATACCTTATTTGTGACATTGGCAGGTCACTTATTTTTTTCTCTCCGTCTTTCTTTCTTTTTCTCTTTAACATACTTTTTCAAAAAGTGAGGGGGGGGGGGGCACGAGCCAAGCCACCTTGCAGACCATGACATAAAGGCTTCTAAATAAGCGTATTTTCCGCCCGACTGTAATTTGGGAATTTCTTATTTTCCAACAAACGCATGAAAAGGTATGACTTCCAAAAAAATGGAGACAAAATACCGGAAAATCATGTCATAACAGCAACATTTGTAAATCACTGGTATCGAATAAAAAATACACCCCCATCAGTACGCCAGCCAGCGTTCAGGGGCTCATGTCTTCTCACCCCTATAACAAAAAAAAAAAAAACAAAAAAAAAAACAGACACGCCTTCCCATTCTCGCAGAATGTCCACAAAAAAGCGTATATTTATTATAAAGACCTCCATTTCCTCCAATTCCGTGTGAACTTTTCTTTTCTTTGAATGGAATTGTATATGTGATTTAATGCAGGTTTTTATTATTGTTATGTTCTTTTGGGTTAAAAATACAAACTATGTTTACTACTTTACTGCTTTTTTTTCGAGGGGGGGGGGGGGGGGGGCGGGGGGCAAAATTGCGTTTTGCCCCCCCCCCCCCACTTTTTCGGGTTTTTTTTTTGGGGGGGGGGGGGGGGGGGGGGGGGGGCAACTGCCCCCCTGCCCCCCCCCCCCCCCCCCCCACACTTCCGGCGCCTATGATGGTCATTGTGAAAGAAACGCTATGAAATCGATCAGAAAAGGTTGATCATGTATTGGTGTGTACTGCAAGGTTCTAGAATCATCAAAATGATAAGAAATTCGGCCCAGTCTCGGTAATAAGCACCGTACACAGAAAGATGTATTTGGGACTACGTGACACATGAACGACACATGCGCGATATCTATCAGGTCCAAATAGATATAATATCTTACCAAATATATCAATTAGTAGGCGGTTTCTCGGCAAAATTTGTATCATTAGTCAAAACATATTCTTTCACATTATTGGTAATAAGAGCTTCCATTTCATTTTTTGAGAGGGGGGGGGGGCGTTTTCAAAACTAAACTTTACCTTTAAGAAATTATAAAGATCAGTTGTATTATGCGTAAATACATATGAATACAGAGCAAAATGTTGATTATCAGAATGTCATTTTGGAATACCTCTATAAGAATACCCTATCTTACTTTGCTGATACTACATTGTCTTTAGCTCGTATCAGTATTAGTATGAGCCAATATAAAGTTATTATTCTTTATTCAGTTCAGTATAATGCTTTTCCTCAAAAATAGTTTCGCTATTTATAGGGTTGAGAAGCTAAAAAATGGTTTCAAATGTACATTTCACAAACCCTGAACCATTGCATAATGATGGTGGCTCTCTCTCTCTCTCTATTTATTTTAATCATGCATTATCAACTATAGAAAGCAGCAACAGAAAACTTAGGGTTATCTGTGATAGGTGGCAGTGAGAGTTAAAAAGAAAGTCATGTAAAAATGACGCTTCACCTCCCCCCCAACAAAAAAATAAAATAAAAATAGTGGTCCTCCTCTCCAACCCCCCCCCCCCCCGCTTATTCACCGTTCGCCGCTAATTATTTTCTCAAGGTTTGGGCCCCCCTCTTAATTGCCGCCGGCTGGATCCGCCCCTGCTACACCACCATTACGTACTTTAGTAGATTTACGCCCACCCGTGCCTTTTATTGTCTTAGTCACGGTATCCTGTTCTTTGATTCTACATGTGACTCGGAATATGGATAATAACATATTTCTGCACGCGGAATCTGTATTGAGTTTCATTTCCGCGGCAATTGTGTTCTGAGTACTGCGTGTTTCGACAAAGTGCCAATACCAGATTCGCCAATACATGGGCACCAACTCTCCTGTTTCTGATTGTGCGACATACCGGCGACATAAAAGTATTTCTTAATGACACGTTCAAGAGCAATGTTTTCAAGTGAGTTGTAATCTGTTACTTTGGCTGAATTTGAACAAGATACATGTGATTCCTTGGTATCTGGGATGCATTTAGTTAACACAGTCAACACTGCTGACGAGGGGAAAGACTGAAGGCCTCATGCGTTTCGTCGTGTGTTTTGGACATAGCACATAATTATACAAACGGTAAGTTTCCACTTGACATTTCTCACGAGAATATCAAACATAACGATAACTCTTTAAAAAAATCAGTACACCGCAAAAACTGGTTTAATTTTTTTTTTAAATTAAAATGTACTGATAAGATACTTTGTAAAATTCACTCAAAAAATCCTGTAAAGATAAGCACTGTTGGTACTGCAATTATCAGACGAGAAGTAGCGAAAAGTAATTATCATTTCAAAAGCATATTTCCCTTTGAAAGTGGCCCGTTAGTTTGCAGCTTGGCAGGAATCTTTTGTCTACGTATCTGCAAGGAAGATCCAGTTAAGCACATGCCTGACATAGTTTCGGCTTCGAAGATGGTACAAAGGAATGAGCTAGATATGACTCCATCTCTTAAAACTTCTTGATTATGCGCTGCAGCTAGCATGCAGCTAGCATACTGCTTACGATCGCTTAGCGAGCGCACTGCGCCACACATACGTCACAATACATTTTGACCAATGAGCGATGCGTAATTTATCTCTTTTTTTTCTGAGCGTTCCGAGTCGTCGTTTTTAAAGCTAGATTCCAGAATTATTGATGATTTCTAAGAAAAATCATTGCCATATTCGGAATCTCCGTCAATTTATCTTCTACATGTTATTTTCAACTTTAAGCCCGTTTTGATTAGAGGGCACCTTTAACTCGATTAGCCTTTGTGAAATCTACACGCGGTTAATTTTCATTGTTTTCCTCTTTTTTCAAGCTGATACTTATACGTGCCCATCAAACAGCTGTGGATGAAATTCCACATTCCTAAATATTGTCTTCAAGTCCCTGGAAGATGCATGATTAAAATATTGAAAGAACATCCCTTGTCTTTAATATTTATAAATGTAATGCTTCCTGGGAGAAATTTCAATTATTAAACATATTTGTGGCTTACACCCAGTAAATAAGTTCGATTGATCTTTTTCACCTTGAATAACTTAAAAAAGTCTGATACACTTTTAGCTTATATATATCATACTAATTTCATTTTATTTGTGAGCCTGGTTTGGTTGTAAAATCTATTCGAAGTTTTACACAACTAAACGGTTGTGTTTAAAGTAAGGTTCTAAATCTTGCTCTAAAGATGTGTAAGCCACAAATATGTTAAATCCTTTGTCTTGTTACACATGGTTGTAGTCTAACATAAATTCATATAAATTCAACTTTATCGCACTAACCACCTTTTGGTTTATAAAAGTGAGGACAAAAATACATCATTTTATTGTTATGTAGGTCCAGTAATCTCTAGTGAGAAAATATCTATGATCTCGATTTTCACCATTATATTTGAAGAAAAAATCTTTCCTCTGCAAAACAAAGATTAGCAAGTATATGGCGATATCAGACTTCCAACATTCATAACCCAATCAGGCGTTACGTAATATTGGCCTAATTTTGATTCATGTTTGCACTTTTAATGTTTTTCTGTGCTTCTGTACCAATGATCTTATTAAATGGGTAGGATTGCCCATTAAAACTCTTTTTTTTACCTTGAATAACTTAAACAGTTTGATACACATTTTGCCCAGAGTCCCAGGTTCACCCAGCCAATATATTATTATAATTTTATTTGTTTTTGGTGAGCCTGATTCGGTTGTGAAATCTATTCGAAGTTTTATAAAAGTTAACAGTTGTGTTTAAAATTAGGTTCAACATTTTGCTCCAAAAGATCCTTCTGTGCATAAGGGATCGAGTGATTTCTATGTGGATGAATAAGTAAACAAGTGAATAATTCAGGAGTATACAAACAGGGAAACCATGGAATTTGGGTTACTGCGCCCAGTGAGCGTTCATTGAGGAGGATACAAAAGCATATGCATTCGCGCTGGCTTTGTTTCAAGGTTCAATGAGCTCGATTTCAAAAATATTGACTTTGGTTTGCTAGTGTTTGCCCTAAAAAGAGACAATTTTCGAAAATGACATCGTTCCGCTAACAGAAGCGTAGAAGCAAAACTACTCAACCCGAATCAATGAGTTGATGTCATTTTTTCTCCTTTTAAGGGGGGGGGGGGGGGGGGGGGGGGGGGGGGGGGGAGGGGGGGGGGGTGATGTATACCATTTCTACGTGAAACATGATGTACTGCATGTCTGCATTACAGAATCTACGGTATATATTTTGTTCTTAATCCAAGCTCCCCAGGTTTCGGAATGAACAATAATCTTTACCCATTCGCGTGAACAATATTTTAGCACTTTTTAATGAAGGTATGTTTCCATTCTTTGTAAATAAGTAATTCCTTTTCAAATATAGACGTTTGTGATTCCACTTAACCAGTGGTATAGAATATCGTATTCGTGAATGGCAATGGGCATGTTAGAAGGGCGTACAAATCTCATCATTGATTTTTTTTCTCAAAAGTACTGTACAGTTATGATATCCGTGATAAGGCACAGGGACGTAAGGGATAATTTGTGTTAAGAACATTTCGTGGGTGAATAAATAACAATCTTTCTGATAAAATGAATCTCCAATCTCAAAACTTAACTATTTCAGAGATAGTATGACGTATCTCATCAATTTATTCACAAAAGCATTTGTATCTCGAAATACGTATCAATTTGTCAAACAATGTTCAGCAGTTATTTGGCAAATAGGGCGCATCTTGTTAAATCGTATACATACGCCATTTTTTTCCGAATTCGACAAATTTAGTATCACGCCCTTTTGCCTAACCTACAAATGCTTTTCTGAAGAAAATAAAATGTGTTGTTTCAAAAACTTTTGTTTGTTCATGGGTCATCGTGGTTGAAATTTAACCTAGATCTTTTATGGTGGTGAAAGTATATTGCAGGACATTTTTGAGCAGGAAAGGAATTTTGAACAAATAGTATGAATTATTTTTAACAAAATTAGAGAATACGTCTTTGGAACTATCCGATGTGCTCTCCGGCTGAACGGTGGTATTTTGACAAAAGGGCGTATCTGTAGTTACACCCAGAAGGAAACATATTTGATAATAATGTGAGAAATTAGCTGATTATTTTGTCTGAAGGATAATGTTGTCCATGTAACAATTATCGTTTACGATGAGTGTCAAAGCATATCCGGTTATTTAAAAATAAAATAAAACAACCATAGAAATATAAACATATGCTCTCAAACAGGATAAGGTTCCCTTAAAGAAACATTAAAATACAACACGCATGCATACAAAAGCACTGAAGAACAAAATGACAAACAATCGTGGAAGTAAGAAATGCGAAGAGATATTATATTATTATATCCCCCTGAAATATTTCATTACAGTATTAATAAATTCGAGGATACATTGCATTTAATTTTACAATGTTGAATAATAACTAACAGAATAATCAAAACATGACAATTTACCCAGTGTGGCTACGCTCCATGACTGATGTTGAAGTTTTTAAGAGAGCACTGAAAACTCACCCTTTTGATGAATGCTTCGAGTAATTATTATGTAAACGTACATTGAACATTGTAAAGCGCTTTGAGAGGGCCTTCGGTCCTGAAATACGCTATAAAAGAACAAACTATTATTATTATTATTATTCAATATTCGAATGTACCTTCGAATTATATAATTAGAATATAATTTCAAACCAATTTCGTGTCAGGTAACAACAAGGAAACTTTTTATTGGTAACACGAAGTTATTTAAATCAATAAAATATAGATTGTCAGTTCAATAAGAGCTTTACATTTTGCGTTTTAACTATACCGTGTAGTGCAACTGTAATTTATCAAAATTCATTCAAGGATGATACATGTATTCGTTCATACATGAACTATGAAATATTAAAAAGTAGGTTGACATTAATGGGGAATAATTGTTACATGGAGAATGGGACAATGCAGTATAAGAGTGACCAGGAAAATACAGCATGTCATGTCAGCCATGATAGCTAGTAGTTTTATATGGACCAGCAACATCAATGATTCTTTCTTTCCTATTCACATTTACAAAATTGAATGCACGTTGAAATAAAAATAAAAAATTGGTATACACAGGATACCTATAATGACTCACGAGGCATACCCACATTCACGCACAAACGCATTGTGATCTCAAAATTAATAAACACGCGCAAACAAACTTTGTCTACAAGTTGAAACGACGGCCAAATTTGATCGAAAAACAGTGTCAGAAAACCTACAAGGGTAGTTTTTAACCCACGCTCCACATATCTTTACCACTGATCATACTTATTTACTTGTTATTACGTAAAAAGTCAAAAGAACCAAATATCATTTACTTTGGAATTTCTTTCTAGATTTGGACAATGACTTTGTTTGGAAAGATGTATTTTATTTAAATTAAAGCAAATTCGTAATAATAAAGTTAAACAGTTTAATTTCAAGATGATTCATAGGTTTATTGCCTCAAAAGAAAACTTATATAAATGGCAAATGTTAATAATAATTTATGCAACTCTTGTGGACAAGTTGACTCAACTTTTCATTTTATGTTATATTGCAAGGATGTGACTTTGTTTTGGAAAATAATATGTAATTTGATATTTAATCTAAAAATATTCACTTCTGAATATTATTTTAAATTATGCGCAATATGCAATTTATAAATGTTACGTTAAGAAGATTGTTAATGGTTCTGTTTACTACCCACATACTTTGTTTTTTGAATTTAAGTCGTTGCTAAGATCATTTTTAAGATATGAATGTGTTAGCAAAGAAAATAATACTAAGCTGGAAGAATTGTTGAATGTACTTTAATCTTTAGCCTATGTTAGGTTACACCCAATCATTGAGTTATTAATGTACAAATGTATTATTATTATGGAAATAAAAACCTCGCTTGAGGATAAGAGAAAAAAAAAAATACTTATTTACTTTGAGTCCTAAATCTAACCTAAATTGCTCCGCGCAGGCGCGTACTTAGGATTTGAGGGGACACTTTTTTTTTTTTTTTGATCTCGATATTTGAAAATTTGACATTTTGCTTCGTTGGGGGGGGGGGGGGGGGGGGGGGGGGGGAGTAAGGTCAACTTTTTTAGGTCAGCCATGGGAATTTTTTTTTTTTTTTTTTAATAAATAAAAAAAAATAAAAATAAAAATAAAAAAATCCAAAGGGGGGGGGGGGGGGTTTAACCCCCCAAAAACTCCCCCCTGTGTACGCGCCTGCATGGCTCCGCGACAATTGCTCCGACGACATTTGCTCCGCCGACAGTTGCTCCGCCGACAATTGCTCCGCCGACACTTTGCTCCGCCGACATTTGCTCCGCCGACATTTGCTCCGTACCCAAAGTACCCCGTTGAAGACAAATGCTCCGCCGACGTAGCAGGAGTGCCCCGTAAAAGACAAATGCTCCCACAAAACAGAATATAGGAAGATTTAATTTTCATATTCTTGCATTGGCCTAAAACTTTGTGTCGGGACGGTGTCGGTAAATCCTGCCGGCGCGGCGTCGCGACACGTCGGGGAAAACGAGAAATTATATGTATGAAATATAGGCCTACATTGTCGTGAAATAATCATTGATTAATAAAAGGGGTGGTAGGCAGGCAGAAAAAGGGAATAAAATAATATTACCTTAAATTATATTGTGCCGAAGAAAAAAAAAATCACTATTTGTTGAAAGGAGGTCGACTCAAGGTTAAGAAAAGTTTATCTATTATCTAAAAGCTTCTGCACCTGCTCCCCCCCCCCCAAAAAAAAAAATCCATCATAATATGATTCTACATCAATGGGTATCATGTCACCTCATGCACCGCATCACCGGCGCGTCACGCTCCAAGTGAACAAACACATAATAAAATAAACAAATCGAATTTAAGAATCATGTCTGTGATGTCCAATGTATTACAAAAGTAAATACGTGTCGAACATTGACACCGTAAAGTAAAGCAAGACAACATCAATACATTAAAAACGTATTGAAACACATACAATTCAGGTCTATCAACCTCCACTATATTGACAGAACTGAACTATAACCTCCTCTTAACTCACCCATCACTATGACCCCGTTCTCACTCACTTCGTTGGGGCGCTCTGGAGCGCTCTAACTAAGAGGCTGTTCACACCGCAATGAGATAGCGCGGTCTATCGTAGCACCCCCTTTTTTCTAGCGCGCGCTAGCCCGCGCTATCTCTCGTGGACCACCCCCAAGAGGTGCTCCAGTGTTGGCTCGCCGTGGCTCGCTGTTGGGCGGACCGAAACGACGTTGTACCTTCCAAACCGCGGAGATAGCGCGGTCTGGCGCGCGCTATCTCTGCCGGTGTGGAAGGTACAACGTCTTTTCGGTCCGCCCAACAGCGAGCCACGGCGAGCGAAAACGGCGTGCCACTGGAGCACCTCTTGGGCGTGGTCCACGAGAGATAGCGCGGGCTAGCACGCGCTAGAAAAAAGGGGGTGCTACGATAGACCGCGCTATCTCATTGCGGTGTGAACAGCCTCTAAGACCCGCTCCTCAGGAGCGGTTCTTAGGTGAGTGAGAACGCTCAAAGTGGTCCAGGAAGCGACTTTTGGACCGCTCCAGAAGTCCACCTTCTGAGGTGGTCTTGAGGAGCGGGTCTTACCCAGGACCAAAATCCAGTTGAAACCAATTGGAGCAAAACCAATTGAAACCAGTTGCCAACTGGTTTCAATAGGGAAATTGGAACAACTGGTTCCAATTGAAACCAGTTGCCAACTGGTTCCAATTGAAACCAGTTGAAACCAATTGCCAACTGGTTCCAATTGAAACCAGTTGAAACCAATTGCCAACTGGATCCAGTTGCCTAATTGGTTTCAACTGGAACCAGTTGTTCCAATTTCCCTATTGAAACCAGTTGGCTTCAACTGGTTTCAACTGGTTTCAATTGGTTTCAATTGGATCCAATCGAAACTTACAGTAATTGGCATAAACTTAATTAGTTATAAGTTAATTAGCTCTTGCACTAATTATCGCTCATGTCAACACAGAAACATTGTTATATGTGTCTACATTAAGTACAATGTAAAGGGCATTATAATATGCAGACCATATAATATACTTAACAAGGAAGGCATTGCCATTATATATGTTTGTAATTGATGTATTTTGTACATGGTTAGTGTTTTACTCATCAACTTTTAATCTGTGTAATTACAAAAATATGTTACTAATGAACATGCTTATCATTGCTAATTAATCTTTATATTTATCTAAAACAAATGCATTACTTGCAAATGAAAATTAATTAATAAGTACATTGTAAATCAAAATAAATTACATAAAACATTGATCTGCACACAAGCATATAATATGCAAATTAACTGGTTTCAATTGGATCCAGTTGGGTAACTGGAAATATTTCCAATTGGAACCAATTGGGTAACTGGAAATGAATTCTAACTGGAACCAGTTGGGTAACTGGAAATTATTTCTAACTGGAAATGAATGCTAACTGGAACCAGTGGGAAACTGGAAATGAATTCTAACTGGAACCAGTTGGGTAACTGGAAATGACTTCTAACTGGAAATTAATGCTAACTGGAACCAGTTGGGTAACTGGAAATGATTTCTAACTGGAACCAGTTGGGTAACTGGAAATAAATTCTAACTGGAACCAGTTGGGTAACTGAAAATGACTTCTAACTGGAACCAGTTGGGTAACTGGAAATGACTTCTAACTGGAAATGAATGCTAACTGGAACCAGTTGGGTTACTGGAAATGAATTCTAACTGGAACCAGTTGGGTAATTGGAAATGAATTCTAACTGGAACCAGTTGGGTAACTGGAAATGAATGTTAACTGGAACCAGTTGGGTAACTGGAAATGAATTCTAATGGAACCAATTGAGTAACAGGAAAATCATCTTACTGTTTCCAGTTGAACTTCTAACTGGAACCAGTTGGGTAACTGGAAATGACTTCTAACTGGAACCAATTGAGTAACTGGAAAAATTACCTTACTGGTTCCAGTTGCACTTCTTATTGGTTTGAACTGGAAATGAGTACCCATAACAATATTTTCCAGTTCGGCAATTGGTTTCAACTGGAAATTTTCTATTCCAATTGAAACCAATTGAAACCAATTGAAACCAGTTGAAACCAATTGAAACCAGTTGGAGATTTCAACTGGTTTCAATTGGATTTTGGTCCTGGGTATTAAGAGCGCTCCAGAGCGCTCTAACGTGCAATGTGAACGGAAAGCGTACTTTGAACGGAAGTGAGCTAGTGACCTTCGGTGCGAAACATGTAGTACGGTACATACGGTTTGGATTCCGCGCGCGAAAAAATTGACCCGCCTACCTGAGCTGCCATAGCAACAAGACCACCTTGACTCGTGGAGCGGTTTGAGCCATAAAAACTGCTCGGAGTGTGAACGCTCGCAAACCGTTCCTCAAGACCCGTTCCTCTGGAGCGGTCTGGAGCGGTCTAACTAAGACCACTTTCAAAGTGAGTGAGAACGGGGTCTTAGTTATAAAATTATTTATTTGGTTAGTTTTTAAACGGCGTCTAGCTCGCTCATCGTCGAATAAGGTCAATGGCGTCTCACGCCACATATTCAACGTGTAAAACTCCTGTGAGCGCTCAGGCATGAGCGCCTCCTCATTAACATCACACTATGAATATGACAGACAAAGACAGCGGACAAAATATACAGTTCCTCGGGCAGACAAAGGAACATCCCTTCACTGCTATTTGGTAAAAAGGTGTAGAACAGGTGTCACATGCATATTCACCTTTTTACATAATAGCAGTGAATGGATGTTCCTTTGTCTACCTGAGGAACTGTATATTTTGTCCGCTTTCTTTGTCTGTCATATTCATAGTGTCAATTCCAACCCACTTTAGGCACCAAAAGGAAATTGTATTGTCCCTGGGTTAGAGGTGACATTATCGAACTAATGACAAGACGTGATTCATACTATAGACAAGCTATAAGAAGTGGTAGTAATTCTATGTGGAACAAATATAAATATAAAGTCAAAATATTATTACTAAAAACATACGATTGGCAAGGTTTGAGCATTTAAATAGATTATTGCAAAATAAATTTGGAAATACAAATGAACTTTGGAGCACCTTAAAGGTCATTATCAAAGGAAGGTCGAGAAATTAAATCAGTCTAGAAATTGATGGTGACACTGTTTCAAACTGTAAGCAAACTGCTTGAATGATTATTTCATTGAATTCATCACAAATTTGACAACTATATAATGATGTAAATGGTACAGAAGGCATTGGAGAAGTAAGAAGAAACTAGAAATGCAATCGTGTCACAACGATATGCGTGCAATGACGCCATGTTTCCAGGCGCGGATCCAGGATTTCTTAGGGGAGGGGGCCCAACTTTTTTTTTTTTTGCTCCCGAAAATTTGAAAATCGCGCTGGCCAAAAATTCGCTCAGTGGGGTGGGGGGGGGGGGGGGGGGGGGGGGGTAGTGAGAACATTTTTTTTTTGATCCTCAAAAAAATTCAATTTGCACCCCCCCCCCCTTGAGCGCCAGGGGGGGGGGGGGGGCCAACCCCCCAAAAAGGTAAAAATCACGTGATTTTACATGATTTTTTTTTCTCAAGGGGGGGGGGGGCCTGGCCCCCCCCCCCCCTGGATCCGCCACTGCATGTTTCTACGTGTCAAACGAAGGAGCTTCTCTCGGAAAATCCAGAGCAATGTGTAAGAAGTATGTAGCTTCTGTGATAGTGAAGATAAGCAGGGCGAAAGAAAGGTCACCAAAACGGGCCGAAACGGACAAAATGGGGCCTGGACGGTCACGCATGCGGGTTTCCGGAGGACGAACAAATTAGTGACCTTGAAGGAACGCTAGAGACTACGCCTGCTAGGCGTTGTGGCGTGCGCCTGTAATCCAGCCAATCTCAGCAATGCAATCCTGCCACTGTGCTGTAAGATCACTTTCAGATTCGGAGAAGTGTATTCTCTATAATGGAACGTCTCAACTCAGCAAGCAAGGCTGAGATTAGTAAAAATTGTTTTTACAAAGAAGATTCTGGTGAATAGCAGTGCTAGCTTATTCAAACAAAAATAATATTTGCACAATTTGAATCACAATCATTATCTGTCGCTTAATCCTTTTTAATGACCTTGTTTTCTTTCTCGTTTGCAAGGGGATAAGTAGCTATGTCACGTTCATGACAACATAAAGATAAGTGTTTTATGTGTACATATTATAAACACAGGCCCTGCGGAACGTTTATCAAAGTCGCCGCTAAAGTATTTACGATCAGGTAGAGGGTAGCGAGCGAAGCGTAAATCAGTGTGAGGGGGGGGGGGGGGGGGGGGGGTTCAGGGGGCAGAGCCATTGAGAAACAGCATGGCATTAGTCTTTCATGCTAATGTACGTGGCTCTGTGACAATGACAATGACAATGACAATGATTCTGGGGCATGGAAGAAATACAGTTGAATAGTACATATATAATGCTCAACAATGATATCCATATAGAAAATATTTTTTTAAAACACACACAGAAAATCTTTAAAAACAAGAAAATCTTTGGCAGCGAACAACAAACAAATGAAGGCAAGCTTAAGGGTAAAGGTCTACTTAAAAAAATAAAAAATAATAATACATGAAACCCTACATCTCAACTGACAGTACTAACACTACTATATACATGTATGTACACTATGCTACTAAAAACGGCAACAACCAATTAAACAACAACTCTAAGATATTAAAAAGGACAAAACAAATTATCCAAAATCAGACATAATGATCTGTGATAACTGTTTCATTCCATTGAAACTTGGTAGAACCAGGGAGTTCCACTGATCCTATAACTCCCTGATAAAACTATAATCATCGGTGTTTCAGTCATTGTTATGTGGATTAATGCCAACTTCTTATTGACTACGACTTGAAAGCGTAGTCAGCTAATCGTCTGTATAAACTCCATGTAATATTTATTTCTAAGAAAGTGTGAGGCCCCTCCAAAATAGAGCACCCTTACACATTTTGGTATCTACTGTATCTACTACACATTTTCAGTGCATTACTTTAACCCCTCAAGTGTGAATACATCACACCCCCAATTATAATGTATCAACCCAAAATCCCCCGAGCTCAGTGGTACACCAATACTTACAATACATGCTAACTGTTTCTGATCCTTTCCACACCGTTTCTTTCACAATGCAATCGCATTACCAGTACTAAAATTTATCTTTAAGCTACGGTCACAAAGGTTCGTACGAACGATTATTTCGTACGAATCACCTTGTTTTCCAAGGTCTTCCCGAATTTCCATTGTCTGAAAATCGTTCGTACGGCGTTCATAGCAGTTCGTAATGGCATTTGCGACCGAGGCTTTAGGTTGTCGTCCTCATCGTTGCTGATGCCCATACACATTGACTGACCTTTGTTCTCTCTCTTTTCATTTCAATTTACAGGTAAGAAAAGATACATTTTATCATTATGATGATTGTTACTGTTGTAAGCTTATATGCTATTGATATGATTGTAATATTCTGGAGAAGATTGGAATGTGGTATCTTCTCATATTGATGAGCTTGTTTTATGATAATTATGTCTTCATAAACTTGTTGACATCTGCATATATAGGAACATGTGTATAGTCATAGCCAGTGTTTTAATGTATATAAACCCCGGCCCCCCCACTCAGGTTTCAAAATGACCGCATGCGTGTTGCCAAAATGTCCTTTTCGTAACAAAAGAAAAAGGTCGAGCCGTATTGACTTTACACACCGGACTTTTGCTGAAAAGGGGGGGATGCTGAAAAAGGCTCGTATACAAAAGAAAAAGGTCGAGCCGTATTGACTTTACACACCGGACTTTTGCTGAAAAGGGGGGGTCGGTTGGAACACGCATATGCGTACCCTAAATAACACTGAGTGGGGGGGCCGGGATATAAACACACTCGTGTTGCAGTTTGGCTGGTTGTTATCTATTACGTAAGAGTCGTGAACTCTCCAGGCTTATTGCCATGACCGCTGGAACTTCTGTTTGCTTTAGGATTAACTAGGAGGCAGTAGTAGATGAAGGGTTAAGATATAGCATGCTTGAAGAAAGTGTTATCAGTAATAGGACACAGTGGTTAGTGACTGTGAGAGTGAAAGGGTTAAATTGGAAAGGACCAAGAGACCAGCTCAGAAATGGCAATGAGGTGCATACAGGGATTCTGTGGGATGTTAGTTATGGCTGAAATGTTAAATCTGCATAGAAGTTTCCATAGGATTGAGGGATCATCTCAACAGTTTAAACTCAAGACTGTAGGATCTCTTCTTAGTATTTTGGCTATGTTTCTATATTACAGTTTAGATTATAGGTTAATGAGGAACAAACAGTTATATATTGATTATGAGTAGAGTTTAGAATTATTGAAGACTTTTGCTGAAGATAGATGATTTAAAGGTACTATGTCCCTTTTGCAGCCAACCTCAAATGCTGTAGAACTTTGCAGGAATTATGAATATGTCATGTATGTCCTATCTGTGAAATTTAAACGTTAGCAGTGTCCTCATATTCAAATTATGCAAGTAAACCCGTTTACTTGCTAGACTTCACTGTCAGACACTATTGAGTGACTGACTGGCTTTTTTTCTTCTTTGGTAATAATATACATGAAAAGAGTTGTAAAGGGAGCATTTGTCTACATCAATAACCCACTTCTTGTGATGGCCAAGATTAAACTGATTGAATATTTGCGCAGCATAAAACATATGACCATTCGGTACAATTGTCTGAAAATCAAGACTATTAATGTTGGGCTCTATAGCCCTAAAGTCGATTTGACAACTAATAGTCGTTATTTTCCCACTTGAAGACATTTTCAAGCCCCATCTTTTTTAGGGAAGTTCTAAATTAGTGTTATCCTTCAAATGCAGTTGGAATTTAACTTTTTCATTTTTTGGCCTGCAAATGGGACATAGTACCTTTAAGCCTGTTAGTATATTGACGTTATTTTAGTAGTTAGTTACATATACATGTATTATATTATTGTAAACATACATGTATGTATGTATAGACCTATGTTGTATAAATGCATGTACTTGTAACGAAGTATATATATATATGTATACGTATATATATATATATATATATATATATGTATATATGCAGTCTAATATTTCAGCACTACACTCTTCACCTATATCTTGCCATTATGTTGTTTATGCATGTCATACACTCCATTGATACTATGTTGCAGTCCTCTTCTTTTCCTCTCTTTTTTTCTCTTTCTCCAAGCTCTCTATCCTCCTCTCCTCTTTGCCTATCCCTTTCTTCCTTTCTCCCATTTATAATGGATAATAATTGTATTTATGTATTCGGGCTACAAGCTATGCTCTTCGGGTTTCGCGCCTTCTTCCTTGTTACAAGTTCTTTAATTATACTTATGTTCCTACTTATAAATTGTATTGTTTGGAAGAAAATAAATGTTCGTTTGAATTGAATTGAATTGAATTTCTTTAGTTACAGAGTGTGTTAAAAGGACAAGTTAAAATGAGTTAGAATAGTCATAAGTCGACTATGAGAGGATGAAGTCCATCCATGATTATGTAAATAGTAATTGTAACTTGACGTATTGCCTTGAAACAAACTCTTAATAAATTATCATTCTTGCTGATGCCCATACACATTGACTGACCATTGTTCTCTCTCTTTTCATTTCAATTTACAGTTTTAACGCCCTCCCATCGAGGGGGCGGTAACAAAAGTGTACAACAAATATACTGTGCTGCATATTCTGTTTCGACGTCCATCGTGACTATATTCGAAACGGACGTCGTTAAGCTTTTAGTGGACGATGTTGGATTTAAAAGGTTTCTTTTCGCTGTGGCGGGTGGCGTTCGCATTTCACGTCTGCCTTGCATTCGGCCGTGGTATACTACTGTCCTTGCCGGTGATCATCGACGATATCACAGAAGACCTTCAAACGACCACGGCTGCAGTCGGGATGATATTTGCAACATTTCTAGTTTCTTATGGTATTTCAGGTACTCCTTTTAACATTTTATTTAGATAAATTACATCATTAGTTCATTTCATTTTATTACAGTTAAATACCCTTCCTTTTACCCAAGTAAATTATTAATCAAATAATAGATTGGGGGCGGTGAATCTTGACTACCACTAGCACTAGTTGGCTGTAGACCAAACCAGAGTCTGTATCCACAGACTTGTCAGAGTGAATCTAGGTATAGATTATTTATTTTAGTATTGTCAGTGCCTGGGTTTTTGGAAGCATTGGCAAAGTTTATCGTGTCTTTATTATTGCATGCAGTGGCGTACGCATGATTTTTTCAAGGGAGGGGGTTTAACATTTTGAAATCGGGCCAAAAAAATCGCTACGACTCAGTCAGCCGCTGAATAAGCAGGGGGGGGGGGGGGGGGTAAGAGGACATATACTTTTTTTGGTCTCGAAATTTGAAAATTTGACCGATCGACATTACGTTCTGTTGGGGGGGGGGGGGGGGGGTTCTCAAAAAACATACACATAAAAAAAACTGCATACGCGACTGATTGCATGATATCTATAATAGCAAGGATTATTTCTGATAATTCTTATATGGAAGATATCCCCAAACCAAAAACGAAACCAGAAGGAAGCCTAAAATGTATATGTCATTGTTGTTATCCTCTCTCGATAGGTCCTTTGGTATCATACGCTCTCAACGTTGTAGGTTGTCGTACGGTGATCATGATAGCTGGTGTTCTCATATCTTCAGGGATATTCCTCACGGCGTTCGCACGACATATTGCCTTCGTTTGGGTTGGATACAGTTTGCTTGGAGGTAAAAACTAATTTTGCTGAATTACACTTTTTTTTTCATCAACCGAAAAGGACAATGAGAGGAGAAAGAGAAAGAGAGAGAAATAGAGAGAGAGAGAGAGAGAGAGAGAGAGACTGAGAAGGGTGAGAGGGGAAAGATGGAGAAAGAGAGAGAGAGAGAGAGAGAGAAACGAAAACTTAGTGGACTGGTAAGCTTCTCTACGTTTTAGTTGTATCATGTAGACCCTATTTTATTAGGCCCGGGCTTATTTTTTCGTTATGATACTCGTTGCACACGAAGCGTCAATTCGATGCGTCAATGTTACTTACGCAAATAAAGGTTATCATGAGGAGATTAGCACATGCGCCAATACTTTCCAGGCAATGTTTGCATTGTTCACTTTTGCCTTTTCTCGCATGGTGGCCCGGTCAAATACCACGAAATATAATCACATTTTCACTCATTGAAGATAAGTATCTTAAGTTGTCATTTTTACCTGGCGCAATAATGACCCCACCAATAGCTGACGCAGTAGCTACGTCTATAAAATGACGTTTCGTGTATAATGGCCTGATTTCGAATGTATATGTACCAACGCAAATTAACTGATTAAGAAAATAAGCGCATGTTCCAATTCCACTCAAAGCTTGCATCGTTTATTTTGCATTCACTATTGTTTCATTTTTACACGATGCGTCAATAATCACACCAGTTGCTGACGGCCTGACACAGTCTTGTGCCAGTAGCACGAGC
Organism: Strongylocentrotus purpuratus; assembly: GCF_000002235.5. NCBI lineage: Eukaryota > Metazoa > Echinodermata > Echinoidea > Camarodonta > Strongylocentrotidae > Strongylocentrotus > Strongylocentrotus purpuratus. Next base: position 36,778,012 of record NW_022145607.1, on the reverse strand, counting down.
AACGTGTGTTACTCTCTTTGGAATCATAAAGAAGATTATGTGTTTATCAACTCTTTAATTTTATGTTTACACGATGTTTAGGGATCGGATCGAGTGCCATCTACACAGCATCTACAGCTACCATTCGACAGCACTACTCTGACCACCACTACGCCCTAGCTAATGGAGCTGCAACAACTGGCCTCTCGTTCTCGGTGTTGATCTTATCTCCAGTACTCCGAGCCCTTGCTTTTGCCTACGGATGGAGAGGGGCTTTGGTCATTGGCTCGGGCATAACGCTCAACAGTGTCGTCATTGGCGCACTCATGAAACCCGAGGTCGTCAGAAAGCGAAGGACCTTGGTCGGTGATGAGGGCGAAATAGGCAACGTCAATGACCACGACGGCGATAAAGGTGATGTTGACAACGGGACTAATGAGGTTCTGCTTCGACCATCTCCGTCTGACCATCAAACTACTGCTACCGTTCTGGAGTCTTCAGAATCACATGACCAAGAAAGTTCTGCAGGAGTTTGCAAAGACTGTAGTGGATCGCTGAAGAATCAAAGTTGTTATCCGAGAGCACCTATGGGCATTACAGTCCCATGTGATGATCAAGAGCAACATGGTGATTCGGATGAAGATATCGACGGGAATAAGAATGAGATTCAAAGTCTTGCGGATTTTGATACAGATGGCGACATCCATTCTGGAGTCTCTATCACGGATGACAAAGGAGGTCCTCAAACCACATTCCTCGGAATAGACCATGGTTCTAACTGTAGTCCATCTAGTGTGAATGATATGCGAAAGGGTGACAAATATCGTAGCCTTGAGAGTGCAAGAGTTGTTAAATCTACATTTAGAATATCCAATCTTTTCAAGTTTAGCGCCAAACCCCTGACGAGGACAACCAAAATTTGTCATGTGGCACTCCTTGTCGCTATATTTTTTCTGGCAGCAACTTACGTGACTGTTAACATTTTCCTCGCCTCGGCTGGGACTCATGTAGGACTCTCTTCCATGCAAGCAGCCACACTTCTCTCCGTCTTCGGGGGTTCTCAGGCTGTTGGTCGTTTTTCCAATGGGTTTCTTGTGACGAAGGGTTACGTGAAAGCCGTGCATCTCTACATAGGCGCGCAGATACTGATGGCATCAGCCTTTTTGGTCCTCGGACTTCTGATGAGGGTTTACGTGGTCGCCATCTTGGCATCATTAGCGTTCGGAGTGTCCGCTGGGGCTATCCTCTCACTCAACATCGTCATGCAGAGGGTGATCGATGACAGTGCGACGTCGATCTCGTTAGGATGGCTACTATTCGTCGATGTTTTCGGTGGTCTCTTCGGCAGCTTAGCATTAGGTAAATCCTTTCTCCGATTGACAGTACTTTCGAGTCTTATTCTCGTAGATTTTTTGATAAAGTTGTAGTGATCAACGTTGTTTACACATGTATTTTAACCCTCGCGTAGATCTTTATAGTTTTCTAAAGATGGATTTGGTAACACTATGATGAGAAGCAATAGCGTAGCATGGGTTTAGCCATTCAGTGGCTCTGGTGTCACGGTATAGTGACATTCGGTCTTAAGACTTGTACAAAAATCGTGAGAACCGTTGAGGCCATCGGTGATAGGGGAGGGTGTTCGAGTTGGTTATTGTCATCTTTTTACAGTGCTATCCCCATCTTATTTGCTTTCCCTCCACCCCTCCCCCCTCTCTCTCTCGCTCTCCCTCTCTTTCTCTCCCTCTTTCCTTCTCTCTTTCTCTTGCCATTCGCTTTAAGGAACATGTACCTCCGTCTCTACTCTTGCTACACCACTGAATAGAAGCTATTGAAATACAAAAAAAGTTGAGAATCTTCTAAATAAAACAAAACACAATTCTCGTGATTCTTACAGACTGCGCGTAATCCAAGTATTGTTGATTCGTCCTGTAATTCCTTTAAAAACTTTTGTTTCTCTGTAGGTTTCCTGAAAGACTTGACTGGTAGCTTTGTGCTTATGTTCGTTCTGGCTGCAGTTTTCACATCACTGTCTGTTGCCCTCAGCGTTATCATCCTTATACTCAAGAAGCGGGAAACGATGTCCTTGAAAAGGAACATAAAATCCAACGAAGCAATCTAGACTTCCTGGCTGATTCCGCCTTTAAAGAAAATGAACCTAACTATTTTGCAGCGTATTACGCCTATCAGATGACACAACCTATTAACAATGTTAGAACAATTAAAAGTGGAACTTAAGCTTAACCCCGGGCTAACACTACCCCCCCCCCCTTAGCCCCACCTATAGTCCGGGGCTAAGCAAAATTTTACCAGTGTGAAAACGGTGTACCAACTCTAGAAGTAAGACTAATGTAGCACAGACTCATGATGTACTATAAAATTATCAACAATTATTTAGTAAATCTCTGTAAAAGAATTACGCCAGCAAATAGAATATGCAGAAATTACCATTAAATAAGAAGATGTTTCTACCTTTTGCAAAAGGTTGACTACAAGAACTCATTTTATGTAACAATATGCTCCCTTGCGATGTAATAAATAACCCAACTCTCTCAGCTTACAAAACCTCACTAAAGATCTATCTTCATAATTTTATAAGGATTTATATACCTCTCTTTAGAAATCTAGCCATCTGATTTGTCGAAAGTGCAGTCGTGATTTTGGATATTCCCGCAAAGAGACGAACACATAGTCAATAGTTCATGAGTGATATCCGTTGCCCCGGGTATCAGGCCGCAATGTGCTCAGATCCCCATTGGTTTACGTGTTAACATTTACTTTGTGCGAGCGTGGACACCATACAGTGCTTTTTGTCTGCGATTCCCAAATGATTGAAACTTTCAGTCATTTTTCTATCAAAGATAACTGAACAGACAGTTTTTTTTTATAGATTTTCCGTGATGTTTAACCAATCTTTACTCAATAAAAGGATAAGGTAAGAATTCTTGGTAGATTTTTGTTTCGATTTGGCATATAATGACCGGGGTAATAATATATCTGTAAAGCGCTTAGGCACATCGTTGGATCGGTGTATTGAGCGCTATATAAAAAAACGGATTATTACTATTATTATTAGTAAAAGAGATATCGACTGCTTTTATATTCGAGGCCTGGCTGTTTTATATGCTCTCGGGAACTTGCACATCTTGCACCCAGATGCGCGCATGTTCCCATGAGCATATAAAACAGCCAGGCCTCTCAAAACAGTCGATATTTGTATTCATATAAGTTATTACATAATTCCTTTTCTTTATTAAATAATACTATTATTCTTTCTCTCATATTTTATGTACAGTTTATATAGTCAATTATCCATTTATCTACTACCTGGGCCCTGTTGTATAAAACTTACCATTGATAGTAACTTTGTCATCAATGGCAACTACCATGGTAACAGGGCTCAACAGCCAATCAAAATCAAGGTTTCCATGGTACTTACCATTGATGGCAAAGTTACTATCAATGGTAAGTTTTGTGCAACGGGGCCCTCATAATAATACCTTTATGGTTATGCAATGTAATACTCTGTTGTCAACATTTCAAAGTTTACATGCTACAAATTTGATTGTGTGTTTTTATTCTTATTTACCTCCTCAATTGTTTTACCGATATATTACTTTGTTTCCTATATTGTTTTAATGATCATGTATCTTGTTATATTTGTTTACTGACATCATTTTTACCGGGGATACATCCTTGTACGGGGGGGGGGGGGGGGGGGGGTCAAGCCTTTGGCTGCATCCCAGGACGTGACTGTTTGGTTATCACTGAATGTCTGAATAAATAGAATATAATACCATAGTGACAGTGCCCCCCTCAAGGGCTGGACTCAAGTTACATAATGCATGGCCTTACAGAGGATTTTTTTTATGTTGGGGACCAGGGTAAAATGCAATGAATTATTGATAATTTATTGCATTTTCCGTTGTTTTTTTCATTTGTGGGAACTGCTCTCTACCCTAGCCCCTAGTCTGTAAGCACAAACCCTGGTCAGTCGTAAAAGTGAGTCTGCACTATAAGACTACCATAGACCATGTACTGTAGCTGCTCCTGACATATATTGACACAACCAGTAGGTAGCTGGGCTAGACTTCTCTCAAGGCACAATGATTTTTTGATTAAGTGTCAAATTAGGGTCTGTGCCTGCAGACTACCTAGCCCCCGCTGCGTACAGTCATGGTTCAGTAGCAAAGCAATGGCCTCGTAACTGTGAGGCCCCAGGATCAAAACCGTGTCGATGTGCTATATTAGTGCCCTTTTGTGGGGCAGTAATCCTCATTTCTGTCATTTATGACTTAAGGGTGTAGGTCCCCTAGTTGATAAGCTTATTAGCATACACATGCTTTAGCAGTCACGCAAAACAAACACTGGCAAATTATTATTCAGTAATATCTGAGAATGTATACTATTATCTAGATCTATTAGGAATAAATCATTGTCAAAATAATTCCATAAATTTGGGTAAAAAAAAAATATTCCAACTTTATGAGCAACAGTGTATTATTATTATTATCAACATAAAAGTCGTATTTTGATATGCGCTCCAAACGCAAGCACTCGCACACACTTGTACATTATTATTATACATAAATGAGAACATAAATAACACGTTTTACAAAAGACAAACCTTGACCTAATATACACATTTAAAATTAACATCTCTCTCTCTCTCTCTCTCTCTCTCTCTCTCTCTCACTCTATAACATTCTCTTCTGCTGAACAGTATTGTGAACATGCATGGAGAGACTTGCATATTTCAAAAGACACGCTTGATTGGTACATGAAAGATACTTTGTGAACGAATGCACGGTCGAATGATTTAATTTAATATCAAATTGAAAGAGATTTCATATTTATTTCCTCCTATCGTTGCAATACGTTCCAGGGTCCCTTTCAACTGAGAAACTACCGGGACTCATTGGGACTTTTTTCTTCCTCACAATTAAGGCTGCTAGCCTTTCATGCTAGCGTACGTGGCTCTGTGTAAAGTGTTTCATTCCCTTGATAGAACCAGGGAGTTCCACTGATCCCAACTCCCTGATATAATCATCGTTGTTTCATTCATTGTTAGTGGATTCAGGGGCGGGTCCACGTAGCGATTATTCTGGCCCGGCCCCCCCCCCTAGCCCCCCAAAACGAAAAAAAATAGGATAATAACGTCAAGTTAACCTTTATAAAACAAAAAACAAAAGCGCCCCCCGCTTATTCGCCGGCCGGCTGAGCCGGCACTAAATGTTGTATTAAGATTTGGCTACCCCCCCCCCTTGACGCCGTCTGGATCCTCTGCAGGCGCGGATCTACGGGGGGGGGGGGGATGGGCTGACGGGTCAACAACAAAAAAATTCTCACGAATTAGGTGAAAAAAAAACAAAAATAGTGGTCTCACCCCCTCCCCCCCCCCCCGCATATTCACCGGCTGACTGAGTCGGCGCAAAATATTTCCTGAAAAATTGGACCCCCCCAAAAAAGTGCCTCCTAACTCCTACGTTTTGTACGATGGGGATGAGAGAGCGAGAGAGTTGAACATTGATTCAAATGCAAGGTCTTCATCAGGTAATACATATTAAAGATCATGATTTTTGACATTCTTTCATTTTTTGAAAGCAAAAAATGCGCGTTGCATCCACCCGTATCTTATTCCTTAGTATTTTTGCAAGAATGTTGTAAAGACTGCCATGCAGTGAATCTTAACTGTACTACTACTACTACTACTACTACTACTACGTCTACTACTAACTGACTGTAGACCAAATGGCAATAAACCAGAGTCTGCATCCACAGACTAGTCAGAGTGAATCTATAGGTATTGATTAATTATTTAAGTATTGTCAGTGCCTGGGTTTTTGGAAGCATTGACAAAGTTTTATCGTGTCTTTGTTATTACATGATATCTAAATATCTTATCAATTCCACCAGAAAACATAATATCCTGGTGATAATCTAAATGTTACGACATGCTCAAATTGGGTCTTTATGTTTCCTGGAGAATTGTGTTCATTGTTGATTTGCAATTCAGTCCAACGACATGGAGGAAGCAAATATTCGTTCCATGCAAGCACGGACTAATGATAATAATACATACTTATCAAAGGGAAATCAGTTTGTCGATCTACGAATTACAGCATTATGAAAGTAGAGCGGTTCCAACTGCATTGTACGACTTCAATGTGCTCGATCTGCTCAGAGCCGGGCTCAGGTTGACATGGTTCAACAGACATTGTTTTAACGGTGTTTGTTCGTTGAGTTTAGACATGATGAAGGCACAGGCAACAATATTTCATTATTCTAAAGCCATTTACTGGTTTGTTTCGGTTGTTATTGTAAGTTACGCCATATTGCATTCTGTCGTGCATTCAGGGGCGTCGCTAGACCTTTTTCAGTGAGGGGGGGGGGGGGAGGGGGGGGGGGAGGAGTGTAGAGGCCAACGATTACCGACAAAACTAGCCACCAATTACCGACAAAATTAAATGTCCAATATCTACAAATTCAACCCTATAAACCTGGGGCCGAAGGCTAAAATGTTTTGGGTAGTGACCAAGAGAATCACTGAAAAGTGCGTTCATCAGGGGGGGGGGGGGGGGTGTGATGGGCCTCCAGCGCGAGGCGCGGAAGCTTAGACGTTTCCTTAAATTATTAGGAAAAGAAGACGATTAATTGTACCGTTTTCGACTGTTAATCCTCGGCTGAATGAAGTTCCCCCCTCCCGTGCAAAGCGCGAAAGCTATGACGTTTCAATAAATTATTATCAAAAAGAAGACGATTTGCTGTACCGTTCTCGACTGTTTATCCTTGTATGAATTCATTTTTTCCTCCCTCCCTCGCAAAGCGCGGAAGCTTTGACGTTTCCTTAAATTATTAAAGACAGAAGACGATTCGTTGTACCGTTTTCGACTTTAAATAAGCTCTATTAATAATGTCTGAATTCAGTTATTCCCTCTCGCGCGAAGCGCGGAAGCTCTGACGTTTCCTTAAATTATTAGAGAAAGAAGATGATTCGTTGTACCGTTCTCGACTCGTCTAAATGAAGTTTTCCCTTTCCGCGCGAAGCGCGGAATTTTTGGCGTTTCATTACAATATAGAGATAGGAAGACGATTCATCGTACCGTTTTCGACTCTTATTAAAGGTAATACAAAGTTTTGGGAAATTAGAAAATTGGATGAATAGTGATTCTTTACAATTTTAATATATTTGCATGCCCCTGTGGATGTATTATAAGCACTAGAAAATTTAGCCCCTAAAACACTTCTGTGTTCGAGAATAATTGAATATAAAAATTTACCGGTGCTCCCGGTAAATTTTGATGAATTTTGATGAATTTCAAATAGCGCCTACGGCAGTAAAATGGTAGCTGCGACCATGAAATTCTTAGACTAGTTTGACTTTTTAGTCACGAAACATTGTTTTATAGTTTAATTAATATCTTGACCTTTAGAGGGAGCTAAACAACATAAATAGTTTAAAATTAAAAATTTCATAACTTTAGACTCCATTTTAACCGAGACAAAGATCACTGAATATTATAGGATCGCATATGCTTCCAATATATGCTCATTTAAACCAAATTCATGACCCTTTACCAAAAATTTGTAATACCTTTAAGCCCTATATTCATCTGAATTCAGTTTCCCCCCTCTCGCGCGAAGCGCGAAAGCTTTGACGTTTGCTCAAATTATTAGAAAAAGAACACGATTCTTTGTACCGTTTTCGACTTTAAATAAGCCCTATTAATTTTGTCTGAATTCAGTTTCCCCCTCTCGCGCGAAGCGCAGAAGCTTTGACGTTTCCTTAAATTATTAGAGAAAGAAGACGATTCGTTGTACCGTTCTCGACTCGTCTAAATGAAGTTTTCCTCTTACGCGCAAAGCGCGGAATTTTTGGCGTTTCATCACAATATAAAGAAAGGATGACGATTCGTCGTACCGTTTTTGACTCTTAAACCTTGTTTGAATTTAGTTTCCCCGAAAATTTGAAACGTCTGATTTCTTTAGCTGATATTATAGGAAAGTGAAACTTCGAGAAAATACAAGTATTGTAGTTGTAGTCACTCTCGAAGTCGTCACAACGGATAAGAAGTCACAGTTCGTAGGGAAAAAAACTTGTCGGCCGACCGACAATATACATCTCACCGACTTCAAACTTCTGCATTGATATAGTACACGAGGATCGAGCAAGAATACCGACACAGCTGACCCGACACAGCAACATATTTACCCGTGTCTTTCTTGCTCAATCGACGAGACGACTCCACCCAACAACCTCCTTCTCTCTTTTACTCCCACTCCTCCTCTATCAGACTCTTACCTCCCCTCTCTCTCCTCTCTCTCCTCTCTTTCACCCCCGTTTCTTTTGTTTCCCTTTCATTCTTTTTTCTTTTCTTTCCCTTTCATTCTTTTTTCTTTTCTTTCTTTTCTTTCTTTTCCTTTCTTCCCCCTCCTCCCTCTTTTTCATTTTTCTCTTTCTTTCTTCTCTTTTCTTTCCTTTCTTTTCCTTTCTTTCCTTTTTTTTTTTTTCCTTTTCTTTTCTTTTCTCTTTCCCTCTCTTTTTTTCCCTCTTTTTTTTCCCTCTCTTTTTTCCCTCTCTTTTTTTTTCCTCTCTTGTTTTCCCTCTCTTTTTTCCCTCTCTTTTTCCCCTCCCCCTTTTCTCTTTTTCCCGACGGCAGCGCAATTTTACCGACAATATCCTGACAAGTGTGGGGGGGGGGGGGGGTGTCGCACCCCCACACCCCCTCCCTTTGGCGACGCCCCTACGTGCATTGTTTTATTGTTCATGCTGTTGGACACGACCTCCAAACGCGATGCCAATGAAAGAGGCACTATCTGGAAGAAGGGGGTACTTACAAGGGGAAACCTTAAAGCGAAAATATGCAATTTTTAGACTACAATGTGATTACATTATCAGGGATGGTTTTACTATTTGTGTCTCCCTTTAAATGGTCCAAGGTACTCCTTAAAGCTAAAGTTGAGTTCTGGTCATGCGATTGCATTGTGAAAGAAACGGTGTGGAATCGATCAGAAAAGGTTGATCATCTAGCATAATGTAGGTATTGATGTGTACTGCAAGGTTGTGGAATAATCAAAATGATAAGAAATTTGGCCCAGTCTTGGTTAAGTTACAAGCATGTACTGTACACAGAAAGATGTACATGGGACTAGACGAACATGTGGCATAAAAATCTGTCCCGATTTTTACGCTATTACATGACATAAAGAGGAAAAATTAATCGTGATGAGCTGCAATCTCGCCGCGAAAGACTGAAAAGGTCCTTAGTAAGTTACATGACTATATCAATTATTCTAGGGGGGGGGGGGGGGAGGGGGGGGGGGGGGGTTAAATAAAAAGTTGCTCTTAGTCGCTTTGAATAAGGGGCAGGTGTAATAGAGAAAGAAAAAGAGGGTCTTTATCAAACGGGAAAAGGACGCTTATTAGGAAAAAGGAGTACGTGTCCAAGTAAAAAGGACATTATCAGAAGGAAAAAAAGAAGGTACTTATTGGAAATAAAAATGGGGGGACGGGGGGGGGGGGGGTTGTGTGCCAATTTTCAAATTTTCGTTGCCAAAAAAAAAAAAATGTGGTCACTACCCCCCATTTTTGCCCCCAAAAACGCCCCCCCCCTCCAAAAAAATAAAAATAAAACAGTAAAGGAGTAAACATGGTTTGTATTTTTAATCCAAAAGAACGTAACAATAATAAAAACCTGAATTAAATCACACATACAATTCCATTCAAAGAAAAAGGAAGTTCACAGGAATTAAATTTCATCAACATTGCGCATGCCACCTATAAGGTATTTTAAAAGGAGGTCTCTATAATAGCGATACGCGCATATCGTGGACATATTGTGCGAGAATGGGAAAGCGTGTCCGTTTTTTTTGTTTTAGGGGTAAGAAGACATGAGCCCCTGAACGCTGGCGTACTGATGGGGGGGGGGGGGGTAAGGTATTTCTTATTCGAAACGAGTGATTTACAAATGTTGATGTTGTGACGTGATTTTCCGGCATTTTTTCTCCATTTTTTTTGTAAGTCATACTTTTTTATGCGTTTGTTGGAAAATACAGTCAGGCGAAATACGCTTATTTAGAAGCCTTTATGTCATGGTCTGCAAAGTGGCTGGGCTCAAGCCCCTCCCCCCTCCTTTTAAAAAAATGTATGTTAAAGAGAAAAAAGAAAGAAAGACGGAGAAAAAATAAGTGACCTGCCAATGTCACAAATAAGGTATAAAAAATACTCATCTGACCGTAATTAAATGCTTAAAACCCCAGAGCTTACGGGGGCTCTGCCCCCTGGACCCCAACAAGGGCTCAAAGGCGGGCCCCTGGATGCTCATCTGACCGTAATTAAATACCTAAAACCCTGAGCTTCCGGAAGCTCTGCCCCCTGGAACCCCACCAAGGGCCCTAATGCGGGCCTCTAGATGCTCATCTGACCGTTATTAAATACCTCAAACCCCTGAGCTTCCGGGGCTGTGCCCCCTGGACCCCACCGAGGGCCCTAAGGCGGCCCCTGGATGCTTATCTGACCTTAATTTAATACCTAAAACCCCTGAGCTTCCGGGGGCTCTGCCCCCTGGACCCCACCGAGGGCCCTAAGGCGGGCCCCTGGATGCTCATCTGACCGTAATTAAATACCTAAAATCCCTGAGCTTCCGGGGGCTCTGCCCCCAGGACCCCACCAAGGGCCCTAAGGCGGGCCCCTGAATGCTCATCTGACCGTAATTTAATACCTAAAACCCCTGAGCTTCCGGAAGCTCTGCCCCCTGGAACCCCACCAAGGGCCCTGGATGCTCATCTGACCGTAATTAAATACCTAAAACCCCTGAGCTTCCGGGGGCTCTGCCCCTGGATGCTCATTCTGACCGTAATTAAATACCTAAAACCCCTGAGCTTCCGGGGGCTCTGCCCCCTAGACCACACCAAGGGCCCTAAGACGGCCCCTGGATGCTCATCTGACCGTAGTTCAATATTAAAACATCTGAGCTTCTGGGGGCTCTCCCCCCCCTTGGAACACGCAATTGCCTTACAGAGGGCCCCTGGATGCTCATCTAACCGTAAATAAATACCTAAAACACCTGCATGTAACGTGTAAGACTGGTGGTGATGCAGATTTTTCGTCTGCCCCTCCCCCCCCTTTCCGAACTTTTTTTCTCATTACGTCACTGCCCCTGGAAAGTGAGCCCCCTGGAATGTTTGCCCCCCCCCCATCCCAAACTGCTTCCGGCGCGCCTGACTATGATGTAACATGATGTTGTGACTAGGCTGTGCGAACGTGAATTTTAACGAAGAAGACAGTGACACGATTGATTAGCAGCATATGCATGTGCGGATATTTCGGTTACATGTAGTAGAAAATGGACATTCAGAAGGTTTGTTATGGGATTCATGATATCGAAGAAGAAAAAAAAGTGGTAATTAAAGAAAACAACATTTAATTAGAAGTTGAAAGGCACATCGAGGGAAAATAACCGAATAGCCAGTTGTCCCAGAAGACTAGAAAGAGAGAAAAAGAGAGAAAAAATGAGGAGAGCAAGAGAACAAAATCTAAAGGGAGAAAGAAAGGAAAAAGAGGAGGTGGTGGGGTGAGAGGCTGGCGCTCGTAGCGGTATATGGACGGATTGAAATACCAATACCCTCCCTCGCCCCGTCCAGTCTCACGCATAACGGTCAGACACTTTATTCTTGAAGATCATTACTCCATATCTCCAACTCTGATTTGTACTACACTGTATTCAAAAGGTATATACTAATTGTTATCCAAATATTTCCCATTTCACTGATTTCTGGATTTTCTTTAAATCTGTCGTACAGCATCTGGATGTCACCATGCCTGTGTCCCTCGGTGAGTGGCGTGTCAGGATTGGCACGTTTATACGTCGGCGGAAGAAAGAATATGACTACAACTACTTTTGGAGGAAACTTTTCAATTTGATCAAAACAGCCAAGAATGTTCAGTCTCCCGAAGAAAACAACTCGGAATGTAACACTTCGCCTCGCACTCCTCAGACTCGGTCACAATGTGACGGCCCTAAGTGTGATGCTGTCAATGACAGTGGATCCTCAGAAAATGTAAAGAGCCCCAGACCTAACGAGGTCTCCCCCTCCGAGTCTTCGTGGGCTGAAAACAGTGGTTCTCCAACGGCAAATGAGACCAACCCTGTCCGTGATACCGCTGACGTCCAGAACCCAGATCCCCGACCATGCACGGAAGACACCGTGGAGGATGGACACGTAGCCATTAATATCATGTCGCCTGAATACCCCCTTAAATCCGCTCAAATAAGTAAAACAGACCAACCTGAAGTTGGTAAATCAGAGTCGTACTCACATGTACCTGCAGCCGTTCCTGGTGAGCCAGAACGTATCAAACTACACAAGGAGGAGACATCATTCTCTGCGCGGTCAGAGGACCAATCGTTGGGCTTATCACCTATACCCAGGCAAGAAACAACGAGAAACACCAAGCGACCAACACAGTCTATCAAGGTATGATTGATATTTTGATGTATTTCTTAGAACCACCCCTTACACATAACGCAGCAAATAAACGGACAAAACAGACAAACAGACAGATAACAGTGCGTCTTAATAAAAAAATTAAATTGGTTATTTTGAACAAGCTTTGAGTTGTATAAGTATACTTCCTTGCTATTCATAAATTATAAAGTAATATGTTTCAAATAATACACCGATCCCATTATTCTATACAGGCATACGGGGGAACAATGTTTTGAAAATAGCAACAAATATTAATTTTTGCCGGATTTTTGTAAACCGTGGGAACGTTAATATCGCATGCGAACATTACTTAACTTAAATGTAATTGTGAAAAGATGATTATCCTACGTTTCCATTGCGGGGTAATGTGCAAGAAATAGCCAAGGCAGAGCCGTAGAACCTTACACATTTCCCCCAAAATAATAGATAGCCCTGAAAGCAAATCTTGAGCTCCACTCTCCACCCAGGTGTTAAATGGGCCCAAGTAATACAGACATTTTGATTAAAGTTGATCAACAAACATTTTATGACCATAAATTGCCAGTTTTGTTGTCAATACGTTTTCCTTACCAGTTCTCTGATTTAGCTTCAATGCAGTTTGCTCAGCATTTTGAACATCTGTAATTATTATTGAGTTATGGTACGGGAATCGTATTGTAAGAGAAAATTGCTATGATTTATTCTGGATTTGTTATCCTGCTGTAGATTGGTTGTTTGAACCATGTGGAAAAAACCCGCACACACACTTAAAATACTAGACATTATATTTGATAAAAACCACGACTCCCATTACAGTGACCTGTGTTAAGCTCTTGGTGTCGGGCCTACTTACCCGGATTTCCTCATCTTTCTATGCTCATTACTCAGCCCCTATAACATTTTCTACCGAAATTGTTTGGCACATGTCAAATATTTTGGATCTTGAACATTCAGTGTAAATTTCGTTGGATTCCGTGAAATAGTTTATTTTCTACATTTTCCAGACCTCAAGTTAGTCTTTAAGCAATGAAAAGTTCCCCTTTTGTGATTGAAAACGGTGTCCGTCCTGAGACATATGACATATTGTGATCCATTTAGGTACTAAATATACCCTTCTTACCCTCACCATCGTCATTATGTCCACCATCCTTTATTTTGTAATGATTACATAACTATTGCCCTCATTATCAATAGAAGCATGTTAAATCAATCCTCGTATTAGATTTCGAAGTTATTAAAAATTCTTTTAGGTCATAGTCGGTCATGTTGGCGTAGGATCCTACAACGTTTACACGGTTTTTAGCAAATTTTGCCTTTCTTGGATTTTGAATTTCAATTTTTAAAACGCTCTTGCTCAGTGAAGCGTGTATTTGTAACATGGGCCCTTGAACAGGGACATGAAATTAGAGGAAAAAACATGAGCTATTTGAAATGAGAACAGGTTCTAGAGAATGATCTGATCATTTAAATTTCTGTGGAAATTATAGCTTTGAAATTCATTACATTGCAATCAATAGTAAAAATGCCTATTACCTTTATTCATTCATTCATGATTTTACTTGTTTTTTGACAAATAATTTCTGATCATCGTTTTCAAAAGGGTCTTATGTCTATACTTGTCCTCCAGAAAGAAGTGGAATATCATGGATCACCCACCTATTCGGTCCTCGGATCAGGGACAACCAGCGGTGAAGCAGATGCAATCAAAGGGAATGACTGTCCAGACATGACGACAACACTCCTATTGAGATCCGGCGACGTAGAACGGAACCCTGGTCCGAACGATAAGTAAGCAGCATTACAGAGCAACATATACGAATTAAAATCCATATTCAACTAAACCCGACTCTGGATCTAACATTACGTTTACTGAAAGATAATTCGATAATTTCCTCTATTAATCCCGGTTCTAAACAAAGCTTAAGCCCAGCGTCGGGTTTAAATGTACGTGGAATAACAGCCATTGACTTTGCTGGTAAATATTAGTCAGTGGAATTGATGAATAAAATCAAAATGTGTTGATGTTTTGTGCATATTTCTCAATATGTTTGACAAATACACATACTTTATCATATTTTCCAGTGTTATATGAAGTTAATAATTCTTCTTTGCCTATAATTATTAAGCCCTGGAAGTCTGACCGAGCTCGAACTCTATCTCCTTGCTGATAGTATGGATCCTTCAGATTTCAGGAAGGTCGGACTAACTTTAGGATTCACTGAGGCTCAACTAAGTCGGTTTGAGAAAGACAAGCTGGGCAACTCCATGCAAGCTACCTATCAGATGCTTTACGAATGGCGGAAGACAGTACAAGAAAGCAAGGCGAGAGAGATACTAGTCGCCAAGTTAGAAAGCATTAAGCTGGTCCAACTTGCTGATAGTGTACGGAAAGGTACAATATTTCACACATCATACCTACCCATCCCCATCAAACACACATACGGCCTAAAATATATTTGCAGTATCCAACAAAATTGAGCACACCCCAACAACAATAACGTTGATTATTCAACTCTAGCTTGACAAAGTTCTAATTTAAAAAGGCGAGCCATTTTTTCTTTAAAAAAGTAGATTAGTATAACGTGTTAAATTTATATAAAAATTAAGTATTCCATTTAAACAGAGCAACAAATGAAGAAGTAGCCTTTAATCACGGCAGCTATGGTGCTCTGGCAAGTCGATCCCGAAATGCGCGGATTAGACTGATTGCACGGAGGTCGACACATGCGTGCATATTTTCCAAAATATGGAAGGTTTTATTTATTTCGGAATCACGATCTCTCGCTTCCATTACCTGATGCAAGCCGAGGATGGCGTTATCCATGAATCTGTATGTATCGATGGTTCGCCGGGCGTAGAAATTCGGGGATCCGGACATCTTCGGCCGGTGCAGTTACATTTAAAGTAGCCCTTCAACCAAAATAAAAGTATATATCAATGGAAAGCTTTTGACCTCGGGAATTAAAATGATATATATTTCAATTTTTTAAACACTTAATTATAAAGTCGTAACAACAAGTTTGTTTTTTTCATCATTCATTTCCTCTCCCAAAAGTCAATCCTTTACTCAATGTGAGAGACCCTATCAAGGAAATAAATGTTTTTTCCGCCCCTGACCCGCACGAAAATATAATTAAGATTTAGGAAGCGATGTGCATTGATATTGTTGTTGCTGCTGCTGTTACCATTGTTGTTGTTTGATACTAAAATACAGGTCATATTTTGCTATTAATTTTAGAGAATTTTTTTTCTCACTACCTCATCACAGGTCAAGTTGGTGATCACATACCGTCCATGACAGAGGAGGAAATCCAACGGGTTGCTGAAGAGGTCAAACAATACTTGGCAATTAATCTATGTCAGATTCAGGCCGATCCACTGAACAGCGAACTTGTACTTGAATTTAAACGTATCTTCACCAATCTAACGTTGATGGAAGAAGACAAAGGTACAAAACTCAAGACACCGCTCCTATACGACAACCTCCTCAGGACCAAAGTCAATGGAATCTATCCCAAACGATTGTTGGTTGAAGGTGAAGGTGGTGTAGGGAAGACCACTCTTTGCGCCAAGATCGCTTGGGATTGGATCCACGGAAAAGGCTACCAAGATTTCAAACTTGTTCTTGTCATCCTCTTTCGCAAGGCAGAGGACAAGACTGTTGGAGAGATCATCAAGTCGTATCTTTCTGACAACAATCCGGTCACAGCAAAGCAGCTAGACAAGTACATCCTCTCAAATCCAGATGACGTCTTTCTTGTCCTGGACGGCCTGGATGAGTTTGCTGTTGATCTCAACAGCAATCAGCAAATAGCCTTGATCACTCTTAATAAGCTGTTCAAGTCAGGGAAAGTACTAATCACATCGCGACAATGGAGATCAGATGAGATTAGGAAAAATGCCGATCTAAGAAAGGTGTTTGCTTTCATTGCTGTAGAAGGTTTTTCTGATGAAAACCTTTCATGTTACATCACCAAGTTCTTTCATCCAGACACAGCTTCCTCTGAAGATCTGAACCGATTCATATCAAACAACGATGTGATCAGAGAGAACATGGCCCCCTACCCCATCTACACAGCCATGCTGTGCATCATGTGGAAAGAATTTGATGGCGATCGCCGAGAGGCAATGTCGAAGCTGCAAACATTTTCTCAGCTCTTTAATGAGATGATTGACTTTTTGGTTGATCATTACCTATCGAAGCACATTCCATCAGGTATTGTTGAAGGCAAATTGAGTGAGAATCGTTCAAATATTCGTCATCACCTGCTTCAGATTGGTCACATCGCCTTCCAGGGACTTCTTGAGAGACGGTTAGTATTCACAGAAGATGAATTTCAGAGTTATCCAGAGTCCATCGATGTAGGTTGTAAAGTTGATGTACTCACCGCAGAGCAGAAAATTCTTCCGAGGCGAGACAGAAGAAATAATCCGAATTCAGTAGTTAGATCGGTGCGGTTTCCCCATAAGCTCTTCCAGGAATATCTATCTGGAATGTATCTCGCATCTCTTTACAACTCAAACCGTAATGAGTATGACAGGTTGATAGCGAATATCATAACGAAAACGGGGGAATACCGGTACCTACTGTACTTCACCTCGGCCCAGCAGAAGGAGGTCGGCTTGGATATCGTATCTCATCTCATAACAGAGCGTAGACATCGCTGTCTTGATGATGACTTCATCGTAGATGTAGCATACGAGAGCCAATACCAAGCAGTGGCCAAATCTGTGGCAGATCATCTCTGCGGCAAAGAACTGGAGATCACCAATAAGATGCAGGCACACACAGTATCAGGACATACTTTCATCATGAATCTTCGTGAAGTGGTAAGGAAAGTAACGTAGAATTGTAGCAACGTATACATTTTATCTGTGTATGATCTATTGGAGTGATAAGTTTCTATTTGATTTAAGTTTCGATCTCTCAGACTTAGAATGACGTCGTTTAATTTGAACACTTAACTGTTTACATATGCCGCGTATACGAACGATGCTTTCAACTCCGTCATGCGCTAATAAGCCCACGCATTCTGCATAAACTTCTTTTCAACCAAATGTTGAAAAGAAGCTTGATATCAATGGTCTTTAATTATGGAGCATGTTTAAAACCACTTCTCAATGGATCTAGCATGGATACAACTTTAATTACAATTTTTAATCTAAAAACTGCAATGTAGTACATGAATATTTTTTACAAGTTGTGATTTATTGTTATTGCAGTAAAAACCCGTCTTGCGTGTATTTGCAATGATGAAAAAAAGTTTATATTAAAGACTGTTGATATCACAAATCCCAATAAAATTTGGACGTACATACTGTTCAAACAAGTATGATAAAACGCTAACTTGAATTATTATGAGATAACGTACATATTTGGTGGATCAGAATAATTCTTTTGAAATGATTATTTGATGTTCATATTTACAAATAGATTATGTAAACAGAATAAGAAACAAACGGAAAATGAAGAAAAAAAACAACAAAACGGTATCAATTAAGGTAATTAATCAGGATAATCCGGTATTATTTTCTTGCGTTTATGCTTCTAGCTTTACAATGTTATTTGTGTACATGTACCTTGTAGGATAAACTGATTATCAAGAAGCCGTGTGGACGGACGGCTTCAGAGGACCTGGCTGAATTCATGTGCTCCTCACGATCACTGCGATATGTTGAGATCGATAGTGCTATGCATGATGTTTTCTACTCGGTGCTTGCGAACAAAGCAGTCGATTCCAAGGTGAGTGTAAATCTGTGTACTATCATCATTCTTTTAAAATAAATGAATGCCAAATTCAGTCAGATTAATAGCTTTCCTGGTTTTCAGTAGGCTGAATTGAATTAGGAGAAATACTGGAACACCCAGATTTGTGTTGAGACAAATAAATTTAAATTTCAAACGTCTTGAATTTATTTTTTTGTACAAAAAAAAGAAGAGAAATATTTCATTAAACTCTTTATATAATACTTATGTTTGCTGTTATGCTTCGTGATTTAGGCTAGTGGGCTTAAATCATGTGGGTTTCCAAATAAATAATTTTCTTTATCTTTGACCGCTCAAATCGTAATTACCCTATGCTTCCCGAGTTGCATAGAAATCCAACTTTAATGAATGGAAAAGGAGGAATAAAACAAGATATCAATGTTCAGAATGATTTTTGTTTCTCCCCGATCGGCAAATAAAAGAGAGAGCCAGATTACCGAATCTTTATTAGACCAACCCGTGTTA
Organism: Strongylocentrotus purpuratus; assembly: GCF_000002235.5. Lineage (NCBI taxonomy): Eukaryota > Metazoa > Echinodermata > Echinoidea > Camarodonta > Strongylocentrotidae > Strongylocentrotus > Strongylocentrotus purpuratus. Next base: position 36,759,336 of record NW_022145607.1, on the reverse strand, counting down.
ATTCAAGGTCAGCAACAAATATTGATAATATTTATACGAACGTCTTTTGTAGCTCCATTATTTCCGGTATTTTTGTAACAGACATAACAGACCACTTTCCTATTTTCTATATTTCACACTTTTTAGACAGGGTAAATAACAGTAAATCAAAGTCATTCTCATTTAGAAAAGTCACTATTGAAAATTGTAATAGGCTGAGTGTTGATCTTGCAAATGCTGATTGGTCTGAAGTATACCAGGAGAATGATACTGAAAGGGCCTATGATGTATTTTATGAAAAGTTTATTGGCTATTATAATGAACATTTTCCTGTACAAACTAAACATATTAAAAAACGCAAACGAAATAGAAAACCGTGGGTATCTCTTGATATGTTAAAACTTATTAAAACGAAAAATAAATTGTATAAGAATTACTTGAAAAGATCGATTCAAGCAAACTATGATAAATACAAAAAGCTCCGTAATATGGTCACAACTCGTTTACGCAGAGCAAAAAGGGATTATTATTTAAAAAAGTTTGACTCTGTAAAAAATAACTCTAAAAAAACATGGACACTTATTAATGAAATTTTAGGAAAGCAAAAGAGTGCTGTGGAAGAAGGAAAATCTTTTTGCCACAATGGTTCTTACATTAGTAATCCGGATGACATTGCGGAAAACTTTAATGAATATTTTGTGAACATTGGATCAAATATTGCTAATTGTATTGCGGAGGATGAAAATGCAATTGATACATTTAATGTTTATATGGGCCAACCATCGCCACATATATTATTTTTTAAACCAGTTACAAAAGAAGAAATAATAGATATTGTAAAGTCAAATCTTAAATCTGGTAAAAGTTGTGGTTTTGATGAAATTGATTCAATAGTTGTGAAACATATACTACCTTTTATTGTTGAACCACTACTTTATATTTGTAATTCATCATTACGCACAGGTTGTGTTCCTTCTAAGATGAAGATATCTAAGGTTGTGCCAATTTTTAAAAAGGATGACCCGAGTCTTTTTACAAATTATCGACCAATTTCAATTTTACCTTGTTTTTCTAAAATTTTGGAAAAGTTAGTTTTTAATAGATTATATGACTATTTATTGCAGCATAACTTTTTATATGATAGTCAGTATGGCTTCCGACAAAATTACTCAACAGACATGGCAGTTATTGAAATTCATGATAGAATAGTTAAAGAACTTAATGAAGGTAAAAGTGTTATTGGCGTATTCATGGACCTATCCAAGGCCTTTGACTCCCTTTCACACGATATTTTATTACAAAAAATGCAGCATTATGGCATTAAAGGTCTTTCCTTAAAATGGTTTCAATCTTATTTATTACATCGACAACAATTTACAGTTTATAACTCACATAATTCGTCTTTCGGTAATATAAACACAGGTGTCCCTCAAGGGTCAATTCTTGGACCATTACTATTTTTAATTTATATTAATGATATTGTGAATTCTTGCCATGAATGTGACTGTATTTTGTATGCGGATGACACCTCACTCCTTGCCTCTCATAATGATATTGAAGCTTTAGTTGAATCTTTGAATACAAGTCTTGCCCACATATCAGCATGGTTTAAATGTAATAAGCTCTCTTTAAATACTAGTAAAACCCAATGTGTTCTGTTTAAAAAGGGTGGTGTGCAATTTAATGTCGATGATATATTGTTGAAAATAGATGCAGTTCCTTTGAAATTCTATGATTCTGTTAAGTTTTTAGGTGTAGTATTAAATAGTAGTTTGTCTTGGAAGGATCACATTGATTTAGTACGCTTGAAGATTTCACGATCCATAGGGATTTTAAGTCGATTGAAGTATGAATTGCCTAGTAACATATTATTTCTTCTTTATAATGCTTATGTTTTGTCACACTTGTCGTATTGTAACTCAATATGGGGTAACACATATTCGAGCCATTTACATAAACTAATAATGTTACAAAAGAAAGCCATACGAGTATGTACGAAGTCCGAGTATACTGCTTCTACTTCCACATTATTTAAATTATTATATACTCTCAAATTACAAGATATAAATAAGATCCAAATTGCTTCGTTTATGCAACGTTTTCACTCTCAAACACTCTCCCCATATTTAATGAATATGTTTGTAAAAAATAGAAATATCCATAATTATAATACAAGATCTTGCAATCATTTTCACCGTTGGACGTATTTAAATAATAAATCAAAATACTCATTACGTCACACAGGCCCAATCCTTTGGAATAGTCTAAATTTAAGTAACTTTAATATTCAATTTAATAACTCATTTAAAAGGCAATATAAAAAATATTTGATTGGAAATTATTGATTTTTTTGTTGTTGTTGTTTTTGTTGATTTTTTATTTTGTGTTTTGGTATATGATGATACAGTATTGTTGGTACTTGTTATTTTTTTGCAATATATATTCATACATTATTTAAATTGTAGGGTCGTACACTCTTACAAGCCTACCCTTGGCTTTTTACGTACGCCTCCTTTTCCATTCATTTTTACAATATTATTATGAAACTTATGTATTTATTTTTTGTACCATTTTTACTAAATGTTGTATATAATGCTATTGTGTTTTATATTTGATGTTGTTGTATTTTTATGAATTGGAATAAAGATTGAAATGAAATCAAACAGATCCACTGCTCTCTGATAATCCTGGATCATCCGACAATACATTACAATGTCGTTGTGAAGTATCACATTAATGATGGTTAATGTATGAATACACGAAAAGGTTTTCAGGCTCTCCCCGTAAATTTCACCTGTTTATCTTCAACGGCAACTGCTTCACTCATCTATAATAATAATATAATAATAATATTTAATTTTCATATAGCGCTTAATACAAATGTCTCTAAGCGCTTTACAAATATACTATTACCCCGGTCATTGGATTCAGTGCTTGCCCGCACACATTGTGTGCACAATCTCCACTCCCTGGGGAACATTCCAGCCAGGCGTTACTTGACGCTCAAACAATGACGGTCGCATCTATACCCACTTCTCAAACAGTCAACCGTTCATTTGATCTAGATCGAGATGTCTCATTTGAGGTTCTAGGACAATAATCCCCTGAACAATCACCCCCGGCCAATTACCAAAGGAAAAATTACCCCCAATGACAATGACCACCCCGGAAAACTACCATTTAGGACAACCACCCCATGGACAAGTACCTCCCTAGGACAATAACCACCCCGAGGACAATTACCCCCTGAAAATTACTCCCTTAGACAATAACCTTCCTTGAAAATCACCCCAAGAACGAATACACCCCAGAAAAAAGAAGGGGGGGGGGGTATTCGTCTTCGGGGCTAATTTTCAGGGGTGGACGGTAATTGTTCATGGGGGTTAATTGTCTTTGGGGGTAATTTTCAGGGGGTAATTGTTCTCGGGAGGCAATTGTCCTCGTGGGGGAAGGGGGAGGGGAGGTGTCCTTGGGGGTTATTTTTCGGGGTGTAAATTTCCTGGGGTTATTGTCCTTGCAGGGTAGTTTTCCGGAGGGTAATTGTCCTGATACGGAGAATTGGGTTTACATGAGTAAAGCAGTTGCTTCATGATCTAAAGGCCTAACGGTCATTACCGTTGAAGATAAACAGATGATATTTACGGAAGAGCCTGAAGACCCTGTTGTGTTATCGTACATTAAACACCATTCAACGTAATTCTGCACAACGACATTGTAATCATCATAGCAGGGGTGATCCAGGGTTGTCAGAGGTTGTCAGCGGGGGATCCTTTTCACGGGGATTAAGATTCGGTAATCACACTGACTCTCTCATATTTGCCGACGGGGAGAAGAGAAATAAGCGAACATTGATATATCGCTTGCTTCTATTCTATTCACTAAAGTTAGAGTTCTATTGAACTAGAGACAAATTGGGTCAAACGATTAGAGCGATCGTTCGTTCGTGTCTCCTTAGATCAGGATTAAATCTTGATCTTCGGAGTAGTTCCTACAAAGATGAAGATGACTTCAACTTAACATCTTCGTCGATGTCATATGCAAAAGTATAGATTGATCATATATTTTAGGACTTTAAGCAAATCATTTCGCGTTTTGTTATACTGGATTTATCAAAAATAACGTATATTTTTTTTAAAAAGAATGATGATGGGAACTGTAATAATGATGAGACTCTTGACATCAGGTATTCGGACCCCCTGACTCAGTCTGTCGTGCAAATGCGGGAGAGTTAACGAGATTAACGAATCATTTTTCGGGGAAAAGCCCTCCTTTCTTACAATCGTTGAGGCGCCACTATACCATGTCGTCGATTATATTATCAGGGTGTTCAGGTTCTTTCCCGAATAAAAGAACACGCTCTCCGTCAAGAGTAGTGTCATTCAGGAAGGGTTTGCGACCGTTCTGCCTTCTTTTTTAATTCTATTTTGGTCTGAAACACTTTAAATCACGAACCGACTGGATCATTCGTGAATAAAACTTCTGCTCCCACAATCAACAGGTCAGAATGATCTAGAAAAATTTCATTGTATCTCCCATCCGTTTATAATAACTGAATTCCAATTACTCTCATCATTAATTCCATGATGTCACATCGTACTTCTCACATACACGTATTCTACTACCCCCATTCCCATCTTCTTAGTCAAGTCAATATATCGATTCTTCACTTTAAATAAAACAATATATTTCCCCTTATATTTTTACGTGTTTTTCTTGAAGAGTAGCATGTTTAAGTACTAGTTTGCTACCGTCGTGCCTACCTGTTTTATTTTCTTTTGTTCTGTGAAACTTTAGATCTTGAGCAAACTCTTTCATTCATCTTTCCCCACTGCTTCTAGAAGCCAATATGTCAATAGGATCCAGAAGATATTCATGATGGCTCACTTTTATCCGTAATGTCGCATAATAATTTCTTAACGTATTCTACTTTCCGTGTGCTAGGCGTGTCACAGTCATTAGGGACTTTTAGATTTACACGTCGACAGCGTTGACTGCAACGTGCGACGTCATTTTAAGGCACTGCACATGCGTCACTTCGTCTCAGTCGGCGATCGCGAATGCGTCAACCTTGATTTTCCTAAATCTAGTACGGTACTAGTATGCTGCGTGCGCATAAAATATACAGTTCCTCAGGTAGACAAAGGAACATCCCTTCCCTGCTATTATATAAAAATATGTAAAACAGGTGTCAAATTCATATTCACCTGTTCTACTATGTTTACATAATAGCAGTGAAGGGGTGTTCTTTTGTCTACCATGCACAGCAATTGTTTAGGGTAGAATGAGGAACTGTATATGTTGTCCTCTTTCTTTGTCTTTAATGTTCATAGTGTTACTTCCTGCATGCATGTATATCGTCGAATGCAATCTAAAAGATTTCTAATTGTAGTCAACATGGGCAGTTGAGTACGTTGACACGCATGATCAGTCGGCGTTCGTCGTGTTCTCGTCCACTCAATCTAAAAGTCCCTAGTATTGGATCAGTCAAAACATATTGTTCCCCCGATTATTACGTAACAAAATTGTATAAATACCAATATATCAGTATCAAACAAAATACAAGAACTGTTTACATCAGTGCTAATTGCAGGTGTCACAATTGTACTTCATGATAAAATGCATTTGGATGGGTTATCATTTGCTTTTGTGGCAATGAAAAGGACTGTTGAATATTGAATATAGTTTTAGTTCCTTTGTAGTAATCATTCTTTCCTCACAATGTTAGTAACATTGTAATAATACTATCATAACAGATTGAGACTCTTTACATCAATTCGGCGGATCTCAGTGAACGCCCCTATGCATCATATGATCTCGCTCAGTTTATCTGTAAGATGCCTCATTTAAAGAACCTGTCACTCGGCGGTCAGTTTCACGATGACTTCTACTCAACATCATCGTCGATGGCAATATCTGCAAAGGTATTAATTTGATCACATATTTCAGGACTCTAAACAAATGCAAACATGACTTGTTATACTTGAAGTGTACACATTTCCATATAGTCAAAGGAAAGAGGACGATTTTATTATTCCAATAGGTACACCGTTAAGAGGAAGCAGGTAGGAAAAGTTAAACGTTTCAGGAAAGTGGATGCGAAAAGTGAACTCTCTATCACAATACAAAAACAGACTGCAGATTATCATATTGATAGCGAATAATATATATCATATTTGTCATTCCATATGACGATTAGGAGTGCTAAGGAATGGCTCATGAAAAGACGGCTATTTCAATTGTACATGCTGATGAGATTAAATATTTTAATTTCAAAACCTACACAAAAGAAATTCGAATCTCTTCGTCCCTATTTGAATTATTGCTGTATCTCTTGGACAACTGCGAAGTCTTCCATGCACATTTGTTTTCACAGTTCTATATTATGTAAAATAAGATTTCAAAGCTGCACTATTTCAATCAAATGTCAGCGTAACGTAAATACAATAGGATGATATCTGTTTCATGGTAGAATGTTTAAACTATTTAAAAGTAGTTAAATATCAGCCATTGTATATCCACAACAATGTTATTATTTTAAAAGATGACATGACATCTAGTAACTGGATTCCCCCAACCCCCTCATTTATTCCGGCCTGCAAATGCAGGTGGGTCAGTTAGATTACCGAATCATTCGACCTGGGGAAAACAACCCCCACTTTCCCTTTTTGACATTCGTGGTTCCACCACAATATATCGTCAATCATATAATCAGGATGTTCAGATTTTCTCCCCTAATAAATGACAGGTTATCTGACGAGTAATGTGATTGAGAACTGGTTTGCGACCGTTCTGCTTTCTTGTTTAATTATTTTTTGTGACAACGATATTAATGTAATATAAAAAGACTGTTAAATCTTTAATATAGTTTTTGTTAGTTTGTAGTAATCATTCTTTCATCGCAATGTTACTATCATAACAGATTGAGACTCTTCACGTCAATTCTGCGGATCTCAGTGGACGCCCCTATGCATCACATGATCTTGCTCAGTTCATATGTAAGATGCCTCTTTTGAAGAACCTGTCACTCGACGGTCAGTTTCACGATGACTTCTACTCAACATCATCGTCGATGGCATCATCAGCCAAGGTATTGATTTGATCATATATTTTAGGACTCTAAACAAATGCGTACTTGATTTGTGTTACTTGAAGTTTACTCCTTGCTATATTGTTAAACGAAAGTGGATGATTTTATTATCCAAATTGGTACACCGTTAAGAGGAAGCAGGTAGTAAAAGTTAAACGTTTCAGGAAAGTGGATGCGAAAAGTGAACTTTCTTTCACAATACAAAAACAGACTGAAGATTATCAGATTGATAGAGAATAATATAAACCATATTTTTCATTATGACAATTCGGAGTGCTAATGAAGGGCTGACGGTGAGACGGTTATTTATATTGTTAATGCTGATGAGACTAAATATATTAATCTGAAAACCTACACAAAACCAAAATCGAACCTTGAATATAGTTTGAGTGGATTGGTGGTAATTGTTCATTCCACATAATCTTACTATCATAACAGATTGAGATTCTTAAAAACGCCTCTGGTGGTCTCAGTAAACGCCCCTCTGCATCACGTGATCTCGCTCAGTTCATCTGTAAGATGCCTGATTTGAATAACCTGAAACTCCGCGGTCAGTATCACGATGACTTCTACTCAACATCATCGTCGATGGCATCATCCGCAAAGGTATTGCCTTTACTGTCCGAATTAGCACACCATTCATAATAAGATAGGAAATGATTAACTCTCATCGTTCATTCCATGATGTCACATCATACATCTCAACTAACATGTATTCTACAACCCACCTTTCTTGTTAGTCAAGTCAATATATTTATTCCTCGCTCAAAACCTGAGAAACAATATGTTCCCCCTTACATGTTTACTTAACGTACATCTTTACGTAATATACATCTTACAACGTATAAACAGTCCCAAAAGAACAAAGTTACTATCAAAATATGGTATGGTATCTGAAACAACGTAGGTGATGAATTGTATATCATTACAAAATAATTATGAGGTGTTCAGATTTTGGAGTATTATATATTCTATTTGTATCATTGTTATAATTAAAGACGATTCAAACCTATGCTATTCTCATTCCATCATGCCCCCTTTTTAAACAATACGCAAAGAACTTTAATGCATAACAAATCTAAATCATATAGCTAAGCTCTGCGAATCTAAAATTCTGAGATTTCCGGGACGTATTATCATGATTGTATTGTACCTTTTACAAATTGCAAGTAATACATCTATTTGTAATACTATTATAATACCCAACCAGACAATCCAAACATTTCTACATAACCATAACTAGTACTCTTTCTGAGGTACGGTCCACAATACAGGGACTCACTTAGCAACGAAATGATAAAATCCCAAAGTCTAAACAGTTACAAAAGCAAGTTGAATGCAAGTTGAAACTAAATTGCAATTAAACGAAAATGACCCTCCCCCTCTTTCTCTGCCTCTGTCACACATCGAAACGCTCATTTTACTCTCCTTGTTTAAATCAATGTTAGGTTTTCATTAAAAATGCGTGCTTAAGAAATGCCTGATAATACATAAGACATTTGAAAAAAATAAACATAACAAAATAGAATGAAGAATGTCCAATATACATCAGCAGGTGATTAGTAAAAAAGACTGATAATTTTTCCTTGGGAAAATGGGTGAATTTTTTGTTGTTGTTGTATATATCATGGTAATATATTATGTGAAAACGTTCAAATGAAGTTTAAATGAGGCAAGAGATTGTTCCATGCACAAGATTGTAATAATTCAAAATTAACAATTACATACATTTTCTGCTGGAAAAAGGTTTTGGTACGTTTCTACAATAAAAATGTTTAAGCTGACCATTTTCTAATTATTCTACTCCTGTATATACTTGTTCACTTACCTTCATAGCTATGTAATTTCCATGTGCATACTTTATGCAAATTAACATAATATGTTAATTTGCATATTATGCATGTTTCAATATCATAATATTTATAAGAATATCTTTACTTCTTATAATAGAAGATATTTCTCCAATATTGTACAGTTTTCAAGATTCAAGACATGTCTAATTACAAAAAGTAGAAAGTCTCCTGAAAAATACGTTGAATTGGCAATTCTGTAACATAAATTAACGCTATACTTATATTTTTTTAAATGCATATAAGGACAAATATACAATCTTGCTCCTAACGGAAAAAGGGAGAGATATGCAATTGTCGCTTTGATCAGACATTACACTGCCGAAATGAAGGGAGAGGGTTCCACTTTTAGTATACACATTTCTATAGTCAAACCAAATTTGGATAAATTAATGTATTAACTAGTACGCCGTGAAGAAGAAGCAATTATGAAAAGTTAAACGTTTTAGGAAGTGAAAGCTAAGACAAAAACGAGCTCTCTGTCATAAAAATGATCAAGAAAAAACAGATTAAAGATTGTAACACTTATAACAGAAGTATATATTTTAAATTATATATTCAATGGGGCAATACGGTGGGCTATAGAAGTGCTGATGAGACAAATAATAAATATATCAATTAAAAACCTACAAAATATAAAATCAAATCTCTTCGTTCCCGTTTGTGTCATTTTGAATCCCATAGAAACTGCCAAATTTTCTTTGTCTATTTGTTCACCCATTTGAGTTAAGTTCTTATGAAAGAAGACTTTAAAGTGATATATCAACAAAATATAAGAAAAACGTGTTGTTTTTGTAAGTGAATGAGGATGGCGACTGTATCATCGTGTAATATATGATATCATTTAGAATAGTAATTTCAGGAATTGTTTATCCAACACAATTATAACAGATTAAGACTCTGGATATCAACTCTCATCCCGATGAACGTTCCTCTGCATCACATGATCTCGCTCAATTTATCTGTAAGATGCCATATCTGAAGAACCTGACACTCGACGGTCAGTATCACGATGACTTCTACTCAACATCATCGTCGATGGCATCATCAGCAAAGGTATTAATTTGATCAGATATTTTAAGACTCTAACCAAAATATGCCTACATAATTTGTTATACTTGAAGTATACTCCTTTCTATAAAGTCAAAGGCAAGTGGATGATTTTACACACCCAATCAGTACACCGTTAAGTGGAAGCGTATTGCTTTTGTAATACATTGGAAACTTGATGTTAACAGTACTGTTTCAATCAAACGAATGACGATTACAACTGTACTATCATTATTGTTTTTAAAATATTGAATAGCCAAACACCCGAATATCTCGATCGTTTGATAGTAATAAGGCCAATAATATATACCACCAGGTATGCAATGAATAATAAATTAGTTGCTCCCCAGTATTTACCGAATATCGATAACGCAGTTTTACATATCAAGGTCCATATCTATTCAGCAAACTCCCTTTAAATATTCAATCAATTATTGCCTGTATTTAAAATATGTTGCCGATCTTTATCCCACGCTCTTTAGAAGTCCAAACATGTAGAATTTTGAAAAGTTTTAGCTGCCTTATTTTACTCTCTTTTGTTTCGTTATACTTTATATCTTGAGTCAAGTCCTACAGTCAACGGGTCAATATAATCTTGACAAATTTCTCACTTTTTATCCGTCATTCCCCTGGTCCCGAATGGATCAGTCAAAAAGTTTTAATCACTTCTGTTGTAACCTATTATTAATGAATAAACATCATTATACCGGTCTCAAAAAGAATCTAGGAACTATTGAAATTAATGCTTATTTCAGGTGTCAATATTTGTTCCTCATCACACAATAAATGTGATCGTGTAATAGTTGTTTTGTATTGTGGTAAAGATTTTAGCATTAACTTAAAAAGATTGTTGAATATTTAAAATTTGTTTAATGGTTTTGTTTGTATTATTCATTAAACGAAATCTTACTATCATAACAGATTGAGACTCTGGACATCAAGGCTTATCTCAATGAACGTCCCTCTGCATCACGTTATCTCGCACAGTTCATCTGTAAGATGCCTCGTTTGAATAACCTGACACTACGCGGTCAGTATCACGATGACTACTACTCAAAATCGTCATCGATGGCATCATCTGCAAAGGTATTGATTTGATCACGTATTTTAGGACTCTTAGCAAATCATTACTTGTTGTATTATACTACAGGTGTAGTCTTGCTCTATATCCTCTTTATTTTCTCTATTCGTACACCGTTAACAGGAAGCAGGTAGGAAAAGTCGAACGTCTCAGGAATTGAATGCGAAAAGGAATCTTTTTGTCTTCAGGTAAAACCAGACTGCAAATTATAAGATTGATAGTGTTTAGAATAAAGGTGCACTTCATACTAACACAAAAGGAACTTGTCAAACTAAAAATTGGGCACTTGTACTATGAAAAAAGGTGCATTTTAGGGAAATTAGAAAAAATGGTTGGGGGGGGGGGTGACTGTATCCACTGCTCCGACAGTCAACATGATCTAGAAGAGATTCACGGTAGTTCACTTTTATCCGTAATGCCGCACAATACTTCCTCAACGTATTCTACTATTCTCCATTTGCGGCTAGTCATGTCAGAGTCATAATTTGATCAGTCAAAACATGTTGTTCTCCTTTGTCGTTACGAAGCAATAATGTATAAACATCAATATATCAGTCTAAAGCAGGGCTCCCACTTAGCCGAGTTGTATTAGCGAGTTATGGCGAATTGTGGTGAGTTGCCTCAAAGAGGCACTCGCAATAACTCGCGAAAAATTCGGTATGGCTTAGCCTAACTCTTTACAACATTCCAAGACTCTCCTCGAAGTCGCGAGCAGTTCCAAAATTTTGAACATGTTCAAAATTTTCCCCCGATTCGTTGTAATTCGAGTTGAACTCGCCTACACTCGTAATATTCTCGCATTACTCGTAACAAGCTCGCGCTGCACTCTTCATAACTCTAGCTACAAGCCACCTGAAATATTTGAACATGTTCAAAATTTTCGCTGATTCGTTGTAGCTCAAGGTGAACTTGCTTAACACTCGTAATATACTCGTAGCAACTCGCCACCTTATGAAGAGTGCAGCGCGAGCTTGTTACAGGTAATGCGTGTATATTACGAGTGTAGGCGAGTTCACCTCGAATTGCAACGAATCGGGGAAATTTTTTGAACATGTTCAAAATTTTGAAACTGCTCGCGACTTCGAGGAGAGTCGTGGGATGTTGTAAGGAGTTACGCTAAGCCATACCGAATTATTCGCGAGTTATTGCGAGTGCCTCTTTGAGGCAACTCACCACATCTCGCCATAACTCGCTAATACAACTCGGCTAAGTGGGAGCCCTGCTTTATAAGATTACAGGAACTACTTAAATCAGTGCTAATTCCACGTGTCAAGACTTGTTCATCATCATAAATGCATGTCATGTGGATTTATATACGTATAGTTGAGATGTTTTTTTTTTCCAATGTAGCAACGATAATCTTGAATATCGTTTCATTGAGTTTGTAGTAATAATTCTGTTATCACAATGTTACTATCATGATAGATTGAGACTCTTGACATTAAGTCTGGGGATCTCGATGGACGCCCCTCTCCATCACGTGATATCGCTCGGTTTATCTGTAAGATGCCTCATCTGAAGAACCTGACACTCGACGGTCAGTTTCACGATGACTTCTACTCAACATCATCGTCGATGGCATCATCATCAAAGGTATTAATTTGATCATATATTTTAGGACTCTAAACAAATGCTTACATGATTAAAAAAAAAAACTTGAAGTGTACTCCTTTCTGTTTATTTTAGGAATCTTAACAAATCGTACATGATTTGCATTACTTTAAGTATACTCATAATACATTAATCCTCCGCGTCAACAGGATTTCTCTGATTGTTAATCGTGAATCGCCTTTTTTGACAGCTCTTGTCAAAAAGATCAGTACTTCGAATGACAATTAAGAATAGCAAACCCCGCACCAATTCTCCCGTCCACACCACTTATAATGCACTTCTATAAGTGAATTATTGTTTTGAAGATACGATGACATGGTCTACGATCGGTGGATCTCGTTATTCCTAAGTCATGATTGGATCAGTAAAAAAAACATATAGTTCCCCTCTGTCATTACGTAGCAGTAATGTATACACACGATTATATCAGTCTCAAAAGAATACAGGGACAACTGCAATTATTGCTCATTTCGGTTGTCAAGACTTGTACATCATTACACGATAAATATGATTGTGTTAAGCGTGTTCCATTGTGTCAGCGATATTGATGTCATTTAAAACATATTGCTGAATCTTAAATATAGTTTTAATAGATTGTTGGTACATGTAATTCCACATTCAACATAATTTTACTATCATAACAGATTGAGACTCTTCGTGTCGTCTCTGATCATCTTAGTAAACGTCTCTCTGCATCACGTGATCTCGCTCAGTTCATCTGTAAGATGCCTAATTTGAAGAACCTGAAGATCCGCGGTCAGTATCACGATGACTTCTACTCAACATCATCGTCGATGGCATCATCAGCCAAGGTATTCATTTGATCATATATTTTAGGACTCTTAATAGCATATCACTAAATATTTGTAATATATACTTGAAGCGTAATCCTTTCTATACTGTATGGTAAAACGCAAGTGCACGATTTTACTCTCACCATAAAGAGGAAGCAGTTATGAAAAGTACATTATTACACAATAACTATGATTGTGTTATGACTTGTACATTTGGGAATAAAATTAATATATTTTTAAATATATTGCTGACTCAGGCGCGTACGCAGGGGGGGGGGGGGGGAACGTTTGCTTGGATTGTCTCATAAAAGAAGTTGACCATAAACTAACTCCAATACAGTGTTACGTGCAGGGGTCACGGGCAACTGGCTTTATCGGGTAGGTAGTGCCCGTGCATCCGGAACTTCCTGGTCAAAAAGTCAAGTTAGACGCCGAAGGTTTTTTTTAGGTTTCCTTTATTCCGACAACAATAATCAACCAATACAAACGAGAAGAAAGCTAACGATAAGTATAGCCACTCACACCAAAGCCACCTGACCTCAAAACCACCTGACCTCAAAGCCACCTGACCACAATGGAACGAGTAAGGGCCTGCAAGAGCGGCCGAAGTGCAATTGAAACTTGCTATTTTGCTCTTCTCCAACGCAAAAAGAGACGAAATAGTGCTGGATTACTTTGTTTTTTTCCCGACAAAACTACAGAGAAAGTTTATATTATTTTATTATATTTTACTTTTTTAAAGTTTACCCAAGTGACCCCCGGGCACTCCAATGCTGGAATGAAACACATTTTTTAGACAATTTCATTTGGTCAGGCAAAAATGCTTATTTGCTCTATGCACGCGAGTCAGATTGAGCGGATGATACGTTTCCATACGGGAGCTCAATATTTCCCAATACGTCAAGGTTATCATTTATTTATGATAAATTAATAATCATTATTTCCTGATATTCGTTTGTAACATCGTTCTCCTCAGAATTTTTTTTTTTTTTGCTTTTTATGTTAAGCAATGTCATTTGGAAATAGTAAATAAATGAATCTGAATTAAAAAAATCAGATCAACATGTCTAAAACAAAAAGTTGAATCTTCAAGAAATAAGTAGTAAAATGTCAGTCATTTGTTTATCCAATTTAATGTTGTTAATTCACCAGATTGAGACTCTTGACATCTGGTCTGAGAGTCTCAGACAACGCCGCTTTGCATCACAAGATCTCGCTCAGTTCATCTGTAAGATGCCCCATCTGAAGAACCTGACACTCCGCGGTCAGTACCACGATGACTTCTACTCAACATCATCATCGATAGCATCAACTGCAAAGGTATTGATTTTGTTATGACTCTGAGCAAATCACTATACTGGAATCGTCCTCATGTGAATAGTCCAACTAAATTTGACGATTGTACTACAAAAAATGAGTACACCATTAAGAGGAAACATGAGAAAAAGTAGACATTGATTGAAATAGATCTTGCATGTCAAATGAAAGCTCATGATCTAAAGAAAGTGAAACGTGTCATATCTTTCTTTTTAAATACACATTTGACTACAATCAGACATTAAAAATTCAGGCTTGGCACCCCCACCCCCACCCCCACCCCCACCCCCACCCCCAATAAATGAAACTGAAATCATACAAACTGGGCGCTTCGATGAAGCCTTGCCACTTTCAGATTCACACAACGCCGTATCAACATACGCTAGACGATTGATTGCAGCCATATTACACTCGCACCTGACAGACAACATCACACATTAGTTGCCGTTTGATTGTGGATTTAATATGTTACCTATAATAATAATACTACTCATTTTTTATATAGTGCTTAGCTTATTACAATCACTAAATGCTTGCAAACTTGGAGATTATTACCCCGGCTTTAGCTGTGCTGCCATTACGGCGGTCTAGCATTTCAAAGAATTAATTCCTGCCAGGTACCCATTTACATCAACTGGGTTGAGTGTGTCAATCAATGTCTTGCCAAAGGACATTAGTGCCGCGGCGGGTCTCGAGCTGCATTATCATCGGCATAATATTGTAACTTTGACAACTGTGGTTTCAAATATGTACTTGTGCATGTTATGGAAAAAGTAAAGGTAGGCACTTATCAAAAGGGAAAAGGAGAGTTATTAGAAAAGAAAAGGTGCTGTGTCAACGTAAAAAGGGCAATTGTCAGAGCCTTCAGAGGTGAAAATGGCACTTGTTGCACCTGAAAAGTGAAGAGGAGTCTTTCGAAGAAGGTAAAAGTACACTTACTAAAATGGAAAAGGGGCACGAGTCAAAGTAAAAAAGGGCAAAAATATCAGAAGTTAAAAGGGGAATTTCTCGCACCTGAAAAGACGTATCCATCAGAGATGAAAAGAAAGAAAAAGGACAGTTATTAGAAAAGTAAAGGGGCACTTGTCCTGTGTAAAAGGGGGTACCTGAAAAGTGGGTGCCAAAGCCCCTCCCCCCACCGGGAGTGCCGCCTCTGGCATAATAAGCAAAATGAGAGAAAAAAAACCCAAAATAGGACAAATAATAATGTTAATAATAATAATAATAATAATAACTGATGATAAGTTCAATCATTATTCTTCCATGAAATTTGTGCAAAACATCGTTTTTATTAGAAATATATTTTGTTTTGTTATTTATGTTAAGCAATATTATTTGCAAATAGTAAATACATGAATCTGCTTCTGAATGGTAAGCATATCAACGTATTTATAAAAAAAGAACTGATGAATCTTCAATACAGAAGTAGTCAACTGAAATTAATTGTTCATCGGATGAAATGTCATTTCTATAACAGATTGAGACTCTTGTGATCTGGTCTGATAGACTCAGACATCGCCGCTCTGCATCACGTGATCTCGCTCAGTTCATCTGTAAGATGCCTCGTTTGAAGAACATGTCACTCGGCGGTCAGTATCACGATGACTTCTACTCAACATTATCATCGATGCCATCGTCTGCAAAGGTATTGATATTAGATTTATTGTACGAGCAAATCAAGTCATGTTTTGTTATATCGGAGATATAATACATAAAGGCCTATTTCTAAGCTGAAACAAAACGGATGGTTGTATCGTCAAAATATAGTTACCGTCACGAGGAATCAGGTTTGAATATTTAAACATTAAGGAAAGGAAATTAAAAAATTAATATACTTCAATAAAAACAACTAAACATTGATAGTAAAAACACTTTCTTTTTCATTCTTTGGATGCAGTACGGAAGGCTATTGAAGTCCAAATAGAGTGATTGCTACTTAATCAAGAAAAAATGAGTATTAATATTTAAATTTTTAAATTAACCTGTTTTTTGTTTCTGTATCCGTGAAGAATCCCCAAATATATCATGTTTATTTATTTTTCTCACTTTTTGTTGTCATATTATAATATAGGCTAACTATATTTGCGGTTAGAATTTTTCCAACAGTTTGCAAAATTTTAGCAATGGACGGCATTTAAAATGAACACGCACTGATCTCAGCCATCATTTCTTTCAATTAGGCATATACAACAAATTAAGGTACACAGACGGCTTCAGATGGGAAACGGTGTTCGTCTTTTTAAAAAATTGGGACTCCGAAGTAAACGTCAATGCAAAGTGCCTAAATGTTATATTTTAGGGACCCACCAAAAGTTTTATGTATTTCAGACCAAATGTTTCGGCTGGAAATGTTTGTTTGGTGTAGAAAACCCACTTTGAACAATACAGTGAAATGCGGTATAGGATAAGACCTGCAGAAGACCTCATGGGCCCTGGAGTCGCTCCAAAAGGGCCCAAAGTACCAGTAACTCAAGACAGTCCAGAGGAAATTTTGGTGTACTTGATGCACAGCTAGCATTCAGACGTATAAAACAAATAATTTCTTGTTTTATCACAAATTATGACGTATACTAAAGTATTCAATGATAATGCAGGTGGACACTGTATATCTCACTTTGTTCACATATGATTGCAAGACTTAGAATTAGGAAAGAACTGTTCCCTAAACTATTAAAAAAGTACTGGAAATGAATTATGTGGGCCTCGTGACTCACGATCCCTAACAACAGAGTTAGAGAAATATCTTTATTGAAGTTCATGACATCTGCGATTTGTAATCAATCTGCTTATCTAGGGAATGGCATTAAGAGGAGAAACTGAAATTAGCAGATGCGACCCATTTCAACAATTCCATTATAACAGATGTATTAAACTGATAAACCAAATACTACACTTTCGTTCAATATATATGGAAACAGTCTATTTAAAACATATTTCCTTAATAGGGCCGTACACATAATTTCTTTAAAAAAAACATCACCTAGTTCAATGATTGAATTACTTTCTATGACAGGTTGATGTCCCTTGTAAAGATGATGTGGATCTTAGGCCACAGTCATCATCATCATCATCATCAAGCAGACTGGGTCGTTTCATCAGCAAGATACCTGGTGTAAAGCGTTGGAAGAAATCTAGATCGAAGTCGCATCGACATAATGCAGAATCTTCAGGAGCATGTGCACAACAGGTACAGTGAATTATAGTAGTAGATGTAAACAATGGCGGAAATATCACACGCTGAACTCCTTTTATCACGTGTAAAAACTGTGCAAAACAATTCTGCAACAATTGTCTTTACTAGGTCAGCATTGTCAGATTTTCTTGTTTGTTTGTGCTATACATAATATCTGACCAGGGGATCGAGCAATGTCTGTATGGGAAAGGGTACTCCTTTTTAGTACTTTTCCCAGAAACGTTAACAAAAATATCTCCCTTACGCCATCCGGCCATCGTACGCCAGCTTACTCTCTAAAAAAAATCGAGTGATCACGGACGTCACTCCTCTGGAGAGTGAAAATGTTGTGAAAATAGAGTGAACATTCACTCTTTTCTTCTTAGAGAGCACTCTAAAATCAATCGATTTTCACTCCTAAACAAGTGATCACGGACGTCACTCCTCTGGAGAGTGAAAATGTAGTGAAAATAGAGTGAAAATTCACTCTCTTTTTTTTTTAAAGAGAGCTTAAGCATGACCTACGCAGGGACTACGCCGAATGTACATTAGTTCCATGAATACGCAGCCTAATTTCGGCGTAGTTTGTACGCCACACAACGAAAGTGTAGGCAGATCCGGTGTGAAAAGGTCTTAAGAGGCAAATTAAGCTGCCTTGTACGTCACATTTTAAAGTGTGCGAACATTACAAGAGGTATTTTGCATAATCCGGACATGATATATGTGGGATATACAATAAGGTATTAAAATTGCCCCGCCCGGGGTGGTTTTGAGGTCCCTCCTTGGAACCGGGAGAGGGGGGGGGGGGGGTAGATGCACCCCATTAGTTTGACTGAGTTACCACATGTAATCTGGACAATTTGGTCAAAGAAGTCTTTCGTATCCAATCGGTGTATTTTTTTTAATTATTGTTTATTTTCCATACTAAATACTTAAAAACGAGCGTAATCCATTTTAAAAATTGCGTCTACCGGCAATCATACCTCATTCTCTATCAGTCTGTACTGAAGGACGACCAGAGTGGTAACACGAGCCCCACCCTGACTGAGCTGACAGTGGGTGGCGACACACTAGAAGGATGGCAGGATTGTGGTTCGATGTTTGACAACGTAAGGAGGGTCACAATACAAGTACGGAGCACGATTAACTATGACGTTTTCCAGATGATCCTTATACCAGGAGCAACAGAACTCACCATTCAAACATATGAGTATGTACGCCGACCTGCTGATTTCCACGAGGATCCCACTTCCCTACCCAGTGCCCTCCTGAATATATCCCCTCAGCTTGTTAAGGTGACATTCAGCGATCTGGACATTGGCAACAATAAGATGGGACAAATCTTACTAGCTTTCAGATCACCTCACAACCTCAAAGATCTGAAGACCATAAGGTTAGAAATTATGCCTTTTTAATTAAAAGAGCCCTTTGACATTTTGTTATTTTTAATTTCCCCTTTTTTGATTTTCTTTCTCTATCACGGCCTTTTTCCCCTCTATATAATACATTTCTCTAAGTCATTATATTTGAGTATTTTGCTAACACGAAAAATGGAAAAATTTGTTTTCTTTTAATTGAATTGAATGGAGTATGTTCCTCTTTTCCTTTTACTCTATCTCCCAGTGTTTGAGTGGATTTGATTAGATTTTAACTTACAGATAGCAATATCGAATTATCTTCGTTTCTTTGATTATTTCTTGAGTCTCTCTCTCCATCTCTCAGAACTGTGCATAACTGGAATTAGAAATTGTAATATGTACCATGAAAAGCATATAAAATGTTAATATCATGCTTAATGTAGAACATCTACATAGCTACAACTAATTATCATGCTGGTAGGCTAACGTGTTCCAGGAAGATTAAAGGGCAACTCTAAAATAACTTACTTCCAATAGAAGCAGAAAAATCAGACAAACCAATCAAAAGAATTTGAGCACAATCGGATAACTAATGAGAAAGTTATATATTTGTAATGACATAAACAAAATTGAAAATCACAATACAACTCACTCGTGAGTCTGTGACGTCTAATTATTTTCTTTTTCCTTCGTGGTAGTTTTCCGGGGGGGGGGGGGTATTTTCCGAAGGGTAAGTGTCAAGGGGGGAATTGTCCAGATACGTAAAAAGTTAATGATGGGCCAATCAAGGGGTATAAATTATTTGTGTATTTTAATTTACATCATTATTACCAGATATATTCTCGAACATTGTTAATTCCGGTAACCTGCCCCGATCCCTTATCACTTACTATCAATAAAACTGTATTCCGTCTATCTTGTTACTGGTAGGTTCATAAGATGCGGGACAGATGAGAGCATGGATGATTTCACCAGTGCTTGCAATACAGATCCAGTCGTGGAGGTGGAGCATGGAAAACCACGTGGGTAAGTCCTTAAAACTTTAACTTCAAGACTTGCATCACCCTCAAAGTTAGTATATCCCTTTCGCAGCTAACATTAAACTATGTAGAACTATGCAGGAATTGTGAATATTTCACGTGTGTCCTATCTGTGAAATTTAAATTTTAGCAGTATCCTAAGATTCAAACTATGCACGGAAACACGTTTACTTGCTAGACTTTACATACATATGTGTTTATTTGCTTATTTCCATTTTCATCGAAAATGAAAGGAACTGACACTCAAGATCTCACATAAATCAATCTGTGCAAAATGCAACGAACAGTTGACGAAAGAAATGTATGTTAAATGATATTCCTTTTGGAAATTTCTAATGATGAATATTTTAGGGTGCTCAGTGGAAAATATAGGCTGTGTTACTGGATTATCAAAGTGATAAACTGAAGATTTTTATTCAGTTTTCTAACAACATAGTAGGCCTATTACATCATTCGCATTTCGTTGTATTATGACTTTTTCTATGTAATAATTAAGGGAACGGTAAAGATGGTTTTGTTTAACGTATAGCCGTTTAATATTCAAGCTCTTTTCTTTGTCCTCTGTTTACTGCTCTATGTGATCATTTTGATGCAGCGCTGTATTTTTGTTGATGTATTAATTTATATTCTCTCTCTGTCTGTCTGTCTGTCTCTCTCTCTTCTATCACATCAGTGAATCTTTGTTAACTAATATGGTAGATGACACCTCACTCGATCTGATCACTCAGACGGATTAGACGATCATTGCTCGCGAAGACGAAATACCGGCTGAAGTGACAACTACATGAAAATACCATTATAGAGGTATCAGATAATTACTCAACGATTAATTTGAACTCATGACCTTTTTGTACTTTTTTTTTTCTTCACCACATACACTTGCTCCGTTTACCGCATATTGCTTACTTTAGTGCTTCTTTCACATGATTTCAGTGCTATTTAATGCTATTTAATTCAGATTTCTTTCTAATTTATGTTTCCATACGTTGCAATAAGCTATATTTCTCGTAATTATACTGATTTATTTTACATATTCAATATATCATGTTATGCTATGTTATATATTACATTATGTGTTATTAATTTTGTTTGTAAACTTTTGTAATTCGGCTAAACGCCGCGATGAAGGTTTTATTAGAAATAAACCATTTTGAATTGAATTGAATTGAATGGTTGACTTTTGACAAATCTTCAGAGTTTGGGGGTTTGTAAGGCAGATGTTGAATTGCTGCGAGTTTTATTTAATATATCATTGTAAAAATTTGAATTTGATTTAGAATCCATCAAAATGTTCAATGTCATAGACGGACGAAATACCAACACCAACAGGATTAGAACAGAGAGTCATTCATGCTTTAATTTAACTAACGATCACACAACTTAAGAAAGTATCAATTCTACTTTACTTTTGTCAACTGCCGTTTTACTTTTAAGCTATAAATATAATCTAGCGTCTTCAGATTTATTTCACATTACTATTTTTGGAATGGATAATATCATTCTCGTTCAAAATTGTTTGCATGGTATAGATAATTAAATTGAAGCTCGGTGTACATGATGTGTAATTTACCTACACATGATTGCGTCAGCGACTGGTGTAGGTATTGACGCACCATGCGAGGGTGACATGCTACCAAATAGTGAGTGCAAATTGAATGGTGCAAACCTCTCTTTGAATTAAGGGTGTTGTAGTCCTAACTGAATCAACTCACTCGGTTACCGCAGGTATTAATGCAGTGCCAACACCCCTCGCGTGCAATAAGCATTGTTCAAATGATGTCTATGCAATTCAAATCAATCGTTTTTTATGATTTATTTATTACGTGCTATGACAAAACAGCGTGGTCATTTCAGAGCCAAAAGGCATGTTTTGAATGAAAGCTTTTAATGTATATACAGAGATATAATCAACTAAAACACCAAAAATATGAAGAAATGGCAGTAATTTGCTGACTTAAAATCCGAGCTTAAAGAACGTACGGGAAGGAAATTGAATAATGACAAATAAAAAGAATGTGTACAAATAACAAACAACTGAACAAATGAAAAGAAAATCGAAAAACATAGTGTTCCCCTTCTGAAATTCCCTATACCGGTAGTTCTTTACTTTGATACATGTATTAATGAACCGGGATACAACTTAATATTTAGATTGTAAACTCAGAAACGGTTTTATAACTGAGATGTGCAAACTGAAGATAATTTCAGCACCAATTTTAATTTGATTTCATACGCAACTTTTCTTACATGTATCCACAAATAGAAAATAAAGGAAACGTAACTAATCATGTATCCTTCACGGCCCTTGTAAAAAGGACAAACGAAGACTACATTTCTTTCACAAATATAACACTGTTTTCTTGTTTTATCTTACGTTATGTATGAACTCTTGCATGTGTTACGTCAAAGGTTTGTTTGTATTTCGTTAATTTTAACTTTGGAAAGGTAAACTCTCTTGATATATATATGTGAGTTGTCAATTATGTATGTGTATAATTTGCAAATAAAGTAGCCAAATGATCGGTGCTAATACAAAGGAGTGTGTTTGTATATTTATGTCATTTATCCAAGCAGATTATTTTCTACATGCTCAAGTTTTTTAAAACTTTGTACGATATTTTTTTAGAGTATGAATCTGACATGTGTAAAAAGAAAAGCAATTGTTTATTCAGACATATACATTTCTATTTCAATAAGCAGGGAAAACTATTGATTTTATTATTCATTATACTTGCAGATTAGTCCTAAAATTGTATTGAATTCTTTATCACTTCATGGTACTGGCAGAGGTTCGTTTATTAAAGGTAAAGACCAGTTATGGTCATGCGATTGCATTGTGAAAGAAACGTTGTGGAATCGATCAGAAAAGGTTGATCATCTAGCATCTAGCATCTGCAAGGTTCTGGAATCATCAAAATGATAAGAAATTTGGCCCATTCTTCATAAAGTTACAAGCACTATACACAGAAAGATGTATATGGGACTACCCTATATCTCTCACAGACCATGAGAGAAACAAATTTACCAAATATATGAATTAGTAGGCGGTTTCCAGGCAATTTTTTTATCATCATGTATTAGTCAAAACATATTCTTTCACATGATTGGTAATGAGAGCTTTCATTTCATTTTTTGAAATTGGGGCGTTTCCAATACTAGTCTTTACCTTTAACAAAAATCCAAAGTCGTCTTGATTCTCTGGTATAATCAGGTCATTAACATTACTTCACAGTGCTATAATAAGGACATTCATATTATTTGAAAGCGAAACGTGATATTATTAAGATTGATCACGCGCGTACTGAAATTAATTTAACGATTATATACAACAATAAATTACTTCCAGATGCAGTCAAACATTGAGCAGGAACTTGAAGAGCGGGGGGGGGGGGTATAGTGCCCCTACATCTTAAAGATAAATATAAGTTCTAGTCAGGCGATTACAGCGTGAAAGAAACGTTGTAAAAGCGATGGGAAAAGGTTGGCCATGTAGCACATATGTATTGGTGTATACTGTGAGGTTTTTGGAATAATCAAAATGATCACAAAATTAGCTCAGTCTCCCTTTCATCTACCTTATCTTTAGTTACACATTTAAATAAGTTATAATTTTCTTTGTTTTTAATAATCTGCATTATCTTATCTCCCATCTTATCTCTCATTCATCGTCGTTGCCATTTTCATTCGGCTTCAAAGTATAGATCCTTAAAATTTGATAAGTTTCAGTAGTCAGACTGGATATGATGACATGAATAATACTAGTTGTATATGCATTTTATTGTATTGTTTTGGTATATTATCTATAAAACATTATTGATTCATATCAATATTATCTGTCTACACCTACGAATGTTATATCATATAACACATTGTGCATGACATACACGAAATTTCATATCTCAAAAATACAAAGAAGGTAATAAAGCTAATGTAAACACCAATAGTAGTCACACATGATTAAATGACCATAAATGAAAGATATAGTATATGACGAAACATTCTGAAAGTCATATTTATAAAAGCAAATACATAGAATAAGGTTATGTATATATATTTATCTATGAACATACATTTTTTCCAGAAAATAAACAATGCGTAAAGAATAAAAGGTATATTAATAAGTATAAGTATAAGTATAATAGTTTATTGTCCTTTTCAGGAAATTTGTTTAGCACTGGTTACAGAGTATTGCGATACAGATATATAAATGAAATATTACATGACAGAGATAAACATACACATATGATAAACATACAATAGATGAGGTAATATATATGTAAGCCACGGTATATATGGTGGTTAAAGAGGTAATATCAGATTCCATTTTACAAAATATGAAGCTGAATTATTTAATATCAATGATTATTTCATAGTAAATATTAAAATGATAACAAATACATAAATCATTTTTATTGTCATTTGTATCATCATTATTATTATTATTATTATTATTATTATTATTATTATTATCGATTACCATTTTGAGTAGTATAATTATTACGGGCATCGTTTTTATTGTTAAGTTTATTGATGACACATAGATTGTAGTTACTGGCTCAAACGGTAATTGATAGTTGGATGCAACATTCATGGCATATATTTGAAATTTATATTATATTACATTTATATTAATACATTGACATGGTAAGTTCATAGTAATCAAACACGTTTTGCTTTGGAATTGAAAAGATGAATAGAGTCGGGGATAAAGGATCTTCGGAAACGTGCACGTTGAGTTCGTGGTGTGCACAGGCGTATTCCAGATCTGTTATAATTGAAATGCTCATTCAGTGGGTGCGAGGGGTCATGCATTATTTGTTTTACTTTAGAGAGGGCATTTTTCTGATACAGATCTTCTATGGATGTTAGATCGGCTCCTGTGATACGTTTTGCTGCCTTTCTGGGACGTTCGAGTAGTTTCTTGGCAACAATTTTAGCGTTTGCATAATAGCAAATTAGGTTGAAGGTTAGTGAAAGTATCAAATATATTTCAGTAGTCAGACTGGATATGATGACAAGAATAATTCTAGTTGTATATGCATTTTATTGTATTGTTTTGGTATATTATCTATAAAACATTATTGATTCATATCAATATTATCTGTCTACACATACGAATGTTATATCATATAACACATTGTGCATGACATACACGAAATTTCATATCTCAAAAATACAAAGAAAGTAATAAAGCTAATGTAAACACCAATAGTAGTCACACATGATTAAATGACCATAAATGAAAGATATAGTATATGACGAAACATTCTGAAAGTCATATTTATAAAAGCAAATACATAGAATAAGGTTATGTATATATATTTATCTATGAACATACATTTTTTCCAGAAAATAAACAATGCGTAAAGAATAAAAGGTATATTAATAGTGAAAGTATCAAATATATTTCCTTCGAAACACACGCTCCCACTGCCTCTCTTTCGGTCATTTTGTTTTCTTCTTTTACCTTTCCACTTTCTTCTAACAATATCTCTTTGTCTCTGTATCCTTCCGTCTTTCACCGTCCATTTCCCGCCTTTTTACTGCCATTTCGCCGTTTCTCGCTGAGACATCTTTTTATTCCTAATCTGGTCAATTTTAATTGATGAAGGCTTGCTCCAACATGACGCGGTAAACCGCATAATTTTATATCTAGACAATTAATTGTCTGCCCTTTCATATGACACCTCAATCAGGAAAAATAAGCCGGGAATAAAAAAGTTCTGTTTGTTTTAAAGTAATGCTTGCATTTCCATAATTTGATTAAACGAATTCGACTGCCTGCCGTAGCAACACACATAGTTGACAAAAGACCTAACTCCGTTTCGTTGAGGATCAGCCATGCACAAAGAAGACGAAAGACGAAAGACGAAAGACTCTTTTATTATTCCTGGCTCATTTTTCCTGATTGAGGTGTCATATGAAAGGGCAAAAAATGAACTTTTTCGAAATTTGATTTTCTCTTTGAAATTCAGATACCGCCCGCCAAACGACTTTTCGGTATCCTCTCTTCAAATTGTTGTTAATCACTCATGCGTGAAATATGCATCACATGAGTTGCATCAAATAAAAGAGAAGGATCTAAGCTTTCCAAATATGTGTCATTTATTAATTATAATTGTGATTAAGTTATGATAAAACATCGATAGTTCTCAGTTTCGTTTTTTCTGGGACGCACTGTACTTTACGTCAGTATAGAAAAAGAAAAAGCCGCCGCGGTTTTGCCGCGTGATATTAGAATAAGGCGTAAAGAGATAAGAGGGTCTTTTATTTCTCTTCCTCCATATGGAATACGGGATTGTCGTGAGTGACTCCATTTGTGATGTCCTTCCTGTCTCTAAACTCATCCGATACGTCTTTATCTTCCTGAGCTTCGTAAACTTCATCCTGGGATTTTCGTTCCTCGGAGTTCTCATCAATATCATCTTTCCTACAAGATTAAGAGAAGAGAAAGAGTTAGAGATTTAAGGTATTTAGATAAATAGTCACAACGATGTATTTCTATCGGGTGTCTTGAATAACTTTAGTTTTAAGTTAAATCTTTGTGAGAAGATCAGGGTAGAGAAGAACAAGGATAGGAAATGCGAAAAGGATGAGCCTCAATATGTATATATAGCTTTCCTTTAAAAAAAAATGTTCATGTAAGTGGTGTAAATAAAACAGTATTCGCATCATACTTAATATTAACAACAACACCAAAACACCGTAAAAGGTTATGACCCCGACAGACAATACACGATCACACGGAACGGGACAACACATCAAACAAACACAAGCACAGAATTAGCATGGACACTGAATAGCCTTCTCTTACAGTCAATCTATAGTTTAACATTGGTTGTGTAACTTTTTATTTACCTAAGTATTATGTTTGAACAAAAATAACCTTGATGACTGTTGGAATGGCTCCTCAAGAGCATTATAGAAATATGGGCCACTGTAAAAAAAAAAATTGCAAACAATAATCTATCGAATTCGATTTTAGAGGAGTAAAAGCCCGACATCATCATGATAGAGATGGTCCGCATAGACTTACAAGCCAAATCGTTCTCCTTCTTCCAGCGTCTCTGGGAGTTTCTTGCCTCGTGTCTCGGGCAAGGCTAGGGCAACCAGAGAAGCCATGACGGATAAAGACCCGTAGATAACAAGAGGAAGGGGGTCCCAATACTTGCTGAGGAGGAGAACAAGAGGAGCTAATATGCCTGCTATTCTGCTGAACATAGAACAGTTGCCGATAGCGACGCCTCTACATAGGGGAGAGAAGAAAATAATAATAACAAATATTATTATTAGAAACTGGGCATTGTGTAATGAATAAAATGGGACGATCTAGGCAAATAACACAGGGATGCTATCTGTGTGCTATATAAACAGTTTATTACTATTTGTTATCACTTAATCTCTAATCTATTTGACAAGGATATCATAATCCACAAGTTAAGGACCACACGTTTAAAGCACAAAAACACGGTTTGGGTTTTTATACTACCATGACTACAAGGCTACAAGAATATAATTATTTTGCAGTGTCAATATTAACACACTCAACATTCAAGTACAACAAATAAGTTAGTAATAAACGGAACAAAATTCCTGGGGGGTGTTTCACAAAGATCCTAAGTTGTTGTAGCTCAACACGGTAAAAGGAGAAAGAACGAACCTAAGAAACCTTGGATTACAAAAGCTATAATGAATTCCATAACAAAGAAACATACAATGTATTCACAGGTTCTTGCCACCAACCACAATCCTGTCTATTTAACAACATACAAGAAGTACAGGAATATGTTAACTACAATAATCAGAAACTCAAAGAGAAATTACTATAGTAGGATATTCCTTGAAAATAAGGGTGATACTAGCAAAACATGGAAGACTGTAAACGAGATTTTAAGTGGTGGAAACAATTCGTTTAAGCCAACAGTGGTGGATAAATTGTGTGTGAATGATACTGGTACTAATGAAACCCTGTGTAATGAACAAGATATTGCAAATGCATTTAATGACTTCTTTGTTAATGTTGGTCCAAATTTGGCGAATGCCATACCAAACACAAATCGTAATACAGAGAAAGTTTTAGACGATGGTGTAGACAAATCTTTCTTCTGGAAACCAGTTACTGAGAGTCTGAGACTGAGGTTAACAACCATTTAATAGCCTTGAATGTAAAGAAAGCTAGTGGGTATGATAATATGCCAATCAAGCTGATAAAAGATGCTGTGCACTATGTAACTTCTCCCCTTACATTTATTTTCAATCTGTCTTTCACCTCTGGTAAATTCCCAGATGCCTTTAAAATAGCAAAAGTGACACGTGTTTATAAGAAAGGACCTAAAGATGAAGCAGGAAATTATAGACCTATTTCAGTATTACCTGTTCTTGGGAAGGTTTTTGAAAAAATTGTAAATAATAGGCTTCTTGACTTTCTTGAAAAAAATCATGTATTATATGAGCACCAGTATGGCTTCCGTAAAAAATACAGTACAAAATTGTCAATGATAAATTTAGTTAACACTTTGAGGAATTCAATGGATGAGGGAAGAATCACACTTGGGATATTTGTAGACTTTAAGAAAGCATTTGATACAATTAATCATGATATTTTATACAGCAAACTTTCACACTATGGAATACGAGGAATAGCATTACAGTGGTTTAAGGACTATTTTTATAGAAGATTTCAATTTGTACAGTACGGAAATGTAACATCTCCCATGCTGCCTTTAACATGTGGTGTACCGCAAGGCTCTGTCCTAGGCCCAACGCTTTTCCTACTTTATATTAATGATATGCCATTTGCTACACGTTACTTTAACTTTCGACTCTTTGCGGATGACTCAAACTTATTCCATACATTTCCTGAAGGGCAAAAAGAAATTGATATGACTGAAGTGAACACAAATCTTCAAATTGTTTCAGACTGGTGTAATGCTAATAAACTGACAATTAATTTACAAAAGACGAGTTATATGCTAATAAGAAACCAGAGACGGCAGATTAATGTTCAAGGGCAACTGGCTATATCAGAAGCTGAAATAATAGAAGTTGATTCTTCGCTCTTTGTTGGGATAAAGATTGATAAACACTTGACTTGGAAACCCCACATACAAATGGTTAATAAATGCATCAGACAAAAAGTAGGAATCCTCTTCCGCTTACGGCATTTTGTGCCTAGAAATATCCTAGTGTTGTTGTATAAAACCTTTATTCAACCTCATATATCATACGGAATTGAAGTGTGGGGGAGCACTTACAAGTCTCACTTAAATTGCATACTGTATACACAGAAGATGGCCATACGGACAATCACATTTAGCCATTTTATGAGTCGTTCAGCACCATTGTTTTACGAATTGAAAATCTTAGATATTAACAAGTTCTATGAGTTGTCTCTATGTACATTTATGTATGACCTAGTACATAATAATTTACCTCACTGTTTGACGGATTATTGTGATAAAATTGAGCATAGATACAATACAAGAAAAAGAGAAAAGGGCCATCTACGTATACCACTGTATAAAACAACACAAGGCAAATTTTCAGTAACTTGTGTAGGAACCCGATTATGGAATGAACTTCCCGATGAAATCAAAAACAAAGGGTCTAGAAACACTTTTCGTAAACATCTCAACGATTACTTGATGAATAAGTGATTGAATTATGCAAGTACACATGTATATATTGTAAATAATCTCCATATTACATTTTTGTTGTTTTTTTTTTGTCAAAAAAATGCAATTTTTTGTATAAATAATCTGTAGATACATGTATCTATGACTTTTTAACCTGGTATATCCTCTTCATAATTATATTTGGAGTGTAGAAATTGTGCTACGGTATTACTCAACATGTATACTTCTACTGTCAAGTTTTATTTTTTGATAATGATATATTTATTTTTGCCAAGTGTGTGCTAAGAACAGGGGCCAGACTCGACTAGCACATGTGCTATTATTTGGCTCCTTTTCATCACCTTCTATATTCTATGAGAAAAGACATATGTCTAGCATATCAATACTTTGTTAGGTTTTTCTTTAATATGATCTATAATATTCATTTATGAACATGTACCATTCACGATGTATTCAAATGTTTAATCACTGATGTTATTGATGATGAATAAATAAAATAAAATAAATCTCTAAGTTGGACTTAAAATTTATGGGAAGCCATTAGCATCCTTGAAAACATTTTTTTTTTTTTTTTTTTAGAAGGCATAAAATGTTGATTCAAATCATTCATATTTTCTATTATAATGGGAGATTTCATGTTCTTGATGTGGAATTGATGAAAAATCTAAAATACTCCAATTTTTTGCTTTTTAATATATTTCATTTTAAGGCTCCAATGGCTGTCCATACTTTTTAAGTCCAACTTAGTGTTAAGTTCTACTTAGGATCTTTGTGAAACACTCCCCAGGACTCTGATTTTTCGGTAATGTGATAATGATATTGATGATGATCAGTAGTTGTAAAGATAATCATGATAACAGTACTAATTACAATGATAACGCCTGCTTTTATAATAATGAGCTATACCAGGTTCAACAAACTTAAGCGCTTACTCATATTCATGTTATCCAGGTCACTGGATTCAAATAACTATTCATCACATAACAGTACACATTTTCCACTCCCTGGGGTGGATTTCTGTATATACCTGATGTTCGTTGGGTAAATCTCCATAGTGTAGAGATAGATAATGGTGAATGAGCCAGATATTCCAAACTTTCCGATCATAGCCACGGTCGTTAGGCCAACGCCAGGGGCTATTATGAAATCAAGTGAAATTCAGACAGATATTTACCATTTTCAAATATCCAGAATAATCACAGGTTAGAAAATATCTTGTTCAAATACAAGTTCAAGTTACAGGTCAAGCTAGGTCAAGTTAGGTCAAGTTAATTTATTAATTATTTCCTAATAATGATGCATAACAAAAAACATGGGAAACAATTATGTTTTACGAAGATCTCAGTAAATAATAATTTAACATTAGTAACTTAACAATATGTTATTCACATAACATGTAGTTTTTTAAGCTTCTACCAACCTTAAATTTGTTATGCAAGCTTTCATCCACTTTTGAGGACTTTCTCAAGCTAAGTGATCAGTCTGAGTCACACGTTATTCACATGTTAAGAACTTTAAATTAATTTATTTGTTTAGGAAAATAGTAGGGCATGTTTAATTTTATGCTTGTATATTACATGCCCCAAAATTTAGTTAAATTTAAAGTAGCCAATGATTGGGTCACACATGTTTTTAAAATCAAAAGTATCACAGTCAATCGTATGAAGTTTTTTAATTTTTTTTTTTATAGAGAACTGCATAGTATCACAATAATTTCATTACTAGATTGTGAAACAAAATCTTCTTACGTATGAAGGCAGTTGAGAGACAAGCCAGCCCTCCCAGCATCATACAGAAGAAAAGACTAAGCCTTCGACCAAAAACTTCGACTATGACAATATCGACAAGGTATGCTGGGATCTCGATGCCACCAGAAATAGCAAATGCAACATAGTCATTGGTGCCGAGATTTGAGCTATTCAGAGACAAGCCGTGGTAAACCATCGAATTCACCATCCTAAAAAAGAGAAGAAAGAGATGGAGGGGAAGGAGGAGGGAAGGGTAGAAGAGATGGGAAGAGGAGGGAAAGGAGGAAGGGAAGGGGAATGGGGTGGAGTAAAAGGGGAGGAGAAGGGGAAGGGGAGGGGGGAGGGGGAGGAGAATGGAAGGGAAATGGAAGGGGAACGGTGAGGGGTAGGGGAAATGAAGAAGAAGGGAAGGGGAAAGAGATGTTAGAGGGAAGGAGGATGTTAGGGGGAGGGGACGGGGTAGGGAAAGGGGACGGGGAAGGGAAAAGGAAGGGTTAGGGGGAAGTTGGAGGAAAGGGGCAGCAGAGAGGAAGGGGAGGGGAATGTGTAAGCGAAGGAGAAGGGGGAAGCGGAGGGGGAAGGAAAGGGGGAAAGCGAGGGGGGGAGAAGGGGAAGAGTGGTTAGGGTGAAAGGTGGGATTAAAAGAGACATCAAGAATATAGTAACGTGGCAAGAACAAGAATCTGGATCTGTTAGGTTAAAGAAACTACTTTGGATAATTCTAAATCCGATGTCAATACATTCTGTTCAATTTGACCAGGAAAGTAAAATAACAACCGTAAAACATTATGGCAAGCCATTATTGTCCAAAACAACTTCCCTTATCAATGCACATAAATTTATCATCGTACCTGCACTTATGGGTGAATTAACTGTATCAAAAAGAAAGTGGAACCTCTGTGTTTGGTCAACATTGGTTAAAGTAAAGGTTCGTGAATAAAACAGACATCGAATCAACAATAAAATGAATTTCACGATGGTTATTGATGATTAATTGAGAGTTACCATATAAAAACCATGTTAATTGTCCTCATTCTCATTCTCGGTGTACGAACCAAATCAACTACCGTAGGTCTACGGGCCTTGCGGATCTCATCCTGTCATGGAAGAGAAATAAGTGTCATGTAATAATAGCTTTTCAAGACAAAATGCAATGTATCAAAAAAATATCGTATCCAGATAAATGAAATGAACTGAACTGATAACAATGTATAAGTGGATATAGAGAGAGAGAAAGAGAGAGAGAGAGGGGAGGGTGTATGTGAGTTTATGTTTGGGTGTTTGTGCGTGCTTGTATGTGTGTGTGTGTGTGTGTGTGTGTGCGTGCGTGTGTGTGTGTGCGTGCGTGCGTGTGTGTGTGTGTGTGTAGGGGGTGGTGAAGGGGGTGTTTGAGAAGGGAAGGAGGTAGATTTCGAAATAGAAATAGGTGGGTGAGCAAGAGAAGGAAGCTAATTAATATTTGATTCGATAAACGAAATTTCGACAAGATTTTAAGTGTTATTTATCATTTATTCTATTTCACACACGTTCCCACTCAACACACACTTGCGCACCCACACATAACAAGCTGTATAATTATGTTACCTGCTCTGTCGTGTATTCTTTGGTGAAAAGAGGGCTTGGGAGCTCGGCCCTGTTGACTTCGGCCACCTTGTTGATAATTTTTTCGGCCTTGTCGTATTTCCCGACAGAGATAAGCCATCTTGCAGACTCAGGCAGCCATCTTGAATTCATTGAAGGAAACAGTCAATCGATCAGATTGATTGATTGAAATTCATATTAATTTCACTATGACAAAATACGTTACAATATATTCGCCAATACAGATAAATACATTGCAAAGAAGGCAGTAAGTTCCGTAAAATCAGAACTTGTCGAAGCGCCACTACTACTACTACTACTACTACTACTACTACTACTGCTGCTGCTGCTGCTGCTGCTGCTGCTGCTGCTGCTGCTGCTACTGCTACTACTTATATCCCACTACTACTACAACTACTGCAACTATTACCACTGATATTATTACTACCACTACTACCGATACTAGGCTACCACTATCCTTATACTAATTCCACTGCTACTAAAACCACTCCTTCTACTATTTTTACTACAACTACAACGACTACTAGTACGACTATTAGTAAGGCTGCCTCCTCTTCTTCTACTTGTTCTCTCTGTGATGATGATGACATATTACTGCAAGAAATGTATCATGTATGTTTTGTACAGAGTAAAAAAAAAAACATTGCATAAAGAAGCACTGCCAATGATGTATTTCATTGTAAATATTGACAAAATGTACCAAAATGTAAAGTAACACACAAAATTCCCTACATGAAAGCGATAAACATGGGCAGAAGAGGTGCAGTCACGACCAGTTGCAATGTACGCCATGATCGAATGTAGTATGCCGGCAGAGCAAGGAACATGTATCCAACAGCGTAGCTGATCCCAGCTAACATAACTAAATTTCGTTTAGATGGCCCAATAAACTCGGTACCTTATAAACCAGAAATCAAGATGTGAGAAAAGAATATGGTGAGTAAACATAATGCTAACATAAAACACGGCCACACAAACACCCACCGCAACATATATATATATATATATATACATGTGTGTAAATTTTGTAAGTGTGTATATAAATTAAGCATGTGGACTATTGATTTGTCCCGTTTTATGTTTCTTGAGAATGTGACGAATTAAAGCTTTGTAATGAAAGTATTCAACAAAGGCCCTTGTTCAACCCGTCCAAAAACATCAAATTTACGAGGGGTATAAATAATTTTCTTTCAACCGCCTATTAATAAATGATATATTTGGTAAATTATCATATCGATCCGGCCTGGATAGATATCGCGAATGCACACAACATTGAACACTTGAGCATATATTGATATATTCCTGCTTTTTTGCGAATTTAGGTTGAATTATTGCCATCTAAACCTCTGTGGGCGATATTTTAAAAACAATATTGAATGGATATTTTGCACCCAAAACTCCTGAACCGCAATTTTCCCACTACCGATCTTTATCTTTACGGATCTCTCTTACCTATGACATACAGGATAAGGTTGAAAGCAATGTTACCGAACCCCATAAAGAAACGCATGGTAGCAAAGAACCACCAATTGGGCGAAAAGGCAAGAGCAGTTCCAGAAACAAGTGAGATGACGTTCGCAATGAGAAGACACCACCACCGTCCAATGCTGTAGTAATAAAAATCATTATGATGATGGTAAATGCTGTTATCAAATGGTCAACAGTTAAACATTTATTTAGCCCGAATCTATGGAATTATGGAGATTCATATACAATATAGAGAGCCATTTTGAAGAACAGAACGTTCACATTTTACATATTATTTTCCGTACAATTCCGCTCTGCATAGTACACTCTATTACTTGAGTTGCACTATTGTTTTATGTGTATGAATACAAATCTATAATTATGATGTACAAAACATTTGTTCAGTTGCCAGGATCTTTTTGTAATTGAAGGTATACCAAGTTTCACAAGGTTCAACACTTCTCTGGTTCCCAATCCCTCCTACTGACACCAACAGGCGACTGCTGCAAGCCTCTGATGATAACCATCAAAGCTTCTATTTCGTAGCTGCGGTAAAGTTTTGTTTATAACGTAAAACACATATTAGTTCGAAAATAGCTTTGAATGAACATGACTCACCTTGAGAAATTAAATATCGAACTAAACCATACATTTCTATTTTTGCTTTCATTCGCGATTTGCGAAGAGAAAATTATGAAGAAACTCCTGAAGAAAGTGACAGTGTCAACCTACATATCTGAAAGGATGCCGAAGAAAATAGAACCCGCTAAGAATCCTCCATAGAAGATAGACTGAGATACCTGGGTGAGGCCATCCTTGCCACATACAAGGTCAAACTGTATGGAAGAGAGAGATAGAGAGAGAGAGAGAGAGAGAAAGAAAGAGAGAGAGAGAGAGAGGGAGAGAGAAAGAAAGAGAGAGAGAGAGAGAGAGACGAACGGGCAGACAGAAAGGGGGGGAACATTGGTTATAGGTAAACATTTGACTCTTTTAATTGATAAAGATCCAAACTAATGATCCTTTTAGGTCTCTGTCGCCAACCGGAATATCTAAGCACCAAATTTTACCATGGAAAAAGTTGAATACATGACGCCTCTCCCTTTTATTTGCTTGATGCTGGATAATTTATTTGCCAACTGTCAGTCTATGCCAATTGTGTTGTTCGTGACCATTAATGTATATTGGAGATGACTGACTCTTTATTTGTACTTATTGTACTTATTTTGGCTTGGAACAAATACAATAAAAACTGCATAACACGTTTTTTTATGATCTTGTTATACTTTATATATGTATATTGTAAAGCGTATTGAATGGTCAGCAGACATGAAATGCGTTATGAAAGAACAAATTATTATTAGTATTTGAGAGGAGATTACCTTAGATAAGGACAGTATCCTCGGATCACAAATAGGCCACAAACTCACAATATGTCCATAGATAAAAATGTTACGGAACCGTACTTTGAAGGTTTAGCTTTGGTCAGAAGGGATTAGTAATAAAACCAAATATTGTCAGAACGAAATACGGTAAAAAGGTAATAAGCTTTGATGAAAAGTTGGTATTTGATAACCTAATCCAATCGGGCAAATTGAAAAAAAAGGGATATTTTTAGATCTGTGAGAAGAATTTCAAGAAAAGTATGTATAAAGAAGTTGTAAACGTTAATCCATATAAATAAAATCGTAACCAATGCTTGTCTTCATTTGTTTGCTTTCACTTCTTCATTTATTCTGTTTGAACGGTTATAAATAATATAGTCGGTGGATAGTTAGTATCAAACTTTTTTTGGACTGGGATCCCGACTATGAATGCTTACGTTACCTTTAATGCTGTTATTTCAATGGTTCCAGGATTATTAACTATGTTAATCAAGTAATTACTTAGAAAGAGTGTGTGGCCTTTAATACACAAAGTCAGTTCTTACATCTGTCACTGTCGTCGTCTTATATTGGCTGTCATCATAGACCCATCCACTATCACATGACATCGTTCCGCTGCTGTAATTGGCTGGATCAATCCCAGGCCAGAATCCCACTCCTGACACGTTATATTTTTCACATTGTGCGTACTCCAGCTCACCATCTGACGTGTAATTTGATGGGATGCTACCTTCCTTCTGGGCCAGTTCACAAGCTTCTTCTGAAAGTCCATACTGCTCACATCCAGGAGTCCATTCGGGGCTCTTAAGTGACATGGAAATATAAATTCCGCTTTTAATAACATGTTTTGAATAACGAAAACAAATAACAATCCCTATAAAATGAAACAAAATAAATCTGTGAAGTTCTCGTTATTTGTCTGCGCTATGACATCATTCAGGAATATTTATATAATGAGCAATAACAAATAAACTATACAGGGTGTCACTGCCCCCACAAAAAAAATCAACAAGATTTTATTGGCAACATCTTGAAAAGTACTTAACCATCCTCAATGGAATCTAAGAGATAGTGCTGTACTAGTGTATTCTGAACTCGGTGTGAATTTCATAATGATTCATCCTACTATCGCAAAGTTAGGCGTGTTTTTGTAAGACGTACCATTTCCCCAAAGTTATAGAGAAAACGCGTAGCGTAACATCGATGCAGAATAAGCGTAATACACCTGTCGCTTCTGCATTTAATGGTGAACATTTAAACTGAAGTCATACTATCTCTTAATTTCTTGGTGGATCTAACACTGAACAACTTTATAGTGATATTTCATCCATATTTTTTAGTGAATATGTATATAGAATATATCTTAAGTACAAGAAACAAAAGTTTAACAACAAGCACCAAACATTGACTTTAGGATATGTATTCTCAGTAGATCTATGAATATCGCATAACATGTCTTTTAAGTTTCTCCCCATTATATATATTATTTGGATTTGATAAAGCCATTTTGTCTCTACAAAATATACTATATAAAATATGAAATTACATTTATCCTAATTGTTTACATTTATGTTGTTACGTGAATTGAAGTTGGATTAAGAGTCTGACACAAAATGTCCAGGCACCAGATGTATTCTTAACGCGCTATCCTTCTAACAATTGAAATTTTCTTCGTTTTGTAGAATATAAAATGATCATTAATTTTTTTTTTTTAGCACAGATATCTTTAACATTTACGCAAATTTTAGGTAATAATTATTCAACATTACCTACGAAGTTTCCTTGAGAATGAATGAGTGCTTCGTAATCTCGTTGCATTCATTTTCAGGCACTCCGTATATAGCACTTGTTTATTGAACATGCAATTCATGGGAAGGAAAGTTAAACTAATAGCTCAACAAGTGTCAAACATTACCTTTAGGTTGCAATATTTCTGGATTTATTGAAATTGCGATTAATCACCATCTATTGCTATAATCATCTATTGCTTGAGTGTTTTAATTCTCTTATATACTGTTATATTCTTACCGCACACCAGTGGTCAACAGATGCATTGAGGAAAACTACTACCAGGGAGGCCCATGAAACTGTAAACTTTAAGATGACCACAATGATATAAAGACGCCGCTGATATCGTCCAAATTCACCAACCGTCTTCAGAATGTCGTCAAACTTCATTTTGCTTTTCGTGTTCAGAAACTGCGAGCTAACAGGAGAATGCTTGATATTGGTAAGCTATCTTTACCTTTAGTGGTTTAGTGGTGGTGGTTATTTTACCTGACTGCTAAGGAAGCATACCCCATTGTAACATTGTTAGTAAGCAGCCAGAGGACCGAAGGCTTTAGTTCTGTGCTTTACCATTTATTTGCTTATTGTTACGTCTATTTGATATTTGACAGTCGTATACTAAACTTTGTTTAAGGTAAACTTTATCATTAAGTATAAATACAAAATAATCTACATTGATAGCTTTCATTGTTCTGTGCTTAACCATTTATTTGCTTATGTTTATGTCTATATGCCGTTTAACAGTCGTATTGCAGCGTGGAGGTCGTCATGATATCAAACTTTGTTTAAGGTATGCTTTGTCGTCGAGTCATCCAGAATTGGCAAAGATTACTTGGGATGCTATCTTTCTTTAATCACAGTTAACTGTAAATTTATTTGGAAGTTAACAACGTGTGTTCTTGTTTGCATGTATTACATCTTTAAAGGTAAAGACCAGTATTGGAAACGCCCCAATTTCAAAAAATGAAATGGAAGCTCTCATTACCAATCATGTGAAAGAATATGTTTTGACTAATACAATGATGATAAAAAATTTGCCGGGAAACTGCCTACTAATTCATATATTTGGTAAATTTGTTTCTCTCATGGTCTGTGAGAGATATAGGGTAGTCCCATATACATCTTTCTGTGTATAGTGCTTGTAACTTTAAGAGGAATGGTCCAAATTTCTTATCATTTTGATGATTCCAGAACCTTGCAGATGCTAGATGCTAGATGATCAACCTTTTCTGATCGATTCCACAACGTTTCTTTCACAATGCAATCGCATGACCATAACTGGTCTTTACCTTTAAGATTAGTTAACCTCTGAGTTCCATGTTAAGTTCGAGACATATACCTTATGCACGTATCTTATGGAGGTGAACTTGTGGAATGGTCAACTAAGCAGAGAGATCATGAGACATGAATTTCGTAGACAGTATGATATAATTTAAAATCATCGTAAATAATTCCTCATTGTATAATTTGTTGTTATAACGTTTTCACTTCATTTATATTGCATGTATGACTTGTATGAATTTGCCCAATAAATAATGATAATAAATTAACACATGTACATGAACTGACCCACATTCAGTGAATCAGCCCAAATTTGGTAAAAGGAGATTTTGACGGCACTTTTTCAAAATCCTGGTGCTCAAATTTATGACATGGTATCATTAGACAGAAAACAAGTTCCTCGTTATCATGATAATGATATCAAGGTTACATTGATAATGAATTTGTGATAGCAAGATACCAAAGTTGGGTAATTTGTTGTTACATCTGTATATAGGTACTGAGATAAGAAAGGGAGAGAGAGAGAGAGAGAGAGAACGTGATGAGAAGAGTTTGGCCAAACCGGTTCGACTTGGGCGAAACATGGCGGGAAAAGGCTATGGAAGGCAAGCACAAAACGAAAGAACATACGCCACGTTGTAACCAACTGAACTAAGATGGCAAAACTCTGTGTATAGTTGGCTCTGATTAGGACTAATAAACGGCAAACTAAACTTTCCCGTGAGTAGGATGATATAAAACGTGATAACAATTACCTCTAACTGCTTCTTCTCAAAACTATATATTTTTATACCACATAAGTTAAACGTTTAATTATATTTTGGAATGGTCGAGTTTCCTCCAGA
The DNA here is from genome assembly GCF_000002235.5 of Strongylocentrotus purpuratus. Lineage (NCBI taxonomy): Eukaryota > Metazoa > Echinodermata > Echinoidea > Camarodonta > Strongylocentrotidae > Strongylocentrotus > Strongylocentrotus purpuratus. The sequence continues at coordinate 36,719,249 of NW_022145607.1, read as the reverse complement.
AAGAGAGACAGGGAGGGAAAAGGAGAAACAGAGAGACAGAGAGAAAGAGGCAGAGAGAACATAACCATACCATTACAAACATCATTAAGGAAAAAATACTGAAGTGGAGGTAGAAATGATTTGATTACAAAAGCGGCAACATCTTTCAGGATTTGATCATATCTCACGTTTTGTCGTTTATTTGTATATTATATGCATATACATATATCATTCACAGGCCTAGATAATAACTGATAAGAGAGTAGCCGCATCAATATTAATACTGCACTTCCCTGCGGGACCAGCTATCATCATGATTACCCCAGAAATTGTAATTTCGCCATATACACAAGGATGGAGAGTTACAAGTGTGGATAAATCGTTTGTCAAAGGACATTAGTGCCTGGCTGGGATCCGAACCCTCATCCCTTGGATTGAGAGTCAAGTTAATGAACTACTATACCACGACACCTGCCAAGCTCATTTGATATGTAACCTGTCCTTATGGAAAAGGGTAACTTTTTAGAAAGGAAAACGGGCACATGTGAAAAAAGGTCCGCTTATCTGAGTTAAAAACGTCCAGTAATGAAAAGGGAAGGGACACTTTTTACAAAGTAAAAGGGGCACCTCTCAGATTTGAAAAAGGCGATTATCAGAGGTAAAGGGGGCACTTATAATTATCATGTGAAACGGAGCATTTATTATAGGTTAAAAAGGGCAAAGGGAAATGGATACGTGTTACAAAAGATAATACGAACATTTCGAAAGAAGAAAGGCACGTGTAAAAAGACTTGGTTCTTATCAGAAATGAAAAGGGGAAGGGCATTAAACAAAAATGATAGGGGCACTTTCAAAGTAAAAGGGGCACTTTAACTATGTAAAATGGGGAGCGTCTTTCAAATTTAAAGGGGAACTTTTTCTTTTGAAAAAAGGGGTACTTGACAAAGTGGGGGTACTGTGCCCCCCCTGCCCCCCCCCCCCGAAGCGCCGCCTCTAAACTAAAGAGTTTAGAGGAAGTGATGGAGTCGCTGGTACGGTAGGGTCCGAAGCAAGGGCCTGAAACTGGGCTCTTCTTCAAGAAGGTCATAGAAGATTGCAATATCCATTTGGTCACCCATCTTGGAAGAAAAAAATGGCTAAAGAACTCCCGCTCTTTTTGAGTCGTATCAAGGTCGGAATTACTTGTAAGAAGATCTTGACAACTCAATCTTAAACCACTAAATCATAATCGGGATCACTCGAGCATTACTCGGCACTACTCGTGGTTTGCTCGTTGTTACTCGTGCCGTGCTTCGTTTAATTCGACTAGACTCGCTGCAAAAATTTGCCATTTCCCCCCGAGTTTCCGGAGTCGGAGCTCGCGGCAACTCGCAGCAACTCGCAGCAACTCGTACTTCCATCTCGTCTATGTGTGGACGTAGCATTTCCAAAAATTTCCAAAATGTTATGAAGAAAACGCGTTGCGTAGCATCGATGCAGAATAAGCGTATACATCTGTCGCTTCAGCATTTAAAGACGAGCATTTTGTTTAAATACGTTTATCCTAATGTGCAAGATTTATTTTGTAACAGGAATTGAAGTTGGATTGAGAGTCTGATACAAAATTTGAAGGCACCAAATTACTTATTGTGCAACAGTGCTTTTTAACGCGCTATCCTTGTAACAATTGAAATATGCTTCGTTTTTAAAACAACTTAAAATGATCATAAATTTGTTTTTTTTAGCAGAGATCTTTGTTAAAAATTACGCAAATTTAAGTTAATACTAATTCAACATTACCTACTTATTTTTATTGAAAATGAATGAGTACTTTGTAAGATTTTGCAAAGAAAAATATCGTTGCATTCTATTTTTAGACATCCCGTTTATAGCATTTGTTTATAGGCCATGAACATCATGAGAAGGAAAATAAAACTGACAGCTCAACGTTACTGTCAAACATACCTTTAGGTTGCAATATTTCTAGATTTATTACAATTATGATTAATCAACATCTATTGCTATAATCATATATTGCTTGAGTGCTCGAATTATGTTCTGTTCTTACCGCACACCAGTGGTCGACAGATGCATTGAGGAACACTACTACCAGTGAGGCCCAGGAAACTGAGAACTTTAAGATGATCACAATGATATAGAGACGCCGCTGATATCGTCCAAATTCACCAACCGTCTTCAGAATGTCGTCGAACTTCATTTTGTCTTTTGTTTTTAGAAGGTACGAGCTTGGTTAGCTATTTTCACCTCCAACTGCTCACGATCCTCAGTTATGGCTTTAATAGTTCTGTGCTTAACCATTCATTTGCTTATTTTAATGTCAATTTGCTGTTTGATCGTCGTATCGCATCATCAGGTAGTTATGATATCAAACTCTGCTTACTTTGTTAGCACTCTAACTTCTTGTAATCCCCATATTAATTTCCTTTATAGTCTGAAAACTTCTTTCATAGCTAAGTTAATCATTTATTATGTATATATATAGCTTAAGTTACATCACAATATTGCTTATGTTACATCACAATATAGCTATGTAACATCACAATATATCAAATTCATATCAAAGAATTTCTAAAGTTACATCACAGGATAACTAAAGTTACATCACAATAAAGTACAAGTTCCATCACAAGATTGTTATGTCTATTTGCTATTTGACAGTCGTATACCAAACTTTGTTTAAGGTCTGCTTTATCATTAAGTATACATTAAAAATGATCTAGATTGATAGCTTTCATTGTTCTGTGCTTAACCATTTATTTGCTCATGTTCATGTCTATTTCCTGTTTTACAGCCGTATTGCAGCGTCAGATCGTCATGGTATCAAACTTTGTTTAAGGTATGATTTGTCATTCAGTTTACTTTGGATGCTTTATTTTTTCATCAAAGTTAACTGTAAATGTCTTTGGAAATTAACAATGTGTGTACTCTTTTACATTTATTACATATTTAAGGTTAGGTAACCTCTGGGTTTTATGTTAAGTTCGAGACATATACCTTATGAACGTACCTTATGGATGTGAACTTGTGGAATGGATAAGTGAGCAGAGAGATCATGAAACATGAAGTTCGTAGGCAGCTTTAAAATAATTTTTAAAAATCCCTTTGGATTTAAACAAGGTCCTGTGAAATCGTAAATACATTGATCACTCTTAACAAAGAACCCCTGAAACACACAGCATAGTTGACTTTGAAAAGGATTTGAAAACCAAATTAACACATGTATATGACCTGACCCACATTCAGTGAATCAGCCCAAATTTGGTAAAAGGAGATTTTGACGGCACTTTTCTAGAAAAATCCTGGTGCTCATTCATCCAGGGCAGAAATTTGTTGAACATGTAATCATTAGACAGAAAATAAGTTACTCTTTATCATGATAAAGATATCAAGGTTACATTGATAATGAATTTGTGATAATAAGCTACACAAGTTCGGCATAGTTTTGTTAAAGTGTTGTGAGATGAGGAAAAAAGAGAAAGACAGAGAGACGGAGACGGAGACCGAACAGGATCAGGAGAGTTTGGCCAGACCGGATCGCATTTGGCGAAATATTTCAATTACTGCTTTGTTAGGCAAGGACATAATGAAATACTAAACGCCATGATGTAACCAACAGAAGCCTAGTTGGCCAAACTTTGCGTATAGTTTGCTCTGATTAAGACTAATGGACAGCAGACTCTATGACCTGCCCTTGAGTACGATATCATAAAACGTGATAACAATTATCTCGTGTTGCTTCTTACTACCACAAAAGATAGACGTTTAATGATACTTTGGAATGATCGAGCTTCACATACATACATCTGTGAATGTTGATGTACATCTCCCATCTTGCCCCCCCCCCCCTTCTCCCTTGTTCCCCCTTTACCAATATTTTTCCTCCATATTATATTATTATGTATCCATTGAGGGTAGTTTTTTTTTTCTCTCTCTGTCTCTTTCCCCTTTTACCAATATCTTTCCTCCATATTTGTATTATAATGTATCCATCGAGGGTAGTCATGCTATCAAGCTTTGCTTACTTTGTCAACCCTCTTGTTTGATGTTCTCGATTAGTTACAGCCAGCCTTACGTGTATTCTTTTGTCATGTGTAAAATGTGCAATGTTTTGTTTGTTATATATTAGTAAAAGTGCAAAAGAAAAAGAAAATCAAACAGAAATAAACAAAATCAAATCAAATCAAATCCTCCAGAGATAGAGAGACACAGAGAGACAGGTAGACAGACAGAGGGACAGATAGAGACAGGTAGAGACAGAATGAGAAAAAGAAAGAGAGGGACAGGGAGGTCGAGAGAGAGAGAGAAAGAGAGAGACAGGGAAAAACAGGGAGGCAGACAGAGAGAGACAGAGAGATAGAAAGGGACATAAATAGAGAGACAGAGAGAGAGAGAGAGATATAGAAACAGACAGGGAGGGAGAGAGAGACAGAGAGATAGAAAGGGACATAAATAGAGAGACAGAGAGAGAGAGAGAGATAGAAACAGACAGGGAGGGAGAGAGAGAGAGAGACATAGTTAGACAGAGCTGGACAGAGAGAACATGTAAAAATGATTTGATTACAAAAGTGGCAACATTCCTCGTGATTTAATCATGTCTCAAGGGTTAGTATACCTCGAGAATATTTGCACAGACAGTCTACAGTACGATTTATCAATGCTTTTATGACTTCTCATTTAGATTAATGCAACGGATTGTACTTAGCTTACCGAACTCTACCATTTCTTCATGCACTACAACGTATTCAGAATATGGCAGCCCATCTCATTACCAAAACCAGAAAATACGAACACATAACTCATATTAGAGATGAAAAGGGGAAGGGGCATTAAAAAAAATAACAGGGGCACTTTTCAAAGTAAAAACGGGAATTTAACTATGTAATATGGCCATTTTGTCTTTACAAAATATGTTATACTGTATGAAGACATCAATTTTTAAAATAAATTTATCATAATTTGATACATCGATGTTGTAACAAGATTGAAGTTGTATTGAGAGTCTGATACAAAATCTGAAGGCACCAAAATACTTATTGTGCACCAGAGCTATTTCACGCGCTATCCTTGTAACGATTAAAATACGCTTCGTTTTTACAACAACATAAAATGATCATGAATTTGTTTGTTTAGCAGAGATCTTTGTAAAAAATTACGCAAATTTTAGGTGAAACTGATTCAACACTACCTACGAAGTTTTCTTGAGAATGAATGAGTACTTTGTGAGATGTTGCAAAGAAAAAATCTCGTTGCATTCGTTTTTTGACATCCCGTTTACAGCAATTGTTTATTGGCCATGAACATCATGAGAAGAAAAATAAAACTGACAGCTCAACAACTGTCAAACATACCTTTAGGTTGCAATATTTATAGATTTATTACAATTGTGATTAATCAACATCTATTGCTATAATCATGTATTGCTTGAGTGTTTTAATTCTGTTATATTCTTACCGCACACCAGTGGTCGACAGATGCATTGAGGAAAACTACTACCAGTGAGGCCCAGGAAACTGTGAACTTTAAGATGATCACAATGATATAGAGACGCCGCTGATACCGTCCAAATTCCCCAACCGTCTTCAGAATGTCGTCGAACTTCATTTTGTCTTTTGTTTTTAGAAAGTACGAGCTTGGTTAGCTATTTTCACCTTCAACTGTTCACGATCCTCATTTATGGCTTTAATAGTTCTGTGCTTTACCATTTATTTGCTTATTTTAATGTCTATTTGCTGTTTGACCGTCGTATCACATCATCAGGTAGTTATGATATCAAAATCTGCTTACTTTGTCAACACTCCAGTCTCATGTAATCCACATATTAAGTGCCTTTATTGTCTGAAAACTTCTTTCATAGCTAAGTTAATTATTTGTTATGTATATATGTTATTAACATGTATGTATTGAAAGCCAAAGTTACATCACAGGATAGCTTAAGTTATATCACAATATTTCTAAAGTTACATCACAGCATAACTAAAGTTACATCACAATAAAGTTCAAGTTGCATCACAAGATTGTTATGTTTATTTGCTACTTGACAGTCGTATACCAAACTTTGTTTAAGGTCTGCTTTACTCATTAAGTATACATTCAAAATGATCTAGATTGATATCTTTCATAGTTATGTGCTTAACCATTTATTTGGTTATGTTCATGTCTCAGTATTTGCTGTTAGACAGTCGTATTGCAGCGTCAGGTCGTCATGATATCAAACTTTGTTTAAGGTATTAATACTGCACTGCCTGCGGGGCCAGCTATTATCATTATTACACCAGGAACTGTTATTTAGCCATTTACACCAGGACGGAGTGTGAACATAAATCTTTTGTCAAAGGACATTAGTGCCTGGCTGGGATCCGAACCCCCAACCCTTAGATTGAGAGTCAAGTCAACGAGCCACTATACCATGACACCTTCCAAACTCATTTGATATGTAACCTGTCCACTACCGTACATTAAACTGGTTGTTAGAGATTCTTTGACCCCAAACCATCCGTAACATCTAGAGGAAGTTATATAGACTACCATGTAAGTTTTGAAATTTAGTCATTGTTTTATTGTCCATATATGGAGATTTGTCTTCTTGTTTACATACACTACAATATATATTATCGAAAAAAGAACTAATAGATCAAAAACATTTTCTGTTGAAAATCAGAGAATAAATTATCAAATTTATGAGTATATCATTATTTTGTTATATTCTTTTAATTATCATTATCTTTCTCATTATCATTAGTTATGTTATCATTATTAGTATAATTATTGTTATTATTATTATTTTTATTGTCATTATTACTGTTATTTCTATCATCATCATCATCATTTACATCATCATCTCTATCAGTATAATAGTTATCATCGTTATCATTATTATCAATATTCATTTTTTTCCTCTCCATTATTGAAGCTTTTACCTATTTTGATGATTTTCTTGACCACTTGAATACAGAAATTCGAAACTAGGGAAATTACATTCTCGTTGGGAATAGTAACTAAGAACGGGTCTTTTATAGAAGATTGCTGGCCATCAGGACCCGTGTTGTATTCACGAGTTATTGGGTATCATAAGACTCTTTAACTTGTCTAATGCATACACCCTCCCCCTGCAGAAAAAATACAACCACATTCAATAAATTATAATATTGGATTTACCATGATTTATAGCCTTTTTGGAATACTGGTCACCATCTCAAATGCCAATGTTGAAAATACGCGAACCAACCAACACATACACACACACACCCACGCCATCACCATTACTACCACCACCGCAAACAACAACAAAATCAGCCAAACAAACTAGCAAACAAGCCAGAAAACCAACTACCTAACAAATAAACAAGCAAACAAACATTACAATTCTTTAAAAAAAATTGGACAATCAAGTTTAATTTTAGTTGCTCATAATGCATTCAGCAATCGTCTTTCGAGCGTTTCCTAGTAAACTCAAAAGTTGACATTAACTGATTTATATATCTATATATATATATATATACTTGATAATTTTGCTTTACATTCATCATACTTCATACTGAATCATATATAACTCAACTGTGAACTAGATTTTCGTCATCAAAATATGACACTTAGTTAATGTCTGGATTTTCGCCTTCTATACATATGAACTTTGGTTTAATGAACTCCGTTAAGTCAAAATATTTTAAAACTTTTACCCAAAACCAATGGAAACCAAACTCAGAGATGGATGACATTTAACAAGACAATACTGTATACATGTAGTTAGATATTTATTTCCATCTATTTATTTTATTCATATGCATGCAAACATATTGATGTTTGAATAATAAGGGGCTAAGCTAACAAAGTGAAGATAAGAAATAAATCCCATAATTTCTTTGTTATTTGGAGGGGTCTAAAGAGCAGAGATATTTTATGGATAGACCCCGTGTGAGAGAATTGGTTACCAATTTCACACCGGTAGCTGTCTTCTCAAATGAGAGAAAGAAACAAAACAAATAAATAAAGCTGGAGGAAGGACAAGAAATGATACTGAATGACAAGACAACAGAAAATAAATAAAGAAATAAGTGGTATTGTAATTCTTAGGGGTCTGGATTGGAGTGTCGTAAATGAAGGCCAGTGAGTAAACAATGGAAATCAAAAGGGCGTCACATATCATGTCATAAGATCTTCTAAACTTTTCAAAGCGTAAGTTTAATGACTATTTGTTGCCAAATATTTTAGTTATGTAAAAAAAAAATCTATGTTTCTACAGCAAAAAATGTTGGAACATAGTTATTTTCTGTGCTAATTTAGATTCATTATTGTATTTTGAAATACTATTATATATATGATGTATATTGATGGGATCGTGTTAACAAGTCGCACCAAATTTTCTATGATCGCATCATATTTATATTAATCTTTTCTTTGTATATTTGCTTAAACCATTGTTAATGTTTTTTAATTATATTTTGTCATGCCTTTCTACATGTCTTTTTTAATTAATTGGGATGCGAGCATATATATCCAACTAAATTCTATTCCAAATTACTTGCTATTTGCTGGGGATTTTATTTGTGAGAGCTCTTTTACAGTAATGGGTTGCTGGTGAGATTATCGGTCTTATGTCGATGACCTTATGGTGCTCATCATACCCGTTCATGATGTGACGTCACTTTTCGATCTCGGAATCGTCATGCTCGCTCTTCTCTGAAAGGGTGAGAGATCAATACATAGCGAGAGGAGTGAGATAATAATAATAATAATAGTAATAATAATAATAATAATAATAATAATAATAATAGTAATAATAATAATAATAATAATAATAATAATAATAATAATAATAATAATAATAATAATAATGATAATAATAATAACAATAATAATATGTCTTGTTTACACTGGGTAGCCTCATCAGTATTCATACTGTTCTCCCTGAGAGCCCTGCAATCATATTATTACCCCGGTCATCGGATTCAGGCTTACCCGCACACAATGTATGGACATTCTCCACTCACTGGGGAGCATTCCAGCAAGGCGTCATTTTTACAAGCGCACATTTTCTAATCTAAGTACATTAGCTTTCGCATCCTCCCGGGTACCCATTTAACACCTGGGTGGAGAGGGGCAAATGTAGATCAATGTCTTGCCAAAGGACATTAGTGCCGTAGAGATGGGGAGATAGGAAGCTGAGATAGTTACAGACGTATACATACAAATGATAATATCTCCCTTAAATTCTGTTATAATCATTCCTACACCTTGGATAATGTCACTCTACTAGTTACTATCAATAACAAGCATTATGAGCAATAACACCTTCAATTGGAAAAAAAGTTTTGTTACTTTTATCATTTTATTCAGGCTACTATTCTACATAATTTTAAAATTATCGATAATAACTGCATGTTGCAACAGTCTCATATTGAACTGATTCAAATTCTTTTTCATTTAAATGCTAGAGATTAAGTTGACACGACTTACATGTTAAATTTTTCTCCTTCTTCCAGTGTCTCGGGGAGTTTCTTGCCTCGTGTCTCGGGCAGAGCCAGGGCAGACAATGCAGCGATGACGGCCATAGACCCGTAGATGACCAGAGGAAGAGGAGCCCAGTACTTGCTGAGTAGGAGGATGAGAGGTGCTACTATACTCGCTATCCTGGCAAACATAGAACAGTTACCAATGGCCACGCCCCTTTATAGGGATGACAACGAAAAAGTACAAGAAGAAAAATAGTATTACATGGTATCAATATATACATTATATATGGCGGTGATGATTTTTTTTTGTTTTCATGATGACAAAACGATCATCATTCTTGTAAGATTTAAAAAAAAAAGCACAATCATACCTATCTGAAAAAAGGTTCGGCCATAAGTAATGACAAATCATTTCAAATCATTGACAAACTGAACCACTATATGCATATAGTAAGATAACGAGGTAGGACAGCAGGAGAGTATTTAGAAATATACATTTTCATTTCTCTCTTTCTGCGTTACTTTTTTGCTTTTTCTGGAATTATCCACACAAATACAAGTTCTGCTTTTTAGTGGATTTGTTTGTTTCTTTCATAATTCGGCTTAATTTATGACATGCTATATGTATTTCTTATCCTTAAATGCTCTGTAACTTATTATTTCCGACATTTAATACAGAACGAATTAAAATAAGCTTGATATTCATCTTATGTCGGCGTTTGTTTCATGTTGCGATTGAGTTAACGAAATGAAAATATTTGAATTCAATGGAATCGAATTTATGTATGCAGTTAAAGATAACGTTACCGTACCCATGATAAAGATTGCCTTTATCTATCTACCTTATATTCGTTGGGTAAAGTTCCACTGTGTAGAGGTACATGATAGTGAACGATCCAGTGATGCCAAACTTGCCTATCATAGCAACAGTTGTTAGGACAACGCCAGGTGCTACGAAATTCAGAGTAATACAATGACATTGTTTATGATAAGTCAAACGTATGTTAAATGTAATAAACGATCAAACATATAACACCATCATTAATCATCACTTTATTCTTCAGAAGGCTCGTTCAGATATGACGCGGTTAACCGCACTGGAAATTATATATATTTTCTTAACGAGTAAATAAATGTCAAGAGTGCCCCAAAGAGTTCCACGCGCACTTATTTAAATATATGTTACAAAGTACAGAAAGGTGAAATGTGAAGCTCATTACACTTTTCGTCATTTAAAAATAATTAATGAATACAAAAACGCCACGGTTTAATGCCTCATCTGTGTACAAGGCCTGAACTGGTTAACTGTTTATGTTAATGAAAACATAAAATAAACAATCTACATATCACACTATCTTTAATTATCACTTTGTTCTTCCAAAGGCTCGTTCATATATTTCGGGTTTAAAATAATAAGTGCAGGGCGTTTTTCTAATCGTGTAAACGAAATGGCAAGAGAGCGCAATAAAGGTCGGCCTACACGCACTCATTTAACTATCTGTTACAAAGTAGAGAAAAGTGAAATGTGAAGCTTATAACAGTTTTAATATAACAAATAATTAATGAAAACAAAAACCCGCCGCGATTGATTTCCTGATATGTTATTAAGGCTTTAACTGGCTAACTATTTATGGTAAGGAAAAAAAGAAAGGTAGCAACCATATACAAATTAATAAATCAAAACAGTTTATTTTTCTTCGTATTTTAAAGGAAAACTTACATTGAAGCATGGAGGGGACATTTGTTTTTATAGATAAAATGAATGTAGGTCAAACACTTTTTTTTTTTAAAATTCTTTTTATAATTTTATTAAACTATTTTTTATTTTATTAAACTCTTACTTATAAACGCGGTCGAGACACAAGCTACCCCACCGAGCAGCATACAGAAGATAAGACTAGGCTTTCGACCAAAATACTCGATTATAAAGACATCCATAATAAAAGCTGGGATCTCGACACCGGCTGAAATTGCGAAGGCAAGATAGTCGTTGGTGCCAAGATTGGAGCTGTTTAGCGATAAGCCGTTGTACACCATGGAGTTCACCATCCTATACAATTAACACACAAACAATACTATCAATCGATCTAACAAACAAGTACACATATAAAAAAAACACATTTTAAAATAATGTGTAAATATGAGATCAGGAAAAATAAAAATATCAAAGAAAGAGAGAGGGAGAGAGAAAGAAAATATCCATAATTTATATATTAAATAGAGATTCTGCAAATGTGAGAAAAAGAGGGTATGTGAGTATGAGAGAGCAAGAGAGAGAGAGAGAGAGAGGGTGAGAATTGAGAGAAAATTTGCCAAAGATATATAAAGAGAGATTCGAAGGAGGATGTGAGAATGGGGTAAACACAAGGAGAAAATGGAGGGGATATTGTTTATCTGTCTCAATAACAAAAACTTGTAATATTTTGTTCAAGTGATTATAATTGTAGGGATAAGTATGAAAGCGTAAATATTCGTGCTTGACCGGCATGTAAAAAGACGAAATGACAACCCTACAATTCATAGATTAGATAGCTTTTATCTTCGAAAGTACACACAACGTGATAACGTGGTTACGTGAATAATATTTACGAGCCATCATCGGACCAAATATCTCTTTGATCGGACTTGATTGACAAAAGGTGGCCTCATAAAATCAGCCATTGTATCGACGGGATAGCCATGGCGCTTTATTTGAATACATGGTAACTCGGCTGCCCTGATAAACTCTTCATTTCTACATGGCCGGTCAAGCGGGGGAAATATTAAGAACTATCATACTCTGACGTCACTAATATTACAAAAGATGTGTGGGTTGTTCTTCTTACAATTCAATCAGGTGAAATGCTCTTTGTTATCCCTGAAATAGGAAAGGAATTGATTAAGTGTCAATGGAAGCTTTTAATACATTTTATAAATTGATCTTGATATTGATTAATCAAAATATGACGTAGAATTGACCTGATGGTTACCATAAAAAAGGCTGATATTTACCATATGGAGATAACGCTGTAGTTTGCAAATACAGACAAGAATGATAGTTACCTTATACAGATAAGGCTGATAGTTACCCTATAGAGATAAGGCTAGTAACCATATACGGACAAGGCTGGTAGTTACCATATACAGACAAGGCTGATAGTTACCATATAAAGATAAGGCTGATATTTTAATACCATATGGAGATAAGGCTGATAGTTATATACAGACAAGGCTGATAGTTACCATATACAGATAAGGCTAGTTTAATACCATATCCAGACAAGGCTGATAATACCATATACAGATAAGGTTGACAGTTACCATATACAGATAAGGCTGATATTTACCATATACAGATAAGGGTAGTTAAATACCATATACATACAAGACTGATAGTTATTATATACAGACAAGGCTGATAGTTACCATATAAAAATAAGACTGATATTTACCATATGGAGATAAGGCTGCAGTTACCATATACAGACAAGGCTGATAGTTACCATATAAAAATAAGGCTGATATTTACCATATGGAGATAAGGCTGCAGTTACCATATACATATAAGGCAGATAGTTATAGACAAGGGCGGATAATTACCATATACAGATGAGGCTAATGGTTCGCAATCGCATCCTTGGTGTCCGAAACAAATCGAGAGCCGTCGGTCTATGTGCCTTCAGAATGCGATCCTTGGTGGATGAGAGAGATAAATAAAGAGGAGAGATGGTATTATACGATAACATAAGTTCAGTACACAAATAAAAACGAAAAGTTATTCTTTGCCAAGGGTATTTATATGAGTGGAGTGAAAACTTTGTAGATTTGTTAATACTCGAACTTTACCTATATTTTCCACTTGTGAAATCGACGTTAAAAATTATACATTACTTCACAGAAATGAATTTCCAAAAAGCGGATTGATTATCAAAAAGTTTTGACTAATCGCAAAACGACATTTCAAACTATATAGAAAAAAAAATCCCAGTCGAAAACGGTTAGTTGATTTAAAGTTAGTTTGACTAAAAGACCTTTTTTTTGGGGGGGGGGGGGAATCACAACATTTGTAACGACTTTCTTGATTTAAAAAAACGTTTTACCTGTTCTTCTTTAAATTCTGTTGTGAAGAGAGGGCTTGGTAATTTGGCATTGTTGACCTCAGCGACCTTCCTGATGACCTTTTCAGCTTTGTCGTATTTCCCAACAGAAATAAGCCATCTAGCGGACTCAGGCAGCCATCTTGGATAAGATGAAATGGATTATTAATTCAATTTATATTTAACTTTGTACACATTTGCCTAGAAACAAGAAACATTCAAATGTACCGAATAATTATATTACAATTTCAAAATGCAAGTCGAAAAACCTTATACCCCCTTCACTTATACAGATTTTTATTACGAGTCCTTATATGGGTCATACAAATTTACGGATTTTTCAAGGATTTTGCCACTTTTACGACCGATTTAAGAGTTGTAACTAATTATTATCAGCTATTTACGGTTTATTACGGATTATTTCGGGTTAATACGATGTATTCACGGCGCAATTCCACGATTTGTTACAAGTTGTCACGAATAACTACGAGCGACTTACACCATTTTACGTCGTTGCCCATTTATACCGTTGCCAATAAAAAATAAAAAAATTCTCCTCTCCTCTCTTCATCAAATGATTGTGACAATGTGGTTTATTCTTCATAGATAACATTTGAATCTTCGCAGAAAGTTATTTAAGTAATTGCTTAATCTTTCCGATTCTTTTTGTGTGTTGAAATATTCGATCACATCCTATTACCATCAGATGACCAATCTCCACAGTCTGACTCCGATTCGGATATCGATAATGATCAAGACTCTGTCTCTGAATATTCCGACTATGCGTAGAACCTCTGATTTGTCACATCTATCCGTCCTTAAAGGTATGTTGCAACAAATTTAAGACATTTACCATACCTAGTAAGAGAGCGCAGGGTTGTGTATGTAACTGATGGGCAGATAAAAACAATCAAGCTTATTTGACATTGTGGCCACCAGTTAAATTACATGTAAACTGCATTGTGACACTTAAAAAAAATGAACATGGCTTTGTTGTCACTCCTATCGTATTTTAACCCTAGAATGAAACTGCTCTTTCTCATTCAGTGTGAGAGTGCATTACAGCACAATTTAGGTCAATTAAACATTTTTGACCCCAAATGACCCCATTTTGGCCTTATAATGACTCCTTACATCAATTGAATAAATTAAATTTAAAAAAAAAAAAAAAAATTCATTCACTATTATTCATCAATTTACACATAATTTGACACAAATAACTTCTAAGTCTGTTAGTGTATTTTGATCCCAAAGGAGCTCATTTGACCCCTAATGACCTTATTTTGACCCCTTATATCTTTTGAATACGGTCTTCTTAAGTAGAAATTGTCTCATTCAAATTTCTAAATCAAAATACATATAAATAGACACAAAAAGCATGAAAATTGATCGATCCTAACACTTTTAGTGTATTTTGCCCTCAAATGAAAGTTCGTTGACCTTTTGACTTTTCCGGCCATAACTTCTTAACGGGAGGTCAGGGGTATATGATCATATACACTTTTTTGTTCAGTATGACGAGACAAACAATTTGACATGTCTTTTAACATAATCAGGGCATTTAAAAAAATTGACCCCCTGTTGACCCCATTTTGACCTTATTTTGACCCCTACAAGAGTTGCCGGGGGTTAGGAGGGGACTACCCAAGCTAATTTTAATCATTGACCTCCAAACAACTCAAAAACACTTAAAAACCTTTGTCCCCGAAAAATATCAGCGGGGTCTACACACTTTGACTCTACTATGGCAATCAGGAGCAGGAGCTCTACAGGGGTGTGTCCTGTTTCCATTGTTAATTCTTTTTATAAAATTGATTGTACTCGTAACAAAATGTTGTTGTATAATTAGGTATATGCTGATGACACAGCCATCACAGGGTTCATCGATGATAGTGACAGTGCAAATGAATATTTTGTTCATTTGTTGATCTGTGTGAATTGTCATAATCTCTCTCTCTCTTATTGTTCTAAAAAACCAAAGGGATGAAAGTAAACTTTGTGTAGATCATGAACCTTTGTATATTCATAAACAGGAAATTTAGAAAAGGAACATCGTACATCAATATCTAGGGACGTGGTTGATGATAAGCTGCGATGAATTTCCGAATTGATGTTAGATTTCACCGAAACTTCAGGTAAGAGATTGATTTACAATACTACGTGTCAAATACCCATCCGGATGTGAATGTAAACATGTATTTTAATATAAAACGGCATCGCTCTCTCTCTGGCAAGATAGACCCATTTACTGATATATTTTAATGACTTGTATCCATGTTTCTTCCATTCACCTCTGATAACCAACTATTTCAGCACCTGCTATCAATGATAGCATCGCTATCGATGGGCTCAACTTGGAACACAATATGTGTTGATATGTCTGGCAAATCTCACAAGCTTTTAAGTTCTTAAGAGAAACTCTTGTTCAGATGTATAAATACAATTTGTAAAACAGTCTATGCACATAGTTTTGTGAGTGACATGAAACACAGCAAAACAAACAAAAACATGAAAAGCTAAAGCGGGCCCAAATGAATGTCACTCTTTATCCTCCCATCACTGTAATATGTCAATATTTAAACAAAAATATAAAAATTGCCAAAGTATGATGATCGTAACCACTACCAAAACAGAAAACAAAAATACCAGAAAAGGTATCTTACCTGAATAGGATGAAGATGGCGAGGAGAGGTGCAGTCATGACCAGTTGTAATGTTCGCCATGAACGAATGAAATAAGCACACAAAGCAAGTACCATGTATCCTACAGCATAACCGATCGTCGCTAGCATCACCAAGTACCGTTTTGAAGGACCGATAAACTCCGTACCTATCATTCATATGAATGCAGACATGTTTTTTTTAAATATATATAAGAAAAAGGAGTGTTTCCCCTGTGACATGTTTGTAAATCGACAAAATTAATAAGTAGAATAAATTTCGTAAAACAAACTCATACGTGACAGATACGACACAATTAAAATACATTAAAATCAATTTTAAAGAAGCATCTGGCCAAGTGGTGCAATTACCCTTTATATCAAATGGAAAAACAAAAAGAGGAAAAGACAGGGGGAAGCAAAAGGGGGAAGAAAATGGACAGGGGCTAAGGGAACGTGAAAAGAAGAAGCTACGACCTTTTCTACACCTCCTCCTCTGTTTTCTGGAACAAGTATGGCGCAATATAAATACGATCATAAGTGATCATGAAAAGCTTCACTCACCTACACCAAGCACAACAATTATAAAGTAACGTTGCTGAAAACCATCGCTCACCAATAACAAACAGGATAATGTTGAAAGCAATGTTACTGAAGCCCATGAAGAATCGCATGGTGGCAAAGAACCACCAATTGGGTGAAAAGGCAATAGCTACTCCAGAGATGACAGCAACAGCGTTGGAGAGGATGAGTGTCCACCAGCGTCCAATTCTGTCAATAATATCAAGAAAGCATACAATAATATATATATATTGTAATTCTGTCCTCTTCGGGATGTTTTTTTTTGGTGTGTTTTACTATAAAACTCGCTTATTGATAACTTTCTTAAAGGTGAAATTCAAAGAAGATCACAAATATGTCAACTAATGTATCACTAGAACCTGGTAAGCTTACAGATGGCCATCGTACAAGTTTTAGGTCAACTACATATCGGGTGATTTATAAAAATTAACTAAAAATACAACCACCTCCATAGCAGCTGGGATATACGAGAGATTCGCCGGAAAAATAACGATGTTTTAATGACGTCACTATAAGGACCAACACTGCCCAAGCAGATGACATCCCATAGAAAATGAACATAATTGCAAAGCTATTATTTCTCAAATTATAATGAGTTTAGTGTATATAAATTTAATGGCATGTCAAACCATTCAAAAGGGGATATGACCCGATTCTGATAACTAAAATCTTTTGCTTGTAAATACACAGGATAGGGGTTAATTAACAATCAAACAAACCAGACTTTCAAATTTAAAAACCCACGGAATGATATTAAGGACGGCATTTGTTCCCTCTTGAAACGCCGAACATACCCCGGTGTGTGCAGCTGAATATACTATGGCGTCTTATTTTGTTTACAAGCGACAGATTCCTTTATTTTTGTATCGCTGCATTTGTCATTAAAATAAAACCATGCGCGGGGTTTAGAGTGAGGCAATAGATCATACATTTAGCCTGACGGTAGTGAAGTATTTAAAGAGACTGAACTCAAGAGAAGATGAAAACACAGGCACTGAAAATGTGTGAGATGTCATGGGACGCCGTCTGCTTGTGCAAGTCATGTCCATACTGTATTCTTACAAATCTCAGCAGCGTTCGGAAAACTCTTCAGGTGCTATGCCGGGGCTGTATTTAAGCGTTTTGTAATTTATAATAATCATTACTTCGAATGTTTCCAAGCATTGAATTTTGATAACCTTGTCGAATCAAAGTTTCAACTTTGCAATAATGAACATAATTAGTTATTAAATTCAATGAATATCTACTTTAAAGAATAGAGAAGTGACAACAATTGCAAAATGGCAAATTAGCTTTATTCAAATACAAATGCAGATCAATATTTTGCCAAAGGACATTAGTGCCGCTGCTGGACTCGAACCGCAGATCTTGTGATCGACAGTCTGACAACGCAGTAACCATTCGACCACGACACCTCTACATAGTAACGGTAGTATTGGATCCAGCACATAAAATGTGTAAAGAATATTTCAAACAACTCTTTTATTTATTATGTTGGCCTCCTTCACTTCTCTAGAACAACGATTTGTTTAGATCTAGGACATATATTTGAAACTTTTCCACATCTGTCTGCTATTCTGTTGTTTAAGACCAAGCGACTGAAGCAGAAATTATTTTGCATTGGCATCTCCCTTTTTTCGAGTTAACTTGACCTTTGATTTGTCAGTTTCGTGGGCTGGCAGTCTACTGTATCTTGGCCAGTGAGGTCACAGAGGTCATCAGTGGCCACGAGACTGGTTGCACCAATGACGAGTACGATTAGCCACAACAACAGATCATTCGCCAAAATCTGTACCCGTTATCTGAAACTCACTTCCTTCTCATCTCAGGAAGTTAGATCCCACAGACAATATCAAAAGATAGCTAAAAACGTATTTCTGTTTTATCTAAAATCTGAATTTCACTACCTGTAGATTAGTTGTTGAGCTACTTTTAAAAATATAACTTTTATATTCATTTTTAACGCTCCCTGCTCAAAGGTTTCGGATACGTGCGCATTGAGAAAGTATATATGTAAATATATATATATATATATATATATTTAATATTATATCTACTGGACTTAGATCCTAAGGTAAATATAGGGTTACTACATGGGCAACTTACATGTCTGACAAGATACCGGATATAATAGAACCAGCTAAGTATCCTCCATAGAAGATGGATTGAGATACTTGGGTGAGATCATCATTGCCACATACAAGGTCAAACTGTATGGAAGAGATAGTGTCAAAAAGAGAGAGACAGGGAGTAAACAAAAGAGAGAGAGAGAGATAGATAGACAGAGAAAGAGGAGTAAAGAGCTATAATAGTACCATTTGCTTTTTAGAACCATCTGCATATCATAAAATAATGACTTCTTTTCATGGGTGTCGATCCGTAACTGATACCTATTCATCAGACGAGGCTAGATTCTTTTGTGTCGAAATGAGAAACCATTCTGGTCAATTGTAATGAGTTAGTACGTGTAATGGATGGCGGGCTTTTAAATGGTAAACAGCTGCACCGCACCATTGTACTGTTTGACCTATATAATTATAATCATTTATAATTCTTACTTTAATGAAAAAGTTGCTTTAATGAATGAATTATGAATAGTCCAGAGTAGACCTCTCTTCTTTTGTTCACTCGTATAAACAACTTGATCACAATAGATCGATCGAGTCCCTCTTAATATTTTGAACAGGTTACGGCGATCTGCGAGGGAAATGCAGGTCGTCATGGGTTCGGGTCAATTAACAACTGTACTATTTTGATGCCTGTAAACAAAATACACAATACAATGCCAAAGATTCGGACCTAAAGCTACGGTCACAAAGGTTCGTATGAACGATGCGTTCGTACGAATCTCCCTGTTTTTCCAAACTTCCGAACTTCCGTTGTCTGAAAATCGTTCGCACGGCGTTCGCAGCAGTTCGTAATGGTATTTGTGACCGAGGCTTAAGCCAAAAGGATCGGAATGGAAAAAACTTACATCAGTAACGGTAGATGTCTTGTATTGGCTGTCATCATATACCCATCCACTATCACATGGCGTCGTTCCGCTGCTGTAATTGGCTGGATCAATCCCAGGCCAAAATCCCACTCCTGACACGTTATATTTCTCACATTGTGCGTACTCCAGCTCACCATCTGACGTGTAGTTTGATGGGATGCTACCTTCCTTCTGGGCTAGTGCACAAGCTTCCTCTGAAAGTCCATACTGCTCACATCCAGGATTCCATTCGGGGCTCTTCAGGAACACAGAAATATAAATTAAATGTTTGCATGTTAACAGTTATTACCTCGATCCCAATACATTTCACCCACACAGGAAAATCGAAAGGTTTTACATTTTGATGAAGAATTAACCCTTAATATAAAAGGAATCCTAGATAACTACCCCCTAGTATAGTTGTCCGGGGGTAGTTGTCCTAGAGGATGGTTGTCGTAGGGGGTAGTTGTCTGGGGGTAGTTGTCCGGGGATAGTTGTCCTGGGGGTAGTCGTATGGGGGTAGTTGTCCAGGGGTAGTTGTCCCGGGGATAGTCGTCCTAGAGGGTGGTTGCCCTAGGCATAGGGGGTAGTTGTTCCTAGGGGGGTAGTTGAGTGGGGTTGGTTATCTGGGGTGGATGTCCAAGGGGTAAGTGTCCTAGAACCTATATATTTATTATTCCTTGAACTAAGAATGCTGCTCTTTCCGTAGAAGATATTACGTTAAGTAATAAAGAAAAACCTGACAAAATTATGACCGCTGAACATATTCTTACCTTACACCAATGGTCGACGGGTGCATTGATGAAGACAGATATCATCGGGGACCATGATATGGTGAACTTTAGAATAACGACGATGATATACAGACGCCGCTGATACCGTCCAAACTCACCAACATCATTCAAAATATCGTCGAATTTCATTTCTTCTCAGCTATTAGGATCTTCCTATCTAGATGATGTACTCCCTGATAGTTATTATTTGTACGAACGAACGAGGTGCACCAACGCTCGAATAAGATTAGTAAATGACTGATCGAAAGTAATTCACATGAGTACCTATTATCGTAAGCCCACAAGGGTACAAAATGATTA
This sequence comes from Strongylocentrotus purpuratus, assembly GCF_000002235.5. NCBI lineage: Eukaryota > Metazoa > Echinodermata > Echinoidea > Camarodonta > Strongylocentrotidae > Strongylocentrotus > Strongylocentrotus purpuratus. Next base: position 36,698,436 of record NW_022145607.1, on the reverse strand, counting down.
TATAAATGAGGGCGCTGTTTAGCCAGTGTAATCGAAGCCATTGATTAGCTGAGCTTCAAATTTGGCTTAATATAGCAAATACTGTGGTTTTTGTTATGAAAGCAAACAATAAGTTGGCCAAAGTCTGTGGACAGACGGCTCTGCTTGTAACCAGATCAGGTCAGTGTTTCATAAAGCCTTTTATCAATAACATCTGGCACAGAACTATAATTATATCATTCTACTATTGACATGTTAAATCTGTAATTGTACCAATTTACGCTTGATTAACTTATGGTGTTGACTTGCTCAAAGTACAGTACCTGTGCTGAGGTAAATGTGAGGTGACATAACTTTTTTTAATGAATTACCTAAGAATATGCAGTAGCGTAGCCAGGTTGTCAGTATTTGGGGAGGGGCGTGCATAGACCTGTAAAAGAGGGGTGCAAGCGATGCTGCAGCATTTCCTGTTCCTATCCAGTACAAGTTGATTGGATTTTAAATAATTTTAGCTTTTTGTTAGGCTGCATTTACATTGGATAGGCACTTAATAAGGCAATATAATACATTTACTAGTATGTTTGATTATGATCATAATGTTTGATGTGCATAGTTGTCGGAACAAGAAACCAGAGGTACACCACACATATGCATACACACTTTTTTTTCATAAGTACGTCTATGCCTCAGGAAATTGATGATATTGTCTGGATCTAGGCATACTTTGCTTTCCTCAAGGTCAGCTAATGTCGATAAGGATGCGTCGTTTATGACCTTGTTTATCTTTGGGTTTGACAGTTAGACAATACCGAAAAGTTCGTTAAACTGAGATTGATTTCACCTACTGGTGACCTACTGTTGTAGTTACATATTTAATTGAAGCAAATAAATCCCGTTCCCCGCTGTTTTCGGAAAGTTTCGTCAGACATCTATGGTAAATGACTCTATTTTGATGCCATAATTGTGCTTATAATAAAAAAAAAAGTTACCTTGACAGTTCATTAAAAACAGTTATTTGACAACTTTAATGTATTTTCTCAGTAGTAGTTCAAGAGCTGTGTTAGAGAATATTGTAAAAATATCAATAATCATGACGATCAGTGCTATTTGGTCCAGACTTGTGGTCAAAACCAAAGGCAAAAGTGACTGCATTATTTTGTGTAAAGCGTCCGGAAACCCGTCCGGAAACACATCCCCTTACGCCATATGTAGCTTGCAAGGGAAAAGCCACAACGGCAATCTATGGAGAGACTGATTATTACAACATTATCAGTAATTGGGTCTCATTACCCATGGAAGCCAAATCAGTATTATTATTTTAATGCGTGATTTTTTTCAACTCTATACATTCCGATCAATACGACGTGTACTTTAAGACATAACATTTTTGTTTGACTTCTTATTCTTAAAGGGAAAGTCCACCCCCAAAATAAGTTTGTTTCGATAGAGGCAGAATAATAAGAAAATCAGGTGAGTGAAAGTTTGAGCAAATTCTGAATGAAAATAAGAAAGTTATGAATTATTGAAGTTGTGATCAATCAAATACAAATTAGCAACTCTGTGACTTATTATACGAGCTCTCCTTCATTTGCTTTGTGCATAATATTCCATAAAATCATGTTTTCTTCGTTATTGATGATGGAATGTATATTTGTTCCTTGCAGGGGGAGTATAGAAACATATTTGCAATTATTATATTTAGGGTGCATGTACGGTTGAAATTTTTCTTGAGGGAAAATGAAAATTTTAGATTTTTTTAGTACTGAGCAAATGGAAGTTGAGCTCGCATGATACGTCATAGAGTTGCCAATTTGTGTTTGATTGATCACAACTTCAAAAATCCTAACTTCCTTATTTTTAATCGGAATTTGCTCAAACATTCACTGACTTGTTTCTCTCATTTTTCTACTCCTATTAAAACTAACTTAATTTCAGGGTGGACTTTCCCTTTAAAGGCTATAATCTTTCGCCATCACATTTTATAAATGAAATATTAAATATTTGTAATGACCTCAAAGACATCTGAGTTTTGCCTTCAAAGGGCCCATGACATCGAAATACATCAAGTGTATTCCTGTTGGTGTGGAGTCCTACATACATCTCATATTTTTATATGTAAACTTTTGAATTTGTTTCATAGATTTTTAAATATTTTTTGAATTATTTGTTTTTTTAATTTAAACTTGCTAAGCTCAACCCCCAAAACCTCCAGATCTCATTCCCCTTGTGACATCATCTGTCAGTCATCAATGAGCTAACTTGAGAAAGTGGTATGTATCTTTGCCGAAGTCGACCGCCTGTTACAATACATAATACAATAGCAACATACAAGTTGCTATGTCAGACATGCTGTAGCATCATCAGGAAGACAAAGGCAATCATGATGTATTGTACATAATTTTGTATGGAAGCATGAAATTCTATTATGAACGTGTGCTAAGTTAGGGGAAATTACATATCATTGTTTACTCTAGAATATTAGTTTAGTCTGACATGTCTGACATAGCAAATTATATGTTGCTATTGCTTGTGGTATTTTAACAGGTGGTCAACTTTGGCAAAGTTACATGCCACTTTCTCAAGTTAGCTCATTGATGACTGACAGATGATGTGGAATACGATCTGGTGGTTTTTTGGGTTGAGCTTAGCAAGTTTTAAAAAAACAAATAATTCAAAAAATATTTAAAAATCTATGAAACCAATTCAGAAGTTTACATATCAAAATATGACACGTATGCAGGACTGCACACCAACAAGAATACACTTGTATTTCGATGGCATGGGCCCTTCAATATAAAAAACCAAGAAACAAACAACAAACAAATAAACAAACAACTGAACTGTGACGATATTGACAAAATAGAACTTTATAGAGCTCTAACCTGAGCTCTAACTGAAAATATAATCGTGTGAATTTTGGTTGTCATCATAACCCAATTCAATTACGTTAATACATGTCATGTACAGTTAATAAATTACGTAAAAAAAAATGATGAAATCATTTACTTAAACAAAAGTCTAACCCCATCCCTGTAACTACCCAACTCCGAACAAAACCCACTACCATCCACATCTCACTCATCCTCACACGCACACAGGCACAATCACATACGTATGTATGTGATAATATAGCACTTATAAATAATATAATATAGCACTTATAAACTATATTAAAATCTTGAGAAAGGCAAAACGTCCTTGTATCGGACAACAGTAAGAGACATTTCCCCCCAGCTAAGTGCTTTATGTGGGCTGTTTTGATTTATTATTTACGTCAAAGGTTATTAAAAGAGATTCAATTCATCAAATTTCTAAGCACTGCTGAAACCACAACATAATTCACTTTCGATGGGAGCTGAAGACAATATCTCAATAAAAAATATTTCATTTTCTCGTTCATGCAGTGAGAAAGGTGTATAGAGTATACACACTGTTTATCATATATACATGTTGACATAGGTGTTGTGTCTTTACATTACTGTGCTTTTTTTGTTTGCATTTAATGAAGTTGATATTTTGATCTCTCGATCATCTGCAATATTTGAACTGCGGGTTTGCCTTCTGATTTAGCCTTGTAAACTGTGTGTTTGTTTTCAGTTTTGTCAAAAACCAATCATCTGTTTGGTTGTCGACTGGGATAATCCAAAACCAACATATTTCCATTCGATCATCAATCTTTGTGATAAAATATTGATGATAAAAGCACCATGTGGAAACCTGATTCAATGAAGATCCCTATCTTGCTAATAGCTGTGTATTTACATGGATTGACGACAGAGAGTTCTGGAGAGATGAACGTTATCTTAACACCAACAAACGCTGTCGTTTCTGATAGAGAAAACGTTACCCTTCAGTGCATTCTCAGTGATGTTGATACTCGTTCCTATACGATAAAGTGGAGTCATACTCCGCAGGACAGCTCTGGTCCTCTTCAAAGCAACACAACTTTAATCGAGTACACTCTATCTAGAACACTCAAATCTTCACTGACTCTATCAAGCCCAGGCCCGGATTTCATCACGGTGTTGTATTTTTGTGAAGTGCACTATACAGGTCGAGGAGGGAATCTGGTATCCTTTGCTCAGTCTGTAATATCTCGGAGCAAGGTTGAAAGGAAATCGGAATGTTTTAAGTCTGATGGTCAAGGGAAGGTTATCCATTTGTTCTATCAAGGTCCTTCAGTTGATATCTCGTGTAAAGTGTCACGAGAACCCAACGTTCCAGAGATAAGATGGAATACTCTACAGGGAGATAGAGACGACAAGATACAGCTCAAGTTTAGACGTGATGATGATGGTTAGTATGATATAGTCTGTTCAAAGCCAGGAGGGCGTTTACTCTGTGTTAAAGTAAATTACTTAAGGTCTTTCTAGCTCCAATCATTAAGCCCATGGTTCTCACATTTGTATTTATAAATCAAATTTCGTATGATACATGAAACAGTTTTTATTTATTTATTTATTTATTCATCAGTTCATCCACTGAAAGCCAGTGGACCTGCTTTTCAAAAAGCCCTTTATAAATCAATTACAGTATAAAGACATAAATATCATAATAAAAACATCGAAAATGCACATATATGCACAATATCAAAATAAACATATATCTTTTGAAAATTACACTACTTGAATCATACAATCTTTATTATCAATAAATAAAATAGGTAGTTTTTGCATCCATAGAAGTTGCGTAGTCTAGTGGCTAAAAATATTAATGAAGAAGAGAAGGTCGTGGGTTCGATTCCCATCATTTACACCTGTAATTCTGTGTGCCCTATTTACTCATCCTAATTCATTTTATCGACTTTACTGTAGGTATTCATTTTTCCTCATTATCACAGGCACCTATCGATCTATTGCATCATCTCTGGCATGGAACCAACTGTCGGATGGAGTCATCTTGTTCTGTAAAGCAACGACTTACGGGGATTCAATCGTGGCAGAACCATGCGTCATTGGCCTTATTAAAAACGTCCAACAACCTCAAATAATTCCGAGAAACACCAGCCTCAGTTTTGGGCTTGTGAATGAGGCCAAGTTTTGGTGCGGTACGATAGGTCTCAATCATCAATCTTGCTCTTATATCTGGGCGTGTCAACCAATTGTTTCTGGTTGCCATGGTAATGATGATACTATCATCATTATTGTTGATGAATCGTCAGTTCCAGAGAAAGTGATCGATGTAAACTGCCAGGTAGAGTGCACCCCGGGCGTCTCCAAAGAAGCTCATGCAATCTTGACAATCCATTCTCCATTATCTGTATCAGGTACTCGACAGACGGTTATACCTTCCACTGAACATGCAGACACTAAAGTTTCACTCCAATTACATTCGAATTCAAAGGATGATTATATTCTTAAATGCACTGCAAACTTTACCGGGAATGATGAACCTACTTTCACGTGGTATATTGATGGTAAGCGAGAAATCTCAAACAGCGGTGAGGTTATGCCAATGCAATCCATCTACCGTGTTGATCACTCCTTCAATATGGTGGTTTGCGATGTCCTTTTGAATGACAACATCACTCGGGTTTTGGGCACTTTCACTGAATTATTTGATACAACACCTGATAACGACATTGTTTCAAGGACCAACTACACAACCAATGATTCTGTTTTGAAGTCCTCTCCTAAGTTAGCCCCTACTAAACCAGTATTGTCCGATCTTTCTGAAAGTTCTTTGCTGTTGATAGTACTCATCAGTATCTGTGGTTTAATGGCCCTCGTTGTCTTTGCTTGGATTACTGTGAGTACTCTAAAACGAAACTTATATCGGAACCCAATTGAAGCTTCCAAAGTCAAAACATTCAGGGCAAAACGTCGATGCCCTTTGGATGATACTGGTGTTAATTTGACACCAAACACAGAGGAAAAGATATTTGACTTTGTTGATTCATTGGGTGATTACGCCTATCCAAGTTTCCAGATAAAGAATTTAAACAATGTCAAGAATGACCGAGAAGAATATTTTGCTTTTCAAGATGCATCTGGATTTAGCGATGAGATAGAATTGAACGAAAGTAATTATGAAGAATTTCCTGATGACAATCCCTGCTCACAAGAGCAACAGAGTCATTCGTTCGTCAATCAATCCATGAAAACCTGGACCCCTCTGTCATCAATGTCGTCTTCCTCACCGTGTTCCTCGTCGTATCTCCCTCCAACTCCACCACTTATTCACGAATACCATACCACATGTGATATGGCTACCACCTCGCACTCTGATTTCATAACCAATCATCGATTCATTCAGCCTGATTCTCTATCGTCTCCACACAGCTCTCATCAATTATTTCATGAATACCTGGCTTAAATACTGCGACATCAATCAAAGAAACTTATCTTAGAATTCTATTAAACTCATTTCCTCATTTGGCGAAAATTATTCAAGAGTTCAGTGGATAAGTAAAACTCTAATGTCAACAAAGATATTAAACGTTTCTCTCACACAGAAAGATGTAGACTAAAATTCGGCAAAACAAGCCTATTTCATGAAGATGCAAAGAGGGCAACTTGCTTCCTTTGCTACGCTACGCGGCAGGTCACCCTAAAAAGAAGAATGTTTGCTCCTTATTATTCTTTCACTTTTAGTTTTACCTATTTTTGATACGCAGGTAAAGCAAAGTCTCGAATATTTAGATGATAAACCACCCCATTAGACTCACTTTCATAATAACATAAAATAATGTGCCTGATCACGCACGTCAGTTTTATCATTTTAATATTCCTGATAGTCAGAAGAACATGGCAATGAAACGTGACACACAAAACTAACCTGTAATGTTGTAAGCATGTGTGATGTGCTACTGTCAGTTGTAATGCTTCTACTATTATACTACTTAGCCTCATTTCGTAAGGTCATAAATCTTTGAGAAAATGTTCACCTGTAATATAAAGGGTTAAGAGCAGGCACGTTTTTTAAATTTGTTTTAATCCTAATTTTGGAGAACACGTTTGGCCCACCTCGACAAAAGGATACGACCGAATTGTGTACAGTTGGAAAAAGATTTTGGTAAGCACGAAATATAAACTTACGACAATGAATTAAAAAGGAAGCCAGATACGCGGGTGTGTGTGTATGTGAGTAAGTGTGAGTGCGCTTTAGTAAATGTATGTACGCTAGAGTGCTAGACATTAGAGTGCTAGACATTTATAATTATTTTTAAATTGTGTGAATGTCAAACAGTTTCGGAAATTTACTATCGAACACATTGATATAGTTGAATTCAGGGATATTGAATGGCGAGATATATGTTAAGGATTATTGGGTAACTCGAGCTAGATTAAGTGAGTGAATACTATCATAATTTTGTTGAAAAATAGAATGTTTAAATCAAGGGCAAAAGGTCATTAACCTACTAGTGTTAGGATATAGAAAAATTATTACGGATTATATAGAAGAGGAAAAGAACTTAGCAATCATGGTAGGTAGGTTGTCGTTGCATTTAGAAAACTGGTGTAGAATTAGCTGTGAATTAGGTTTTTGAGCTTTTTTATTTATAATAATAATAATAATAATAATAATAAATGTTTATTTATTCAAGAAATATGCAATACAGCCCAGGGGCTAAAATGTACAATATTTTACAAAAGTATTTACCTGATAAATAATACACTATATAAAATCATTATAATACAAATTAACAGTATGCTAGTGTGAATTATTCATATGTAAAATACCAAGGAGCACATGTAAGTCTACCAGTCTACGCAAAAGTAAGGCAAGGGGATTGGAGATATATATATATATATATATATAGAGAGAGAGAGAGAGAGAGAGAGAGAGCAGATGGATCGGCAGAGAGAGAGAGGGGTTGAGGTAGAGAGGGAAGGAGAGGTAGAGAGGAAAAGAGAGAGAAAATGGAGTAGCTGGTCATCAACATAAAACAATACTATAATATAATACAAACATTGGCAAATGTAACAAGGTAAATTAGAAATAAGTTTGCCACAGTACATCCGCAATACAACCGACTGAAAATGCGATATTTGATGTATATGATCGGTTGCTTCCTGGTTTACAAAGTGATGAGCATGACATTTACAATTTTTGAGGTGAAATAATATATATCACGCACTACAATACGTAAAAGCAATTAACATATCATATATATTCCCCTTTGCGAAAATATATCTCACGCTTACACTGTAAGTAGATATAACTGTTAATATATGAATGTTAGCAGGTAATCTTGCTGTGTATTTGAGGTTTGTATGTTTGTGTATGACGGGGGGGGGGGGGGGTATGGGGTGTACTTGCGTGTGAATGTTATGTTGGTGTGTACACGTGTGTTTGTGTGGCTGTGTGTGTGTATTGGTGACTGAGTTGCAGATGGTAGTGTTTTTTTGTTTTTTTTAGTTTGGTGTATAGTAAGGGAGGTGGCTATAATTTGATTTTAATTATACATTATTTCTATTTTTACGTAACATTTGAACTAAACATCTATTAAATTATTGAATTGTGTTAATTTGATGACACAAGCTGTATTTTTAAGAACCATTTTGATTGTTTTGGTACTGAATGAAATTAAAAGAATGTGTTAGTGTGTGGGCGTTTGTGTGTGTATTGTGAGTATGACTGAATACCACAAGGCCAAAAGTCACACGATTATAATTTCAGCGAGAGCTCAATAAAGTTCTATTGCGTCAATATCGTCCAAGTTTATTTTTTATTTTTCATTGTTCTTTGTTTTCTTGTTTTTTTTTTAATGTCATTACAAATTAGGGAGGCACCAAACATTTAATATTTCATTTGTAAAATGTGTTGATGCAAGATTAAAGCTTTTAAGTTTAAGAAGACAAAAGAAAATTGATATATAACTGATGATTTTCTTGTCAACTCTTGAAGTTCCTAATTCTCTAAGACACAGTCGAGCATTACAATAACAATAATAGTTTTGCTACCCTGGGTAATGAGACCCAATAACTGATAATGTTGTAGTAGTCTCTGCATGGATTACCATTGTAGCTTTTCCGTTGCCAGTACATACTGCAGGGGTTTTGTTTCCAGTCACTTAAAAAAAACATAAAGCAGTCACTTTTGCCTTTGGATGTAACGAAATCTGTGCATCAACTAGCAGCGAACGTCATGGTTTTGGTATTTTACAATATTTGCTAACTTACTTTTTTTAAACCACTTATGAGATAGTACTTGTAAGTTTTTTCAAGTAATTGTTTTGAATAAAATGTCCAGTAACCTTATCTTCTCTTCTGTAAGCAAAACCTACAACATAAAAAACAGCGTCATCTACGACGAATGTCTGAAGAAACTTTCCGCGAACAGCGAGGAGCGGGATTAAATTTTCTTCAATTGAATATGTAAATTCTTTTCAACAGTACGTCATCAATAACATGAACCTTTTTAGTGATATAAGTATATTTTCTCTTAATCCGAGGGTTGAGGGTTCGGATCCCAGCCAGGCACTAATGTCCTTTGACAAACGATTTATCCACACTTGACACTCTCCATCCTGGTGTATGTGGCGAAAAAACAATTTATGGGGGTAATAATGATGATAGCTGGTTCCGGAGGTAATGCAGTATTAATATTCATGCGGCTACTCTTGGTAAATAGGACTCAATTAATATCAAGTATTATTTTCTAGGCAAGTAAATAATATATGTATATATTATATGCATATTATATACAAATAAAAGACGAAACGTGAGATATGATCAAATCCTGAAATCAAATAATTTCTACCACCAGCTCACTATTTTTTCCTTAATGACGTTTTAAATAATAGGGTTATGTTCTCTCTGTCTGGCTCTCTCTCTCTCTCTCTCTTTCTCTCTCCCTCTGTGTCTCTATTTCTGGAGGAAACTCGACCATTCCAAAATATGATTAAGCGTTTATCATCTGTGGAATAAACAGAGTTTTGATAAGAAGCAGGAAGAGAAAATTGTTATCACGTTTTATGTCAACCTACTCAAGGGAAGGTCGTACAGTCTGCCGTTTATTGGTCCTAATCAGAGCCAACTATACACAGAGTTTGGCCAACTTAGTTTCAGTTGGTTACATCATGGCGTTTATTCTTTCGTGTTGTGCTTGCCAGCCATAGCTCTATTTGCCATATTCCGCCCAATTCGAACCAGTTTGGCCAAACTCTTCTCACCGCGTTCTCTCTCTCTCTCTCTCTCTCTCCCCCTCTTCATCATCTCAGTGCATACATACAAAAGTTTACGAAACTTTTGTATCTTGCCATCACAAATTCCTTATCAATCTAACCTTGATATATAACGAGTAACTTATTTTCTGTCTATTGATACAATCTGCCCTGGATGACTGAGCACCAGGGTTTTCAAAAAGTGCCGTCAAAATCTCCTTTTACCAAATGTATGTTTGTTTGTTTGATTGATTTTATTTCTGCGTTCAAAAATATACAAATTCAAAGTCAAAGTAAAAAATTTCGAACAATAACAAATACAATGAATACAATGTTTACAAAAGTAATTAAATGAAAAATCATGTTCAATTATATCATTCGATAAACATGTACGAAGCATACAATAACATAAGAAATATGAAATATTTTCAATAAATTAGAGAGGTAATTTGGAACGCAGGAGACCACCATCGTGAGCGGTTAGGCTGGAGATGGATGGCGGCCTCGTAAAAAGAATTGGCGACATAACTCTCTTCGAAAAACTGAGTGACCAAGAGGGTGCGGTGCAAGTGCAGGTGCAGTGAGCAGTTGCATGATAAAGAATAAATAAGTCACGGTTTTGTTATACTAATTTAGAGAGGGGGAGCATATGATTGTATTATTTGTCGTTTAAGTGTAGCTTTTAAGGAGTAGATGGTTGAACAAGACTTTATGTTGTCGGGTAAATCATTCCAAATGTCCGGGCCAGAATGTCTAACAGAAATGTGGGCTTATTCACTGAATGTGGGTCAGGTCATATACATGTGTTAATTTATTATTATTATTAACTTGGCAATTTTTCAGTCAAGTCATACATGCAAATATAAAAGAAGTGAAAACTGTATTACAAAAAAATAAAAGCGCACAATGAAAAAAAGCGCACAATGAAAAAAACTTTTTTTCATAATGATTTTAAATTATATCAAACTGTCTACGAAACTCATAACTCATGATCTCTCTGCTTAGTTGTCCATTCCACAAGTTCACATCCATAAGATACGTGCATAAGGTGTATGTCTCGAACTTAACATGGAACTCAGAGGTTAACTAATCTTAAAGATGTAATAAATGCAAACAAGAACACATGTTGTTAACTTCCAAATAAATTTCCAGTTAACTGTGATTAAAGAAAGATAGCATCCCAAGTAAACTTTGTCAATTTTGAATGACTCAATGACAAAGCATACCTTAAACAAAGTTTGATATCATGACGACCTCCACGCTGCAATACGACTGTTAAACGGCAAATAGACATAAACATAAGCAAAGGAATGGTTAAGCACAGAACAATGAAAGCTAGCAATGTAGATTATTTTGTATTTATACTTAATGATAAAGTTTACCTTAAACAGAGTTTGGTATACGACTGTCAAATATCAAATAGACATAAACATAAGCAAATAAATGATAAAGCACAGAACTAAGCAATCAATGTAGATCATGAGCAATTGAAGAGCGTTCATTAAAGGGGAGGACGTAAAGCCTTCGGTCCTCTGGCTGCTTACTAACAATGAGGTATGCTTTCTTAGCAGTCAGGTAAAATAACCACTACCTCTAAACCACTAAAGGTAAAGATAGCTTACCAATATCAAGCATACTCCTGTTAGCTCGCAGTTTCTCCAAAAAAAAAAGCAAAATGAAGTTTGACGACATTCTGAAGACGGTTGGTGAATTTGGACGATATCAGCGGCGTCTCTATATCATTGTGGTCATCTTAAATTTTACAGTTTCTTGGGCCGCCCTGGTAGCGGTTTTTCTTAATGCATCTGTCGACCACTGGTGTGAGGTAAGAATATAACAGGATAAAAGCGAGACGATAAAATTCATGTGTTATCAAATTCAAATAAATATTTCTGTAGCTTCAATGTCACCTTCAATTCTTGTAACCAAATCATTGTTAAGAATTAAGATAAATGTCTTTAAGTATTTTTTTATGGAGACATACTGACCAAATCAAATCTAATCGATATATATTGTGGAGAAACCTAAAGAACATGTTAAGCAATGTTCAATTAGTTCTCCTGAGAATGCATATCCTAAAGTCAATGTTTGGAAAGAGCTAATTGAATAGCTGAATAAGAAATACAGTTGTTGCTCTTTTCTATACTCGGTTGTTTCCTACTGCAAACTGATCACGTCATGATGATCTAAACATAAATTGAAGATTATAAGGAAATTATTTGCTTCGAAAGCAGAAGCGATAGGTGAAAGCTTAATGTGCATTGATGCTACGCATTAGACTTTTTTTTTAAATAACAATTGAGAAAATAGTACGTCTTACAAAAATATTCATAACTTTGCAGTTGTAGAATGAATCCTTGCGAGATTCACACTGAGTTCAGAAGTCACTAATACAGCATTATCTGTCAGATTCCATTGAGGATGGTTGATAACTTTTGAAGATGTTGCCAATCAAAATTTAGTTGATTTTTTGTGGGGGCCGACACCCTGAATATGTTATATGATATTGCTCATTGTATAAATATTGCTGAATGATGTCCATGACCCAGACATACAAGAATACCTTCATACATTTGTTTTGTTTCATTATATAGGAATTGTGTATTTGTTTCCTTATTCAATACACGTTATTAGAAACAGAATCCATATTTCAATGTTGCTTAAGACCCCCGAATGGAATACTGGATGTGAGGTGTATGGACTCTCAGAGGAAGCTTGTGAACTGGCCCAGAAGGAAGGTAGCATCCCATCAAACTACACGTCAGATGGTGAACTGGAGTATGCACAATGTGAGAAATATAACGTGACAGGAGTGGGATTCTGGCCTGGGATTGATCCAGCCAATTACAGCAGCGGAACGATGTCATGTGATAGTGGATGGGTCTATGATGATAGCCAATATCAAACGACGACAGTGACAGATGTAAGATCTTAGAGTGTGTGGGTGTATGTGGGTGAGGTGTGGATGCGCGTGGGTGTCCGGGAGTATGCGTTCGTGTGTATAGGTGTGCGTATGTGTGCCTAGCACTGAATTGGTGTTTAATATGGCACACACTTTTCCTAAGTAATCACACATGATTAATAATCCTGGAACAATTGAAATAACAGCATTAATGGTTACAAATGAAGCAGACATATTCAGGATCTCAGTCAAAAAGGAAATATTGATACACAATATTTCTGCCGATAATATCATCTCAAAAGGTTCAAACAGAATAAATGACGAATGAACGCAATAGATTGAGGATTACGTGAACAAGAAACCGACAAGCATTGGTTACGGATTTGTTTAGGACGATTCCTTTATAGATCTTTATCAATAAAAAGAGTCAAATATTACCAAATTTATCTATAACAAATCACTTGTGTTTTCCCCTTTCCGAATGCCTGTCTGTCTCTATTTATATATCTATCTTGTTTCTCTCTCTTTATCTATCTCTCTCTCTCTCTCTCTTTATCTATCTGTCTCTCTCTCTCTCTCTCTCTTCATTTATCTCTCTTCCATACAGTTTGACCTTGTATGTGGCAAGGATGGCCTGACCCAGGTATCTCAATCCATCTTCTATGGAGGATTCTTAGCGGGTTCTATTTTCTTCGGCATCCTGTCAGATATGTAGGTTGCGACTGTCATATTCTTTTGGAGTTTCTGAATAATTTTCTCTTCGCTAATCGCGATTGGAAGAAGAGCAAATGGAAATATATGGTTTATTTCGATATTACAATTCTACAAGTATAATCATGTTCATTCTAATCTACTTTCGAATTATTTTGTGCTTTACGTTATAAACAAAATGTTACCGCAGCTACGAATTAAAAGATATGATGGTTATCTTTAAAGGGCTTGCAGCCATCGTTTTTTTTGTTGGTGTCAGTGGGAGGGATTGCAAACCAGAGAAGTGTTGAACCTCGTGAAACTTGGCATACCTTCGATCGTAAAAAGATCTCAGCAGCTGGACAAAATTTGTATGCATCATTATTATAGATTTATATCCATAACAACATAACAATAACGCAACTCTTATAGTAGAGTGTATAGTGCAAAGCGGAATTACATGGAAAACGGTAAAATATGAACATTTTATTCTTTGAAATGGCTGGTTATAATGTTTATGAATCTCCATATTTCCATAGATTCTGACTCAATAGAATTATAAATTGTACACTGTTGAAAATTGATTACAGTAATTACCATCATTATCATGATTTGTATTACTATAGCATTGGACGTTGGTGGTGTCTTCTCATTGCGAACGTCATCTCACTTGTTTCTGGAGTTGCTATTGCCTTTTCGCCCAATTGGTGGTTCTATGCTACCATGCGTTTCTTTATGGGGTTCGGTAACATTGCTTTCAACATTATCCTGTTTGTCATAGGTGAGAGAGGTCCTTAATTCTTTATTTTAACCTATACCCGAGTCGCACTTACAGACCAACTCCACATTACCGACACCAGACCAACGACAGACCGACACCAGACCAACGACAGACCGACACCAGACCAACGACAGACCGACACCAAACCAACGATAGACCGACACCAGACCAACGATAGACCGACAACAGACCAACGACAGACCGACACTAAACCAACGACAGACCGACACCAGACCAACGACAGACCGACACCAGACCGACGACAGACCGACACCAGACCAACGATAGCCCGACAACAGACCAACGACAGACCGACACCAGACCAACGATAGACCGACACCAGACCAACGACAGACCGACACCAGACCAACGATAGACCGACACCAGACCAACGATAGACCGACACCAGACCAACGATAGACCGACACCAGACCATGCAACGACAGACCGACACCAAATCAACGACAGACCGACACCAGACCAACGACAGACCGACATCAGACCGACGACAGACCGACACCAGACCAACGACAGACCGACACCAGACCAACGACAGACCGACGACAGACCGACACCAGACCAACGACAGACCGACACTAAACCAACGATAGACCGACACCAGACCAACAATAGACCGACAACAGACCAACGACAGACCGACACCAAACCAACGACAGACCGACACCAGACCAACGACAGACCGACACCAGACCGACGACAGACCGACACCAGACCAACGATAGCCCGACAACAGACCGACGACAGACCGACACCAGACCAACGATAGCCCGACAACAGACCAACGACAGACCGACACCAGACCAACAAAAACAGCCAGACAACAGACTGAACACAAAATTACATTGCCATTAATAGGTCGGTTTTGGATCGGTGTGCAGTCGGTTCGGTCGTGTGACTAAAACAGATAAATTATTCATTCCTGCTTTCCAATCAACTCATTCATTTGACTTTTATTAACATTACAAACAGTCAAATGTGATACACGACTGTACTCCAAAGCCTAATGATATCATTGTTTCAAGTTCAACCCATCCAATGTATAGCAGAGCGTTTCAATACGAAACACATCTTTGGTATGAGAAGAATATTGGCAAGAAAAAAACCTCATACGAAGACATTTTCATATATACAGTGCGTTCCAGAAAAAACGAAACCGAGAATTATCGATGTTTTATCATAATTTAATCACATTTATAATTAATAAATGACACATATTTGGAAAGCTTAGATCCTCTTCTTTCATTTGATGCAACTCATTATGATGCATATTTCACGCATGAGTGATTAAAATCTATTTGAAGAGAGGAAACCGAAAAATCGTTTGGCGGGTGGTATTTGAATTTCAAAGAGAAAATCACATTTCTAGAAAGTTGAGTTTCTGCCCTTTCATATGACACCTCAATCAGGAAAAATGAGCAAGGAATGACAAAGTTCTGTGTGTATGTTGGTCACATGATATTCAATAGATGTTCTATTGCACGCGCGTGCATTTTTGGTTATATTCGCCGTGCATTTTTGGTTATATGCAGACTGCGTACCTCTCTGCAGTGCGCGTATCCCTGCGTGTATCTGACGCGAAGGCAATCTGAATGTAATCTAGAAGGCTTGACTACAACTTTAATTCATCTTTAACATAAGGAGCAAAACATTTTGTTGAAAGATTCGTTGAAAGATAAACGTTAATTCTATTCAACTCGGCTGACGTCTCGTTGAATAGAATGTTAATCTTTTAACTCATGACAATATTTGCACTATTGAACTCATAACCATTCATTATTTGTATAATATACACTTACCGTACAACGTTTACACACGCACAAACACACACACATTTATATCTTAGGGTGGGTGTTTGTGAGGGTGTGTTTTATGTTTGCATTATGTATACTAACCATATACTTTTCTCACATCATGATTTTTGGTCTATAAGGTACCGAGTTTATTGGACCATCTAAACGAAATCTAAGTATTTTAGCTTCGATCAGCTACGCTGGTGGATACATGTTCCTTGCTCTGCCGGCATACTACATTCGCTCATGGCGTACATTGCAACTGGTCGTGACTGCACCTCTTCTGCCCTTGTTTATCGCTTTCATGTAAGACAATTTGTTGTTAAGTTCTTTTTGAGTAGATACTGGTAATTTTCGAAAATATTGACAATGTAAGATATCGTTGGGAGTGCTTGTTTAACTCTGGACAAAATATACATGTTACATTTTTTGCAATAATATGTTATAAATATTATCGTTAAAACTATTACCATCATCATCATCATCAGAAGTAGCAGCCTTAATACTAATTGTACTACTACTAGTTATAGTAGTAGTAACAGTAGCAGCAGTAGTAGTATTAGTATTATTATAGTAGTGGTTGTTTAAGTTGTACATGTAAGTAGAAGTAGTAGTAGTACAGTAAGAGTAGTACTTGTAGTAGTAGTGGTAGTTGTTGTAATAGTAGCGGTATTATTAGTGGTAGTAGCAGAAGTTGTAGTAGTAGTGGGATAAAACTAGTAGCAGTAGCAGCAGTAATAATAGTGGTGGTAGTAGTAGCAGTAGTAGTAGTAGCAGTAGTAGTATTAGTAGTATTAGTAGTAGTCGTAGTAGTATTATTAGTAGTAGTAGTAATAGTAGTAGTTGTAGTAGTAGTAGTGTAGTGGTGGTGTCATTATAGTTCGCGCTCGTTTTTTCGTCAGTTGCAGCGCATTCCGATCCCACATCGAATGTTGAGATCGCGATATTTCCGGAATTCTTTGACGACAAATTTTCGACTTGAAACAATTTGGTGTCTCATTATTTATTTTCCATTCGGTAATAAAGGAATTGAATAGATTTGTGTAAAACATAAAAAGATTATTAATCGAATATCATGTTCCTAATATTTTTGGTTAATCTCCGTGGACACTGATCACCCATCATAATAGAAGTGGTGAAAGTAGTAGCATCTGTTCATGTTCTGATTTTAAGGAACCCACTGCCTCCCTTGCAATGTTAAGGTATTTATGTGTATTTTCGAATACATTGTAACGTATTTTGTCAAAATGAAATTGATATGAGTTTCAATCAATCAATCTTATCAATTGACTGTTTCATTAATGAATTCAAGATGGCTGCCTGAGTCCGCAAGATGGCTAATCTCCATGGGGAAATACGACAAGGCAGAACAAATTATCAACAAGGTGGCCGAAGTCAACAAGGCCGAGCTCCCAAGCCCTCTTTTCACCAAAGAATACATGAAAGAACAGGTAACATATACAGCTTGGTATGTGTGTGTGCGCGCGTATGCGTGTGAGTGTATGTGTTTGTGAAAATAGATGAAATAATACACAACACTCAAAAATATTATCGAAATTTCGGAGAGTAGATAGGTTTATCGAATATAATCATTATCTATAGTGTTCTTTCATCAGCTCATTATTTGTTCTTTAACAAAGTATAGATAACGTCTCTCAAGGACATGTTAATTATTGGTTTATATCATTAGCTTTTAAGCTACAATAAAATAAATGTTTATTTGCTTAAAAAAACATGACTGCTTGTTAGTAATCAACCAGGAGACCGACGGCTTTAAATCATTTCCGAGGGACTTGGTAATGAGGATTAATGCCTTTAATACCAATAGGCTTTTAAGTATCCAGCCACTCTTCTGAAATAAAAGATGACTACCGTTACATGACCAATGATGTAGATCGCTTCATATTTCTACCAGTTCAAGATATAGCTCTTTTTCAAGAGGATTATTATTGGGTTAAATGGCTTATATTATTAATGATAATAAATCAGAAGATAATCAAGATATAACCTTTACAAGGCCGGGTGCAAGTAAACGGGGAACAGGGAGATCACAAATTGGGATGATGTCAGACTTGATGAGAGATGTATCATATGACATAAAGAAAAATAAGGCTAAATATATAAAGGGATGGGGAAAGATTACGGAAGCTCTGGTTTGTGGACCTGCTTTTGGTCGAACACCCGAGTTAGATAGAGATGAATTGAATTGTAAAGCGTGAACTTAATAAAGTGCATGTTGGGTCCATAGTAACTGCCTGAAACAAAATGCACTGTGTCAATTCAGTAAATTATTGATTTGGACTACGTAAGAACCTCGTTGTGCCCATATTATCAAGAATATCTTAATTTGCCCAGGGATTCCTTGCTAGACAGGTGCTCTGTGTTAAACATTAAGGAACTTAGTTTTGAATCTATAACGATTCACATTCTTTCTATAGACTCGATTTCCTCTCTTATCAAATTAGCTACGGCTTCCTCCTCTTCTGCACCCACCTATATCTATTTCTATATCTTCCACTTTCCCTTCTCAAACACCCCCTCCCCAAACACCCACACACACAAACACACCCCCGCACACACATACACACTTCTTTTTCAATATTTTTGGATTAGAGATTTCATTCAAAATAAATCATTGCATAAAAATCAATGTGAATAATTCGATACAAATACCAATCTTCATTTCGTTTTCATAACATAAATAAATTATTCACAAAACAGTGAGCAAAGAAGGAGAATAATGGAACGAATCACTAAATTTGTCTAATAATAATAATCACATAGTAAACTTAATTACCATCATTCATGAAAGAAGAAAAAATACATATGTGTATACAATGCACCCTAAGCCCGCCACCCCTCCACCCCTTCTACTACTTAACCCCCCCCCCCCGTAAACATTCACATTCACTCGCATCTCACAAAACATACACAGATTCACATGCGCTGACACACACAAACACACGCACACACACACATCCTCTCTCTCTCTCTCTATTCTCTTATAAATTGTTATCAGTTTAGTTCATATCTTTTATCTGGATATGAGATTATTTTGATACATTTTTTTTAAAAGCTATTATTACACGACACCTTTTTATCTCCCATGACAGGATGAGATCCGCAAGGCCCGTAGACCTACCGTGGTTGATTTGGTTCGCACGCCGAGAATGAGAATGAGGACAATTAACATGGTTTTTATATGGTAACTCTCAATTAATCATCAATAACCATTGTGAAATTCATTTCCATTGCTGATGCGATGTCTGTTTTATTCACGAACCTTCACGAACCAATGTTGACCAAACCCAGAGGTTCCATTTTCTTTTTGAAACAGTTAATTTACCTATAGTCTAGGTATGAGGATAAATACATGTGCATCGGCAGTGGAAATTCTTTCAGACAGTAATGGCTTTCAACAGTGTTTTGCGGTTCTTATTTTACTCATCTAGTCAAATCGAATAGAATCTATAGACATCGGATTTGGAATTATCTAAAGATGTTTATTTACCCTTAACCCCCCCCCCCTTCCCCCTATCCCCCTTTCACTTTGGAATGACATTGGCTTTCGCTCATGTACTGACACCAAACATACACCAAAGCTGGCGACAATATGCTTTCCATGCTTGTGCTCCTCGACTCTGGAATGAGTTTCCAGGTTTTATTCGATTAGCACCTTCGCTGTATGTCTTCCGAAAATGTCTCAAAACTCTCCTCTTTGACCATGATCAACAATAGATTCTTTGATAACTTTTATGTAAAGCGCTGTGAAATGACTTTATTGTATTGTATTGTATTGTATTGGCGAGGGGACCATTGAGATTTGTTAGTTTATCCATCTTGTTTGTTGTTCAGGAATTATAAGTAATAACTGATCCAGATTCTTGTTTTTGCCATGTTAATTCAAGACAAAATGCTTGCTGTCTCTTTTACTTCCACCCTAACCCCCTCTCACCCAAACCTCCCCTTGCATCTTCTCTTCCCCTTCTCCTTCCCTTTCACTTCCCCCTCCGCTTCCCCTTTCCACTTTCCTTTCCCTTCCCCTCTCCTCCAACTTCCCCTTCCCCTTCCCTTCCCCTTGCCTTCCATTCCTTTCCCCTCCTCCTTCCCCTCCCCATTCCCCTTTCCATCATTCTTTTCCTCCTCTTCCCCTCTCTTCCGCCTTCCTTCCTCCATCCCCTCCATTTCCCATCGTCTTCCACCATTCCCTCCTTCTTCTCCTTCCCTTTCCCTTGCATTCCCTTTCCCCTCCCCTTTCCCCTCCCCATTTTCCTTCCCCTCCTCCTTTCCCTCCTCTTCCCCTCTCTTCCACCTTTCCCTCCTCTTTTCCCTCCATCCCTTTTCCTTCTCTTTTTAGGATGGTGAATTCGATGGTTTACCACGGCTTATCTCTGAATAGCTCAAATCTCGGCACCAATGACTATGTCGCATTTGCTATTTCTGGTGGCATCGAGATCCCAGCATACCTTGTCGATATTGTCATAATCGAAGTTTTTGGTCGAAGGCTTAGTCTTTTCTTCTGTATGATGCTGGGAGGGCTGGCTTGTCTCTCAACTGCCTTCATACGTAAGACGATTTTGTCTCACAATCCAGTAATGACATTATTTTGATACTTTGCATTTGTCTATCAAATAACTTCTTACAATTGACTGTGATATTTAATTATCTTAAAGTTCATAACATGTGAATAATATATTGTTAAGTTACTAATGTTCAATTTGTATTTACGGAGATCTACGTAAAACATCATTGTTTTCTATGTTTTTTGTTGTGCACAATCATTTGAAAATAGTTAATAAATGAACTTGACCTTGAACTTGTAGTTGAACTAGATGTTTCTTAACCTTTTAATATTCTCGATATTTGGAAATGGTAGTTGAACTAGATATTTCTTAACCTTTGAATATTCTGGATATTTGCAAATGGTAAATATCTGTCTGAATGTCACTTGATTTCGTGTTAGCCCCTGGCGTTGGCTTAACGGCCGTGGCTACGATCGGAAAGTTTGGAATCTCTGGCTCATTCACCATTATCTATCTCTACACTTTGGAGATTTACCCAACGAATATCAGGTATAATATGAATATGAGTAAGTGCTTCTGGTAAAGCGCATTATTAGAAACAGGCGTTATCATTATAATGATTGTTATTATTATGATTATCATTTCTACTAATACTATCATAATTTTTATTATAATTATCATCAAAATCAGAGTCTACGAATTTGTTTATCATTAACTTATTTTTTCTTCTTGAATGTTGAGGTTTTTTTTTAAATATTAAAACTGCAAAAGAATTGTCACTCGGTAGTCATGGTAGTGTAAAACCAAAACAGTATTTAAAAAAAGAACCTGTGGTCCTTAACTTGTGGACTGTGATACCTTTGTAGAATACGTATGGGCTTCAGAGATAATGAATAGTAATAAACTGTTTATAAAGCACACAAATAACATCCCTGTCACATATTGTAAATATCATGTATTTAGATTTTTCGGAAGATATGAAAGCTTCGATAATAATAATAACAATAATACTCAGTTTTTATATAGAGCAAATTACAATTAAGTCTCTAAGCGCTATGGAAATAGAAAAAATTCAAGAACTGAGTACCGAAGAAATGAAATGATAAAAACATAATAGCATGATGAATATCAAAACTAGAAACTACATGTACATATTTGTTTGTGCAACTGTTTCGTTGGCAAGATTAATCTATATTGGTGTTAGGGTTGTCATGGAGCTAATCAAGACTCGAACTGGTCAATTACATGATTAAGCAGAGCCTTTGCTGTCACTCAAAGCAATCTTCTTAATTGGCACTTGTGGCAAATCAAAGGTTTATAGAAGATGTATGCATTGAGTAGTACTGACACGAACCAAGAATCACATCTTGAGATAACTATACTGAAAGAGGAATGCGAAATGATTACTCGGGGTGTTATAGTTAAAGAAATACTGCTATGCATGAACATGATGAAGATACGTCAGGATATTGTTTTCACGAAAACGTCATAAAGTTCACCAACATCCCATCCCATTTCATTTGGATTTTGGTAAACTTGTACTTATGACGGTTTCGTGAAACGATGTTTAGTTCCTTATAATAATATTAGAGTAATACATCATTTACTATTCATCTCAAATTTCCTTCTCTTCCCTATGTAGAGGTGTCGCCATCGGCAACTGTTCAATGTTCAGCAGAATTGCAGGTATATTAGCTCCTCTTGTCCTCCTCCTCACCAAGTATTGGGACCCCCTTCCTCTTGTTATCTACGGGTCTTTATCCGTCATGGCTGCTCTGGTCTCCCTAGCCTTGCCCGAGACACGAGGAAAGAAACTCCCAGAGACGCTGGAAGAAGGAGAACGATTTGGCTTGTAAGTCTAAGCGGACACTCTCTATCATAATAGGCCTACTGATTGTGGGCTTTTTCTTATTTAAAAAAATCGGTTATTGTGTGCTTGTGTTTGTTTGATCATAGACGTAATAGAATGTATTACGTCTATGGTTTGATGTATCGTCCCGTTCCGTGTGATAGAGTATCGTCTGTCGGGGTCATAACCTTTTATGGCCTATTTTTGTTGTTGTTTTTATAAAGTATTCGGCGAATAATATATATTTCATACACCACTAACATAAAATACATTTTTCATGAAAACTATATATAAATCGAGGCTCAATCATCCTCATTCCCTTTCCTTGTTCTTACTCTTCCCTTATCTACTCATAAAGATTTAACTTTTTAGACACCCCGTAGGAATATATCGGTCTGTCTATTTATCTATATACCTTAAGTCTCTATCTCTTTCTCTCCCCTAACCTTTTAGGAAAGATGATATTGATGAGAACTCCGAGGACAGAAAATCCCAGGATGAAGTTTACGAAGGTCAGGAGGATAATGACGTATCAAATGAGTTTAGAGGCAAAAACGACATCGCAAATGGAGTCTCCCACGACAATCCCGTATTCCAAATGGAGGAAGAGAAATAAAAGACACTATTATCTCTTCACGCCTTATTCTAATATCACGCGGCAAAACCGTGACGGCTTTTTCTTTTGCTATAATGACGTAAATAATAATACGCTTTATACTTGTGTATCTTTAAACACACAATATAGTTCAGCGAATACGCAGAAGTCCTTTGGGGCGCGCAATTGTCATTTAGTTACACAGGACAAAAACATGGCGAGATTTTTTTCCCTGTTGGTTTACCGCGTCATTTTTAAACAATTTTGAACAAAATTGACTAGAGTAGGAACAGAAAGATGTCTCAGCTAGAAACGGCGAAATTGCAGTAATGAGGAGGGAAATGGACGGTGAAAGAAGGCAAGATACAGAGACAAGGAAATATTATTAGAAGAAAGTGTAAGGGTAGGAGAAAAGAATGACCAAAGGAGAGGCAGTGGGAGTGAGATGTTTCAAAGGAAATATATTATTCTCCTTCACTATTAATATGCCTTTTATTCTTTACTCATTGTGTATTTTCTGGAATGTTTTTTGTTCATATATATACATAACCTTATTTTATATATTTGCTTTTATAAATATGACTTATAGAATGTTTCGTCATATACTATAACCTTCATTTATGGTAAATTAACAATTCGTGACTACTATTGGTCTAATCATTAGCTGTATTACCTTCTGTGTATTTCACTTACATTACTTTTGTGATATTTCCGTCATGTTATGCAACAGGTGTTATATGATAAGTAACTTTTGTACGTGTATACACAGAATATTGGTATGTATCAATAATGTGTTATAGATAGTATACCAAATCAAAACAATAAAATGCGTATACAATAAGTATTATTCTTTTCTTATCATATCCATTCTACTGAACCTCATCAAATTATAAGGTATCCAAACGCTAAGAAATGATGATGCAATTTAGGTGCAGGTTTGCATCCAGCTAGTCGTATTTGACAGAGAGTGCTGCTATCAAAGCAGAATTGTACCTTTATTTCTTTAGTTTGTATACTTCGCAGTCGAATGAAGATGGCAACAACGATGAATGAGAGATAAGATGAGAGATAAGATCATACAGATCATGATAAATCTATCGCGATTTATCATCTTATTTCACCCGATAGATTTTTTTTATGGAATCCTCTCTTCCAAGCATGTGAAACTGCTTCAGGATTTTTTTTTATAGAAATAAACACTTGATCATTCATTTCAATGTGTAACTAAAGATAAGATAGATGAAAGGAAAATTGTCACAGTGTTTTTTTTTTCTTCTTCTTCTTCCTCCTTTTTCCCCCTTAAAGCTAATTTTGTTAATCTTTTACAAGTGGAACGGTAACACACACACACACACCACGCACACGCGCACGCAAACCTAAACACATACACAATATCCCCGCTCTCTCTCTCTCTCTCTCTCTCTCTCATTTCCTCCTTCTTCTATAAAACCTATCTACACTGTTGGTCATAATGGTGGAATATTTATTTTTTTACCCCAATTTATTGAATGATTATGAAAATGATTTATTCCTAATAGATCTAGATAATAGTGTACATTCTCAGATTTTATTGAATGACAATTGGGGAGTCTTTGTTTTGCGTGACTGCTAAAGCATGTGTGTGCTACTATGCTAATCAACTAGGGGACCTACGTCCTTAAGTCATAACTGACAGTAATGGGGATTAATGCCTCATAAAAGGGCACTAATATAGCACATCGACACGGTATTGATCATGGGGGCTCGCAGTAACGAGGCCATTGCTTAGCCAATGAATCATGACTGTACGCAGCGGGCGCTAGGGTACGTCGACGCCCCCACAAAAACAAAAAAACAAAGAAAATGCAATAATTTTCAATAATTCATTGCATTTTCCCCCAGTCCCCAACAGGAAAAATTCCTCTGTAGGGTCATGCATTATGGTTTAATGCATGCCCACATAGAAGATTTTTTTTGTATGTAGGGGGTCGGGGCAAAATGCAATGAATTATTGAAAATTTATTGCATTTTCTTTGTTTTTTTGTTTTTGTGTATATCCCAGTCCAACCTCTATATCAGTATGGTACAATTTATTTTCTAGTCATACATTAGATACCTCCTTTCCTGTCTCGAAAAGTTGTCTGAAAGCGATAGAAACTGTTGAAATTCAATCTTTGATCAAAATGTCATTGTAAGGATGATAACTGGTGATTTACATAACTATTTTAATTACGAATGATATAGCACTTATAAACCATATTAAAATCTTGAGAAAGACAAAACTCCCCAGTATCTGACAACAGTAAGGGAGATTTTCCTCAACTTAGTACTTTATGTGGGTTGTTATGATATATTATTAACGTACAAGGTTATTTAAAGAGATTTTATACATCAAATCTCTAAGCACTGCTGAAACCACAATATAATTTATAAACTTTCGATGGGCGTTGGGCGATGGGCGTATCTCAATAAAAAAAAAACATTTCATTTTCTCTTTCGCGCAGTAAGAAAGGTGTATAGAGTATACACACTATTGATCATATAATAACACCATTAGGCATACTTACATGTTGACTTTTAATAGTGTTGTGTTTTTAGATTACTGTTTTTGTTTCTCTTTGCATTTAATTAAGTTGATTTTTTGGTCTGTTGATCATCAGCAAGAATTGAACTGCGTGTTTGCTTTTTCTGGTTTAGCCGTGTAAACGTCTTCAGTGTGTGCTCGTTCTCAGTTTTGTCTAAAAATAGCATGATAGTGGTTGTTCGATGTAGACTGGGATAATCCAGATCCAACATATTTCCATTCGATTTTTGCACTCTCGCAAACGATGCCACCTGTTCATCCAAGCTTTGAACACATACCACACAAAAATTATACTAAATGATTTGCGATAAAACACTCTTTCATAAGATGTTTAACAATTTACTATTCATAGATGATTTTCGTGATATATATTATTTCATCTTAATACTTGTAAATGTCATGCTCATTACTTTGTGAACCAGGAACCAACCGATCATATACATTCAATATCACATTTACTGTTGGTTATACATATATATGGGCATGTACTGTATCACACTTACTTCTAATTTACCTTGCAACGATTGCCAATGTTTGTATTATCTTATAGTATTGTTTTATGTTGATGACCAGCTACTCCATTTTCTCTCTCTTTTCCTCTCTACTTTTCTCACCCCCTCTATTTATCTGCCAATCCATCTTTTTTTTGTCTCTCTCTCTCTCTCTATCTCCCTCTCTCCCTCGCCCCACTCCCTCTGCCTTACTTTTGCGGTCTTCACTTACATCACACTAGACATTCTTCAACATTCACCTTTAAATCTAACTGTACTACTAATTTATTGGTAGACTTACATGTCCTCCATGGTATTTTACTCATGAATAAGTCACAATAGCATACTGTTTACTTGTACTTATAATGATTTTATACAGCGTAGATTTAGTATCATAATTGTACATTTCAGCCACTGGGCTGTACTGCACATTTCTTAAATAAATAAACAAGTATCATTATTATTATAAATGAAAAAGCTCAAATATCTAATTAACAGCTAACTCTTCCCAAGTTGTGTAAATGCAACGACAACCTACCTTCCGTGATTGCTAAGTTCTTTTCCTCTTCTATAAAATCCGTAATAATTTCCAATATCTTAACACTGGTAGCTTTAACAATGACATTCTGCCCTTGATTTATTCTATTTTTCAACAACATTATAATATAATTCACATACTAAGTTTAGTTCGAGTTACCCAATAGTCCTAAAACATATATCTCGCCATTCAATATCCCTTAATTCAACTATATCGAAGTGTTCAATAATAAATTGGCGAAGCTGTTTGACATTCACACAATTAAAAAATAAGTATAAGTAGGTGTCTGACACTCTAAGGCACATACATTTACAAACAGGCACTGACACTCACTCATAAACACACGCGCGCGCGTATCTGATTTCCCTATTGGTGATTACTTCTCCGTCGTAAGTTTATATTTCGTGCGTATCAAAAGTTTTTCCTAACTGTGCACGATTCGGTCGTATCCTAATATCTTGGTAAGAAATCTTATTGTCATGTTTTTGGTCCCATTCCGACCCACTGGTTGACTTTTAACTCTGTACGGTTGGTCGCGAGGTGGGCCAAACGTGTTCTCAAAATTTGAATTAAAAATGAAATAAAAAAACGTGCCTGCTCTTATTCCTGTATACTTCAAGTTAACATTTTCTCAAAGCTTTACGAAATGAGGCTAAGTAGTGTAGTAGACACATTACAACTGAGAGTTGCACATCACATATTCTTAACACATTATAGGTTCTCTATTTTGATGTCACGTTTCATTGTCATGTTCTTCGGACTATCATGAACTTTAACATGATAAAACTGCCATGCACATAAATGTATGTTATTAAGAACGTGAGTCTAGTGGGGTGGTTTCTCATCTTAATATTCGAGACTTTGCTTTACCTGCGTATACAAAATAGATAAGACTAAAAGTGAAAGTAAGGAGCCACCATTCTTCTTTTTAGGTGATCTGTCGCGTAGCGTAGCAGAGGAAGCAAGCCCTGTTTCCATCTTCATGAAATAAGCTAGTTTTGCAGAATTTCAGTCTACATCTTTTGTGTGCATGTGTGAGAGAAACGTTTAAAATCTTTGTTGACATTAGATTTTTACTTGTCCAGAGAACTTTTGAATAATTTTCGCCAAATGAGGAAATGAGTTTAATAAAATTCTAAGATAAGTTTCTTTAATTGATGTCGCAGTGTTCAAGCCAGATATTCATGAAATAATTGATGAGAGCTGTGGGGAGATGATAGAGAATCATGCTGAATGAATCGATGATCTGTTATGGAATCAGAGCGAGAGGTTGTAGTCACGTCACATGTGGTATGGTATTCGTGAATAAGTGGTGGAGTTGGAGGTCGATCCGACGAGGAACGCGGTGAGGAAGACGACGTTGATGATAGAAGGGTCCATGAGTTCTGGGGTTGATTGACGAACCCAGGACTCTGTTGCCCTTGTGAGCAGGGATTGTCACCAGGGAATTCTTCATAATTACTTTCGTTCAATTCTATCTTATCGCAAGTTCCATCTTGAAAATCAAAATATTCGTCTCGGCCATTATTGACATAGTTTAAATTCTTCATCTGGAAACTTGGATAGGCATAATCACCCAATGAATCAACGAAGTCACCTTTTCTCTGTTCGGCGTTTGGTGTCATATTAATACCAGAATCATCCGAAGGGCACCGAGGTTTTGCCCTGAATGTTTTGACTTTGGAAGCTGCCCTGAATGTTTTTACTTTGGAAGCTTCAATTGGGTTCCGATATAAGTTTCGTTTTAGAGTACTCGCAGTAATCCAAGCAAAGACAACTAGGGCCATTGAACCGCAGATACTGATGAGTACTACCAACAGCAAGGAACTTGCAGAAAGATCGGACAGCACAGTAGACTTCATAACAGGTGTTGTGTGAAAGAATTCAGTGAAAGTGCTCCAAACCCGAATGATGTCGTCATTCAACAGGACATCGCATACCACCAGATTGAAGGAGTGATCAACATGCAAGGTGGATTGCATTGGTATAACTTCACCGCTGTTTGAGATTTCTCGCTTACCATCAATATACCAAGTGAAAGCAGGTTCATCATTTCCTGTAAAGTTCGCAGTGCATTTAAGAACATAACCATCCTTTGAATTCGAATGTAATTGGAGTGATACTTTAGTGTCTGCGTGTTCAGTGGAAGGCATTGCCCTCTGAGGAGTATCTGATTCAGATAATGGAGAATTGATTGTCAAGGTTGCATGAGCTTCTTTGGAGACGCCCGGGATGCACTCTACCTGGCAGTTTACATCGATCTCATTCTCTGGAACCGACGATTCATCGACAACAATGATGATAGTATCATTATTACCATGGCAACCGGAAACCATGGGTTGACACGCCCAGATATAAGAGCAAGATTGATGATCGAGACCTATCGTATCGCACCAAAATTCGGCCTCATTCACAAGTCCAAAACTTAGGGAGGTGTGTGTTGGAATTATTTTAGGTTGTTGGACGACTTTAATAAGACCAATGACGCATGGCTCTACCACAATAGTTGTCCCGGTAGTCGTTGCTTTACAATACAAGATGACTCCATCCAACAGTTGGTCCCATTCCAGAGAAGAGTTAATGTATCGATAGGTGGTGCCTGTGATAAAAATGAATAAAAATGAATATCTACAGAATTAATATGTTCACACTGTTGTTAATGCTCTTGATAACAATAAATATATGATTGCAATGTTTTTAGATTTGAAGAAGGCTTTTGATACAGTAGATCACGCTATTTTATTACACAAACTTGAATTATATGGCATAAGAGGTATTGTACTTAAATTATTTGAAAGTTATTTATCAAATAGAAAACAATACGTTGAAATTTCTAAATGCAAATCACAGCAAGGGACTATCTCATGTGGGGTACCACAGGGTTCTATCTTAGGACCACTGTTGTTTCTTTTATTTATAAATGACCTTAGTAAAGTACCTAAATTATTACATTGTATTATGTTTGCTGACGACACCAGTCTGTTTTTATCCCATCCTAACTGTCAGGACTTACATAATCTATTCAATTCTGAACTTGAATTAATATCTGAGTGGTTTTACGCAAATAAAATGATAATCAATGTAGCAAAAACCAGTTATATTATTTTTAGTAATTTATTGATACCAGATTATCTTTCAATTAGAGTGTGCAATACAGATATTAAGTGTGTAACGTCAGTAAAATTTTTAGGCATTACAATAGATCATAAACTTACATGGAAAAATCACATTGATAGTCTGTGCAATAAGCTGGCAAAAAATATAGGAATAATGTATTGTTTAAGATCATTTCCAAAGAAGTTTTTAAAAATGATTTATTATGCAATTGTATATCCGTACCTTAATTAATAATAATAATAATAATATGGATATTTATATAGCGCCGGTATCCGCCAGGCTCTGACGCTCATGGCGCTGTACATACATGTATTACTATCACAAAAATATAACATTCTTAACTAAAATAAAGTAAACTAAAACAACACAAATTATTACGCTACATTGACATGATTAAATAGCACTGTTTAGAAAGAGATGGGTTTTTAGAGCAACTTATGGTATTATGGTATTAATTATGGTATTCTTGTCTGGGGTAATGCAAGTAATAATCACATTGATAGATTGTTTATTTTACAAAAACGTGCGATACGAAATATGTCTCATGCACCTTACCTTGCCCATACCAACCCTTTATTTATTGAATCAGGTGTTTTGAAATTTCATGATATGTATGTATTTCAGGTACTTATATTTATGTACTTATGTAACAATCACCTCTTGCCAGACTATATTAAAACATTCTTTCAGTTCAATAATGAATATCATGGATACAATACAAGAAATGCTAATGATTTTCATTTACCCAAACCGAGGCTCTCATCTTTTAAAAACTCAATATTATTTCAAGGACCCCAAATCTGGAACTCTCTTTCTTCAGATATTAAACAAGCAGTTTCGTTAAATGTTTTTAAGTCAAAATCTAGGCACTTTATTTTAGACAGGTATTCACCAAGTTTGTTTGTTTAAATTTATAGGCATACCCCCCCCCCTTATGTTGTTGTAAGTGATTTGTTATTTTTTGTAGCGTCCTTAATGTATTATGTTACAGGGTCAGCTAATCACAAGGCTTGTTCCTTTCTTGCTGTCCCTCTCATACTTAATCCAAATGTATACTTTGTTATTAATTTTTCTTGTGAATTTTACCCTTTGTATCATGTTGATTTATGAATGTTTGCATGTGTTTTCTGGATTTTTATGAGCAAATAAATTGAAATTGAAATTGAAATTGAATATACGATGTCTATGCGCGCTACACAGAGATTTTATCCCGGTCATCGGATTCAGGCTTTTTCTTCCAACATATATCTACATTCTCCACTACATGTGAAGGACCCCAACCAGGCGCCATATAACAGACGCTCACAATGCTGAGCAAATTCCAATGACTTTCGCACCCTACCCGGTACCCATTAAATAAAAGAGTTGCAATCGATCCTAATCTATCGAAAATCCTGTAATCGGCAATTATAAGTTTGCAGTCCCTTATCTCTCATGTACAAAGTTGCGATTGATATCAATTGTAAATAAGGTAACAGCTGCACTGCTAAAGCCAGGGTAATTATGCTGCATTATTGTAGAGCGCTTAGAGACTTCTGACAAAGTAAGTGTTAGGCGCTATATAAGCACTGTAATTATTTATTATTAAGGTGCAATTAATATTTACTCTTTATAAGACATGGCCGAGGAAGGATAGAAGCAATGTACAGTAGAAAGAATACCAATGCTAAAGGACTGAAGTGCTGGGAATCGAACCCACTACCTTCTCATCTCCAGACAAATGTTTAAGCCACTCGACTAAGACACTTTTAGGGATGCGTAAACTACCTCTTTTAACTAATTTATAGTAAACAGTTAAATATATATATATATATATTATATATATATATGTTTGTTTTGATATTTTATATGTTTGTACAATTGTTAATGATTGTATTATTACATTCATATGTTTTATACTGTCATTGTATTATAAAGGGCTTTTGAAAAGCAGGTCTATTGGCTTTCAGTACAACTGAATGAAACAACCCTGTTGAAAGAAATCATGAATAGATAGATATATACCTAGCGCTATATGTAAGTTGTCTTAGTTATGTATCATAAATTCATAATCATACGTAATTTGATAAATAAATACCAATTTGGAAACCAAAGGCATAATGATTGGAGCTAGAAGGACCTTAAGTAATTTATTTGAACGCAATGTTAACGCCCTTCTGGCTTTGAACAGACTAATTCATACTAACCATCATCACCAAAGTCAAAATCAAGCTGTATCTTATCGTCTCTATCTCTCTGTAGAGTATTCCATCTCACTGTGGGAGGGTCGGGGTTTCGTAACACTTGACACGAGATATTAACTGAAGGATCTTGCTGGAACAGGTGGATAACCTTCTCTTGACCGCCAGACTTGAAACACTCCGATTTCCTTTCAACCGTGCTTCGAGATATTACAGATTGAGCAAAGGTTACAAGATTCCCTCCTCGACCTGTATAGAGCACTTCACAAAAATACAACACCGTGATGAAATCCGGGCCTGGTCTTGATAGAGTCAGTGAAGATTTGAGGGTTCTTGATAGAGTATCCTCGACTAAAGTTGTGTTGCTTTGAAGAGGACCGGAGCTGTATGGAGTATGACTCCACTTTATCGTATAGGAACGAGTATCAACATCATTGAGAATGCACTGAAGGGTTACGTTTTCTCTATCAGAAACGACAGCGTTTGCTGGTGTTAAGACAACGGTCATCTCCCCAGAACTCTCTCTAGTCAAGCCATGTAAATACACAGCTATTAGCAAGATAGCGATCATCATCGAATCAGGTTTCAACATGGTGCCTTAATCATCAAGATATTATCCCAAACAACCAATAGGCTTGGACAAAACTGAGAACGAACACACACTGAAGACGTTAACACAGCTAAACCAAAAAGCGAACACGCAGTTCAATTATTGCTGATGATCAACAGATCAAACTATCAACTTCATTAAATGCAAATAGAGAGTGCACAGTAATATAAAGACAAAGCACCTATGTCAACATGCATGTAGGCATAATAGTGTTATTATATGATCTATAGTGTTTATACTCCATACACCTATCTCAGACTGCATGGAAGAGAATATATTTTTGTAGTTATACTGTCTTCATATACAATCGAAAGTAAACCACGTTGTTGTTTCAGCAGTGTGTATATAGATGTATATATGATGTATTGAATCTATAACAACCAACATAAAGTACTTAGCTGGGAAAAACTTCCCTTACTATTGTCGGAAACTAGGGAGTTTTGTCCTTCTCAAGCTTTTAATTAAGTTTATAAGTGCCAGGAAAATCGTTATTAAGATATTTCTGATAATCACCACTTATTTCCCCTACAATGACATTTCCGTTTAGTAGTTCGATTTATATTTGAAAAGAATTAAATTCCAATAGTTTTTGTCGCTTTCAGACAACCTTTCTAGACAGGAAAGGAGGTATATCTCGGAATATAATACATTTTACGATACTTATATAGAGCGTGGATTGAGATATAGATAGGTTTCAAGAGAGAGAGAGGGTGTTATTATGTGTGTGTGTGTGTGTTTGTGTGCGTGCGTGTGTGTGTGCGCGTGTATGTGCGTGCATGATAGAGAGAGAGGAGGGGAGAAGAGGGAAAGAGTGAGTCAAGGAAGTAACGAAAGTCAGACAGAGTAAATTGGTAATAGAATTATATTAACTAATATAGAAACATTTTTAAAAAGATGAAGAGAAAAGAGGCAACAGAGAGAAAAGGAGAGAGAGAGGAGTAAACAAATAATAAGGAGAGAAAGAGGGAGAGAAAAAAACTCCTACGAAGAAAAATAAACGATTATCGGTTCATGTCGCATCATCTATTAAAGGTGAAATTCAAAGAAGATCACAAATATGTCAACTAATGTTTTACTAGAAACTGGTAAGCTAACAGATGGCCATTGGACAAGTTTTAGGTCAACTACATATCGGGTGATTTATAAATATACAAATACAACCACATCCATAGCAGCTGGGATATACGGTCTTTTAATGACGTCACTATATGGACCAATACTGCCCAAGCAGACGACATCCCATAAAGAATAAACAAAGAATTGCAAAGCTATTATTAGTTAAATGATAACGAGTTTAGTGTATATAAATGCAATATTCATTGATTTTAAATACTAACTTTACTTTCATTATTGCAAAGTTGAAACTTTGATTCGACAAGGTTATCAAAATTCAATGCTTGGAAACATTCGAAGTATTGATTATTATAAATTACAAAATGCTAAAATACAGCCCCGGCATAGCACCTGAAGAGCTCTCCGAACGCTGCTGAGATGTGTGAGATCACAGTATGGACATGACTTGCACAAGCAGACGATGTCCCATGACATCTCACACATTTTCAGTGCCTGTGTTTTCAGCTTCTCTTGAGCTCTTTCTCTTACTTCACTACCATCAGGCTAAATGTTTAATCTATTGCCTCACTCTAAACCCCGCGCATGGTTTTATTTTGATGACAAATGCAGCGATACAAAAATAAAGGAATCTGTTGCTTGTAGACAAAATAAGACGCCATTGTATATTCAGATGCACACACCAGGGTATGTTCGGCGTTTCAAGGGGAACAAATGCCGTCCTTAATATCGTTCCGGGGGTTTTTCAATTTGAAAGTCTGGTTTCTTTGATTGTTAATTAACCCCTATTCTGTGTAATTACAAGCAAAAGATTTAAGTTATCAGAATCGGGTCATATCCCCTTTTGAATGGTTTGACATGCCATTACATTTTATATACACTAAACTCATTATAATTTGAGAAATAATAGCTTTGCAATTATGTTCATTCTCTATGGGATGTCGTCTGCTTGGGCAGTGTTGGTCCATATAGTGACGTCATTAAAACATCGTTATTTTTCCGGCGAATCTCTCGTATATCCCAGCTGCTATGGAGGTGGTTGTATTTGTATTTTTATAAATCACCCGATATGTAGTTGACCTAAAACTTGTCCAATGGCCATCTGTTAGCTTACCAGTTTCTAGTGAAACATTAGTTGACATATGTGTGATCTTCTGTGAATTTCACCTTTAATAGCTGATACGACATGAACCGATAATCGTTTATTCTTCTTCGTACGGCTGCGTTTGTCAATTTTCAAGTCACTTACACATGCCAAGTAAAGAGGACATACACCATTCCTGTAAACACTCTCTCATCTACTTATCTTTCGGTGATTCAACTGAAGATAATTCAGGGACTGTTACAAATATCATATTTTGCGTGAAATGAAATAATCCGATCGAGTAAATCATGATCATTATGCGGCGATTCTATGTAGCCTTAAACATTTTGGAAATTAATAATTGTAAATAAAAAATAAAAAAAAGAATACAACATCACAAAATACAATGCAATACAACACAATACCAAAACCATATTATATGATGTGATAAGTTTGGAACAGAGCGCACATTTATTCTAAAGGAGCTACACAAAGAAAATTCACTAACAACTCATAATTAGAACAAATTACATATGGATGGAAAGATTTTCTCTTGAAAAACACGAACAATTGGCTGAGAAATCATATAGATATCATGGATGCAATTGCAAAATGCAATTTTTAAAGACCCTCCTTAGACCCCCGAACGCCCCTCAACGTAAGTCAAACACACAAGCGTAGCGACCTCTATATAGTGACGTCACACACTGGACGAACAGCTCAGTGCCGTGTAGCAGTATGCAGCTAGCCAGCCGTGTCCCGTATGTGACGTCACAAATATTGACGCTCTACAAAGGACCGCTGAAGGCAGAAAATCTGGATCTCAAAACTAACACTTTTTAGAGTTGATTACTTCGGGCCCCAAACATATTTTGAAGAGAAGAGTTGTTGTATTTGATCGGCAAGGCTTCCCTTTCGCACTGATATGAGTTTTGCATCAATTCAAAACACTTTTGATTCTTCGTGTGGCTACTTTAACGAAGTGAGAGAGAATTAATGATTAAACAAACGTATAAATGTATACTGCAACAGGTTGAGATACTGCGAGGGAATGAGTGCAGTGCATCTAAGGGGTACGTGCAAAGGGACCGCCTGTCTCCAATGTCTAACTTTTTCAACAGATCTCCTACAGAAAAATGTATCTTGTC
The DNA here is from genome assembly GCF_000002235.5 of Strongylocentrotus purpuratus. Classification (NCBI taxonomy): domain Eukaryota; kingdom Metazoa; phylum Echinodermata; class Echinoidea; order Camarodonta; family Strongylocentrotidae; genus Strongylocentrotus; species Strongylocentrotus purpuratus. Next base: position 36,662,396 of record NW_022145607.1, on the reverse strand, counting down.
ATAAATGTGTAGGTTTGTCTTGTAAGAGATCGACACCCTAAGTACAATGTAGAAATTACATTTTCAGGCAAGTCCCAACTTGAATACAAGGGTCTTGTCTGGAAATGAGAAGATAATCGCCCGAATATCAACATTTTACAATTTGGACTGGGCTGCCAACATGCCACTTCGCTTTTTAGAAATTATTTTATTGGATTGCATTGGGTGCACAATAATTTGCTGTTTTCTACAGCTTTTAACGTAAATTAAAATTCATATTTTATACAGATCTGTAGTACACTAGCGATCATGTAAGTTTCCAACATCTTTGTTCTAACTAACTATCCCTTTAATTTCCTTTTCTTTCACTTTCTTCATTTATTCTTATAATAATAATGGTTTATAGACAATGCATTAATTTGAATTAATTGAATTGTACAATCCGTTTCCGTTTTTTTTTTTATATAGCGCTCAATACACCGATCCAACGATGTACCTAAGCGCTTTACAGATATATTATTACCCCGGTCATCGGATTCAGGCTCACCCGCACACAATGTGTGCACATTTTCCACTCCCTGGGGAGCATTCCAGCCAGTCGCCATTTTACAGGCGCACACTTGCTCGTTCAACCACATGAACGTTCGCATCCTACCGGGTACCCATTTAACACCTGGGTGGAGAGTAGCAAGGTGCAGGTAAATATCTTGCCAAAGGATATTAGTGCCGTGTCGGGATTCGAACCCTCGACCTTCGCATCTACAGTCAAGCGCCTTAAACCACTCGACCACGACACTCCCAACAATATGTTTACAAAGTAGTTGAATGATAGAGAATACACTTTATAGGATCATAATAATAAAATAAACAGTATGCAATTGTAAATTATTCATGATTATAAAACCAAAGAGCACATATAAGTCTACCAATAAATTAGTAGTACGATTTTAGGTGTTTAGGTGATGAATCAAAATGGTATAGTGTGTATAGTATCGTTCTTAAATTTATAGTGTATTGTTCTTCAAACTGAATCCAACACAGTCCTATGCCTGCATGATATTCGCTGTCTTCCTTCAATTACAACTATCCGAATTCTCATAAGATTGTTTATGTATCTATGTATGTACGAATCTATTTCCTCTTTCACTTTCGTCTCATATCCTTCTCTTGCGTTCTTGTATTTATAGTTTATTGCTCTATATTTAAAGGCGTATCCGATACAAGCTTCTGCTTTCAGGATTCACTTCCTGTTCCTTGTGTTAAAAAGGTTGATGCTCTTAAAGGCTAAGTCCACTCCAAAAATAAATTGCTTTTTATAGATGCAAGAAAAACAGGAGAAACATAGCACAAAGGATTTGAGGAAAATTAGATCACTAATAAAGAAGTTATGATTTTTGTTATAAAGTATGAACAAATATGGAACAATGAAAATTACTACATAAATTGCCAAATTGGTTATCAGTTTTTGACGTCATTGCCTCACCATTTATCAATTGCTTTATATATCTTTATCTCTTTTATTACTCTTTTTATCCCCCAAGAAGTTGATGTCCCCATGCCTTTGCCCAGGTTATATGATTTGCATCATATTGCATGCATAACATTTCACAATCTTTTATAAAGGTTTTCATGTCATTAAAAATCATAACTTTCTTATTAGTTATCGGATTTTGCTCAAACCTTTTTTGATTGCTTTGTTCGATTTGTATGCCTCTATTTAAAGTAGCTGATGATTGGAGTGTACTTGCCCTTTAAGGTTGCTAATGTTAAACTAGATTCAATTTCTGAGCGTTGATATACGTTTTTAGCCGTATTGACATATATCAAAGATATATACTATCACAATATGAAAGATGCTGTGTGGAAGTGATTAGAAAGGTTGATTATGTAGCACACAAGTATTCTACACTAACATTTACACAAATTAATGACAAAGCTAACGAAATAGCTGTTCAATAGGTTACTAAAATCCACTTAATATGTCATATAAATTGAGTATCATTGAGACGTGCTCATACTACATGTATATATATATATATATATATATATATATATATATATATATATACATATAATTTATATTTCATATGTCTATCCATATTTTTTGTAAAATGAGGAATAAATAAAACTTGAAACTTGAAAAGTTCGCCTTTCCAAGAACTCAACCATCCCTTTGAAAGGTCGATGAGTTGATGGGGCTTTGAATAGTAGCCATTTCGAAGAAAAAGTCCAGGGTATGATATCCAGGCTTTGTACAGAAACATTCTCAGATATCATCCGAGAGCATGATGGGAAGAACAACAGCGCCATCTATTACGCGGTACTGAATGATGACGTCATGATAGTCAAACTCTTACTCACTATAGTGGAGGTTTGTCGCTGTTAACATAAATTCAAGGTTCAAATTGCTGTGAACAAAATAAGATAACAGGGCCCCGTCTTACAAAGAGTTACGATTGATCCAAATCAATCGTAAGTCCTCCAATCAATCGCAAGTTTGCAGTCTCCTATCTCTTATGTACATAGTTACGATTGATATCAATCGCAAATAACTTACGATTGATATCAACTCTTTGTAAGACGGGGCCCAGGTCTGTAGAAGTTCTTGAAAATGTCACCAAAATATTGAATGATGCACACAAAAACAAGTGAAATTGACACCTTTGGTTTCATACACTAGCATTGCTATAAATGCTAACAATCTTTACTTTTCTCCTGGTAGATAAATCCGAGACACTTGTGCACACGAAAATATTACATAATTATATTCGGAATGCTCTATAAACATTTTCTTAAAGCCACATTGTACTACTTGCTCCTTCTATATAGAAAACTTCCCAAATCGGTGCCTGTTGGTCCCCCATGATCCTCTTTTTCTTATGTTAATTGAGAGCTGAGTGAATGAGATAGCCACCTGTCACAGTGACCTCGCTGGCTCGCTGGATGGTCTAATCCCTTCTGGCTGAACATGTACAGCCGGTAACCCGACACATGCTCCGCCGACGATTGCTCCGCCGACATTTACTCCGCAAAACGCGACAATTGCTCCGCGACATTTGCTCCGCGACATTTGCTCCGACGTCAAATGCTCCGCCGACAGTTGCTCCGCCGACAGTTGCTCCGCCGACAGTTGCTCCGCCGACAATTGCTCCGCCGACAGATGCTCCGCCGACAATTGCTCCGCCGACAATTGCTCCGCCGACAATTGCTCCGCCGTCAATTGCTCCGCAAAACGCGACAATTGCTCCGCCGACATTTGCTCCGCCTGAAGCGACACTTGCTCCGCCGACATTAGCTCCGCCGACAATTGCTCCGCCGACAATTGCTCCGCCTGAAGCGACAAGTGCTCCGCCGACATTTGCTCCGCCGACATTTGCTCCACCGACATTTGCTCCGCCGACAATTGCTTCGCCTGAAGCGACAATTGCTCCGCCGACATTTGCTCCGACGACATTTGGTCCGCCCAAAAAGTGTCCCATAAACTACAAATGCTACTAGTACTACGACAAATGCTTCGCCGACAATATTTTCTTTACACCTATTTTTTCGTTTCTTTTTTTCTTCTTCATTTTCTGAATGCATTTCTTGAAATAATGCAGATGAAATGAAATGAATGAATGTTGATGAAGTGGGAGGAAAAAGGAGTTACCTAAAAGTCATTTCGAATATACTGAAATAACTTTCCATCTATCACTGTACGTCCCATATAATGTATACTAAACACTCATTACATGTCGTGGGAAGTTTTTTAAAAAAGGTAGAGCAGCAAGCCACATTCCCCAATACGCGCATACCTCCTAGTTAATTTCAAGTAGCTCATCAATATGTAATACCTGAAATTACCTCGATCAACGCATCTTACTAGGTAAAGCATTATACAATGTAATAGGTCATCATGGAAGTTTAGAAAATAAGTAAGGGGGATTTACCAAGTGTTGATCTTTTTAAGAGTTTTATAAAGAAACAAAAAGATATTGAATATTTCTCAGCGAAAAAAAGGAACAAGCTTGTTTCGCATTTTAAGAAATGGCGATTTGACTTATGATACTCATGTTGATTTAACTTTTATTCCTGTGCCCCCTCACTCCCCTTTATGCACTGGAGTTTAAACTATGATTTATATGTGTACAGTGTATTTTTTTTTACTATAATGTTTTTTTTTTATAACTTTCTTGTCCTTTCATTATTGTTAGTTGTTCTTATACATATTGGTTTTTTTGTTTGTCTAATTATTACCAATGACTTGTAAATATGTAATTTTTATATGATTGAAAATTTAATAAACACACAAATATAAAAAAAAAAAAAAAAAGTTTAGAAAATAAGGGCACTTATATACGTATGGAAGAGAACCCATTCAGACGGGAAAATGAGATGGCAGCCTTTCTGCTTATTCACATTTATACAAATCATTTTGTTGCAGTTTGATGTTAGTTCTTCATGATATTAAAGCCAATTGCTCTTCTTCCGGTGGCTTCGTGAGTCCCTTAAATTGTTTAGTGAAAACAAAGTACTCGAATGAAACGGAGTGTTTTGCACACTAACATATATATATTAAAGTTACATACACTTAACTAAAGGAAAGAAACCTTTAGAAAATGGACTGGATATTATTGAAAATATTATTCTAAACAAGAATGTACTACATGATTGTATTACTTTTACGTTTCAATTTCACGAGAGAAATAGAACTCGAGAGGGGGAGCAGAGAAGAAGTGATGGAAATGAAAGAAGACTAATAGCATGAGAGGAAAGAAAAGAGCAAAGAAGACAAGAAAACGGTGTAAACAGGAAAAGGAGGATCATGGGAGAGAGAGAAAGAGAGAGAGAGAGAGAAAAAGAGAGAGAGAGAGAGATAGCCTTGAGCTTTGGATCAGCTAATGAGTAATACATGAAACAGATTTTGAGCGGAGTAATTATCTTTCGCCGGAGAACTTGCGTAAGGAGCTATAATTTTATTTTTTATTTTTTTAAATCAAACATTATGGGGAATAGCAAAAAACGGTTGTCTTTTTTGCTCTTTTCTTTCCTCTCATGTTATTAGTCTTCTTTCATTGAGGTAATTTCAGGTCATACATATTGATGAGCTGTTTGAAATTAACTAGGAGGTATGCGCGTATTGGGGAATGTGGCTTGCTGCTCTACTTTAAAAAAAAAAAAAACTTCCCATGACATGTAATGAGTGTTTAGTGTACATTATGTGGGACGTACAGTGATAGATGGAAAGTTATTTCAGTATATTCGAAATGACTTTTAGGCAACTGCTTTTTCCTCCCACATTATCAACATTCATTCATTTCATTTCATTTACATAATGTCATGAAATGCATTCAAAAAATGAAGAAAAAAAGAAAGAAACAAAAACAACCCGTGAAAAAAAAATATTGTCGGTGAAGCATTTGTCGTAGTACTAGTAGCATTTGTATTTAATGGGACACTTTTTGGGCGGAGCAAATGTCGTCGGAGCAAATGTCACCGGAGCAAGTGTCGCTTCATGCGGAGCAAATGTCGTCGGAGCAATTGTCGGCGGAGCAAATGTCACCGGAGCAATTGTCGCTTCAGGCGGAGCAATTGTCGGCGGAGCACTTGTCGACGGAGCAATTGTCGGCGGAGCAATTGTCGGCGGAGCAAATGTCGTCGGAGCAATTGTCGGCGGAGCATATGTCACCGGAGCAATTGTCGCTTCAGGCGGAGCAATTGTCGGCGGAGCAATTGACGGCGGAGCAAATGTCGACGGAGCAAATTTCGGCGGAGCAAATGTCGGCGGAGCAAGTGTCGCTTCAGGCGGAGCAAATGTCGGCGGAGCAAATGTCGGCGGAGCGGTTGTCGCGTTTTGCGGAGCAATTGACGGCAGAGCAATTGTCGGCGGAGCAATTGTCGGAGGAGCAATTGTCGGCGGAGCATCTGTCGGCGGAGCAATTGTCGGCGGAGCAACTGTCGGCGGAGCAACTGTCGGCGGAGCACCTGTCGGCGGAGCATTTGACGTCGGAGCAAATGTCGCGGAGCAAATGTCGCGGAGCAATTGTCGCGTTTTGCGAAGTAAATGTCGGCGGAGCAATCGTCGGCGGAGCATGTGTCATGGAACCGTACAGCCGGCCTTTATAATATATATATATATATATATATATATATGATGTAGAGTACCTTAAACACGAGATCTTTTCAATGGAAAGTTTAAGAACTTACAAACATTGTCTTGAATTCTCTTGTATTCTCTTGTATTATTTTGTATTGATATTGATTGCAGGATGACTGTAAGACAGATGTATTAAACCTGGTAATTTCACACCATGCTAATATTAATACTCGAGTAAAGACAGGCATGACAGCACTTCAACATGCCATACCCAAACCCAATATGAAGGCTGTCTCAGCTCTACTTGCTTCTCCACACGTGTCTATTGATGTAACATCCATTTATAATATCAGATTATTGTGTATCTTTCATATATTAAAGATAAACTCCAGTACTGGTAAAAAAAAAAAGAAGTAATTCTCACAAAATCAAACGAAACTTACACTGAATGTTCAAGATTACAAATAAATGACATGTGCCAAACAATTTTGGAAGAAAATGTATACTGGCTGAGTAATGAGCATAGAAAGACAAGGAAATCAAGGTAGTACTAGCCCCGACACCATGTGTGTTGTCCCATATATAGCTTTCTATGTGAGTGCTTGTTACTTTACCAAGACTCGGTCAAATTTATTATGATTTTGATGATTCCAGAACCTTGCAGAGCACACCAATACTTACATGCTACATGATCAACAGTTTCTGATCCTTTCGACACCTTTTCTTTCACAATGCAATCGCATTACCAGTACTAAAGTTTATCTTTAAGGTCTTCTCTTATTACCAACAGGGTCATTACTCTGTGTTAAGATGTAAGAGTTTACGACCTTTTGGCTCCAAACGGATTTTCACTAACCCCTTATTCATAATATGAAAGATCTCGGCGAGCAATGGAAAAATAAATATTTTTTTAAATAAAAGGCGGGAGGAAGAGGCATGAGCAGAAGAAGATGGAGAAGAAAAACCATGTGGTCTGGGATCTCTCAACGTGTAAGCAGTATTACATGATTGAAATGGCCGGGGTCTATTTGAATAAGGGGCCTGTCTCCTTGGTCTTACGATCACGAAACCCTCATCAGTGGCCATATTAAATTATTTCATGTATCCTTCAAGTGCGAGTGGCTCTTTATATCGTACTAATAATTATAAGGCCTCGACAGTTTTGTAAATGGAGCTTCCGGTACAATAACAATCACATTACCATGCGTGTATTGAAAGTCCTGTGTTCTCTGTCTCCCTCTCTATTTTAAAAATCGTTGTAACTTTTCCTTGCCTTGCGATGGAACTGTTCAAAAGTGCCCTTGTAGCCACTCGACTGATATTGGAAGATTTTTTTTTAATTATCAAATTAAATCTTAATTACAGGTAAAAGATCGGCGAGGATGTACAGCGCCGTGTCACGCTTGTACCCCTGGTAACACAGAAGGAGCCCTACTGCTTATCAACAAAGGATTCTTATTCCGGATGCTAATGGAGACTTTCCTGTACATAAAGGAGTACGCCACTCACACACGGTGATCGTTAAGGCGTTGTAATAGGCTGCGCTCAACAAAAGACAAATCACAAAGGTATTCTGCCCTGTCGTCTTTTGCTGAGTTTTAATCTGAATATAAAATGTAGTAGAACCCATGTAAGATGCCTAAAATTTAAAAAGAGGGCTCTTCAGAGGGCTCTTTAAAAGTCAGCTCATGTGCAGATCTTTCAACACACAATCTGGCCAACATGGCTCAGTTAGTCACATCATGGCGTATTTTATTTTGTTTTATGTTTGCCCAATATTCGCCATATTGAGCCAAATTCGAACCGGATTGGCCAATCTCATAATGAATAGTATTGCCCATGTGCGGTCAAATTTTAACTTGAGATTATAATGCTAATCTAAGCTTTCTCTAGTGACATTTTTGATGTTTCAGATGTTAGCTAGTCCTATGTATGCAACAATTCCTTACTTTCATACAATAAAGTCTGGACAAGATAAAGGTTGTCGAATAAAGGTTGACCTTGTTGACATAATAAAAGTTGATGAAATAAAGGTTGACGAAAGAAAGGTTTGGCTCGTTAACGAAATAATAATGGTTGATGAAATCAGGGTTGACCAAATAAAAGCTGAACAAATAAAAGTTGGTAAAATAAGCGCTGCCGAAATAAAGGCTGACAAAATAAAGGCTGACGATATAAGGATTGACGAAATAAAGGCTGATGATTTAAAGGCTGATAAAACAAAGGTTGGTCTACTTTACGAAATAAAGGCTGACGAATAAAGGTTGACGAAATAAAGGCTGAAGAAATAAAGGCCAGAGAAAAAAGGGTGGTTAATGAGGGCTGCCGAAATAAAAGCTGACGAAATAAAGGTTCGTCTTGTCAAATCAAGGTTGACGAAATAAAGGTTCGTCTTGTCAAATCAAGGTTGACGAAATAAATGCTGACAAAATAAAGGCTTACGACAAAAAAGGTTGACGACATAATAATGACGAAATAAAGGCTGACGAAATAAAGGTTGACGAAATAACGGTTGAAGAAATAAAGGCTGACCAAAAAAAGTCTGGTCTTGTTGACAAAATAGTGGTTGATGATATCAAGATGGACCAAATAGAAGACGAAGGGATAAAGGTTGTTGAAAATGAGGGATGACAAAAATAAAGGCTGACGAAATAAAGGTTGACGAAATAAAGGCTGACGAAATAAAGGCCGATGAAATAAACGTCGACGAAACAAAGGTTAGTCGTGTTGACGGAATAAATTTTGTTGAAATAAAGGTTGACGATATAAAGGTTGATGAAATAAAGGTTGACGATATAGAGATTGAACAGCACTTGCTACTTCTCGGTTGGTTAATCTCGGTTGGGTAATGACGGCTGCCGAAATAAAGGTTCGTCTTGTGCAATCAAGGTTAACGAAATAAAGGCTGACGAAATAAAGGCTGACGAAATAAAGGTTGGCGATATAGAGATTGAACAGCACTTGCTACTTATCGGTGGCTTCATTTACCGAAAGTATCTCATTTTCATGCGGATTAGGGTAATGAATTTTTCTGGCCGATGATAATTGAGTACCTTTTTAAATTCTCTACTTGATTTCCAGTGGTGGTGGTATGAAAATCAACGACAGCTCTTATCTGAAGTCTCTTCAACTGGCTATAAACCATAATAGCTTCCAATCTGTGACGACACTGCCCCAGTTCAGTAGGAAAGGGGTCTTTCACACATGGCGAAATATATCATCACTAATTGGTCTGCTAACAAAATAAATGACTGAATGACCAGACTTACCTTTAACAAGGGATGCGAGAGAAGCCAAGATTGTGTCACCATGACAAATTGGATATCTTTTTCGACAGGGCTGCTGCTCAGTCATCCGTGGCAACAGAGTTATGGATATGATGACATTTAGATTGAGGTCACACAGGTTATTACCTTTAAATGTGAATCTCCTGAATTGGGCTACAGTTTGTTTACATACTGTTTATTAAGTAAATGTATAAGCGTGTAAGGTATGGTAAAAATAGTTAATGTCATTCATTTGACAACGAGAGAACAAGTGACGCATAACAACATGCATATAGACAAGAATCGTTAGGAATTTATTACATACATATAGTTATACATGTTTATGTATGACAAATTACAATTAAATTATATTCTAAAATACCATAGTCAAACATACCATGCAAGCAAGTTGATAAGAAAGGAAAACATATAGATATTATCGAGAACAACTTTTCCTGAATGCTCATTCAGAACTGTCTAAAAATGCATCACATGAGGATAATTTGATGGAGATTTCTGCATAAGGAAACAGACAGACAATGGTTTGTAATTATGGACTCTCAAATCATGTTTGTTGTACATGAATTAAAAAAAACATGTAACGTAATAAATCAATATTACACAAACAGTTATATTATGGAAGTGTTAACCTAAAAGCTAAAACTATTGATATTCTATATTAGTAAAGGGTTGTACATAATTATATAAGATATACTATTTTGTAAAGGAATATCATTGGGTGATTAAAGGCGTATTGTGATGAAATCAATCTTTATCCAAATATACCATTTAATAACATGTATAGCTGCAAAAATAAATCATTGCATCATCATTTACAAGCGTGCATGCGCACCTGGTCGTATTCTCCTATCAATTAAATAGTGCATAGATTTTATGCTATATTGTTGGTCAAACAGCTTGTGAGCGTCAAGTAACTCCCGGCTGGAATACTCCCCAGGGAGTGGAGATTGTGCACACAGTGTGTGCGGGCTAGCACTGAATCTAATGTCCGGTGTAATAGTATATTTGTAAAGCGCTTAGAGACATTTGTATTAAGCGCTATATAAAAATTAAATATTATTATTATTATTATTATTATTATTAGGCTGGTAGTACTTTAGGGTTGATGCCAGTAGCCTCGCAGCTCACATCCCATAGTTTTTTAGCCATTTGTTCATCCTTAGCTAATTTAGACTCCTTTGCCAGGCTACAGTTTGCGAAGTATCCCCCAGAGAGATGTGTGATGGATTCATCGACAGCACAGTAGATCGTGGTCTGAGCACCATCCTTCTCACTTAACATAAAGAACCTATCGAAATGGGTAAAGGAAGGGGAAAACGTAAGTTTATAGTTTGAATAGGGCTGTGGGCAAGTCAAGCTACTTTACTTATTATGTAGCCCTCCTGCATCTAACGTTCCTTTAATGCATTTAATATATTTGTTTAATTTCTTATATTATGTGTATAAAATTAAATACACTTGAAATGTTGTATCAAACCATATTATGTTCATGAGAATGTATTATGAAGAAAAAAATGCAGAAACCAATAAATCAAATATCGTCAGTGTATAGCGTGTAAGCGTAAGTGTACCCAAGGATCGAAATTCATGTCCTTTAAAAGCCTCGTTGAGAATATGACGCGGCAAGACCGCGGCGTTATTTGTAATATTAGGGACTTTTAGATTTGCACGTCGACATAGTGGACTGCTACGCGTGACGACCTTAGGCCATGTGACATCCTTTTAAGGCACTGCCAGTGCCTTAAAAGGACGTCACATGTAGCAGTCCACTATATCGACGCGCAAATCTAAAAGTCCATAATGATGTAAGGGGTAATACGTTTCACATTTCTGTATCTAGCAATACGCGCAGGACCTTTGTTGTGTTCATTTGCCATTCAGTTGCACGTAAAAAACGCGATGTTTTTTTTTCTTCGGTGGTTCACCGCATAACATCTAAAAGAGCTTTAAATCTTTATCAACTTCGGTCGTTTCAAGTGGAACACACGATGGACTGCACAAGTGATTACACGCATAATGTTTATTTAAAATATACTCAAAAGCATTTTTTCAGACTTTTAAAACCTTACGGGAGCGTTTCCGTCTGTACTATCAATTTTATATTGCATTTCACTCTTCTTCTTTTTTTGGTTTGGATTAATTTCTTTCGTTGTTTCTGTTAGAGGTTGTTCTGATATTTTGCTTGCGCCCTTGGTTAGACATCAAACTATTATAAAATCAGCCTTAAAAATATAAAAATGTAGAATGATGGAGACTCAGGAACTGTCATCACCTTTTCTCCATCACGCTAGATAAAAGTTTCACAATCACGAATAAATCTTAGTCAACAATATAGTTTGAAAACTTAATGTCATCGAGTCTACAACACAATAATAAGTTTATCAGTTGGGAATTTCTAGCCAATAAACTCACGTGAGAATAGGTAAAAAGAGATAATAGAGGAACTTCGTCCCGCTTGATTCCCAGCTAGTTCCCCAGATACTTGAGTAGATAGCTCCGGGGTGCAGGGAGTAAGCTGTCACTCCTGTCCCCTCTAGGCGGCGGGCTAACTCTTTAGCAAAATGAACATTGGCGAGTTTACTCCGACTGTAGAAGTCAAATCCTGTTATTCCTGTGGATTTAAGGATGAAGGAAATATGCTATCATATCATCGACTGATACTGAAATGACATATATTCTTGTTTAAACTGTAATAAATAAAAGTGATTGATGAAGCAAGAATTATATCGCACTGACAGGATGCTATATTTTGGTGTTTGTCAGTAGTGTAGGTGAAGTGTACTCCAAAGGCTAATGGAATCACATACGGTAGCAGGTGAAGACCTTGAAATGAAAAATAATACAGTACGATTATTTAAAAAAATATAATGATAAAAGTAGCAAGTTCAGGCGGGCCAGATATGAACGTCACAATTGGATGAAAGAATGCAGAACAGCTGTGTTGAAGACTTTAAACAGGGGCGGCGATTTCTTTTCATGACCAGGGGGGGGGGGGGGGGCGTGCGAGGGACGAGGGAGCATAGTGAACGAGAGGGGCGAAGGTGACGGAAGTGATTACCCCCTGACAGGTTTTTGAAGTTTTGTTATTTAATTCCTTAGCAAAACTATAGTATAAAAACGGAATACAGATTTTCTATATTTACTTGTACATTTTGAAGGATATTATGCGAGGGAGCGTAGCTACCGAGCGAGAGGATTTTTGCTAAATCGACCAGCGACCGACGGGAAATCGACAGGGCACCACCCAGGCATAGCTTGGGCTGTACAGCCTGCTCGACTTCTCAACAAATTGCTGTGCGAATAGAACAAGAACTCAACATGCACAACATGAGGTGTATTAAATAATATCGTGAAATATTGAAATGAAGATTATTATACCTTTTCCTGATTTATTGGCGTAATCGACTTTGTTGATGAAGCCGTGTGCGATAGATGAAACGTTGATGATCCGGCTGGGGGCGCTCTTCTTGATAAGATCAATCAACGTCATAGTAAGAACGAAGTGACCTACGTGATTAGTACCCATAACCATATCAAACCCTTCCGGTGTCTTACTGTACTTGGTCCCTCCGATACCTAATTTGTTTTTGGACGTGAAACAACAAAACACCAAAATGATTCGAAAAATGAAGGAAAAAACATTGACTGCTAGAAATATGGTATGTAATGTTCCACACTTTATTCATAAAAGAGCCATCCAGACCGTGTTTTAGAAGTCATAAATACTGACCATTATTTATAGTGCTGTCAAGATCCATATAGATGTTACATAATAATAAATATAAAATACATTTACTATGTTATAAGGTAAGAAATGCCTACAAACGCAAATCAAACAAATGAGTGATAAAGCAAACATAATATACTGTACTTTGAATTTTGGCTTCTGTGGTTGATTATGTTTCTGTTTGTTTAGCCACAAGGATTAGGTTATTATCTACCGGGAATACAAATATGGCCATGGAGGGGTACCTCTGCATCAGTTACCCCTGTGACCCTTCCCTCCCACCCCCTCCCCGTAGTTTTCATGATCAGGGAGGTGAGAATATAGTCTCACCTCTCTGATTCTATGCAAATAGGGTAAGGGTGCTAAATTGAATAACTCTTGGTAAATTCGAACCCATTTGAAACGCAACAGATTTGTTTTATCCTAAACGTACATATCCTCATCCTACATAATTTGAACCTATTATCGCTAAAGATGTTTCCATTACTTGCATCTGTTATCTCATAGAGATGTAAAGCTATTCATTCTGATGGATGGAACAGTCTATAGTCAGTATTTGCCATACATTTTTTTTTATTTATTTATTTTTTTTTTGGGGGGGGGGGCACTTTTTCAAATTTTCCGAGGGGACGACCCCCCCCTAAAAACAGGGGGGGAGCGGACTTATGATCATCCTACATATTATTTGAATCTAATATCCTTTATTTCTATTAGGGACTGACTTCATTAATTTCTCAAGTAACAGCTAGTGTTAACGTTACCTGCATTGTTGATGAGAATGTCTAGTCTTTCTTCTTCTCTTAGTATTTCCTCTGCGAAGTCCTTCACCGACTTCAAGTCTGATACATCAACTTGCTTGAAGATCACATCATTATTGTTGGATCTCTTGCGGACCTCAGCTAGAGCTGCCTGAGCCTTGCTTGGGTTCCGACATCCCATGATGACCCGAGCTCCTCGGCTAGCCAGGTCGACAGCAGTCTCTCGACCAATGCCAGCATTGGCACCTACAAGATAGATTCAGAAGGAAAATTATGTTTTCCCAGAGACAGACTGTCAGCAGAAACAAATCGACAAGGGGAAAGCTGCTCTTCCATTTTTTCAAACACAAATTAAAAACACAAAGCGATACATAACGGTCAGACAATGGTAGCAATAATTTACACAATGAACTAGATAGTATACTTTAGATAGTGTAGAGTACACTAAGTGAGTGGCACATACATAAATGGATAATTATGTGTGCAATATCTGAATGTTCTTTGCTTAATTAAGCCTCCATGAAACACATGGCATAGTGGTATCTGTGTATAATTCTAAGACTGATCGAATACATATAATATCTATGTATCAGCGGCACGTCCTGGAAACAGCACTTTATCTAAACGAATTATATGCAGACCACTATTATGATAGTGACAGGCCTACAGAAAATATATGCCTTTGCTTTGCATGCAATAGATATAAACTACAACGGTACAACATAATGATGGAGAGGCAAATTTAAGTTCATAGCGGCAATAATCGATTGTGGGAGGGGCATATATACGTTCATATATATTAGAAGGGGCACTTTGAATGCTGGAGGGGAACTTTTTGGTCGCAGGAGTTACACTTTGTTGTTGTTGAAAATGTGTAGCGGTGAGATTCCGGAAAAGGATAACAGAATAGGTTAACGAAATAAGAATCATACCTGTTATGATTACAGTCTTTCCTTTGAGACTAACACGACTCTTCACACGGCGGGTCCCTCCATAGAACCATACACAGTATAAGCCATACGACGCCGTTAAAAAGCCAGCAGTACCAATAGCGACTTGCACGGGCACAGGAGCGGCGTGAAACCAATCTAAAGATTGTCTGAGGACCACTTTCCCGTGTTCGACTACATCTTTGGCGACTTCCATGGCTGCTGTCTGTGACTGTGGTTCAATAATACCAGGGAGGTTCCCGATAATACACTCCTGTAGGGACGTGGTATATGTTATCCCTGATCTCTACAAAAAGATTAGTGATTATTCTTAGCACGCTGAGTGTTTGTCGAGCAGTTACATGATGTATTGACTCAATCACGAAACGTAAATACAAGTCCATATTTACTGATGTGGAGCTGGAGTTACACAAAAGCTGACTTCAAGGGGCTACGAAGTCTAAAGGAAAAGGGGGTGGGGGATGGGGAGGTTGGAGTAGCGAACTGCTGAGGATTAACATAGATATAATGTTTATTTGTTAATGGATGCAGGGGGGGGGGGGGTATGCACAGAGCCAGGCAGAGAGGGGGATATGCAGGAGGGGCATTAATTGGCATAGACCTATACGTACGTACTTCTCATGCATGCAAGAACTGCCGAATTACGGTCTTTTACAATTATAACTTCTTCATGCACCCTATCAATTCAATTTAATTCAAATTTTATTGATTAAAATCCAAACAAATAGGATCATTCTCAATTGTTTAATTGATATAACACGGGATAACAGATTGCAAAATGATGGTGTTACATAAAGATAATTGAGTGCAAAAGTAAAGATTACAATAACCAGGAATGGCAAAAATTAACGTACTGTAATTTACTTTTGGAATATGATACAGGGATGAAATTAAATTAAATTACTCGTATTACATTTTACAATTTTTTTCTTTTCTTCCCTTCTATTTAACCAATATTTATATATGCTTCATGTTTACCAACCCCTCCCCAAGAGATGGCCCCGACGGCTCGGTGTAAAAATGTCACAGGAAAAAATGTCAGAGGTAAAAATGTCAGAGGAAAAAATGTCAGAGGTAAAAATGTCAGAGGTAAAAATGTCAGTGGAAAAAATGTCAGAGGAAAAAATGTCAGGGGTAAAAATGTCAGAGGAAAAAATGTCAGAGGAAAAAATGTCAGAGGAAAAATGTCAGAGGTAAAAATGTCAGAGGAAAAAATGTCAGAGGTAAAAATGTCAGAGGTAAAAAATGTCAGAGGAAAAAATGTCAACAATTTCTGCAGACTGTCCATCCAAAGTATCCGCCTTCTTCCCCTGCTCCTTCTTCCCACAATTTCCCCTGTCAAAGCAAGATTTTCTGAATCAGAGAAAGATCTCCAGAGAAAGTCGCCAAATGTCGCATAGGCGAACCCTGATTATCGCCAACAATGGTCAGAAAAGTTGGCGAATCCAAATTCGCAACGTTCGTACATTCGCTGCTCAGAGGGGAACACCCTGTACACAGTTAAAATTTTAGTGAACATGTTGTTTAAAAGTTTAAACAACTTTGGATTAACGGGTGACCTGATCTAAGAGTTGTTTAAAATGTTAAGCAACTCGAGTTGTTTAAAGTTTAAACACTTAGTTGATCAACATTTTGAACAACTTGTTTAAAATCACAATTTAAACAACCGGTGTTGTTTAAAGACGGTTGTTTAAAACGGAGCTGTTGTTCAGTGGGGGTTGTTTACACCAACTGGGTTGTTTAAAGAAAGTTGTTTAAAAAGGAGCTGTTGTTAAATATTAATAATATTATTGGATTCTTATATAGCGCACGTACCGACCTTGCAAGGTCCTCAAGGCGCTCCAACATTACCCGGCTATGCTAGGCTGCCAAAGGACATTAGTGCCGCGGCGGGACTCGAACCGTGGACCTTGTGATCGACAGTCCGGCGACGTTTCCACTCATCCACGACACCTCTACAGCTTGGTCGGCCATGATGTGAAACAAAGCTTTTAGCCAACGCGCACTTTACTGCCACGTGACACATGACGTCATATGTAAACAACACTGTCTAAAAGCTCTCGTGTAGTAAATATAGCAGTCATTAAATTTTAAACAGCGAATGTTTAACAAAATTACTTTCGTTTCGAGCAACGTTGTTTACAATTTGTTCAACTGTTGTTTAAGATAGTGTACAACTGTAAGTGAACATCACTTTTTTAAGCAGCGTTTTTACTGTGTAGGGTGTGGTAAAAGTATTTAAACGTCATTCACTCGACAAAGAGAGAATAAGTAGCACATTACTACATAATAGACAAGAATCGTGAAGAATGTATTAGATAGTTATATATATTTAATATGTATACACATTTTGAAATCACATATATTCTGAAAAATGTTAAAAGTCAAAGATCCCATGCAAGCAAGCTAATACGAGACGGTAAAGAACGACACATGTGGATAGTTTGATGGAGGTGTCTGCATAAGGATACAACGAGAAAATGGTTTGTATTCCTGGACTCCCAAATCATGTTTGTTGTACATGATTATCGTATGTATGGTATGACTATTATGAATTTTAGATATCTTTCATCTATTCAATCATGACGTACTTAAAAAAAAAAAAAGTTATTGTGCAATTGCGAAAAATTGCCAGTTCAGGTAACAACAGATAACTTTTGACAGCTGGTGATACAAGTAGTCCTTGTAATAGTTGTGTAATCAGAGTCCCAAATAGGCAGATGAAATCGTTCCACTGCTTCTCAGATGATGTGATGTATCATCAATCTATTACAAAATATTAGCCTAGGGTAACTTTACAATTCTAACACATTGAAGTTGAACATAATAAATTAATAGAACACACAAAGTAATATTATGGAAGTGTAAAATTATATCGGAGAAAGGCGACATTTCATAACATAAAAGTGACAAAAGCAACTAGTATGGTCAACGTAAAACGCTGTGCTCATACAACGACCCTCAACATGGGGAAACCCTTGTTTAGTCTCTTTCATTTGTAATGTTTAGTCTCTGTTACTTATAATGTTTTGTCTCTTTTTTTATAATGATAATAATAATAAAGAACCTTAGTAAATACCGCATATCACATTACGATATATGCGCGTTATACATCAAAGTTTTAATACTATCACCCTGTCTTAAGTTAATCAAGGAATACATCTTGCCAGGTACCCATTTAACACCTGGGTGGAGAGAAGCAAATGCGGATAAATGTCTTGGCAGAACATGTGAGTGCCGGGCTGGAATTCGAATCCTCGACCCATAGATTGAGAGTCAGAATCATCAGTCTCTCTGCTCTGCTAGACATACAGTGCGAAGGGCATGAAGACTTTCGTCCAAGTCTGATCGCCAACGAAACGGAGTTAAGTCTTCTGTAAATTCTGCTTGTTGCTACGGCAGGCAGCCAGTGAAAAAGAACTTTTTAAAATCAAATTATGGAAATGCAAGCATCACTTTAAACAAACAGAACTTTGTTATTACTTGCTCATCTTTCCTGATTGAGGTGTCATATGAAAGGGCAGAAACTTAACTTTCTAGAAATGTAAACTTTTCTTCGAAATTCAGATAGCGCCCGCCAAATGACTCTTGGTTTCCTTCCTTCAAATTGCTTTTAATCACTCATGCATCATTATGAGTTGCATCAAATGAAAGAGGAGGATCTAAGCTTTAGAAATATGTGCCATTTATTGATTATAATTTTGATTAAGTTATGATAAAGCATCGATAATTCTTGGTTTCGTTTTTTCTGGGTCGCATTGTATAAGCTCATTTCTATCGCTTTAATTTGCAACTAATGCAAGACGTCAGCTTTTCGTTGTTATCACTAGTCTGCAGGCGAAGACAGACGGAAGCAGAATGAGGGGAGGAGGATGAAAAGAAGGAAAAGAAGAAGGTAAATGTTGTTCCAATCACGCAGTTGGTACGTGTAAGAGTAATATTTCAACCTACACAGTCAATTTCAGCTTTCTTTTTGTGAATTCTACTGATTTGGAGAGTTAATGTGTGATGTTGGGTGAGATGTATGTATGATACAACCCTGTAGAACCTTCTGTTCACTATTACAATATTCTAAAATTGTTATTTGTCCGTTATAATTTCTGATCCTAATATGGTAATTTACTATAGATATATCAAGCTGACAGAAACCTGTAACCTAAAACTGTTTACATTCTCTAAAGGATTGAACATGCATGTATATATGATAACTTGTTTTTTTTAAATGAATATCATTAGGTGATTCAATGCGTATTGTGATAAAATCAATCTTTATCCAAATATACCATTTCATAAAGTAAAGCTTAAACAAAAAACATTTCCTCATCATTTGATATTACAAGCGTGCATGCACACCTGTTTGTATTCCTCTATCAATTACACAGTGCATAGAGTTTAGGCTATATATTATTAGGCTGGTAGTACATTAGGGTTGATGCCAGTCGCTTCGCAGCTCACATCCCATAGTTGTTTAGCCATTTGTTCATCCTTAGCTAATTTAGACTCCTTTGCCAGGCTACAGTTTGCGAAGTATCCCCCAGAGAGATGTGTGATGGATTCATCAATAGCACAGTAGATCGTGGTCTGAGCACCGTCCTTCTCACCTAAGAAAAAGAACCTATCGAAATGGGCAGAGGAAGAGGAAAACGTGAATTTAGATTTTGAATATCGTCAGTGTATTGCGTGTAAGCGTAAGTGTACCTTAGGATCGAAGTACTTGTTCCTTTAAAAGCCTCGTCCAGATATGGCGCGGGAAGACCGCGGCGTTAAAAAAAAATATTATGAAGTTATAATAAAGTTATTATAAAGTGTGAACACAGAGCTCAGTGAATACACGCACAACCTGTGATATCTTCTTGCCAATCATTTACACGTTTAAAAAAACTTTGGTGTGTTTTTTTTAATTTGTGTCGGTGGTTCACTGCATAACATCTGAACATGCCTTAACTCTTTATCAACTTAGGTCTATAGTGTAACAAATAATTTCGGGCCGATGTGGACTTTTGGTAAATGCACAATGTGTTTGTGAAATACAATGTATACTCAAAAGCAAAATCTAGACTTTCACCACCGTAGCGGGAGCATTCCAGTCTGTACTATAAAGTTCATTTTGCATGTTTTGTTTTTGTTTGTTTTATTTGGATTAGCTTCTTTTGATGTTGTTGACTGGGTTTTCAGATATTTAGAAATATTTAGTTAGAAATGAAACTATTATAAAATCAGCCTTAGAAATATAAATACATAGAATAATCGAGACTCAGGAACTGCCATCACCTTTTTTTCTCCATCACGCTAGATAAAACTTTCACAGTCACGAATTAACTTAGTCAACGAAATAGTTTCAAAACTTAGTGTAAGTGCAGAAATCATTAGACATAATATTGAGTCTACAACACAGTAATAGCTTTAATAGTTTGAAACCTAGTAAAAAAAAAACTCACATGAGAAAAGGTAAGAAGAGATAATGGAGGAACTTGTTCCCGCTTGATTCCCTCATAGTTCCCCAGAGACTTGAGTAGACAGCCCCAGGGTGCAGTGAATAAGCTGTCACTCCTGTCCCCTCTAGGCGACGGGCTAACTCTTTAGCAAAAAGAATATTGGCGAGTTTACTCCGATTGTAGAAGTCATATTCTGATACTCCTGTGGATTTAAGGATGAAGAAAACATTTCATAATATCGTCTTGTTTACTGTAATGACAGATATTCTTTTTAAAACTTTAATAAATAAAAGTGATTAATGAAGCAAGAATTATACCGCACTGACAGGATGCTATATTTGGTGTTTGTCAATAGGGTAGGTGAAGAGTACTTCAAAGGCTAATGGAATCACATATGGCAGCAAGTGAAGACCTCGGAATGAAAAGTTATACAGTGCAACTATTTTAAAATTAAGTAAGGCAAGTAGCAAGTTCAGGCGGGCCAGAAGGTCACAATTGGCAGAAAGAATGTTGAACAGCTATGTTAAAGACTTGAATTATAGATGTTCAATACAAAAAGTCATGACCATATATTAATGATGAAGAATACAAAGTCCTCTGAACCAGTAGTCGTATTCTATCTAGTAGATGTGTCATGTCAATGTCAGAATAGCACAATATGTGATTATTAAAACAATACATCAACATGCTCAACATGAGTTGAATTAATACAATTAAAAAATGAAATAAAGATTATTTTACCTTCTCCTGATTTATTGGCGTAATCGACTTTTTCCGCGAACTGGTGTGCGAGAGATGAAACGTTGATGATCCGGCTGGGGGCGCTGTTCTTGATAAGGTCAATCAACGTCATAGTCAGAACGAAGTGACCTACGTGATTAGTACCCATAACCATATCAAACCCTTCCGGTGTCATACTGTACTTGGTCCATCCGATACCTATTTTGTTTGGAAAATTCAAGTTGATTCAATGATTATAATTATTGTTAAATTTCACAAATATTGTTGATTTTACATCAATGCAAAGGTAGAATTGTCTAGATTAATATTGCACTAATTCCAGCGTCATAGACGGCAAATAGAATGCAGAAATCGCAAATTCAAAGTTGATAAACACGCATCCGAGTAAACGACCCTGAACGGGGTCCGAATATACGAGATCGAGTGACGTCTTTTCGTGTTTTGAAAGTTATGTTATTGTTCATTCAATGCACACAAATAATAACAGAATGATAATATATATATATATATATATATAGTTTGTCATAACATTACAAGATATTGGAGTTACATGACTTTTAAATGAAATATAAAATAACAAATCGAAACTTTCCATTTTTACATCTCAATCTAATACAAATGCATAAAAAACAGGGGCGGCGATTTCTTTTAATGGCCAGGGGGGGGGGCGAAATGCGAGGGAGCAGTCGCGTAATCAACAAAATCGTGGGGGGGGGGGCAAAGTATTTACGATCAGGAAGAGCAAAGGAAGTGGAGCGAAAACCTCGGCGGGGGTCAAGGGGCAGAGCCCCCGGAAGCTCAGGGGTTTTAGGCATTTAATTACGGTCAGATGAGTATATTTTTGATACCTTATTTGTGACTTTTTCACACTTCATATATCTACAATATTTACTTGTACATTTTGAAGGTTATTATGCGAGGAAGCGAAGCTCCCGTGTGAGAAGACTTTTGCCTTTTTATTTGTCTAAACGCTGCACTCTTGGGTTCTCCAGAGCCTAAAAGTATGTTGCAGTCTATAGTCAGTATTTGCCATACATTTTTTTGTGTGCAATTTTTTCAAATTTCCCGGGGGAACGATCTCCCCTAAAAAAATTGAGGGCGGGGGGGGGGGGGACTTCTGATCAACATAAATAATTAGAACCTATAATCCTTTCTTTCTCTTGGGGACTGACTTCATTAATTTCTCAAGTAACAGCTAGTGTTAACGTTACCTGCATTGTTGATGAGAATGTCTAGTCTTTCTTCTTCTCTTAGTATTTCCTCTGCGAAGTTCCTCACTGACTTCAAGTCGGATACATCAACTTGCTTGAAGATCACATCATTATTGTTGGATCTCTTGCGGACCTCTGCTAGAGCTGCCTGAGCCTTGAGTGGGTTCCGACATCCCATGATGACACGAGCTCCTCGGCTAGCCAGGTCAACAGCAGTCTCTCGACCAATGCCAGCATTGGCACCTACAAGACAGGGTCAGAAGGAAAATCATGAGACAGGACAGACTGTCTGGAACAAATTCTGGCAAAGGGGAAACTGGCCTTTTTTTATTTTAATTTTATTTATTGCAACCAAAAGTTGGATTTAAAATTAAAATTAAAAACACAAAGCGGTACATTACAATCAGACAATGGGAGCATTAATTTACACAATGAACTAGATAGAATAGAGTAAACTAAGTGAGTGGTACATAAATGAATTAAAAATTAGGTGGTGGCTAAAATAAAATTATTACACAATCTAAAAAATATTGGATGTTGTAACTACGTTATATCAGCTTATGGGTACAACATTGCAAAAGAAAACATCAAACCGGGTAGGATTTGTACAGTATAACTTGAAGGTATTACAAAGTTTTGGTAAATTTTGAAAATTGGCTGGATAGTGATTCTTTACAATTTTGATATATTTGGATGCCCCTATGGATGTATTATAAGCATTACAAATTTTAGCCCCTAAAACAATTTTGCTTTCGAGAAAAATTGGATATACAAATTTACCGGTGCTCCCGGTAAATTTTGATAAATTTCAAATAGCGCCTACGGCCATACGATGGTAGCTGCGACCATGAAAATCTCTCTTTTTATGCAGTTGTGATATATATATATTCCAAACGGTAATAGCAAATTGGTCGATTTTAGTCAAATGACATTGTTTTATAGCTAAATTACTATCTTGACCTTGAGAGGGCGCTATACAACATAAAAAGTTTATTATTTACAATTTCATCACTTAAGACTCGATTTCAGCTACGACAACGATCACTGAATATTGTAGGATCGTATATGCTTCCAATATGTTCATTTGAACCAAATTCATGACCCCATACCAAAACTTTGTATTACCTTTAAACTTAAATAGGAGATTATGATGACCTTGTTATTAAAGGTACTTTGTCCCATTTGCAGGCCAAACGAATGAAAAGGTTAAATTCCACGGAGATATGAAAGATAATACTAATTTAGAACTTCCCTCTGAACGAAAGGGCTTGAAAATGTCTTTATCGACGACTTTAGTGAGTGCAATCATTTAAGTAAAACGTCTGATTTTCAGACCCTTGTACCGAACGGTGTACGTTTTGTGCTGCGCAAAGATTCAATGAGTTTAATTTGGGCCATTACAAGAAGTGGGTTATTGATGTAGACAAATGCTCATGTACCCTTTACAGCTCATTTCATGTATGTTATTACTAAAGTAAAAATTAAGTCAGTCAGTCACTCAAAAGTGTCTGACGGTGAAGTTTAGAAAATAAAACGGATTTCCTTGCATAATTTGAATACTAGGACACTGTTCATGTGTGAATTTCACAGATAGTACATTCGTGACATAGTCATAAGTCCTGCAAAGTTCTACAGAATTTGATGCTGGCTGCAAAAGGGACAGAGTACCTTTAAAAGGGTAATGATAATTGATCAAAGAATTAAAAAAGCACCGGTCAAAACACGACATAGATTCATGGATTTGGAGTGGTGCTACTACATAACATCATCCGTTGAGAGCCAGTGGCGGATCCAGGGGGGGGGGGGCCCGGGGCCCCGCCCCCCCCCCCCCCCCCCTTGAGAAAAAAAATCATGTAAAATCACGTGGTTCTTACCTTTTTTGGGGGTTGGGCCCCCCCCCCCTGGCGCTCAAGGGGGGGGGGGGGGGTGCAAATTAATTTTTTTTTGAGGATCAAAAAAAAAAAAAAATGTGCCCACTACCCCCCCCCCCCCCCCCCCCCCCCCCCCCCCCCCCCACTGAGCGATTTTTCGGCCGGCGCGTTTTTCAAATTTTCGGGAGCGAAAAAAAAAAAAAAAAAAAAAAAATTGTGCTCTTTACCCCCCCCCCCCCACTGAGCGATTTTTCGGCCGGCGCGATTTTCAAATTTTCGGGAGCAAAAAAAAAAAAAAAAAATTGGGCCCCCTCCCCTAAGAAATCCTGGATCCGCGCCTGTTGAGAGCTAAAGGGGCATTACCTCTTTGAGACCTAATACACCCTTTCTGGTTCTCATGTTATTGTTAGTAATCTTTAAGCATAAAATCTAGTCAATAAAAGTGTGTGATTCAAAAAGAGAGTATATATCATCAGACATTGAAATCAGAATTCAAGTTGCATGCAGTATACATAAATCATCAACTCCTTCAAACCAAAGACATGATCCCTGTACAGGAACAAAGATTTATCAACTATTGTAAATCATTAACAAACACCAAGGGCTAAAGCTATTTGTGAATCTTCTAGTCTTCTCCTTGGGTGCATGCAGAGATCTTTTCTGTTGTTCATAGAGTATCTAGAGTATCTAGCTTCTCTTCGAGCAAGGCGAAGACAAGTCAGCTAATGACCAAGGTTTTGTATTAGGGTAAATAGTTTAAGGCAGAGTTTTCTTCCGAGGTCAGATAGGGATCCAAACAGGGCCTCATTGTATTACAATTCGGGAGTTATAAATAATTCCTCTTTTCTGAATCACTGTTAACATATTTGACTGTTCATTGGATAAGCCTCCAAACACCTGGCAAACACATATTCTAAGAATGATCGAATACATGCCATATAATATCTCAATGCCTCGGCAGAGCAAAAATATATATTGAATAAGGCAGACTAATAGAACATGGTTGCTAATCCGAGTTTCACGTCTTGTGAGCGATCATCAGGCAACTGATAGCATTCCTAAAAGTACATGATTACTCTACAACCTGGGTACAAATACGTTCAAAATAAGAATTAACTAATACAATATAGTAGCAACCATATAGTCTGCCTTATTCAATATATATATCGCGGCACGTGTTGGAAACAGCATATCATCTGCCTGTTTCAAAACGAATAGTATGTAGGCCATTTAATGACAGGCTTACAAAAACATATAGGCATGAAGTAAAATCTTCTAAAAAGGCCCTCTTCATTGTGTAAGAGGGTCGTTTGTGGCAGCTATAGGCTTTCAGTGAACCATGAGTCCTTCACAGCAAGGCTTAGTTTTTTTTAGTTTTTTTTTATATATTTTTTTATTTTATTTATCAAATTGTTTTATTTGATAAAGTTCCAATTGTTTGTTCATATCCTGATTTAAAGGAATCAAGTTAATTATAAGGCTTATGAATATTTTCAAATAAAGATACTATGTCCCTTTTGCAGCCAACATCAAATTTTGTAGAACTTTGCAGAAATTATGAATATGTCATGTATGTCCTATATCTGTGAAATTCAAACGTTAGCTGTGTACTAATATTCAAATTATGCAAGGAAACCCGTTTACTTGCTAGACTTCACCGTCAGACAATATTGAGTGACTGACTGGCCTTTTTCTTCTTTGGTAATAACATACACAGGGGCGTAGACAACGGGGGGGGGGGGGGATGAGGGGGATGCATCCCCCCACCTCACAAGGTGGGGGGGATGGCATGTACAATCATCCCCCCCAGGTTTTGGGGAATGATATTTGCTTACTTAATAAGTCATAATGATGATAATAATAGTAATAATAATAATGATAACAATTATAATATTAATAATAATAATAATTATGATGATGATAATAATAATCCTCATCATTATTGTAATTGTGTTCATTGTTATTAGCCGCATTCACACGGTGAAAGCCAATTCAGACGGTAAAAAAAAGAAAATCTTACAAGTATTTTGTGGTTATCTTGTGGTTTGGAAACCACAAGATAACCACAAGATTAAACAGGCGCGGATCTACGGGGGGGGGGTTTAGGGGTTTTAAACCCCCCCCCCTTGGGCGGCCCAAAAAACAAACAAAAAGAAAAAAGGAAAAAAAAAGAAAAAAAAGAAAAGAAAAAAGAAAAGAAAAAAGAACGCACGCTGGAGAGAAACCCTTTCAAGTGCAAATATTGTGAGAAGATATTCAACTCATCTGGTAACTTAACCAAACACATGATAACTCTGGATATAACTGTGTATTTAACTGTTACTTGATTTAAAAAGACGTTATCATGCACTGCTTTTTATGGTCTCCATTGTGTTAATAGATGCCAGGAAAACATCACTTATATACGGGGTTCAAATAAACACCCCCAAAAAAATCGGCTCGCCGCTTCGCGGCTCGTGGACGATGCTCCGCATCGTCATTATTGGTCACCCCCCCTTAGCAAAAAGCTAGATCCGCCCCTGAGTCATCCCCCCCCCCCCCAGGTGTACGAACCTGTCTACGCCACTGAACATACATACAAATAATGAGCTGTAAAAGATACGAGCATTAATTTTGTCTACATCAATAACACACTTCTCGTAATGGCCAAAATTAAACTGATTGAATCTTTGCGCAGCATAAAACGAACGACCATTCGGTAGCCAACAGTGGTCTGAAAATCAGACTATTACTAATAGTCGTTATTTTCCATTTTCAAGCCCCTCTTTTTTAGGGAAGTTCTAAATTAGTATTATCTTTCAAATGCCGTTGGAATTAAACCTTTTCATTTTGTTGGCTACCTTGAAGGCAGGAAAGATGTTACGTAATGTGAAGAGGGTGTGACTAATCAATGTACAGGTAGATTACACGTATACACATGAATTGAATGCGTAGGCTAGCTATGGCTGTACAGGTACGTGTAAAAAAAAACTTTGTGTGCAAAGTCCATTGTGCGCCCTGGAGTATGACTAATTGTAGTCTGGAATTCGGGCGCTAGTGAATTTGTACTAGGTTTTAATGTAGTGACTATTTAAACATGAATAACATACGTCGAAGAATTCTGATATATTACGATTTATTTATTTGTTGATAGCATATAACTGTAATTGATAACTGTCTATCTTATCACCCCGCTTATAGTATAGCGGTGTGTCCATACAGAATAAAAAGCACCATACTCTACTCCTCAAAGTCAAATTTACGTTCACGGGTCAATAATGCAATTGTGGGAGGGGCACATACGCACGTGCACTTTGCTGGAGGGATCCTTTTTGGTCGCAGGAGTTGCATTGTTGTTGAAAAAGTGTGGCGGTGTAATTCGGGAATAGGTATATGAAATAGGTGACGGATAAAGAATCATACCTGTTATGATTACAGTCTTTCCTTTGAGACTAACACGACTCTTTACACGGCGGGTCCCTCCATAGAACCATACACAGTATACGCCATACGACGCCGCTAAAAGCCAGCGGTACCAACAGCGACTTTCACGGGCATAGTAGCGGCGTGAAACCAATCTAGAGATTGCCTGACGACAACTTTCCCGTGTTCGACCACATCTTTAGCGACTTCCATGGCTGCTGTCTGCAAGTGAATGTGATTAATAAACCTGCATGGATGTGGTATTGTTATCACTGATCTCTACGAAGTAATTAAGCACGTTGAGTGTTTTATCGAGCAGTTACATGGTGTTATTGACTTATGTGCCATCGATATCTGAGGCGCAGAGGCTGGCTGCTAGTCTCCAAGCACAGACCCTAATTTGACACTTTATCCAAAAAAATCATAGTACCTTGAGAGAAGCCTAGCCCAGCCACCTGGTTGTCACGTATACGTACAGGTTTACCAAAACTGTTTCCCACGGCCAAAATCTAGCTCCACCCTCTTCTCCAGGGTCACCTGTGATTGGTTGGTATACAATGTCCATTACACCCTCTTGGGATTGGCTGGCAAGCTCCCAGTAACAAGATAATTGGGAAGGCAGACAAGATATGACCACCAGTTAAATTAAAACAACACTGGGCCAGACCAAACACCAGCCAGACCAAACACCAAATCCCTATAGTATTTGTTACCTTCATACTGCTTGATCAGACCAAGTTTCAGAAAACTGAAGAGTTATTTCCCTTGTAGATCTATATTAAACTTGCTTTTTTTTAAAAATATAAGTAAGCTCAATGCGGCATTGTATTTATTTACAATCCCGATGAGAACCGTTATAATAAAATAATTAAATGGGAGATACAGATGCTATAGGCCTAGTACTAGGCAAGACATCTTGAATCTGTTCAAAATCCTTTTTTGTTTTGCCCCACCTCCTTTTATTTTGAGATGCGGCAGTCACATTTTCGTGTGTTTTTTCTTAACACATTTCCCAGCAACCTCTCCCCCCCCCCCCTCCCCATCTATCTCATCCTGATTTTCTTATCTCTCACTCTCTACCTCATGAGCAATTGAACATGACATATGAGTTGGTGTGTTTTTTTTTGGTTTCTCAAGAAATAAGGTAATATTTTTTCTCTCTGACAAATTTTAAAGGTAAAGACCAGTATTGGAAACGCACCAATTTCAAAAAATGAAATGGAAGCTCTTATTACCAATCATGTGAAAGAATATGTTTTGAATATTACACGATGATAACATTTTTGACGGGAAACCGCCTACTATTGATATATTTGGTAAATTAGTGTATCTCTTGCCTGTTGACAGATATCAAATGCACGTGTCGCGCACGTGTGTGTAGTCCCATATACATCTTTATGTGTACAGTGCTTCTAACTTTATGAAGACTCCGTCAAATTTCTTATCATTTTGATGATTCCAGAACCTTGCATGCTAGATGATCAACCTTTTCTGATCGATTTCACAACGTTTCTTTCACAATGCAATCGCATGACCATAACTGGTCTTTAGCTTTAAGGCAGCATATAATTATAATGATATATTCAGAATGCTTGAGTTTATCCTCAACATTTTGATACACATTGACCACATTTCCTGCGAAGCTATATTCTGCCATTCATAAAGATGAACATTTGTAATTTACTTCCTCATGGTTAAAATTTATTGAAGACACATTAATCAAGCTGGTCTATCCGATATTTGGCTAGGCCAAATAGTGGATTTGGCTTAAATATTAATTCTTTGCTAAAACTGAGACTAAATGATATATTTGGTTAGGAATGAAGAGCTGCAGTATGGTCAAATCGCATTTGCACAAATTATAGGATATTTAAAGGCAACCATATATTTGAAAGCTATTTACTCACCCTAAATAAAACTGATGCTTTTACTCTCTGTAAGTTTCAGTGTAGATCACATAAATTACCTGTTAACAAAGGTCGGTTTGATGCGAACACACCACATTGTGATATGCAGTGCACACTCTGCCTGTCCATTGATATACAGGCGCGGATCCAGGATTTTCCAATAGGGGGGGCCGAAAATTTTAAAATCGCACAGACCAATATTTCAACTTAACATACCAATACTGACAAGGTCATATAGCACCTTACAGGTACCTACAAGCGGGCAAAAGGGGGCAGGCTCACGTCATGTATCTTGTCCGATATCAACATCCGCCTTTTTTTAATTTATGCTTTTTTTTTCCCGTACTGCGCGAAGCGCGGAAGCTTTGACATTTCATTAAATTATTAGAGAAAGAAGACGATTCATTGTACAGTTCCGACTCTTAGTTCATGTTTCGCCCCTCCCGCGCGAAGCGCGGCAGTTTTGACGTTTCATTACATCATTAGAGAAAGATGACGATTCGTTGTACTGTTTTCGACCCTTAATCCTTGTCTGGTTTCGTTTCCCCCTCTCCCAAGCGAAGCGCGGAAGCTTTGACGTTTCATTTAATTATTAGAGAAAGAAGACGATTCGTTGTACAGACTCTAAATCATTGTCTGAATTTTCAAAAATGTTTCTCTGTCCCATAAAAGGTCACAGTTCGTAGGGGCTCGGGATTTTATGTGGCTTGCCCCCTCTATTCAATACCCCCCCCCCTCCCACTCCAATAAAGTCTCCCAAGCTTTCGGAAATGACCCCCGATCTCCCGATTACAATTCTGCTCCTCTTTGTAGGGGCCGGGCGCGGCTTCATCATGAGTGCTTTTACATCAACCTTTTTTAAATAAAATTAATGTATTATGCTGGATTTCGACCCGGATTGCACAAACTAAAATGGTAGGATGATCATCCCCAATATACGCTTGCCGTTCACAGTCATGTGCACTTCCTCGTTATTCCCTTATCCACCGTTACGGCAATGCCATTTACATATGGCCGTCCCCCTCTTCAATAACGGCCCCAAGCCTATGGGAATGACACCCAAAATTTCCTTTCTTTTTTCCTTTTCCCTTTTTTCCCTTTTTTTTTTGCGCCACCAATAGGGGGGGGCCGCGGCCGTTTCGGCCCCCCCCCCCTGGATCCGCCACTGGATTTCGGAGATGAATTTCACTATATTTTTGTTTGTCCGTCTTTTTAAGGAGAGAGATGTTTATATTTATCAAAAAAGTGTTGTAAGTCTAAGCTCCCAAGTGCTATGCACATGGCAGAACTTTTTAATATTAAAAGCACTTCTCAGTTGAAGAATTTAGCGAGATTTACCCGCCTTATTATGTTGAAATTTAATAAAAAAACAGAGAAAGAAGATAGTTCAAGCATTTCAAGAAGTAATATTAGTGCTAAACCTACACGTACTCGTAGCGGTAGGATAGTGAAACCCGAGTGAAACAGCCTACTTTGTATACTATTTAGCTTGTAAATAGACTGCATTATACTTATCCTTTTATTATTGTCAGTTTGTCACTATCTACATTCATTGTACATGTACACAGGGGCGTCGCTAGACCTTTTTCAGTGGGGGGGGGGGGGGTGTAGAGGCCAAGGATTGATCGACAAAGCTAGCCACCAATTACCGACAAAATTAAATCTCCCAATATCTACAAATTTAACCCTATAAACCCGGAGCCGAAGGCTAAATTGTTTTTCCCATGGACTATCTATAGTAATTGCGTATGCGCAAATGATCATTTTCCTCGAAGACATAAATATACGAATTATTTCGTCAACTTAGTCAACATCAAAGCTGTATATTTTAATGCAGGTGCGGAGCTAGGATCTTATTTTAGGGAGGGGCGGTAGTGAGCAAGCGAATCACTTAAAGAGGGGGTGTCGGTGTAAGGCCTCCCGCACGAAGCGTGGAAGCTTAGACGTTTCCTTAAACTATTAGGAAAAGAAGACGATTTATTGTACCGATCTCGACTGTTAATCCTTGTCTGAATGAAGTTCCCCCCCCCCCCCCCCCTCCCGCGCGAAAGCTTTGACGTTTCGTTAAATTATTATAAAATGTAGACGATTTGCTGTTCCGTTCTCGATGTTAATCCTTGTCTGAATTCAGTTTCTCCCCCTCCCGCGCAAAGCGCGGAAGCTTTGACGTTTCATTTAATTATGAGAAAAAGCAGACGATTAGGTGTACTGTTTCTCGACTCTTAATCCTTATCTGAATTCATCTTAATCCTTATCTGAATTCAGTTTTCCCCCTCCCGCGCGAAGCGCGGAAGTTATGGCGTTTCATTCAATCATTGGAGAAGGAAGACGATTCGTTATACATCTACAGCAAGTCTAAAACCTGAATTTTCATTAGAACCACGTTTTTCTGTACATAAGGATATTCGGGGAGACATGGGCTCGTAAAATGGAGAGTGCACTTGTGTAAAAGCCTATTGTGCGCCCGTTGTGGTGCGTTTTGAATACGCTCAGCCTCTATGGAGATGTCCCTCAACTTATTGTAATGACGTGCTATAAGAATAACTAATAATCACTTCGTAGAGATCAGTGATAACAACACCACTGCAGCTACAGGAGTGTAATACTACAGTCACAGACAGAAGCCATGGAAGTCGCTAAAGATGTGGTCGCACACGGGAAGGTGGTCATCGGGCAATGTTTAGATTGGTTTCACGCCGCTACTTTTCCCGTGCAAGTCGCTGTTGGCACCGCTGGCTTTTTAGCGGCGTCGTATGGTTTATACTGTGTATGGTTCTATGGAGGGACCCGCCGTGTGAAGAGTCGTGTTAGTCTCAAAGGAAAGACTGTAATCATAACAGGTATGGTTCTTTTTTCGTTAACCTATTCTGTAATCCTATTCCGGAATCTCACGGCCGCCAAACATTTTCAACAACAAAAAAGTGTAACTCCTGCGACCGAAAAATCCCCCTACAGCATTAAAGATATATATGACCCTTTTGCAGCCAACATCAAATTCTTTAGAACTTTGCAGGAATTATGAATTATGTATGTCCTATCTTTGAAATTTAAACGTTAGCAATGTCCTAATATTCAAATTATGCAAGGAAACCCGATTTCTTGCTAGACTTCACTGTCAGACACTATTGAGTGACTGACTGGCTTTTTTTCTTCTTTAGTAATAACATGCATAAAATGAGCTGTAGAGGGTACATGAGCATTTGTCTACATTTGTAAGATTTGTAAGATTTTATTGACTCTATCGACCCCCTCTCGGGGTATGAGAGTACAAACATATTTACAACATAGTATCAATATAACAATAGTATAACAATGATAAACATGTGATAACATGAAAATTGATAAACATAATAAGATAGTATAAACAAAGACAAACATGTGATAATATGAACAATGATAAACATTTGATAATATGAACAATAATAAACATGTGATAATATGAACAATGATAAACATGTGATAATATGAACAAATAAACATATTTACCAATCAAGGCGAACTGGGCAATTCACCCTCCTACCGCTACGAGTGTGCCTAACAACATTGCTTATTTGTGAGCTATTTGCAGTATTACCATCTACCCTTGAATCTTTTGAAAAATATGACATAATGATTCTAACAAATTTTGCTAATTTCTTTAGCTGGCAAGCGTGAGCTGTATTAAAAACCTTATCCATGTGCAACGCACTTGGTCTTAAGCTACTACCACACAAGTTATTTGGTATATACATTTTTCTTTCATTTTGAAAGAATGGACATACAAAAATATAATGAAATTCATCACCAATATCTGTTGGTGTACAGAGTGGGCATTGCAAATCATCTACTACATTTGCATCAAATCTACCTTTATTAACTGGTAATCTATGTGTTCTGCATCTAAATTTACTTAAAGTTATTGCTTCCTTCTGACATAATATCTGCAGGTATTTTTCATAAACCAACTCATTCTTAAACATCCTATAGTTCGTGCAAATACGATTTGACCAGGTAGCTGCGCTCCATTCCTGAATAGACATGTCAGAAAGCCTGGTTTTCATAGTATTCATAATCCAGGCAGCACTATATCCTTCTCCTTGAGCTCGCCAGACGTTCCCAAGTCCTGCATAATCAAAACTGTCTGCAAGAAACTCGACCCATTGTGACTTTATATTAACTAAACTTTGTCCTTCACTTTGCAACTGCAACAGAAACTTAAAAAGAATTAATGAATACTTTGATTGCTTTCCTTTAACTAATCTAACCCAATATCCAATCATCCTACACTTAATTTTATCGAGTATTTTACCACGTCCAGTTTCA
The DNA here is from genome assembly GCF_000002235.5 of Strongylocentrotus purpuratus. Lineage (NCBI taxonomy): Eukaryota > Metazoa > Echinodermata > Echinoidea > Camarodonta > Strongylocentrotidae > Strongylocentrotus > Strongylocentrotus purpuratus. The sequence continues at coordinate 36,628,750 of NW_022145607.1, read as the reverse complement.
CCATAAACCATGCAGTCAGGTGTGCACTTATTTACAAACAATATCGTTCTTAAAATTTTCTTTGGAAAACTTCAAGTTGATCTATACACTCATAGCCCCAGACCTCAGCACCATATAATAGAATTGGCAAAACTAAGTGATCAAATAAATGACATTGTGTATCAACAGATAAATGCAACCTTTTTGCCTTTACTAACATACTATACATTGCCTTTCGAGCTTGTGTGACCTGTTTAGCAATTGCTTTTTTAAAGTTACCATTATAATTAAACGTCACTCCTAAATATACAAAGTCATAAACAACTTCCAGTACACCACCATCATAAACAAATTCTGGAATTCTTCTAACTTTCCCACGTGAAAAAACAACAATTTTCGTTTTGCTGGCATTAACAGTTAAGTGCCAAGTGTCACAATAATCTTTCACTGCGTTTAGGGCTTTTTGCAACTCTTCAGGAGTTTCTGCTAGAATAATTGTGTCATCAGCATATAACAAAGAAAATAACTCCTTATATATTTCAATACCATCAAAAGGCAATTTATTTTTAATAATAGTATTCAAAAATTCCAAGCCCTTGTACGAGTTTCCTATAGATTGTTGGAAATCGTTCAAATAAATAGCAAACAAGAGAGGTGAGAGGTTTTCACCTTGACGCACTCCAATATTGCATGTAAATAAACTGGACATATCTCCCTCGTTAGCAACACATGATTTAGCACACCTGTACATGTTCCTTATAACGTTAAAAATCTTGCCTTTTACTCCCATTCTAAACATTTTAACCCACAATGCTGCACGGTCAACCAAATCAAAGGCTTTCTTATAGTCAATGAATGCACAGTAAAGGCGTTTAGAATACTTTAAATAAACATCAATAATAGACTTTAAAACATATACATTATCTGTGATTGAATAGTTGGACCGGAAGCCAGCTTGCTCTTCCCCTAACAAACTCTCATCCTCAACAAACTGAGTGATCCTATAGTTCAAAATTGATGTAAACAGCTTACCTAAGCAACTCAATAAAGTAATGCCTCTATAATTATCAGGGTTTGTATTCTCTCCCTTATTCTTAAATATAGGAATAATTATCCCAATACACCATTCTGTTGGAACAATACCAGAATCCAATACAACATTAAAGAACTTAACTAACCCACTTCTTGTAATGGCCCCTGTAATGGCCAAAATGAAACTGATTGAATCTGTGCGCAGCATAAAACGTACGACCATATTCGGTACAATGGTCTGAATATCAGACTATTACTTACTGGCTCTTCGATTCGACAACTAATAGTCGTTATTTTCCCACTTAAAACACATTTTCAAGCCCCCTTTTAAAAGGGAAGTTCTAAATTAGTATTATCTTTCAAATGCCGTTGGAATTTAACCTTTTCAGTTTTTTGGCCTGCAAATGGGGCATAGTACCTTAAAGGTATTTCAAAGATTTGGTATGCTGGGGTCATGAATTTGGTTCAAATTAACATATTGGAAGCATATATGCGCTCCTACAATATGCATTGATCGTTGTCGCGGTTGAAATCGAGTGTAAAGTTATGAAATTATAATAATAAACTTTTTATGTTGTAAAGCTCCCTCTCAAGGTCAAGATATTAGTTTAGCTATGAAACAATGTTTCTTGATTAAAATCGACCGATTAGCTATTCCCGTTTGAAAATTATATATCACAACTACATATTCTGAGATTGTCATGGTCGCAGCTAACATTGCACGGCCATAGGCGCTAATTGAAATTTATCAAAATTTACCGGGAGCACCGGTAATTTTTTATGTTCAATTTTTGGGGCTCACATTTTTAGTGTTTATAAAAAATCCACAGGGGCATCCAAATATATCAAAATTGTAAAGATTCACTATCCACCCAATTTTCAAATTTCCCAAAACTTTGTACACTGTCGTTCATAAAGGTGGAATATTTTTTTTATATTCCAATTTATGGAAATATTTTAAAAATAATTTAAAAATAATAGATCTAGATAATAGTATACATTCTCAGATTTTATTGAATAATAATTTGCCAATGTGTTTTTGCGTGACTGCTAAAGCATGTGTATGCTACTATGCTTATCAACTAGGGGACCTATGCCCTTAAGTCATAAATGACAGTAATGAGGGTTAATGCCCCACACAAGGGCACTAATATAGCACATCGACACGGTTTTGATCCTGGGGCCTCACAGTTATGAGGCCAGTTTCCATAAATTTAAGAAAAAACAGAAAATGCAATACATTTTCAATAACTTATTGCATTTAAAGATGAAGTTGAGTTTTGGTCATGCGATTGCATTGCGAAAGAAACGGTGTGGAACAGATCAGAAAAGGTTGATCATCTAGCATATAAGAATTTGTGTGTATTGCAAGGTACTGGAATCATCAAAATGATAAGAAATTTGGCCAAGTCTTGGTAAAGTTCCAAACACTTGCACAGAAAGATGTATATGGGACTACACGATCACGTGGCGTAAAAAGCCGGCCCCCGATTTTTACGATGTTACATGCATATTTAGAATATGAAGGCATTTGAAGAGCCATGCTTTTCAGGGAACATGTCTTAACTGATGTTCTTCCACACTTGCATAATAAGAATGAGTAATGCTCACAAATTATTTTTCACCTCTTCCCAGAACTCAACCTTCTCTTTAACCCCGGTGTCTAACATATTAAAAAAAATTATGTGTGCCCATGCCTTGAGCCATAATACATGGCCGTCCAGAGGATTTTTTTTTGTGAGGCGCGGATCCAGCGGGGGCCGAGCGGGCCTAAAGTATACTATCTAGTTCATTGTGTAAATTATTGCTACCATTGTCTGACCGTTACATGTATGTATCGCTTTGTGTTATTAATTTGTATTTGAAAAAATGGAAGAGCAGCTTTCTCCTTGTCGATTTGTTTTCTCCTGACAGTCTGTCTTTTGGAAAACATAATTTTCCTTCTGAATCTGTCTTGTAGGTGCCAATGCTGGCATTGGTCGAGAGACTGCTGTCGACCTGGCTAGCCGAGGAGCTCGGGTCATCATGGGATGTCGGAACGCAATCAAGGCTCAGGCAGCTCTAGCTGAGGTCCGCAAGAGATCCAACAATAATGATGTGATCTTCAAGCAAGTTGATGTATCAGACTTGAAGTCAGTTAGGAACTTCGCAGAGGAAATACTAAGAGAAGAAGAAAGACTAGACATTCTCATCAACAATGCAGGTAACACTACCTGTTTTTTGATAAATTAAGTCTGTCTTTAAGAGAAATAAAATACTATAGGTTAAAATTATGTAGGATGATGATAAGTACGTTTAGGATTTTAAAAATCCTGTTCGTTTCAAATGGGTTCGAATTTACAAAATAATGATAAGAATAATAGTGGGTTCTTGTATAGCGCTCATGTCAGTCAGATTTGACCCTCCTGGTGCTCCCGATTATTACCCTGTCTTTAGCACGGCTGCCATACGGCGCTCTGGCATTTCAAGGAATAAATTCCTACCAGGTACCCATTAAATTGAGCACCCTAACCCTAAATGCATAGAACCTGATAGAACCCCCTTATCATGGAGAGCTATAGGCTATCGGGGAGAGGGAAAGGAGGGAGGGGTCACAGGGGTAACTGATGCAGAGGTACCCCTCTGTGGCCATATTTTTAAAGACCGTCAATACTACTGGGCCAGAGGGGATTAGACCACACAGCGAGGTCACTGACAGGTGGCTATCTCATTAACTCAGCTCTCAACTAACATAAGAAAAAGAGGATCATGGGGGACCAACAGGCACCGATTGGGGAATTTTTCTATATAGAGGGAGCAAGTAGCTACAAGTAGGACAGTGGGGCTTTAAGAGAAATAAAAGATTATAGGTTCATATTATGTAGGATGAGGATATGTACTTTTAGGATTAAAAAAAATCCTGTTCGTTTCAAATGGGTTCGAATTTACAAAGCGTTTATTAAATGAGCAACCTAACCCTTAATGCAGAATCATGCAGGGAGGTGAGCCTATTGCACCTCCCTGACAGAACCCCCTTATCATGGAGAGCTATAGGCTACGGGGAGGGGGAAAGGAGGGAGGGGTCACAGGGGTAACTGATGCAGAGTTACCCCTCCGTGGCCATATTTTTATTCCCGGTAGGTAATAACCTAATCCTTGTGGCTAAACAAACAGATACATAATCAACCACAGAAGCCGAAATTCAAGGTACAGTCTATGTTTGCTATATCACTCGATCCTTTATTTGATTTGCGTCTGTAGACATTTCTTTCCTTACAACATACAGTAAATGTACATTCTATTTCGTATTATGTAATATCTATATGGATCTCCAGTTTATAATGGTTAGTATTTATGACTTCTAAAACACGGTCTGAATGGCTCTTTTATGAATAAAGTGAAGGACATTACATACCAAATTTCTAGCAGTCAATGTTTTTTTCTTCTTCATTTTTCGAATTATTTTTTTGTTTTTTTGTTATGTCCAAACAAAATTAGGTATCGGAGGTACCAAATACAGTAAGACACCGGAAGGGTTTGATATGGTTATGGGAACTAATCACGTAGGTCACTTCGTTCTGACTATGACGTTGATTGATCTTATTAAGAAGAGCGCCCCCAGCCGGATCATCAATGTTTCATCTCTTGCACACCGCTTTGCGGAAAAAGTCGATTACGCCAATAAATCAGGAAAAGGTAAAATAATCTGAATTTAAGATTTTCATTTTATTAATTAATACATGTTGATGTATTGTTCTATTCACCAGATATTGGGCTATTCTGAAATTGCCATGACACATCTATTAGATTGAAAACGACGTACTAAAGGCATTGTATTCCTCGCCATCGATAAGATCATGTACATGTCCCCCCTGGAAAATTTGAAAAAGTGCACACAAAAAATGTATAGGAAAATATACTGACTAAAGACTGAAACACACAATTGGGCTCCGGAGAGCCCAAGAATACAGCGTTTGGACTAATACACTTGCAAAAATCTTCTCGATCGGTCGCTACGCTCCCTCGCATAATGTCCTTCAAAATGTACAAGTAAATATTTTACAAGTAATTTTTTAATACAACAAAACTTCGAAAACCTGTGAGGGGGTAATCACTTCTGTCACCTTCGCCCCTCCCGTTCACTTTGCTCCCTCGATCGTCCCTCGCACCCCCCCCCCCCCCCAGTCATGAAAAGAAATCGCCGCCCCTGTGTACACGTTTTTAAAGTTGGGGGGGGGGGGTGGTGGGTATTAGAGCACTTTTTTTTTTGGTCCCGAAATTTCAAAATTTGGCCGATCGATTTTTCGTTCCGTTTTTTTTTTGGTCACCCAGTAGCACAATTTTTTAAATATTTTTAAAATATTTGTTTTAATTGAGGGGGGGGGGGTTCCTCCAAAACACACCAAAATAAATTCAGGGGGTTCGACCCCCCCCCCCCCCAGCGTACGCGCCTGATACAGTACAACTAGATGATATCATAACATATTTTTTTTATCCACAGGAATAAAAGGATTTGAATTCTACAGTCGGAGTAAACTCGCCAACGTTCATTTTGCTAAAGAGTTAGCCTGCCGCCTAGAGGGGACGGGTGTGACAGCTTACTCCCTGCACCCTGGATCTATCTACTCGAGTATCTGGGGGTCTAGCTTGGAATCAAGTGGGAGGAAGTTCCTCTATTATCTCTTTTTACCTATTTTCATGTGAGTTTGTTTACCAGTTTCCCAACTATCAAAGTTATTATTGTGTGTATAGACTCAATGGCGTCGAAACGCGTCATATGACGCACGAAAACCAAGGTTTGTCGACAAACCTCCGTTGTGAATTCGAGCCAATGTGTCTAATGATTTCTGCACTTACAATAAGTTTTCAAACTACATTGTTGACTAAATTTATTCGTGATTGTGAAACTTTTATCTAGCGTGATGGGGAAAAGGTGATGGCAGTTCCTGAGTCTCCATCATTCTATATTCTTATATTTTTAAGGCTGATTTTATAATAGTTTCAATTTTAACCGAGGGCGCAAGAAAAATATCTGAAAACCACCTCAACAACAACAAAAGAAACTAACCCAAACCAATAAAAAAAAAAAAAAAAATGCAATATGAACTTCATAGTACAGACGGGAATGCACCCGCTACGGTTGTGAAAGTCTAGATTTTGCTTTTGAGTATACATTGTATTTCACATACACATTGTGGATGTAACACAAGTCAACATTGGCGGTGCATTGGTTGTTACATTATAGACGTAAGTTGACAAAGAGTTAAATATACTATGTCCCTTTCGCAGCCAGCATTAAATTCTGTAGAACTTTGCAGAAATTATAGATATGTCATGTATGTCCTATCTGTGAAATTTAAACATTAGCAGTGCCCTAATATTCAAATTATGCAAGGAAACCCGTTTACTTGCTAGACTTTACTGTCAGACACTATTGGGTGACTGACTGGCCTTTTTCATCTTTGGTAATAACATACATAAAATGAGCTGTAAATGTTACGTGAGCATTTGTCTACATCAATAATGCACTTCTTGTGATGGCCAAAATTAAACTGATTGAATCTTTGCGCAGCATAAAACGTACGACCATTCAGTACCATCGTCTGAAAGATCAGACTATCACTTACTGGCTTTATAGCTCCTAAGTCGATATGACAACTAATAGTCGTTATTTTCCCACTGAAAGACATTTTCAAGCCCCCCTTTTTTTAGGGAAGTTCTAAATTAGTATTGTCTTTTAAATGCCGTTGGAATTAAACCTTTTGATTTTTTTGGCCTGCAAATGGGACAGAGTACCTCTAAGGCTTGCTCAGATGTTATGTGGTGAGCCACCGACAAAAAAAGTAAACGTATAAATGAATGGAAACTGGACACACAAGAGAGAGGTCTTGCGTGTATTCACTGAGCTCTGCGTGTGTTATAAGATACAGAAATGTGAAACGTACTTTTTACACTTTATATTATAATACATTTTTTTTAAACGTCGCGCTTTTCCCGCGCCATATCTGAACGAGACTATATTCAAAGAATACGAACTTCGATCCTTAGGTCCACTTACGCTTACACGCAATACACTGACGATATTCAAAATCTAAATTCACGTTTTCCTCTTCCTCTGCCCATTTCGATAGGTTCTTTTTCTTAGGTGAGAAGGACGGTGCTCAGACCACGATCTACTGTGCTGTTGATGAATCCATCACACATCTCTCTGGGGGATACTTCGCAAACTGTAGCCTGGCAAAGGAGTCTAAATTAGCTAAGGATGAACAAATGGCTAAACAACTATGGGATGTGAGCTGCGAAGCGACTGGCATCAACCCTAACGTTCTAACAGTCTAATATTATCCTAAAATCTATGTACTATTTAATTGATAGCAGAATACGATCAGGTGCGCATGCACGATTGTTATATCAAATGATGATGCAATGATATGTTTGCAGCTACACATTTTATGAAATGGTATACATGAACTATATTTGGTTGAAGACTTATTTTATCACAATGTGTTTTTAGGGCCTTTCTGAAGGTAAGAACTGATGGAGACTGCCTGATTCTAAGTGGTAAATCATTCCAACATTTTGAAGCAGATACAGTAAACGGTTCTATCACCGGCTAATGTGCGGGTAACTGAATATGTGAGACGGAGAGGATCAGTGGCAGACCTCAATGCCATCACATATAATTATGTCCAATCCTTTCCTGTTAAAGAATTACAATAGTTTTAGCTTTCAGGTTAACACTTCCATAATATTACTTTGTGTGTACTATTGGTTTCTTATGTTTCATGTGTTAGAAATGTCTAGTTACTTTTGTCTTTTTTAACAATTTAATGATACATCACATCATCTGATTACACAACTTTTACAGGGACTACAGGTATGACTGGCTGTCAAAAATAATCTGTTGATACCTGAACTGGCAATTTTTTTGCAATAATTATATTAAAAAAAAGGATCTAAAATTCGTAACAGTAACACTGTGTGTTGTTGATTTTCACGTACTACAATCATGACTTAGGAGTCCAGAAATACAAACCATTGTCTGTTTGTATCACTATGCAGAAACATCCATCAAATTATCCTCATGTGTTATATTTTTTTGACTTTCCTGACGAAGCATTCAGGAAAAGTTGTTCTCGGTAATTTGTTTACATGTTTCCATTTCCTGTCAACTTGCTTGTATAGTTGTTTGACTATATGCTATTTTAGAATATATGTGATTTTTAAATATTTGTATACATAATACATGTATAACTACATTGTATGTAATAAATTCCTAACGATTATTGTCTATATCCATGTTGTTATGCGCTTCTTGTTCTCTCATTGTCAAATGAATGACATTAATTAAATCGACCACACCTTACACGGTTAAACTTATTAAACAGTATGTAAAAACAAAGCATATCCAAATTTAGGAGATTCCCATTTAAACTTATAACCTGTGTGACCTTCATGTAAATTTCATCTTATCCATAACTCTGTTGCAACGGATGACTGAGCAGCAGGAGTATCCAAAAGATATTCTATTTTTGTCATGGTGACACAATCTTGGCTTCTCTCTCATCCCTTGTTAAAGGTATGCCTCGTCATTGAGTCATTCAAAGTAGACAAAGCTTACTTTCATGGATGTTATCTACCTATCTTTTACATGAACGTCTACTGTCTTTATCTTTGGTAGTTATCATCATGACTTTCCGCCTTTCTGTGTGTCCTGTAGGTTTCTAAATAAGCATATTTTTGGCCTGACTGTAAATTGGGAATTTGTCATTTTCCAACAAACGCTTACAAAAGTATAATTTACCAAAAAATGAGTTAAAACCCGGAAAATCATGTCACTTCAGCAAACGTACGTTCCATACGACCATACGTATATCATGTAACACTGCACGTGTACCGTTAAGGGGCCCAGTGGGGAAACTGAATTCAGACGAGGATTAAGAGTAGTGAACGGTACAACGAATCGTCTTCTTTCTCTAATAAGTTAATGAAACGACAAAGCTTCCGCGCTTTGCGCGGGAGGGGGGGGGGTGGACTGAATTCAGACTAGCATTAAGAGCCGAGAACGGTACAACGAATCTTCTTCTTTCTCTAATAATTTAATGTAACGTGAAAAATTAAGAGTAATAATTAAATGAAAAGGGAAAACTAAATTTAGACAAGGACACGATACAACGAATCGCCTTCTTTCTCTAATAATTTAATGAAGTGTAAGCTTGCGCGGGATGGGGAAACTAAAAGGTAATTTAGTTCCTGACAGGCGCGGATCCAGGATTTCTCGGGGGGGGGGGGGCCATTTTTTTTTTTTTTTTGCTCCCAAAAATTTGAAAATTTGCACCCCCCCCCCAAAAAAGGCTAAAAATCATGTTTTTTTTTTCCAGGGGGAGGGGCATCTAATGTGGTTCTAAAATTGTATGCTGTCTACTCCGTGGGGGGGGGGGTCAGAACCCCCTCCCAGATCCACCCCCCCCCCCCCTTGGTCGCTCCGCTCCCTCGCCGCTAAAGCCTCACTCTGTCGCTTCATCGTTTTTCATATATTTCACCCCATGCCATGTTGTGCCCCCGGTTAGAAATTCCTGGATCCGCCACTGATGCCCATACCCCCGTAAGCTCCGGGGTGCCCCTAAACCCCACTTTGAAAAACGTTCAGCGGGGCCTGCATGTACAGAGAGGGGTGGTGCAGATTTTTTTTGTCTCCCCCCTCCCCCCCCCCCCCCCCGAACGTTTTTGCTCATGACGCCATGGGTCTTAATAGGTCCATGGTTTACATTTCGCTTATTCCAAATATATTAGACCAGGATGCAAAGCCCCAAAAGTTGATTTCTTGCGACCACCGTCAGGCAGCTACCTTATATTCTCATATAATATAATTATTATAAATGTCTTGTCTCAAACTCGACAAGCGTAAAAATGGAATGTTTTTTTAGTAATTAGCGAGGCATTGGAGAGTTGAAATTTCTTTCCAATTTTTCAATCTTTTCAAATTTCCCAACTTTTAACTTTGCTTTCACTTTTGTGTGCTCCCTTTGAGTGCCACTCTGAGAACATGCCTTCACTACCCCCCCCCCCCCTTACAAACGCCATTGCTCTTTACCCCCCCCCTCCCCCCTTACAAACGCCATTGCTCTTTACCCCCCCCCCCCCCCCCTCCCCCCCCCTCCCCCCCCCCCCCCCCCCCCCACCACCACCACCACCACCACCACCACCACCCTGAATGAAATCCGCAAATGTTTAGGATACGAGCGCCCTCTGCAGCCCTCTGTGCATAACGAAAAAATGGCTCCATCAACAGAGTGGGGGGTTCCTGCTGCTGAAAAACAGGCAGAATTACAGCGATCTCAAATCCGTTCAAAGATTAGAAATGACTATCAGAGGAAGATAAACAATCCAAGACACACGGGGTCTTTGGTAAGTTTATTAAATATCTAATTGTTCATGCGTTTTCAAGAGAATAGAATTCGTCGCATATTTGATATTCCTCCTCCAGCTCGCGCTGGCGAATGTTGAAGGCTGCGCTGCGCTGCCTCGTCGGCCCGGCAGTATCGGCGTGTCCACACACAATTTTTTTTAAATTCCGAATCTCTAAAACGAAGCGTTGTATAACAAATCATCGTATAAATTCCAGGGCATCCACGTCCACAAAAAGAAAGTGATACGATCATACGTCTAGGCCTAGCCTACAAATGCAATGAAATTGTGTGTGTGTGACTGTGTACGCCCTAGGAAATGTGAGTCTGGGCGTCGTTTCGAACTAGAATCCAATAAAGAATCACAGAATGTGTTGTGTGTGGACGCAACTAGTACAGGCCTAACTGGTCAAACTAAAATGGTATAACTGGGCGGGGCTTAATAACGTGACCAGGCGCGAAAGGAGATCTGACCTTTCATTTCCGCTTCCGTTTTATGACCGCAGTAGCAAACTGCGCACCCAGCTATACATGTACAACGTTACGCTGTAGAGTTTTGGGATATACAAATTTGTGTGTGGAGGCGCTGAAAATTATGCATGTGGTGTGATGTGACTTATGTTCCTGATTCCTTAGTAAAAGACTAAAGCCAAGATCAAGGTGCGATGTATATCTGCGTGTTACCACAGAAACAAAGTGGAACATGGATTATCTTTTCCAGAATTGAAATACCGTGTCGCAGCGACACGATATTAAACCAATCTGTTTCCACAGAGCGCAGCATTCCGATTCGCCCCGATTCTGTGTTCCAAGTCAGTCAGGCAAATACCGTGTCAATCGGAAGTCAAGATTCATCCTTTGACCTCGATCGTGGATTTAGATCTACACAGGATTCCACGCTATTCTTTTGTGACGTACATTTTTCATTGTTACGTACAGCGCGTATATAAACATATTATTGTATACGCGTATTTCAAAGTATTTTTCAACCAATCACGCTGCAGTGGTGATTGAGGCTCCGCGCGCTCTGATGATCCGCCAGACAAGGTTTGTCGCTGTGTGTTTCCACAGTGATTTCACAGGGAGTTCTTTGGGATTGACACGTCAAGATCCACCTCCAGAGGGGGATCTGATAATCCGTATCTCGGTCGACTTGACCCGTCACGCCTGTGTATCTACAGGAAGACTGACAAGGTATGACACGGTATGACACGGGTAATACTGTAATCTGTTGAAACGCGCTGTATGACAAAAACGCTGACCTCTCAGACTTCTACTAATCTTCAGTTCTTGCTGAAATGCAAAGACGTGTGCTTTACATGTAAAATTGTTTTTTGCGTTGCCAATTTGATACTTACAGTACTTGATGGTAATAGTGATTAGTATAGTTTACGAAGGCGCATGCAAAGATTTCGCTGAATTTAGTGATCTCCGTGCATGCACACGCACTCGCCTTTTTACACTAGTCGCTAATAGTGAGTATTATTGTTAAGTAAGTATCAAATTGGCACATTAAAAGCCGTTTTTGTTGTTGTTGTTGTTTCTTTGTGTATACCGTGTGTCTTCGCTTTTTAGCTGGAACTAACATCGCGAACTCTCGTAAGAGGTCAGTTTTTTTGTCATGTAAATCCTACTTTTACTAATTACATCAGGAACACATGGAAGGTATTATTTAAAGCAAATTGCTATCACTATCAGTATCATTTTGATAATGTGAAATATGATATTGATATCACCTTAGTTGGCCCCCTGCTTGAGGAGGCAGGTACATGTAGGTAAACGAAACGTAAATTGTGTTCAAAATCACTTTTAATTACCCCCCCCCTTCCTGCATCAGACGAAGCATACAAAGCATTTTGGAATCAATCAAGAATTTAATTTTTTAACAAAAAATATGACAATTGGAAACTGGAGTGATAGCGATTTTTCTTACCTTCCACATGTTCCTGGTGCAATTTACATAACAAAAACGCTGACCTCTTACAAATGTTTGCAATGTTGGCTCCGGCTGAAATGCGAACACACGTGGTATACATGCACAAAAACTGTTTTTGCATTGCCAATTGATACTTTAATACTTTATAACAGCGATTAGTCTGGTATGCAAAGTTGCACGTTCGGAGTTTGCTGAATTTAGAGTTCTAACTCCCTGCACTTGCATCATTTTACACTTGCTAAGAGACTGCAGCTTTCAGTCTCGGTCAAGAGAATGTATCAAAGCCATTTTCTTCTGTAGCCCCCCCCCCCCCAAAAAAAACACAAAAAAAAACACAACAACAACAACAACAACAACAAACAAAACTAGACATATAATACTTGTTTGGAACAAGTATACATTGTAGGTGGGCTGGTCAACTAAAATTTGATACAAAATAGAGCAAAAATAAGCGACATACTGCTTACAAATTCTTAAAAGACAATATCATGTAGATTCATAACGTGAACTAAATTCACCTTCTATAGGCATAACACGCAAACTATGAAGTTTTTGACATGAGGCCTTTAACCAAAATTTTCACTATGATGACGTCATCAAAATGAAAAATGGTTATTACTGCACTTGTAGAGAATTGTCTTAGCTACAACATATCGAAATTTTGAAGAAAATTGATCAATATTTACAGAGATACAATAAATTTTACATATTAAATATGCTGACGTCATAATATGCAAATTCGTATTTTGAGTTCCAAGGCCATTGTGATGATGTCACGATACACTTAATGGCCAAATGAGACATGGAATCATATTACCGACTCATACTCTATCTAAATATGAAAAAAAATTGAGGATTCTGGTGCATTCCAAAGAGCTATAACGGATTTTGTATAGGCATGTTTTTGCCCATATATGCTATGTATTAAAAGAGCTCGCGCGCACTGACATTTATCTTGAATTTACGCTCATCTTGTTAATAATGGTCATAAAGAGATAAACATGGTATCAAATTCCTTGAAAAAATATGAGAAATATCATGAAAGAAAAAAAAATGGCGATTCTATGTTTGTTAATGGTGTTACGCGCTAAAACGCACGCGCATGCTCGTACGCGCGATTTTTTTATAAAATGCTTAAAATGACCTGAAACGTATGCAAAATAAATTTGAGACGATTTTGAGCATTTAAAAATTTTGCGCGCGCACTGACGCGCGGACGTACGCGCATGCGCGCGTTTTTTGACCTGAAATTGACTGGACTGATATTGACCTTGATCATAATAAATATGAATGAGAAATACCTTTTGGTTATGAAGATATGATCATGAGTTTATTTTCAGAAAATTTCACAAAATGGCGCCTACATGTAGATGACGTCATCAGTCAAGGTCAAGGTTGAAAACCTTACCTTCTTTTGTCCATATGCCTATACATATGTGTGCCAAATTTCAAGATATTTGATAGAACCATTTCAAAGTTATCTTGTTAACAAAAGAGTGGTTCAAAATAAGAAAAATAAATAATAAATAATAAATAATAAAGGCAATTTTAACAAAATTATAAGGTGGTCTGTATTAGATACAGCCCACCTGAAAAAATAATAATAATAATAAAATAAATAAATTTTAAAAAATTAACAAAAAAAATAATTTAAAAAAATAAAATAAAATAAAATGAAATGAAACGAAACGAAACGAAACGAAACGAAATGAAAATAATAAATAAACACTTGATGTTCATGTTAGCGCTGAGTGTATTGTACAATGACTTATTATGTTCATTATTCCGCTGTCTTTCAGATTGATCCTGCATACTTCCGATGGAACTACGCCAGGCATAACTCCTATGCTTACTTCAAGGCTACTAAACTAACGTCTATAACAGGAGCTATCATGGGCATAGCAATCCCAGCAGGACTCATCTACTTCTTCTACAGACACAGGGTGAGCTCAGCAGATATTTGGCTTGTTTCCGAGGAAAAATTAAGTGTAACAGTCACCATAAAACATCTTTTTTGTATTTTAGTAGCTCCATATTGTAATAGTTTCTTGAAATATTGCCTATGATTTAAAGAGATTTCGCGAGGATAAATACACTCCAAACATTAAAGTAACTTGGAGAAGACAATATGATGCACTGTATGGGCTGTATGAGCCCGGCTGCTCACAAGTTGATATTAGAGTAAGAGACATCGGCTCATTTCTAGTGAGTGCTGAACACTTCCATGTCTGTTAGTAGCAAAATGTTCAATTCAATTTATTTTGCATGGTAGCTCAAAGTTACCAAGGGCAATCCAACTTCTGTAATAAGTTCATTTGTATGAAAGCAGAAATAGAAGCGAAATAGGAGACACGATATCTTTGGGGAATCTCGATTTCAATCAAGTTGGTGCCTCAGTGAATTATGACGTGCACTGTGCATGGATAACTACCCTGTTATTTGTGTAAAAAAAAAAACAGCATTCGTTTTTATTTTTCTCCCCTGGGGCACTACTCAAAATATATTATGTACGGCATAGTATTACAAGTCCTCTTTTATAAAAAGGCTGTTCCAAGTCATAGAGTTTGAACTTTCGTCAATCGTACATGTAGGTTGAAACAAGTATGAAAGTTGTCCTGCACAACGTCACAGTGATATTAACGATTCAGCCAATTTGAAATTCCCATACTTGTAGTGATTACAATTTTCATATATTCGCAACTTTCTTATGTTATGTCTGATCTTGTTCAAACTTTCACAAGTCTGTTTCTCTGATCCTTCTGCTTTATTTGAGTAATTTGCCAGCACGGTTGGATTTTCCTTTAAAGTGACTCGGTAACTTTGTCTCAGATTCTGAAACAAAATCCTTGATTTAGCTCATGCTGCAATGATAATTATAAACCTTTAGGTCAGTCAGGAACCCCATGACTTTGATAAGCTGATCGCCTGTCCGATTATCAAGATATTTATGATTGGAAATTGAAATTTTAAAAACCGTTTTCCTAACGGCTTTTAGAACACTACAGTCTATTTGGGAAAATGAGTATGGTAAAACCAGTCACTCAACGATTTTTACTTTTTTGAGGCACTTCATGATCATTTTGAAGCGCAATTTTGTTAGGGCTTCAATATTACACCATATCACAGACACTGATAAAACATAGGGCCATGCACCTCAGCTTTAACATTGTTAAACGATGCCTTTAATTCAAATGAGAACTGTCTGTCTAATTCTATTGATCACTTTATGATTTGTTTCCCTTTACTTCTCTAGAAATACACACAGGAGATGTACGACTCTGGACAGTGGGCGAAACCAAGGAATCTAGTCAATGGATGATGTCACTACCAAGATTACATCATGAACTATAAATAGAGTTTATTGAAATCTACAAGCCCAGAGTGATACGTTTACTTGCAACCAGTCAACTTACAATTTCATCTGTCCAGAAGATCACCTGAGTTTAGGTATCGCGTCCACGCCATAATGATCCATCAGGATAAGACATCTTAATTGGAATGATGTCCCATGTCAAAATAGTCTACTCTGATTTTAAAAATGTTTATTTCATGATGTTTTGTAAGGAGAATGACACTTTATTATTCATCTGGAGACGCTTCAAAGACACCAGCAAGATTGAAGAACCCCTAACACATCTTTAGATGATGATATTATCTAAACCATAAAATATTTTCTGAGCTTGCTGATGATATGTTGTGTGTGTATTGAATAGATATAAGCTTTGAAATCAATGATATTGCTTTCAGTGGTCTTCTTTATGTCGTTATGTCTCTCACACATCATAATTACACAATACACAGGTTTACAGTAGGCTTGCGGGTGCACCATGTGAGAGAGAGAGAGAGAGAGGATTGAGGAGTCCTGAAAAGGACTCTCGGTAATCTTTCTTGGGGGTGTGTAGTCCTGAAAAAGACTGTGTAGTCTTGAAAAAGACTGTTGGTTATCTTTCTTAGCTTATATTTCTAAGGAGAACTATAGCGCTTGGAGAAGATGAGTGGCGGGAGCCACTCTCTCTCTCTCTCACATGGTGCACCCCCAAGCCTACTGTATATCTACATCACCATGCAAGCCGACACTTACAAGCAGCATCTAATACACAGGTTGTCTCTGAAAAAGAAAAAGAAACCCAAGTTTTTGAGCAAATCACTCATTTATCCCAAAAATAATTGTTCGGTTAATGTATACTCCATGAAAAGCTAATCTTTTTTTTCTTCCATCTGACATCAAAAATCATAATCAGTAAATCACTCGTGACTGATGTAAGACAGTCTGAAGGGACAGTGTCGCAAACCTGGCTGTTCAAAGTGAGTGGATGGCAGCTTCATTTTGTTCATTATGCTTTTGAAAAGACAAGAAATATTTCGGAATTATAAAAAATATTTAAAAATAATCATGGAAAAGCTCATTTTCTTTTCCGTCATACAATACCGCAATCATGATGAAAGGTCACGCATGATTGAGCAGACACAATTTGTTAGAGGAAATGAAATGAGCAGTTGAAATTAATGTCATTACTTCCTTACCCTTACCGAGTACAAATTGCGTCTGCTTGGTCATGCGTGACCCTTCCATCATGACCATTGTCTCATATGAAGGACGAAAATGTGAAGTTTCAATAGTTGATATTCACAGAACCTTTCATTTTCAATGGAAACCATAATTGGACAAATCTATTTTGAACAATAGGGTTTCTGACACCGTCAATTTACGCTAATTGAAATCAGGCGTGCATGAATTATTCATCTTATTCTCAATGTCATATGAGGGAAGATAAAACAGGCTTTTTTAAAGTGATGTATACATTCATGACATATGATTTGAAATTATTGAGTAATTTACCAATGAACTTGTTGTTTTTTTTTCTTCTTCAGGGATAATCTGTATACATTTAGTATGACTGAAAAAGAAGGACACCTATAGTCATTCCAAATACTATACATGTACTTCCTATATTTTGTGATGTTTAAAGGGATCCGGTGACTTTGTCTTAGATCCTTTTAAAAATATCCTTGATTTAGCTCATGCTGCAATGATAATTATAAACCTTTAGGTCAGTCAGAAGCCCCATGACTTTTACAAGCCGATCGCCTGTCTGATTATCAAGATATTTATGATTGAAAATCGAAATAAAATATTGCGTTTTCCAAACTTTTTTCATAACACTACAGTCTATTAGGGAAAACGAGTATGGTAAAACCAGTCACTCAAAGGTTTTTTCTTTTTTGAGGCACTTCTTGATCATTTTGAAGCACATTTTTTTTAGGGCAATATAACACCATATTACAGACACTGATAACATGCAGGGCTGTGCATCTCAGATTTAACATTGTTCAATTAAACGATCCCTTTAAGATACATGTAGTTTAGTTGAATGTAGGTTCCTCTTTTCTTTTGCATTCATGACTTACAATATAGTCTGCAAGCACAGACTCTAATTTGACACTTTACCACAATTCCTAAAGCCTTAATCAGAGCCTAGATCTCAGTTTCTGGCTATGTGTCTGGAGTGGCTAAAGTAAAGAGCCTAATGTAGTCTCATGGTGCAGACCCTGTCATGCACAACGACTGACAAGCGTTTGCACATGCCTTGTAGTTACAAGTGTTCCAATAGAGTCTTTTTGAAATGCATTATTGGTAGGCTTAGAGCAGAGATCTGTAACAAATCTTTGCTTTGATGGACAATCTTCATAACTAGGGTAGGGTAGTGGTGGTGCTGGTGGTGGCTTGCATGTGTGTTTGTGTTTGTGGGGGAGGGGGGGGGGTGAGGGGTGTGGTGGTGCGATATCACCTCCCCTCTGACCTCTGCTGTGGAATACAGTATATACATGCTGTATTCTAATTCCAGATGGAGCAGATGAGATATACATGAGAATATTATGACGTAAGTTTTTTGTGGGTAAAGCTCTTCCAAAATTTCCTTTTATCTCTCTCTCTCTCTCTCTCTCTCTCTCTCTCTCTCTCTCTCTCTCTCTCTCTCTCTCTCTCTCTCTCTCTCTCTCTCTCTCTCTATATATATATATATATATCTGTCTTTGTGTTCCTCTCTCTCTCTTTTTCTGTCAGTGTCTGCCCCTCTATCGTGCAGGGATAGAAAAGGAGAATAACGGGTGCTTTAAACATTTTCCTCCTACCTGAACTTTTCTCTTCTCCCCCCCCCCCCCCCTTCTCTCTCTAGAGCCTTTTCTCTCACTTTACCTCTACAGTTTTACATTCTTCAATCAGGGAGGTGAGACTTTAAACATGCCCTGCTTCAATCTAGCTTTTCTCTCTCTCATTTTTGTATATTCCAAACCGTAGGCTTCACAGAAGAGACAGGATTTAAGCACTTTTGCGTGTTTATATTGCAATATTTTCCTCACTAGTATTCAACATATTTTTTCTTC
This sequence comes from Strongylocentrotus purpuratus, assembly GCF_000002235.5. Taxonomy (NCBI): domain Eukaryota; kingdom Metazoa; phylum Echinodermata; class Echinoidea; order Camarodonta; family Strongylocentrotidae; genus Strongylocentrotus; species Strongylocentrotus purpuratus. The sequence goes on along the minus strand of NW_022145607.1, from coordinate 36,610,033 downwards.
ATCACTAAACAGCACATTTTGATTAATAAAATTGATAGATTTGGAATTCATTTATCCGGGGGTAACAATCACATTCTCCCGAAAGGTATTCAGGATTTTTTTCTCTTTTTTTAAGGGGTGAGGTATATTGTTCAAATCATGAGTAGTTCAGTCGGAATTAAATTTTTAAAAATGGGGATTCAATCCGTACGCAGTTATATACTTTTTGAAATATACTTGTACAAAATATCTATCCTGAATGATAAGTAAATGAAATGAAACTTGTTAACACGATAAAAGCACCTGTACAGACATTACAACCATGACTTACAAAAACGAACAAACTAACAAAAGAATAATTATCCGCTAATTATTATTATTTACACATTAAATACTTCATTGAATCCCCTAACATAACTATTTAACCTTTTGCGTTTCAGGGCACCTCGTCTGATAACCCCCCCCCCCCCCCTCCTGATATTTGTCCTGTTTTTATTTTCGTTATTGTAATTTTTTTATTCGTTTTAATCTGACTGTTAATGTTCACTGCAATACAAAAAAGAAAAGGGCCATTTTGATATTCTGCTGAAATTATTATATAAACTTTTGTTGTATTTGAATTTGGTTATTGAATTATACATAACTGATTTCAAACACACACACTGTAAATTTCAAGGAGGCATACACGTAAAGCAATACAAATAAATAAAATAATGATTAAAATTTATTTACCCAGGGTTTAGCCACATCGATATTAATACATGTAGTCATCTCCCTGTGGGATCTGCATGCATTTATATTACCCCAGCAATAACCATGTACTCGGTTTCACCTGGTTGGAGAGTGGCAATATGTCTTAATATGGACGTTAGTGACGGGCTGGGATTCGAACCGTCAAACCATTTGGATAGAGAACCAAGTGAATGGACCACTATACCACAACACCTCCACATAATATGCCATATTTAAAAATGAATGTTACAGTTCTGCATTTATTGAACCTCCTTAAACTCGGGCATCTGACTCTGCAGTACTTCTAAAATAGTACCCTTACTTGAATAACATTCCTGTATATCACAGTCGACTTATAATGTAACAGAAATATATTATATGTGGGCCCTAATTGGCTTCTTATTTTTTTCATTGTTAATTAGATTTTAAAAGAATGTAATGATAAGATGAATATTGTGTAACTTCATATCAGAATGGTATATGCATGTAGCACCTTTAAATGACGTCACAAATCAGTTATGAAAGGCTCTACCAAGTACGTCACGAGGGTCTCATTAATGCTATCTAAAACCAGCTAATTAATTACCAAGAGTCCGAGCCCAGTGCTAAAAATGCCTCTACGACGTCTTCAAATAAAACAAGTTAAAAAACACGAACAAACTTACAGAATTACAAGGTGTTGATCATACATTACACACTCATTTCATTGTACTTTCAATAGCATCAAGGAAAGTAATATTATATACAACATGTACTATCCTATAATCCCTGATTGCCATGATCTACAATAAACATGATACTAGTCATTGTGTGCAACGTGCAATGGAGTATACAAATCAGATAATACAAATAAAACTATACACTCTAAAAACTGATATGTTAAATCACCATTTAAAAGGGCCGAGGAGTGACCACTCTTTCAAAATGTATACTGGATCCAACATTATAAAGGTTGAATCTAGCAGGTTAAAAGAAAAAATCTGACATTTTGAAAGAGTGGTCACTCCTCGGCCCTTTTAAATTGACATTTAACATTTCAGTTTTTAGAGTGTACAACTACTGCTACTACTACTAATACTAGTATTTTTAACACCACCACTACTACTTCTACTAATACTAGTCTTTCGAATACCACCACTACTACTACTACTACTACTACTACTACTACTACTACTACTACTACTACTTCTACTACAACTACTTCTAATACTACTACTATTACTACTACTACTACTACTACTACTACTACTACTACTACTACTACTACTACTATACTACTTCTTATACTATTACTAAATGTACGTCTACTAGAACTACGAATATACGACTAGCATTCTCCCAATATTTAACTATATGCAATATAAAATAGAAACCAGAGCACATTAAGGAGGAGGCAAGTTTTCTCAGTCGGTAAAGTGTCTGCCTGTCAAACCGAACTTTGAGTCCTGATAAAGATGACAAATAATTTGTGACCGTTTCCTATCATTTCGATAATTCGAACGCCAGCAGTATCCACCCATTCTTTTGTTCTATACATGATCAACCTTTTCCAATTTCTTTCAGTTTCTTTCATGATGCACTGACGTTACCAAAACTCAGTTCTATCTTTAAAACAGTCAGCGAATTATTTACATCAGTGAAGAATGAGACCTTCTTCAAAAGCAAAGTGTGTTTTGATATCAGTCTTTAAACATACAGATATTTACCATATCTACCAGTCACCATGACGACGGATGGTTTTCACCCGACATTTTCTTTCTCAAAGAAAGGGGGGGGGGGCTTCAGCAAGTGCGATTCACATTCACTTCAGGATTATATACATACGAATTATTATTGCCACTGAACCTGTGCATAATTAATGTCTTGATAGTGAGAAAATTCGCAACGAATATGCTCCGTATTAATTCAATCCAGTGAACTCTCCTAGGAATAAACTAGCTTTATAGTTTGCACAAACGTCTTGAAATTTTCTCGATTTGTTCTTGGAGCAAACTTGGTGTTTTCGTGGACAGATACCGCCTCCACTCGTGGTGGTCAAAAGTATGGATGCTGTTTATGAAGCATTCGGCTCTCAGCCTCATGAATTCTCCGAAGACTGCACGATCATTTCAACGAATTCTGAAAGAAAACACAATAGAAAGAAGACTGTCATTTCTTTATTTTTGTAGAATAAAATGGTTATAATTTCGTCACAAGACATTTCTATATAGAAAACAACATACCCATGCACCCCAAAGTGAAAAAAGTACATTGCATTGTAGAGATTGGAATCTCTCGCTCTCTCTTTCTCTCTCTCTCTCTCTCCCCTGTCTCTCTCACTTCCCCTCCCTCTTTCTTTCTCTCTCCCTTTATCTCTCTCTCTCTCTCTCTCTCTCTCTCTCTATCTATCTCCCCCCCCCCGCCCCTCTCTCAACCTATGCCCCCTAAAAAATACTCTATCTCTCTTCACACTAGAGATGAACGTACAGTTTGCACTATTCTTAAATTTGGTTCAGAATGTATGATTAACTCTTTTGTTAGAAAAATAATCAATTAATATGCATTGTTAACAAGAACGATTGAAATTCTTTTCTTTTGTTGCTTCTAATAGCTCTAAATAGTGAATGACTTAGATAAAATTCTTTACCATTAATTCCATTCATTAAATAAATAAATCTTTCTTGCCGTCTACTTTCGAAACGGTTTTCGACATGACCTTTGAATTAATACTTTAACTGTAAACTATATGTACATACATGTATAACATGCAAAGATACATACTTTATGTAAACATTGCTTGGGTTACGTAATATACCCCCATTTTACGAGATCGCCTTTTAATGCCATACATATTCTTGTCTCTCGGCAAACAACCATGTAACAAGTATTAACCTTCGTAATTAATCTTTCCATCCTGATCAATGTCTGCATTGGCGATCATTTCTGCTACTTCGTCGTCTGTCAAAGGTTCTCCTAGTGTAGTCATGGCTAACTTCAGCTCAGCCGCACTGTAAAACACACAACAATTAGTTATTTGTTTTTAATTATTCAGTTTGGAACAGGCTTAATGTAGAACATTCAATTTGCAAGTCAATGTTGTGGGACAGTGGGAGATTAAAAACATAAACCAAACAAATGAAACTCTAAGAGGAGCAAAATGCTTGACATCCACCTATTTATTAAAGTATGGTATCATACAGGTTCACTAGCTATTACAGAATTTTAAAAAACGGTACCTCTTCTGTGGGACGATGATGTTGTATAATGGGCCCTAAAATTAAAACCATGTAAAAATCAGATCATTATCTTATGTTGATTTTATTCTAGTGTCCAAACACAAAATTATGCACAAGTTAAAGTGCATCAAAGAGTTGATTAGCATATACCAGAGCTTTGTTATAACTTTTATTTGGGGGTATATGCCAAAATATGATATGTGCTCCCAATAGAATGGTTTGTATAAATAATCCTTAATACCGATATTAGGGGCTAGATAGAACACTAATCTGATTTTAATAAGAATGATTCTTACCTGATATAACCGTTGCCATCTTTGTCAAACAATTGAAAAGCTTTCCTGAGTTCCTCTTGTTCCTGATCCTTATCATTGAAAGGGATTAGGTCAATCATCTTGATGAACTCGTTGAATTCTATTGTACCGTTTTCTAGAAAAAAGACAAACGAGAAAATAAACAACCTGTCAGAGAAAGGCAGAAAAAAACAAGTCCTAATTTAAGCGAGAGTATGAAAACATATTTCGATAAAAAAAAAAACATTGTACGAGTCATATAGTCATCATGATTTTGTCTGTCTCCATTTATAAATTAAAATCTTCTTCTTCTTCTTCTACTTATCCACCTTCAATATTATCATCCATTCTTCTTCTTCTCCTCCTCCTTCATCATGACCATCCTGTTCTTCTTCTTCTTCTTTTTTCTTCTTCTCCTTCTCCTTCTCTTTTTGTAAATATTTTTCTCCTTTTCATTCTTACTTAATACTTGAGCGGCAACCAAGAGTTTAATGTGGAGGGGATAGCAATGCTCCTATTCAACCGAATGTCATTAATCAGTCGTGCTTCCGATTCCACGTGGGCTCACCTCGCCCCTCCCCCTCCAATAACCACCCTACACCACCGCCATCCCCTATACCGAGACCAACAGGACCGCCACCAACACCACAACCACCAGCACCCCAAAACACCCAAAACATTATCACTAACACACACACACACACACACACACCAACGCCACCAACATCAGGGGGGGGGGGGGGTTCACAAAGATCCTAAGTCTAACTTAACTCTAAGTTGGACCTAAGAATTATAGAGAGCCATTTGTACTCCTGGAGGGGATAGCAATGCTCCTATTCAACCGAATGTCATTAATCAGTCGTGCTTCCGATTCCACGTGGGCTCACCTCGCCCCTCCCCCTCCAATAACCACCCTACACCACCGCCATCCCCTATACCGAGACCAACAGGACCGCCACCAACGGTTCCATGACACATGCTCCGCCGACGATTGCTCCGCCGACATTTACTCCGCAAAACGCGACAATTGCTCCGCGACATTTGCTCCGCGACATTTGCTCCGACGTCAAATGCTCCGCAGACAGGTGCTCCGCCGACAGTTGCTCCGCCGACAGTTGCTCCGCCGACAATTGCTCCGCCGACAGATGCTCCGCCGACAATTGCTCCTCCGACAATTGCTCCGCCGACAATTGCTCCGCCGTCAATTGCTCCGCAAAACGCGACAATTGCTCCGCCGACATTTGCTCCGCCGACATTTGCTCCGCCTGAAGCGACACTTGCTCCGCCGACATTTGCTCCGCCGACATTTGCTCCGCCGACATTTGCTCCGCCGTCAATTGCTCCGCCGACAATTGCTCCGCCGACATTTGCTCCGCCGACATTTGCTCCGCCGTCAATTGCTCCGCCGACAATTGCTCCGCCTGAAGCGACAATTGCTCCGGTGACATATGCTCCGCCGACAATTGCTCCGACGACATTTGCTCCGCCGACAATTGCTCCGCCGACAATTGCTCCGTCGACAATTGCTCCGCCGACAATTGCTCCGCCTGAAGCGACAATTGCTCCGGTGACATTTGCTCCGACGACATTTGCTCCGCCCAAAAAGTGTCCCATTAAATACAAATGCTACTAGTACTACGACAAATGCTTCGCCGACAATATTTTTTTTTCACGGGTTGTTTTTGTTTCTTTCTTTTTTTCTTCATTTTTTGAATGCATTTCATGACATTATGTAAATGAAATGAAATGAATGAATGTTGATAATGTGGGAGGAAAAAGCAGTTGCCTAAAAGTCATTTCGAATATACTAAAATAACTTTCCATCTATCACTGTACGTCCCACATAATGTACACTAAACACTCATTACATGTCATGGGAAGTTTTTTTTTTTAAAGTAGAGCAGCAAGCCACATTCCCCAATACGCGCATACCTCCTAGTTAATTTCAAACAGCTCATCAATATGTAAGACCTGAAATTACCTCAATGAAAGAAGACTAATAACATGAGAGGAAAGAAAAGAGCAAAAAAGACAACCGTTTTTTGCTATTCCCCATAATGTTTGATTTAAAAAAATAAAAAATAAAATTATAGCTCCTTACGCAAGTTCTCCGGCGAAAGATAATTACTCCGCTCAAAATCTGTTTCATGTATTACTCATTAGCTGATCCAAAGCTCAAGGCTATCTCTCTCTCTCTCTCTCTCTCTCTTTCTCTCTCTCCCATGCTCCTCCTTTTCCTGTTTACACCGTTTTCTTGTATTCTTTGCTCTTTTCTTTCCTCTCATGCTATTAGTCTTCTTTCATTTCCATCACTTCTTCTCTGCTCCCCCTCTCGAGTTCTATTTCTCTCGTGAAATTGAAACGTAAAGTAATACAATCATGTAGTACATTCTTGTTTAGAATAATATTTTCAATAATATCCAGTCCATTTTCTAAAGGTTTCTTTCCTTTAGTTAAGTGTATGTAGCTTTAATATATATATATATGTTAGTGTGCAAAACACTCCGTTTCATTCGAGTACTTTGTTTTCACTAAATAATTTAAGGGACTCACGAAGCCACCGGAAGAAGAGCAATTGGCTTATCATGAAGAACTAACATCAAACTGCAACAAAATGATTTGTATAAATGTGAATAAGCAGAAAGGCTGCCATCTCATTTTCCCGTCTGAATGGGTTCTCTTCCTTACGTATATAAGTGCCCTTATTTTCTCAACTTTTTTTTTTATATTTGTGTGTTTATTAAATTTTCAATCATATACAAATTACATATTTTACAAGTCATTGGTAATAATTAGACAAACAAAAAAACCAATATGTATAAGAACAACTAACAATAATGAAAGGACAAGAAAGTTATAAAAAAAAAACATTATAGTAAAAAAAAATACACTGTACACATATAAATCATAGTTTGAACTCCAGTGCATAAAGGGGAGTGAGGGGGCACAGGAATAAAAGTTAAATCAACATAAGTATCATAAGTCAAATCGCCATTTCTTAAAATGCGAAACAAGCTTGTTCCTTTTTTTCGCTGAGAAATATTCAATATCTTTTTGTTTCTTTATAAAACTCTTAAAAAGATCAACACTTGGTAAATCCCCCTTACTTATTTTCTAAACTTCCATGATGACCTATTACATTGTATAATGCTTTACCTAGTAAGATGCATTGATCGAGGTAATTTCAGGTATTACATATTGATGAGCTACTTGAAATTAACTAGGAGGTATGCGCGTATTGGGGAATGTGGCTTGCTGCTCTACTTTTTTTTTTAAACTTCCCACGACATGTAATGAGTGTTTAGTATACATTATATGGGACGTACAGTGATAGATGGAAAGTTATTTCAGTATATTCGAAATGACTTTTAGGTAACTCCTTTTTCCTCCCACTTCATCAACATTCATTCATTTCATTTCATCTACATTATTTCAAGAAATGCATTCAGAAAATGAAGAAGAAAAAAAAAAACGAAAAAAATAGGTGTAAAGAAGATATTGTCGGCGAAGCATTTGTCGTAGTACTAGTAGCATTTGTATTTAATGGGACACTTTTTGGGCGGAGCAAATGTCGTCGGAGCAAATGTCACCGGAGCAAGTGTCGCTTCATGCGGAGCAAATGTCGTCGGAGCAATTGTCGGCGGAGCAAATGTCACCGGAGCAATTGTCGCTTCAGGCGGAGCAATTGTCGTAGTACTAGTAGCATTTGTAGTTTATGGGACACTTTTTGGGCGGAGCAAATGTCGTCGGAGCAAATGTCGGCGGAGCAATTGTCGCTTCAGGCGGAGCAATTGTCGGCGGAGCAAATGTCGGTGGAGCAAATGTCGGCGGAGCAAATGTCGGCGGAGCAATTGTCGCTTCAGGCGGAGCAATTGTCGGCGGAGCAATTGTCGGCGGAGCAAATGTCGGCGGAGCAATTGTCGCTTCAGGCGGAGCAAATGTCGGCGGAGCAATTGTCGCTTCAGGCGGAGCAATTGTCGGCGGAGCAATTGTCGGCGGAGCAAATGTCGGCGGAGCAAGTGTCGCTTCAGGCGGAGCAAATGTCGGCGGAGCAATTGTCGCGTTTTGCGGAGCAATTGACGGCGGAGCAATTGTCGGCGGAGCAATTGTCGGCGGAGCAATTGTCGGCGGAGCATCTGTCGGCGGAGCAATTGTCGGCGGAGCAACTGTCGGCGGAGCAACTGTCGGCGGAGCAACTGTCGGCGGAGCATTTGACGTCGGAGCAAATGTCGCCGAGCAAATGTCGCGGAGCAATTGTCGCGTTTTGCGGAGTAAATGTCGGCGGAGCAATCGTCGGCGGAGCATGTGTCGGGTTACCCCACCAACACCACAACCACCAGCACCCCAAAACACCCAAAACATTATCACTAACACACACACACACACACACACACACCAACGCCACCAACATCAGGGGGGGGGGTTCACAAAGATCCTAAGTCTAACTTAACTCTAAGTTGGACCTAAGAATTATAGAGAGCCATTTGTACTCCTAAAATAAAACATATTCAAGAGCGAAAATTCAAGTATCTTAGACTTTTCATAAATTCCACATCAAGATCATGAAATCTCCTTGATAATAGAAAATATGAATGATTTGAATCAACATTGTATGTCTTTTAAAAGAACTTTTACAAAACATTATCAAAGACGCTAACGGCTTTCCATAATATTGTTAAGTCCAACTAAGGGCGCGTTCATGCTTGATTTTGACGGCCAGAATCAGGCATCTGTTACGCGTTTAGTTTAAAACACGGTTGCGTCTTAGCTCACTTTTGTAGAATCACCGAAAAACGGCGATCACGATCGCCGATCGTAAACTCACAAAAAGATGCGTTTACAATTTGTAAACGCGTTTAAATGGGGTCAACTCACTGACCTCTAGTGGGTCTACGTAGCATGCACAGTGAAGGTTTGCGAATCCAGCTGGAAGACCAATTAAGGCCACACACTGAGAATTGCCTGGGGGAGCCAGAGAAGTAAGCATGAACAGTGCATCGTGGAACTGCGATCACGATGAGCGTTTACGATGAGCGTTTCAGATCGCTCATTCTGCCTTCAAAATTTAAGCATGAACGCAGCCTAAGAGATAAAGTCACTGAGTAGTTAGCCTCTTGTCGATGCCCTCGCGCTGTTGGAGTCTCTAAATTCTGACGAGGGCTGAGGGCTGAGGGCTGAGGGCCTCTTGACAAGTGATCTGAATTTCTTATGTTTTACTTTGTTTGGCGAATATTCCGACCCTAGAGAAGTCGGTGAAAGTCATCCAATCAGAGAGAGCTACTATGACGTAATATCTACCGCTCTGTGCGAATTCCCTCCGTGAGAGCGAGACTGGCCGCCTAGTTGTAGTCTGCAAGCACAAACCCTGGTTAGTCGTAAAAGAGAGTGTGCACTAGAAGACTACCATATGCCACGTACTATAGCTGCTCCTGACCTATATTGGTACAACTAGTAGGTACCAGTAGAAAGCTGGGCTAGGCTTCTCTCAAGGCACAATGATTTTTTGATAAAGTGTCAAATTAGGGTCTGTGCTTGCAGACTAGCCTAGTTGGGCAATCCCGAATACACACGTACACACACACAATCGCTGTGGTCTAGACATGCATAATTCAGTAGGAAATCGGGTCTCATGAATATATAATTCAGATCACTTGTCAAGAGGCCCTCAGCGCAAGCGCCTCGGTTTCTCTGACTCGCTTCGCTCGTCAGAATTTAGAGACTCCAACAGCGCGAGGGCATCGACAAGAGGCTACTGAGTAGTCGGCTCTCATGGGGAATTCGACACCGTTCGGGTGTTTACCCAATAACAGGTGTTGTCAATCACCAGGGTTAGCCTTGAGTTTTATGACCATTGGACCTTATGTAATGCTTTGATTTGCCGAAGACTCTCGAGCTCTCCCAGAGATTGGGGGTAATTCTTGACTGGACTATGGGTTTGCTGTGTGCAAAATTGTACCCCCATTAATGGTATTTCCACCAAGTCTGGTGTCAGCGAATTATGGCCTTCTGCACATGGAAACTGGCGATCCACTCCCTTTAAGATCTTTGTGAAACACCCCCAGCACCACAAATACCATTCCTGTCATCAACACCACCACTACAACTCTCAACAAGACACCATACAACACCACCATCATAAACAGGGCTCAACTTCCTTGACTTTGATTTTAATCTTCATTACTTACTGTTTTCATCAAATCTCTTGACAGCGTCCTCAATGTCTTTTTTAGTAGGGTTCTGACCCAACGTCCTGATGACGTCACCAAACTCATCCACTGATATGACGCCATCGTTATTACGATCAAAGCTGTTAAACGCTTCCCTGTACTCTGAGGTATGGGGTGGAGTCAAGCAGGAGGGGTCGTCATGGTGATGGGTCACACCCATCGAAGGTGATGGAATAGAGGGTATGAGGGGAAGAGAGAGGGAGAAAGAGACAGACAGAGAGAAGAGAGAGGGGATGAGAGAGAGAGGGGCGGAAAAGGGGGAAAGAGCGAAAGAGAGACAGGATGGGAGAGGGAGAGAGAGAGAGGGGGAGAGAAAGAGGGAGAGAGGGGCGGAAAAGGGGGAAGAGAGACAGGATGAGAGAGGGAGAGAGAGAGAGAGAGAGAGAGAAAGAGAGGGGGAGAGGTGGAGAGAAAGAGGGAGAGAGGGGCGGAAAAGGGGGAAGAGAGACAGGATGAGAGAGGGAGAGAGAGAGAGAGAGAGAGAGAGGGGGAGAGGTGGAGAGAAAGAGGGAGAGAGGGGCGGAAAAGGGGGAAGAGAGACAGGATGAGAGAGGGAGAGAGAGAGAGAGAGAGAGAGGGGGGGGAGAGGTCGAGAGAAAGAGGGAGAGAGGGGCGGAAAAGGGGGAAAGAGAGACAGGATGAGAGAGAGGAGAGAGAGAGAGACAAAAATGATTAGAATATAAAGCCCTCACAAAATTGAGCTACAATTCAATAATAAAGAAGCAATAGAATAATTGATCAACGTGAAGCCTTCCAATTTCCTGTAACCACATCATCGAGGGCCCGATATCAATAATTAATCAAACAGCTTTCCAAACCTCGAGCAATTTCATAAGTTTGTTAGAAGTTTTATTTACTCGCTGTTATCTTTCAAACTGTTCAGCTTGATATAAAATATGTGCCATGTGACTTCACAATTACAGAATTAGTTTTAAAAATTGCAAGAAGAAGCATTAGCTATTCATTAAAGGGGAAGTCCACCCTGAAATTAAGTTAGTTTTAATAGGAGTAGAAAAATGAGAGAAACAAGTCAGTGAAAGTTTGAGCAAATTCCGATTAAAAATAAGGAAGTTAGGATTTTTGAAGTTGTGATCAATCAAACACAAATTGGCAACTCTATGACGTATCATGCGAGCTCAACTTCCATTTGCTCAGTACTAAACAAATCTAAAATTTTCATTTTCCCTCAAGAAAAATTTCAACCATACTGCACCCTAAATATAATAATTGCAAATATGTTTCTATACTCCCCCTGCAAGGAACAAATACATATTCCGTCATCAATAACGAAGAAAACATGATTTTATGGAATATTATGCACAAAGCAAATGAAGGAGAGCTCGTATAATAAGTCACAGAGTTGCCAATTTGTATTTGATTGATCACAACTTCAATAATTCATAACTTTCTTATTTTCATTCAGAATTTGCTCAAACTTTCACTCACCTGATTTTCTTATTATTCTGCCTCTATCGAAACAAACTTATTTTGGGGGTGGACTTTCCCTTTAAGCTTGTGTGAATAGTACTCGTATTTGAGTGTTTTTAATCATTTAATCAGTATGTGAGTATGATAGAAAATACTATAATATAGATGGAAAAACGAGAAGAAATTTATGGATTGAAGGATGAGTTTATTTAAAGTAGAAGGTAAATTATTCGCAGTTTTATCATTCTGTACATTTTAAATTGTAGGATGTCACGAGTTTGAGGGGTAATCTATCACGACTTTACTGAAGAATATTTACGGTGTATAATTATCATGGTTATAGGCAGCAAACATAAAACAAACGGCTGACAATACCGCATTATCATTGTTACCAGTATTTCCTTTCATCATCATAGTTTTCATTTTATCAAAAAATGAACATTCTCTCTAGGTAGCTAATCTCTTTTCTTCATCACGATCACGATTTTTCTCTTCATCATAATCAACATAAATTAATCATTACAATCACCATTCAATTACCCATCACCATGGGGACTGTGTCACCCCTTGACAATATATTGTCAGCATTTATCAAATTTGTTGAATGAAAGTTCCGACGTTTGAGGCAGAACATGTTGAAACCATTTCTATAGCTGATGGAAAATCACTAATGAATTTAATTTCATAAATGTATAATCTGATTGTATTGTATTTGTGAAGGCCATTTGGAATTCCAGATGAGAGACTCGCATCACTTGACACCATCAAGCATAATTTCATGCGGTACATTAGCTCCACAATGAACTATTATAAGGCTTATGTACATGCCAATATAGACCGTTATATTGCCATGGATGCCAATTAGTTCCGTGTGTTGTGTTTATGCCTGCCATTCATATTATGAGCGATGCATCTCATAATCATACAGGTTATAATCATAAAGTGTTTAGAGCTTCGTCAAGATACGGAAACAGAAACTCATGCAAATTCTGCGAATTAAACGTGTCATGCTCTCAACTGGTTATATCTACTTATTAAAAGCGGTGTTTGCTGTACCTACACTAAAGACTCCAGACCTTTTTCCTTAATAACTGAGTTTTCCTTCTTTTTTTTACCATCTACTACTCTAACAAACTATGGATTCTTTTTAAACAAAAAGAACGACAAAACAGCCATTCAATGTTTTAGAATTAATTTTAGATTTCAATGTTAGTTGAAATTACGCCATTTTAATAGACTGATTGATATTCGATGATTATTTTGACAATGTACTCAATACATCTACGCATTAAACGCATAAAAAACTCTATAGGTTTTCCCAATATCCGACAACGATTTTTTTTTCTTTCAAATCACATCCTCCCAATTCGTTTTCCATTATGGATCAATGCCGTTCGTCTGTATCAACACGGTCTGTCATCTGCGTCATTGATGTCCTCCTAATCTATAAAAACATATCTCATCAGCAGTTATGTGCGTAGTAATGTTTTCCAGGAATTTTAATATAACTGAAAATTAAGTGCATAAATTTACATTGCATTTTGTTTCCCACGTCATAAATCCATCTATGCCCCTCCCTTTAGTTATATACTCGCCATCGGTTTTTATTGGCAAAGGAAGTACTCGGTCCTAGCCATCTGCACTAGTTTGGCCAGGGGGATTAGACCTCCCTGCATGGTCACCGACAAGTGGTTATTTCATCAAATCAGCTCTATATTATCATAAGAAAAAGGGGACCATGGGGGACCAACGGTCACCGCTTAGGCATTGTTTGCTGTATAGAGGGCGCAAGTAGCTGTAAGTAGTGCAGTGGGGCTTAAAGCTTATCTGCCATAGTTTACATGAGGGATTAGACCGGCCTACAAGGTCACTGGACAGGTGGTTATCTCATCAAATCAGCTCTATATTATCATAAGAAAAAGGGGACCATGGGGGACCAACGGTCACCGCTTAGGCATTATTTGCTCTATAGAGGGCGCAAGTAGCTGTAGGTAGTGCAGTGGGACTTTAAGGCAATTTATGCTTACCTTCCATTTGTTCAGTCGTTAGTCTTGAACTGTGAAGTGTTCCCTCACAATTCACTTGCTCGGTCCCTTGCGAAGCCTGAATAGAAACAAAGTCATCATTTACCTTGATATTTTATATTTGTTAACGTTGGGAATAACAAGCGGTGATTTGTTCTTCTTTATTTTAAATTACAAGGAATGCTCCAATAGACATTATATGAAAATGTTTATAATTGGAAATCTAATTTTCTTCCTTTATTTAAAAAAATAATAACAAAATCAGTCAATTTGAGATTTTGTCAATGATGCTTAAGTTTACTTCATGCATGATTGTAAGATATTTCCAAAAGGGAACAGTCTCCTTTTCTAGTTTCCTGCAAAAAAAATTGAATTAAACCTCAAGGGCACAGGGCAATATCACTAACAGCTAAGAACCTGCAGCTTTAAACTGCAACAAATATGTGACAAATTCTTGCATATAACAGTTTGAAATTTTGATTGTAATTTCGTGATTAAAGAAATTAACCGACTCAACTTTTTTGAGAGAGGTTGGTTTGGTTAATGGTTTTGTTTCTCAATCTCCACACTGACTTATAACTCATCAAGAACATCAAGTATTGTTTTCAAACTTTAAAAAAAAAAAGTTTCATTGTGATCATGGCTCTGCTCCACAGTACAATATTTCTTTGATTAATCTCTACACATCTCCCAGATCTTTACGTTCTCAAAACTCTGGATTGTACTTCCTAAACTTAATCCCGCCCCCCTCCCCCCCCCCCCCCCCCCCCCCTCCGAGAACGGACGGACCCCATGCGTGTTACCAAAATGTCCTTTCGTAACAAAAGAAAAAGGTCGACCCGTATTGACTTTACACATCGGACTTTTGCTGAAAAGGGGGGGGGGTGCTGAAAAAGGCTCGTATAAAAAAAGAAAAAGGTCGACCCGTATTGACTTTACACACCGGACTTTTGCTGAAAAAGGGGGGGGGGGTCGCTTGGAACACGCATATGCGTACCCTAAATAACACTGAGTGGGGGGGGGGCGGGAACTTAATACAAAGTGGGAGAGAAATCCTTCGCTCATGCCGGACCATCACTTTAAAATTGTTTATCTCGAGGAATCAGAGATATTCCTACAGAAGAATCTTTCAACAACCTTAAAACTTATCTTTGTTAGCTTGCTTTTTATAGTTAATTTTCTTATTTTGTGTTAAATTGTGTTTCTGTACGAGTACGTCTTTTTAATGCATTTTCATGTGTTGCACTAGTGTTCCTTGAGCATTTAATGTTTAAGTGGATTTGGCGCATATAAGTCCTATACATGTATATTATTGTTAGTATTATAATTATCAACAAGCAACGTCAACATTCTACAGAAAAATTAGCAAGGGTCGTTCAGTTTGCTACTGCATGGCATATCCCAACTTGTTTCTTACTTGTAGCTATTCAAGCGCAACCTTCCTCTAGAAATTGCATTTTATAATCCATCTGATTTATATTTGACTTCTCCAGACAGAGCTATGTATTCATCGAGTCATGTTGACCGTGAATGGAAGAGAATACGTAATACTAGTAGAAAAAGGATAATAATACGGTAAATGAAGTGTAGAACGAATGTATGTGACACGCTCGGTATGAAAGATTTTTAATAAAAGGCCAAGATGGCGCGAAGTTATTGATGCATGTAGCAGGTGCTTTACAACCCACGTGCTGCCATGGTTACCGAGTGCTTTTACTCTCATTGGGCTGTTTTGATGCTGTGAACCGAATACTGCAGAAACATATCTCTGAGCGAAAGGAAATGCGAAGTAACGAGTTGTGGAGCTGCGCTTTGCATGCTTTGAGAGGGATTGGATCATCGTGCCGTTGCAAATTGCTAAGATTTCAAATGTCAACACATCATACCATGTCGGCTTTTATCTCCGAATGCGGCAGAGAGCATGAAATTTCTTTTGTTTGTTTTTTTTCTCAGAATGTGTTCAACCGCCAAGAAGCAGTTAAAATGTGGGAATATCCTTTAGACATGGTACTGATTTCAATAATTTGCAAAAATTAAAGAGGACCTAAGTGAAAAACGTATGGCGTATAATACACACAGGCCCCTGGTCTACATAACGTTATTCCTTCACCTTGTAAATATGGTAGGTTTGTTATTTTATTGTTGGTTTTTTTTTTTTCGTAACTCAAAAATACAAGGTGGACTGGTTGAATGAGGGCCTTTGTTGAATATTTTAAGCTGTAAGCTTTAATATGTCACATTCGCAAGAAACATCAGTGGATAAGTCGTTGGGCTGTGGATCACAGGGTGACAGGGTCCGCAGTTCGAGTCCCGCAACGGCACTAATGTCCTTTGGCAAGATATTAATCTACGTTTGCCACTCTCCGCCCAGGTGTTAAATTGGTACCGGTAGGAAGGAATTCCTTGAATGCTGTGAGCGCCGAAATCAGCTGCCTAGCAGAGCCGGGGTAATAGTTGGACCGCCTTGAGCACCATGCATGGTGGATAATAATGTGCGCTATATAAATATCCAATATTATTATAATTCGGGATAAATCAATTTTCACATATTTAGGCAAAATACAAAATTTGGTAATGGTATGAATAATTTAGTTGGTGTATCGCTAGAGAATTTCAGGTTGAAGTATTCGAATGAAATTCAATTTGAGTCTCTTTCTAAAAATATATATTTTGAAGTTCATCGTATATTCTTTCAAAGAGACAAGATAGACGAGTAAAAGAAACAAAATCAAATGAATAGATGTATAAGTTGTGTGTTTATTATAAGTTTTGGTAAATAATTCGTCCCTGTTTTCACGAAGTGACGGTAGTGAGGAAAATCGCATATATTTTCACTTTTGATTTTTTTGCATTTTTGGACATCATTCACTAACATCTTGAACCTCACAAAATTTCAGATCATAATAATGTCTTATTACGTCACTATGACGATGACGTAAACAAGAAAATGCATAGCAAAAGGATTTTCTGTTTTCACGAAGTGACGGCCAAGTACGCGCTTAACAGCCGTCAATTCGTGAAAACATCGTTTGCTCTTTTCCTGCTTTTAATATTTTCACGAAGTGACGGTAGTGAAAATTTCGCAGTTTGGAACAGTCACAGACCATGAAAAGGTGAGTTTTTAAACATCTTTTTAAGGTAAATTAATGTGGTACGCTCTTTTGATTCATTCTGATTCTTTGTAAGCCATAAATATGTCCATGAGCACAGAAATGTGTGAAAAATACACCGTCGTTCCACATCTCGCCCCATATACTTATTTTTATGTAAGTGAATAAAGGAGTGAAGTATCATGTGATCCAAAACTAAAAAGATCAACTTAGACTTAACAAATATGCATCTAGACTAAATAACTTAAGTGGAGAGTCTTTCTTATTTTGCTCCACACCAAATATTAATGCTATAAGGTCCTTTTTATATCAGCTTAAGTTATAAATTTGAACAAAGTTTTACAGAAAGTTAGAGAGTAGACTAGACTAGATCTAGATCTAGTCTAGAGTTTTACTTTTTTTCAGTAATTTACTATTTAGCTAATTATAAATTTGATTTAGAGTCTAGAACTCTAGTTACTCTAGATCATCATTTTATAATTATCAGTTTATGTCATCAACTACTCATCAATCTAGAATCTAGAGGTGAGTAGATCAGGATCTAGACAAGACTGAGACCTTTCTTGTAAGGCGCGTGCCTGGGGTTTAAGAAATTTCAGGGCTCCAAGCCCAAGGCCAACATCAACATGGCCAAGGGCAAAGGGAGTTATGAAAATTATCATCATGCTGAGCTGAGATGACCTGGGATGTAGCCCTTCCTGGTTAACTGTTAGGGAATTCAATGATTTGCCTTTCAAGCAAAGAAGGACATGGATGAAAATTTAATTAAAAATTGAAAATTAGATACGGTCCTGCCCTGAAAATGAATAAATGGCACCATCCGAAAAAGGAATACTTTTTTTTTAGACTGAAGTAATCATGAGTAGTCTACCTTTTGGGGAACAATGTCCACATGTTTAGCTTAGTTTCTCTCATTGTCTGTACTCTGTATCTGTTATATTCAAAGGCAGCAATTTACTTTAGTACCCTTGGTCCCTCACCCTATACAAAAATTATTTTAAACAATTGTTCTTGATACCAGCAAATGTTGCCCAACTCCACTTCGTGTTATAAAGAATTTTCCAAGAAAGCACCATACCAGATGATGTACATGTCTCACTACCTACACTTCAGTGGTAATGAAATTATGATGATGTTTTTGCTTTCACTTAGTTTCAGATGCAGTAGATACAATTTGCACTTATATGAAGGAAGCACTGGGAAAGTACATCTACTTTTCAAGAATGCCACAGGCCAGACACAAATCCAGGTGAGAATAGTTTCATGATCTGTTCAAGAAAATCACACTTTAGCAGCAAAGTACTAAAGCACACTCACTGCTTATGTGCATAGGGGTGGTTGTTGTTTGGAAGGGGCAATTGGAAAATTCTATTTTGGGGTAATAGGGGCAATTGAAAACTTCTGTTTGGGGTCAGTTATGCCTATTAATTAATTTGATGTACAAAAGATAATATTGGATTCATTTCCTTACCTCTGCTTGCAAAAAAATGAAAGAAAATAACTTGTAATTATTTCTTTCATTCTACAAAATTAGATTGGATACAGGGACCGACATGCTGGTAAGATGGGTCCTTGATAATTCACTGAACACAGAGCTGCAGATGTGACTCGGCATAGTGACCTAAGAGTGGGAGCGGTATGGAACCGTTGAAGCAATTCACCGAACACTGTTGAAGCAATTCACCGAACACAGTCAGAGCTGCATGTGTGACTTGGCATGGTGACCCTTAAAGTCTCCTGACGGCTCCGATTGCGATTCTGATGATGACCCATTGTCTATGCTTGTGAGCGAGTCAAAAGGTATCTTTTTTCCTTCTTGATTGTTTCCCAACAGTTAAAATTTAAGATATTCTTAATTGTTTGTAATGCTTAGGTCTCTTAGTTAAGGGAATGAGTGGTCCTATTGAGGTCAGCATCTAATTTTTTTTAAATCCTTATCAAAAATTTCCAATACTAAGGTGATACCACATAAAGTATTTAATTTATTAAGAGACTCTCTAAAATTGGGTACCAAAACTACACACAATAATTTCGCCCAATCATAATGCACTGTAAAGTTTCCCTTTCATAATTGAAATTCTGATAATGATTTTTTATTGATTTTGACTTGGACTTTTTTTAATTATGATTGTTCTTTCTCTTATTTCCTTTTACTTTCAAGCAGTCTAGATCAAGGATCTTCTCTGCTTCACTATCGCTTGGATGACATTATGTGTGAAGAAACTTTAAGAACTTGTGTTGAAGGGCATGCTTGAGAAACTAGAATCAATTACATTGATCGTTTTGGCAATGCTTCAATGATTCAATACCTCAATCTCTCTTTTATACTGTTTGATTTTAAACATTTTGAATATCATAAATAAAGCAAACTCCACTCATAATTGTAATTGTGTGTACTAGTAATCACAATGAAATGGATTGATTATAAAATAAATGAATTGATTTAAAGCAAACTGGTAACATTTTCCATGAGTTCTGAAACAATGAACTGAATGGTCGTACAGGTGTCAGTTTTCTGTTACAGTATTGTAATGAACTCCTGCAAACATAAATCTTTAATATTCAAATGTATAGCTCAGAACTGCTATTTATCAGGTATACCTATCTCAATCAGTAATGCATATTAGATTTTTCGATTCCAGTTCCATGAATCCTCATATCGTATCTTTGTATTGAAGAATTTTTATATCCATTTTCTTTAAATGTTTGTATTCACAGGGGTTGATGCCTTCATTAGAACATGAATATAAGTTACATTTCCACAATTGGTTTTCTCTCAAAACACAATGTTACTAGTTCACATTTAATGTTTTAATTTGTTACTTCTATGGTCATTCTCATCATAATTGTATTTGGTACTTCAAACTATCCTATAATGATCATACAATATAGTGTTGCTGTTTTGAATTGTATCTGTTTGATGAGAAATGAAATTGATTAGTCAAATTGATATTTCCATGTTTATCATGCATTGTTTAGCTGATAATAGTTTAGTCAGAGATTACGTGTTTACCTGGGTGAAGACAACCTTTAAGCATTGGTAAAGTTTGTAGCGTTTGAGACTGTGTACTAAATTTTATTGAAATACCCTAGAAAGAGATAGTGTAAACTGACTTGGTTCTGATACTCTACTCACAAGATATTTATGAAAAACAGTGATGAACAAAAAAGTAACGATGATGATTATATTAGTCATTTTTCCCATTGAAAAACTTCATGATACATGTAGTACATGTATGTCGAGCATTTTGTATGTCACATGTGGCATTTACTCGCTACGATTGCTGAATAAACATGATAACCAAGTCGTATATAAAGAATTAGATAAAGACATTTTAGCATATGTACAAGTACTGTATAATGAACGAAATGACCTTCGTATTCCGTGGATGTATAACTGATGAGTCTTTTCCACAAAACCCTTAATGTACATTTCAAAATTCAAAACAGTATTGATGATAATTGATGATGATATGTTTGGTATGAATTATTTAATATTTTTAAATTTATGCTCCATTTGCCACTTGCTGTTCTGGTTCCAAATGTTTGAATTAAAACTGCTCAGTCGAAATTCATTTTCTGTGTTTATATTGCAGAGTTGAGTAGTTAACTACAGATTATGGTCAATGATCAATACTGAATCTTTTTCCTTTATTCAAAAATATTTCTTAACATATTTGCTTTATTTCCTATCTGAAAAAATATATTTAGCTAGGCCCCTCTCTAAAATTTTAGAAATTCCTCATAGTAATAGAGTAGCAAAAGCCCTGATATCACTCGCATGAATTTCAACAAGAAATGGCAGAATTTGTGTGATATTAAGGGGAGATGGAGGGGGTAAAGAGAGAGAGAGAGAGAGAGAGGGGGGGAGACTACTTGAACGTGTTCTTAAGTGGAAAGTATATATAGTAAATTTAGTGCAATCTTTATTCCCTATACATACAATGTACCTGATAATTAAACCTCAAAGAATACTAAATACATATCCATTTTTAGCTTAAGATTAAAGAGAATAGCTTATTAATCATTTTAAAAGCACTTTGTGCCAATATCCATCTGTGCTATTGATAGTTAATTTATTGTGAGCCGTAGCTTTGTGAACAAAAACTGACATCATACATCTAGCATCATAATTATACAAGGAAGAAAAGGTGCTCTTATTTTATCCA
Organism: Strongylocentrotus purpuratus; assembly: GCF_000002235.5. NCBI lineage: Eukaryota > Metazoa > Echinodermata > Echinoidea > Camarodonta > Strongylocentrotidae > Strongylocentrotus > Strongylocentrotus purpuratus. The sequence continues at coordinate 36,588,856 of NW_022145607.1, read as the reverse complement.
TACATATATTAAACAAGTAATTTTGCCGTATTTCAGTGTCTTTCTCATGAAATTGCTTCACACAATAAAAATCCCATATGTTTTATACGCGCTCGGCTACGAGCCGTCACTTCGTGAAAACAAAATGCATGCGTTCTATGTGATTTGTGTTTTCACGAAATGACGGTTAAGTTAAAAGTTCATACAGAGACATTCAGTTTATTCTTATCAATAAAAAAAATAGCTACCAAACGAGGAAAATGTACTCTATCTCTCAGTTCGCATTATTTTATCTGTACATCAATTAAACAAAATATAATGCCGTTTTTAGTGTCCATTCCGAGAATTCCATCCACAAGGGAAAAGTCCCATACGTTTTACGCGCGCGGCTACGTACCGTCACTTCGTGAAAACAAAATCAAAGCGTTCTATGCAATTTGTGTTTTCACGAAATGACGGTTGTGTTGACAGTTCACACAGAGAAATGAAAAAGCAGCTACAGAAAGAGGAAAATGTACTCTTTCTCACAGTTTGAATTATTTTATCTGTACATCAATTAAACAAAACGTTTTGCCGTATTTAGTGTCCATTTCGGGAATTCCATCCACGAGAGAAAAATCCCATATGTTTTACGCGCGCGGCTACGTACCGTCACTTCGTGAAAACAAAATCACAGCGCGTCCTTGAATTTCGTGTTTTCACGAAGTGACGGTAATGTTTACAGCTCATTTCCCCCCAAAATATAAGAAATTATGGAAATATTTAAACATAGAACTAAACATTGAGATATTTTCTATCCCAGGATATAAAATTTATTTGCCTTTGATACATTAGAGAGGTTGAGATTATGGTTTGAAACTTTGAAAGCGATTTATTCAAAACTAACTTTCTTTTAGTTGCGCGCTCTACCGTCACTTCGTGAAAACAGGGACGAATTGTTAAGTCAGAATATGGTGCGCTTAGAGCCACCAGTATTAAGCGCCTTATAAATATTGTTTATTATTATTATTATTATTATTCCAGGCTTGAATACAGGCTGCGTGAGACTCGGTGAGATCAAATAAAGGATCATGTTGGTTACCGCATCAAAATAATAATAATCCGTATGTATTTCTTGCAGTGCATCACACACGACTAAATAAATATTAATTACGTAAAACGAGAGTACACAATCATTGTTGGTTCACGGAACGCCTGGTTTGATTGCAACCTCAAACTCGACGATTATATTTGCAAATAAAGAAGTATTGGCTATAGAATAGACCTATGTCTGGCATGGGTATATGAAGTTAAAATTTGGTTGACTTTACTTTCAAGAATATCAGAATATATTGCTTGCGATATTGACCTAGACCGAGGTCAGGGGAATATGGTCATCAACACTGCTCAAGGCTAGTCACCATTTTATTAGGATACGATGCTATTAATTTGGCTGTCTTTCCGGTCTTACCAGCCCCTCCACACACACAAAAAAAATCAATGGATGAAAAAAGAGAAATAAATAACGGGATAATAAGAACGTTCTTATTCTTGTTTTTATGCATACAAAGTCAAACCTGTCTATTAAAGGTAAAGACCAGTTATGGTCATGCGATTGCATTGTGAAAGAAACGTTGTGGAATCGATCAGAAAAGGTTGATCATCTAGCATCTAGCATCTGCAAGGTTCTGGGAATCATCAAAATGATAAGAAATTTGGCCCATTTTTCGTAAAGTTACAAGCACTATACACAAAAAGATGTATATGGGACTACCCTATATCTCTCACAGACCATGAGAGAAACAAATTTACCAAATATATGAATTAGTAGGCGGTTTCCCGGCAAATTTTTTATCATCATGTATTAGTCAAAACATATTCTTTCACATGATTGGTAATGAGAGCTTCCATTTCATTTTTTGAAATTGGGGCGTTTCCAATACTGGTCTTTACCTTTAAGTTCGCACAAGGGGAATAGAAAAAGTGGCCCCAGTTGGCAGCTGGCCTCTCTAGACAGGTTCTACAACACTTTCTCGACGGACAAGTGCCTATATAGAGAGGTTGCCACTTAGACAGATTGGACTGTATGCTATATTCTTTGCAACATTTATCGAAAGAGAGAAAATGTAACAAAATTGCATAGGTTACATCATTCTGAAATTTTGCCCCCCCCCCCCCACCCAAAATAACAAACAAAAATCGTTCAATTTTCTTATTTTTTTCTTAATTCATAATTTTTAACCCTTGCAGTCGTAAATTTGCATGAAAGTTTTTTTTAATTGACATAAATATTCTTGTTTCTTTTAAGTCTAAGGCCTTTCTTTCCTTTCCCATTTTATTGAATTCATTGAATTTATTGAATTGTCCTAAACAAAATTATGTTCAAAAGAATGTACAATTAAATAATACCAAGTAAGCTACGAGTTCATAAAAAATTATGTAAGTGATCATAGAATCATTTTTTTCTCTGTAACAAATAGGATAATAATGTAACAAGAGCATACATAAAAGCAATGATTCTTTAACTAAATCGCATCCTATACGGTAGGATTGGCATCATTACCCAGCATCACTGAATATAATGAACCTCATCTCACAACACACTCTAATGATGGATTCATTCACAAAATTATGCGCTTGATCGGGTATTTTGTTGACTTACTACTCTAGCTATCCGTCGATGACATTTTTATTTCTCCAATCTACTTTGTATCATTACTCGTGCAAAGATAGTCCAACATGATAATTTAATAGTAATAATAATATTGATTTAATTACTCACCATATCTGCGCCTTTTAACGGTGTCACTTTCCTCGCTGAGTAATTAACCAACAAACACAAATCAAGCGTGTGTGTGCTTGTATGTATACAGGATGAAATGACGAGCATTCACCTGTATTACGCGCGCACTACACTCCCCTCACACTCACTAATCAAGTGTGTTGTCTTCCCTAGTTTGATAATTGCTCATGTCGTCAAGGTAGCGGATTCTCAACTTTTTTTCCCGCGCTATTTTCACTCTCTTCCCGCGCTATCTCTTCGCTGGCTAGCTGTGTCACTATTTTTATGCAATAATGTGGGGTATAATATAATCTAGATGGTTCGAGCGTAAGTGATATTGCTATAGGTCAACGGTAAAGACGCCATATATGAAATTGAATCATAATTGGAATTGATTGAGTACGGTTGGAAGCCATGTTTAATAGACCTAGATAGGAGATGGAAGTATCCATGGTTCAAAATGCTTCAATGACACGGAGAGCAGGCAAGCTTTTTCCTCTATCTCTTTACCTCCCCATCTTTCTCGCGGCGTTGCTCCATCGCTGCCAAGCTCCTTCACTTCTCTAAGAAAAGATTGTGAGAGTACATGTTTGTTCCCCATGTTATGAATTCTATTCATGACATTTTTTTTCTCATGAAGATGAAATTGCTGTAGGTCTCCATTTGTTTTCTTTGCACGAAAGCCACTACAAGCACTGTATTACCCTTTTCTTTTATTTTCATTAAAAGCAAAGCAAAACTCAAACCCCAACAAAAAACGTATGCTTATAAAACATCGCTCGGGATTTTCCACGCCAACATTTCTCTCTCTCTCTCTCTCTCTCTCTCTCTCCATCTCTCTCACTCTCTCGCTCCCCTCCACACCTCTCTCTTTCTCCCTCCATGACTGTATCCCTCCCTCCCCCTCTCACTCTCTCTGTCTCTGTCTCCCTCTCTCTCTCTCTCTCTCTCTCTCTCTCTCTTTCTCTCTCTTTCTCTGTTTCTCTTTCTCTCTTCCCCTCTTCCTCTCTCTGTTCTCCACAGTGTTTCAGTATCTGTGGTGGTAAGATGTTCGACATAGATTTAATTGCTAAATATAATCAAAAGAGCCCATCAAATTATGTCCATTCAGTCGGACAACTCGGATGAATACCCTCCCTTTCTGGGTTTGTAAGGGAATTTCCTGAAGCGACCTTTTAAAACAGTGTATTGTATAACATGACTTTCCTCCTCGATGTCAGCGATTAATAATCAGTTTAAAGGCCCACTACACTACTTGTAGCTACTTGCGCCCTCTATATAACAAACAATGCCTAATCGGTGACCATTGGTCCCCCATGATGCTTTTTTTCTTATGTTAACTGAGAGCTGAGTTGATGAGATAACCACCTGTCCAGTGACCTTGCAGGGCGGTCTAATCCCTCCTGTAAACTATGGCAGATGAGCTTTAAAAGGTTTCTTCTCTCGTCTCTTTTGAGCCTGTATAACAATACGTTTTAGACTGAAAGAGGTGGCAATATTATATAGGCCTAATATAAATGAAATTAACAAGTTGAGATGTTGGCCTGGTAAAAGTGTAAAGCAAGAAATCGCACCTGATATTGATTGTCACCTAAAAGAGAAGGATCTCCCTTTAAACTCAATTTGGAACGATTTTGCATAATAGAGTAACAAGATTATTAAGGCAACAGACATCAGTTTAATTAAAAAGGAAAACGTACGGAGCTTTCTTTCTCCAACGGGCCTACGAGATTTATGCCGAAATATTCTTGACAATGAAAAAAGAAGGGGAAAAATGTTGTAGATAAATGAAGACTCTCTCAGGATATTCTCACTGATTAAAAACAGATGTAATATTGATTCTAAATGAGCTGACCGATAGGACATGATTCGAAAAGGAAATATCAGAGGTGGATCGGAGGCACTGAGGGGGCACTTGCATGCCCATGCCTACTGGAATGACCAGGTAAACAAAATCAATTGCCTAAGATTTGTAAGACATCAGAAATGTGTGGTTATCTTTTTGTTTGTCTCCGTTTGCCTCTTCGACGATTAATGAGTTCTGTGCCCCCCTCCCCCCTTGTAAAAGAATCCTTGGTCTATCACTGAATATACCACATGCTGATGTTACAGAAAATAATTATGATGTTACAACTCTCTCTTCTTCTGTTATGTCTCCGAGCACCTGGATAAATCCGAATCAAACTCACTCACATTTTTCTTTGAGATTATATATTTTATATCTCCTTAGAAAATTGCTTTTTATTCTCTTTCATAATCAATTTATTTGCTTCTCTCTCACCTTAACCCTGTATTGAGTAGTACTCCCGCTATGCCCCTCTCCCCCTTCCCTCTCTCTCTTCACCCCCCCCCCCTCCTCTCTCTCCATCTCTCTCTCTCTCTCTCTCTCACTGCTCCTCCCTTTCTGTGCCCCTCTCTCTACTCCTACTTAAGTGTCTTCCCTTAATTAATTGTTACTATTGTGCTCGGAAGGCGCCAGGCTACATTACGGAGATCACCAGACATGATGAGCTTTCCATTAAAAACCAGCCCATTATAACCTTCTCCGTCGTTGAGATGCCTCGCATTTCTTTTCTCCAAGGATTCCTTTTCTTTCTCCGTTCCACATTACAACAAATGTACAGAGCAACAGAGGAGAGAAAGAGAGAGAGAGAGAGAGATTGAGAGAGAGACGCGTATTTTCGCAGAGAGACGGGGAGAGGCGAGAGAAGGGGGTCGTAATTTCTTATTTTTTGAAGCATTATGCCATTAGCATACTGTAGAATCGAGATAAATAACTCAAACGATTGGTTTTCTACCAGCCTTCTCGTATGACTGATCTTGACAGAGGTTGGAAACCACATGAACGAATGAATAATAGCATGTCTACATCTGGTCAGCATCCTTCAATGGGTAGTATATCACATGTTATTAACAAATATATCAATTAAAAACTGTACTCATAAAAATAGCATTCGTCTAAGAATGATAATAGAGCCTTACGGGTAAAATCACTACCAAGCCTTTTTTCATAAACACTTTTATATCTTATCTCTTTCTCAAATTCAAATTCATTATCTACTTTACACTGTTTTCAGACATATTGGAAGATACCTTTAATGGAAATGGCCTCATATTCTCTCCCTTTCTTTCTCTCTCTCTCTCTCATACAGCAGAGAGAAAGTAAATGTATCCTCTTTCACAGTAATCTAATCATATTTTCCACATTAAAATCATAATAGTGTAAGCACACAAAGTATCGATGCACTCCACCCCCCCCCTCTCTCTCTCTCTTTCTCTCTCTTTCTCTTTCTCTCTCTCTCTCTCTCTCTCTCTCTCTGTCCTGTCCTATCTCTCTCTCTCTCTCTCTCCCTCCCTCTATACCCCTCTTTCTACTTCTCCTTCTTTGTTACGCCGTAATGTATATACATAAATAAGTATTATCAAGACAAATCGAAGTGTCTTTTGATCAGGCTTCTAAACGTGTATTCTTTTATTCTATACAAAAAACATGTGTAGCAAGGAAAAAAAATGGTGAAACCTATTCTGATCTTCACTCTCTCAATAAGGAGGAGCTGAAAGCAACTCTGTTTATGAGTCGTAAATTATTAAAGGTCATTTCGTTTTAGAGCTGAATTGAATCTATTTCAAATAATAATGGTTCCACTCAAAAGCAGTCTTCTGACAGTGGATTTCTTCCCTAAAAATGACGGAGTGATCACTAACCCGACTCATAAAAAATGGTCTTCTATTCCTCTACATGTATATTTTAAAAGCATACACATTATTTTAAAAGATATTCGATGTCTCTTTTAGCAACATATTCTGAGATCAGTTTATATACAAGCACTGTTTCACCTTTGAACATACATTGCACACCATAATACTATATAGGCAGCGCTTACCTGGGAATTGCATGGAAACCACTCGAACAAAATTAATAATTCATGTAGCGCGTGGTAAATCATTGATTCTAGTATGTTCATACTCGACGAGATTTGATTGCTCCAGAAGAGTGAGGTTGCTGAATGTTTCCTCCGATAAAACGAAATCAAATACATTCATTTAACATAAGTGAATATCCCAGTCTCTAAAAACTGTAAATTGATTTTTTGTTTGTTTTTTTTGTTGTTTTTTTTGTTCTTGTCATAATATTTTATGCGACATAATGATATGTTACATCCGTATCATTTTCCCTTTCATAATTAGAATTGTAAATATGGGTGCACAAATTGGAATTCCCTATACTTTAATCCCTGTACCATGAACGGTTTTGGCATGTTTTTTCCGTGCAAATCAAATAAATCAAGTTAGTAGATTTAGTAACTGTGTTCGCTATAAAAAGGGATTACCTGAACTAGGGCAAGCGAAATGAGACCGCTTATCTGTTGCAAATTGTACGGATCATATTTCCATTTTAAATTCCACTTGTGGAGCGCCAGAATTGTCAAATCTGACAGTCATGAGCGCTATACAAGAAACCACTATTATTATTAACATGTAGTGAGAAATCTCGACCGTCCTTTTACAGCTTGACTTCACACGTGAATGTTATGGAGAGAAAGTATTTCATAACAAAAGGATGAGAAAAAGGCAATAAAAAACTGATTACTGTGTATAACAACGAGATACGTCACCATGGTAACAGCTTCATTTAAATGTTCGTATGAACGTTTACGTGTTCACTTGTTAGAGGATTACAATTAATTCGTTCAATACTAAATTTCTCTCCTTCCCATATAGAGTCAATGTAGAAACCAGATGGCTCTTGTAGGCTATGGGTTATCAACTTCGAAGTACAAATATATAGCGAATTGAAGTTGAATGCGTAGACATTAGGGACTTTTCGCTTTGCACGCCGACATAGTGAAATTGAAGGCACTGCCGTGCACTACCCGTGCCTTAAAAGGACGTCACATTGCCTTAAAAGGATGTCACACTTACATGTAGCAGTCGACGTGCAAATCTAAAAGTCCCTAATAACAATCATTAACAATAACTAGAATAATAGCTACATTAACATTGCGCACGTATCCATTCCAGGGGATACTCCCGGCGCCTACAAGGTATATTATTAACCTGCCCTGAGGCACTAAAGATATTCCAGGTATACATTTACTACACCGGGGTGCAGAGTTGCAAATGAAGATTAATGTCTTACCAAAAGACATTAGAACCGCGTAAGGACTTGAACCGCGAACCATGTGATATAAAACAGTTATCAAGCTCAATGCTACAAAATAGATTAACCTCTTCTGATGTAAATTCACATCAATTGAAACCTCATTATCTTTTACTGTCTTAGTATTTTTCTCTCTTTGTACACAATGGAATTCAAAATATGGACGGAGACGGAATATTGCTGATAAACCATGCAATCACAATACAATAGAGAATCACAATCATATCGAACATAATTCGCACAACATATAAAATACTTTGTATGATTTCTTTGAAAGCTCTAAGTAATACGGTGAGATAGGAGACAATAGAAAACGCCGATGAGGATATCAACATTCGACAGATAGTTAACTACTTTAACAAACAAATCAAACTGTTTAACACATTGGATGAGACCTATTTAAACAGTTACACTGTACATACATGTATGACATTTACAATACAACACACAGATATTGGCGTTTACAGCTGTGAACACATAAAATTGCAAGGTGCTAGTATGAAAGGACACTTTGATGAACATAAATTGCGTGTATGTGCAACAAAGATATAAAAAAAGAAAAATTAATAAAATCTTTTCAACTTGATACAAAGTCATGTATATGAATAGGAGATGAGCGCTATATTTACGTCCCTACCAAACGATATCAGTGGAGATTTTGAGAATAGGAGATAGTGACAGAGAGTAAGGACAAGAAAATAAAGTGAAGAAGAGAAAGAGTAGGAAAGATAATTGAAAAAAGAAGAGATGGGCAGATAGAGGGGAAATTGAGATGGAGAAATAGAGAGAAAAGGAAATAGAAACAGACAACCAGCTAGAATAACTAAATTGTTAAACGCAGATTGAGGTACATGTATCCATTTATAGATTAGAGTTAGACTGATCGAAGCAAAGACGAGCGGGATCACATTCATTCTTCTTCTTGGAAATCGTCTGCGTAGTCGTTGTCGGGTTCGTTATCTCGATACCGTAGTTCTTCAGCGAGGTCGTATCGCCCACAGCGAGTCAACGAAGAGAGTATCTTTCTATCTTTGTTGTATGCCTTGGGCATACTACTCCGCCATGTCACTAACATGTCAAAGATCTGCAACAACAAAAAAGGACAAAAGAGAGATTGAATATCAGCTAATGAACTGCTGTGAATCGTTTCTTTCTGACAGAAATACGAATAAGAATACCCTGTATATTATTGTTTATTGCATCATAGTCTTCATAGATATATCTTCTTTATGATAACTGATTATGTGTGTTAACTCAAGCTCTCATCAGTTTTGATTAATCACAATATTTTATTGTTCCGTCAAAGATGTTCGCCGGATTTGCTATACGATCTACGCCTCTTTCCCTCCTACGGCATGGACTGATCGACATTTGCTCTGATGACAAGTTCATCGAATATGTATCTTTATTGTCCTGGTTAGGGTTGCGATTGGGTTTTAGGTTAGGTTTAGGTTCATAGTTAGGGTTAGATTTAGGGTTCGGGTTACGGTTGGTGTTAGGATTAATTATAGTGCAGGGCAGTGGCGGATCCAGGGGCCCCCCCCCCCCCCCCCACTGAGCGAATTCTATAACCTGAGTTGTTCCTAATCCTAGTTTCATCAAATGATAGAATCAAAGTCAACACAAAATAAGAAGTTGATCACAACTAACTAAATAAATCGATTTATCAATTTTGGTTTGTGGTACGGGATTGGCGCCATGCATTTCTGAGTGTAAGACTCACCTGTTGTTCCTGTGCCTCCGGGTTGTTTCTCTTGATGCTCTGTACTCTGTTCTTCTTCAATCCTAGATATCCAGCCAAGGACTCCCATTCATTACCAAGCTCGCTTGATAACCATCTCAGGTTAGAGTTACACACCATACCTGCCAAGAAAATAGATTGAACGAAAAATTAATTCATTTCGAAAGGAGAGAGTATTTGCCAACATATCTCAAGAGAAACGGAGACCGTGCCTTTCATCCATCGCTCCTTCATTTTCTCCCTTCCTTCCTGTCTTCGTGAGGTTGACAGTCTAGAACACTTCAAATCGTCCCTCAAAATGTATTATTAAAACTTGAAGAAAAGAACCCTTTTGAAATGAAAACCTATTTCAGAAAATGTGTAAATGCTGACTTCATTGGGAAGAGCCGGCGAGTTTGGATTTTTTAGCAGAAACAGGCGCCATAAAAAATGCCATGAATCATTATCATCTTCACACTGAAGATGAAGTGCAAATTACACAAACGCGCATGAGACAGAACTAGTGCGTCCCCTCTTTATTAGAAGGGATGGCAGAGGAATAGCATGGAAAACAGCAGAACATGGAAGAAGAAATAGAACAGAGAAGAAGAGGGGAGGGAATAGGGGGAAAGAGAGAGAGAGAGAGAGAGAAAGATATATATATATATATATATATATATATATATATATATATATATATATATATATATATAAAGAGAGAGAAAGTGATAGAGAGAGGGAGAGGGGAGGGGAAGAGAGAGAGAGGGAGAGGGGAGAGGAAATAGACAGAGAAAGAGAGGGGACAGAGAAAGAGAGAGGGAGAGAGAGAGAGAGAGAGAGAAAGAGAGAGTTAGAAACAGAAAAGAGAGAGAGAGAGAGAGGGAGAGAGAGGACGACTATAGTATAAGGGGGAATACAGAGACGGGTGATCTTCTGAGATGAGATGAGTATCTTACCTCCAGCATCTATGGCTGTAGTCCTATACCGACTGGGAGGAAGCGGTTGGTCCGGTTCAGTCTAGAGGAGTAAACAATATATATATTTAAAATAACAGACTCTGTTTCTACATCACTTTATTGTATAAATAAATGAAATGCATTATTCCGTTGTTGTATTGATGTTTATACTACTCACGGTTATATCTATCCCATCCCCCCTCCCCATTCTCTCACTCTCTCTCTCTCTCTCTCTCTCTCTCTCCCTCCCTCTCTCTCTCCCTCCCTCCCTCCCTCTCTTTCTATCTCTCTCTCTCCCCTCCCTCCCTCTCTTTCTCTCTCTCTCTCTCTCTCTCTCTGTATCTCTCTCCCAAATTTTCCGTCGATTAACATGGTAAACTTCTTTACCCTAATCTGAGATAGAGAAAGAGAGAGAGAGAGAGAGAGACATAAAAAAAAAAAAAAAAAAAAAAAAACGCCTCACCTTCGGTAGGGCAATATGAAGCTTGCAGAGTAAGTCCGGGGCATTCTTGAAGAAACTGCTTTGATCTGAAGACTTTGTATCTTTGATCTTCTTCTCATCCTTCAGTGAGATGGGTTTGTTCTCTTTCTCTGTCTTCTTCTCCTTGGCCTTAGCCTCTGCTTCTTTCAGCATCGTCTCCTCCGGGTCCTCCATGTCTTCCAGTGTGATGCGAGCCTGTAACCATGGAAACAAGATGGAATAAACAGATGAAAGGATAAGTCATAAGTCGGGAGGGCTAGAAAGAATCAAATTTGTGATTCGTACCATCGTACATCCATATTTCGTAAAGTATATGATTACAATAGTTAACAAATAATTATATTGTTGGATTGTGAGCCTTGTTTCATAATGATTAGTACAAGTTCTGAAAAGTTGATGTTATTTTGAGTGCATTCAATGTCATTCCTCCTTTTTACGAGATTTATGAATTTTGCAATTTACATCTTACGAAGTAAAACAAAAAGGCAAATCAATTGATTTGGGAGAAATATATGTATTATGTTCTTTTTCTGAAAATCGTGAATACGTTCACCCATTTCACATGAGAAAAAAACGGAACAAAAACGGTCATCAAAGTAAAAGAATTCCATGCACATACTGATCTCTGACATCATAGCGCTTAGAGACTTCGGTGGTATTAAAGCGCTTTATAAGCACAGTTTTTAATATTATTATTATTAATATTAATATCATAACAGCAATAAATTATTACCTTTCCATAGAACTCAGCACATCCTCGATATTCAGGCGAGCTGTGATTTCCAAAGCGATTTACTTCTTTCAACTCAATATAATGAAAGATCCGTCGATTAGAGTGAAAGTTGATCGTCAATTCAGTCCGGTCTACCATTCGAACATTACCACTAAACCTGATTTTAAAAAATACAAAATAAACAGGAAAAGTTAATCCACTGCACTGACTTCATACGTACTTATAATTTTAGTAATACCGACAGTCCTTTTCAGGACTCCCCAATCTCTCCCCCCCCCCCCCCCCCCCCACCCTCTCTCAGATGGTGCAACCGCAAGCCTACTGTATAATTCGTAAAATGTTGCTTAACAATCTTGTTTGTATCCCTTCTGATATTTGGTTCACATAATTTTTAATTTCATTGTTATGTTTACCTCTGTTCTTTGTTATTCTTATACCAATGGAAGAAGAATTTCTATTAAAATGAGAGATGAACCAATACATTCCATAAAGTCAAGCAATATTTTGCTACGACCCGGCTTACCGTAATGCGATCTCCTGCCCTTCTGTCATAGGTATGTCCTCACTATGATCGGGTGTCCCATCGTAGCCATCATTATGGAGCTTTCGGAGTACATTATCAAGCTGTTTAGATGGCACACACGTCACCACGGCTCGGTGAGGTTCATCTTCCTTGGGTAAGAAGATGAGTTTAGCGTATTTGATCTGAAGAGCAAGCTCGAAGGTATTTGCGATGTTCTTGACGGGATAGCGAGCTTCCTGGGCCACTCGTAGGATCACCAACCTGCCCCATGTAAGAAAATAAAAACCGTTAAAGGGATCCGGTAACTTTGTCTCAGATTCTGAAACAAAATCCTGGATTTAGCTCATGTTGCAATCATAATTATTAACATTTAGGTCAGTCAGAAATCCCATGACTTTTACCAGCAGATCGCCTGCCCTGTCTGATTATCAAGATATTTATGATTGAAAATCGAAATCAAATTTTGCGTTTTTCTAACGCTTTTCATAACACTACAGTCTATTGGGGAAAACGAGTGTGGTAAAACCGGTCACTCAAAGATTTTACTTTTTTGAGGCACTTTTTGATCATTTTAAAGCGCAATTTTGTTTAGAGCTTCAATACTACACCATATCACAGACACTGATAACAACAGATTGTTAAACGATGCCGTTAATATCAATAACCTGGATCCATGTAGCATGTAACGTTCACATATTTTTAGGAGATTTCAACAATACGAATAAGTCCTAAATCAAAGTCATGGATTTACACAATGTGCTTTCACAGTTTCAGTTTCGCTAAAACATCGGGATAACTTTTTGCTCTGTTTTTCTATCATTATGATTCCGTTTTTTTTTTAATGCCACTATGTACCATGGAATCGTGATTTAATGTGTTGACAAATTATTATTACAACAACATATATTAAAGTTTCTTTTTAGCTTAATTAATTTCTTAAAACTATACCCCAAAAAGCCAAAATAAAACCTGCGCCAGTCATCTTAAATCTCTGTCATCGATGGGTAACAGTATTGATCAGCTATTCTATCAATATAAACAGTTAGTGTATCTAATTCTTTCCCTACTTCTCTACCCGCCTTACCTCTTAATTAAAGCCATTTTTCATATATTGTTTTTACCGACACCTTTCCGAGACTCCTCATCCCAAGTATTGGAGAAACTGAAGGTGTTAAGTTAAATCATGATTTTTTTTTTTAATCGTTTCCATCATTCTTTCTTTTCTTATTGACAGTTCAGTTATCCAAACGACAATGCCATAGTACCACTTTAATAGTAAGCAGATATTAGATGAACGAGTAAATGAAAGTGTGTGTGTGCGATGGATCATACCTGCTAAAAGGTTCCTTGAGGTCTATCGCTACAACGTCCTTCTTGATCTGTTTGATTTGTACATCGTCTAGCTCATTCCATTGCGAAGACTGCTCCTGTTTGGCCAACAGATAGAGGGCGTCCTGTGAAGGGTCACCGCCGAAGATACTACTCTTGGTTGATCTGTTTCAGCGAAAAAAAATAAATGTAGCTATATTTCACTTGGAGAAATAAGTTAGTAATAACTACAAAGATCTAAGCCTAGAGTCAACTGCAATATAATGCATACATCATGACTCAACACGCGGGCAAACATCAGAACTGCATGCGCTCACCCCCGATCGAGCTTATTATCCTTAAGGAACCATATCTCACTTCCTCTCCTTCTTTTCTTCATTATATTTTGCGTTTTTGTCCAAGTACCACCCCCTTTGTAATGTCAACATTTTCATGATGGTTTAATACGTTTCTACCTTGTAGAGCAAGACTGCCCGGCCTATGAGTGGTAAAAGCATTCAGGAACGTCAGTCGTTGATTTTATTACTTATTGTCAGATGGAAATCAGTCTTTTCAATTGTTGTGTATCAATCAGTCAAACCAGATAAAATTGCATATACCTGTCGAAAGAGTAAAAGATGTAGGTTACTGTCTTTCCGAAAGAGGTTAATGCTTCCATGGAAACCCGTAATCAATCATGCTGATCAAATATGCAGGAAGGTGGTTTTACTGTCGACACACATACGTTTAACTTTTGTTTTCAAGGTAAGATTCTAGAATAAACCCGCTCGAATAGAATGCAAAATATATACAAATCAATTAATAATGTTTCTATGACACCCCTTAACAGATATAATAGCAACACCACTGAAGGTGCAGATTGCACACATTCTGCCCCTTAACTTTAATAAGGGCCTCTTAAGGTTCAACGTTGCACCTTCCTCGTTCAGTACGTAAAGTTATATGCACCATTTGAACTTCAAGAGGTACTACTATTGTACCGTATGGGGTGCACACTTGAGCCCCTAGAGCACCTTTACTTACCTGATGACGACCACGCCCTCAGGGTGCAGAGGATCCATATGGGAAGATGATTTCTCTGCTTTCTTCCCTCCACCACCACCAGTACCACCACCACCGTTAGGTTCCGCTGAGCCTGGAGTATCGGTGGTCTTATGGGGGTTCGGTGGACAGGGTATGGTGATGGTAACTGGTTTCTCGAAGGGTTTCTTGGTGGAGTGGGTCAGGTGTATGACAGGACTGGCAGTTATCAGCTCCGAGCAATGACGAAGACGAGATTTGATCTCACTCACGACGTTCTCTGCTGGTTGTACCTGAATCGTTATAAGTAAATTCATCATCTCAATTTACTTCAATATCTGGCTCGTCCATTATCGATAATGCCTCTTTTTCATGCGTTATACAAAAGTACAGAAAAATTATGGTGAGAAAAAAATAATTTCATACCCAACACATTATAACTATACTTGAGGTAATAAGGAACGTTTAATTCATAAGCATACACCTGTTATTTATTTTTCTATACTTTAAAGATTGGTGGAATGACGCTTAATCTCTGGATATGCATTGTCACTTATCTTTGCCCCCAATAAGGAGGCAAAAACCGTGTGCAGAAATCTCTCTGCTTGAGAAAGTCCAAAGGAGTGGACTGAAACTTTCCTATGATTCCGAAACTTTCATTGGTCAAGGCTGGTCTACGTTATTATAATATGTTAATTAGGCTTCTTCTAGCCTTGACATCTAGTAGGCAAACTTTCATCCTCTCCTGCAGTGCTGTGGACTTTCTGAAGCCAAGTGATTCTTCGCACAGTTTCTTGCTGTCTGCTGCCTTGAGATCGATAGAGTGAACACAGGTGACAGTCAACAGCCAGTTTTTATCCAGATGGATTCTTCTAACGTTCTTGGCCGGAAGCGTGTTTCAAAGTCAATAATATGGCTTAAAATCTAATTAGAACTCTCCTATTAGAAAGTTTTAGGGATGGTAAAAGCCAAAGAGCTATGTTCAATCCAGGAATTTATAAGGCGCCAATATTTAGTTGCCTAATCAAAGACGCTGATGAGACTGCAAAACTACCAAAAATATCTGTTCATGATTCTAACTGGGAAAGACAAAAAAGTAGTAACTAATCGTAAGCAATCTGAGATGGGTATGTCTTTAGTTGAGTTTTGAAAGTGGATAACTGATGACAAGAGCGAAGGGCTTGGGGAAGACCAGCTATAGTAACTTACCTGTAACGTAACACTGATAAGACTACAAGCTCCTAACGGATACGTGACAGTAACACGATGATCAGCTGATGATTTCAATGTTCCACCTTTCTTAGTAACCGTTTGTTTATCTCTTGCTAGCCTAGCAACCACTACAAATGATGCAAGGCGATTCGTCCTAACCTCAGCAAAAGGACCCTGTAAGTTGAGATGATTATGACATTTTTATTACCATGATTTTAACTAGCATAAGTACTTTATTCTAGATAGATTCCCACACAGTAACAATTCAGTTGCTTCCTCATTTTGATAATAACATTACTTTTTTTTTCTTTTTCTATGAAGTGAAACTGTATTTCCCTCTAACCAAGACGTTACATTACAATATATTACGATACTGATTCGTTAAATAATAAACTAACGGAAAATTAAATTGAAATAGATTTATTTGTATTTTGTTTTATTCACGCTCGGGTAGCTCTACCAACCTTATACAAAAAAATGATATAAAATTGATGTTGATTCTCGTATTATAATTGGTCATAATTTGATGGGGGAAAATATAAAGACTCGCATTGGTACAAAATGTCAGTTTTTTAATTATCATCTTAGATGTGAAAATTTTTATGAAAATACCACTACCACTACTATTACTACTTCTATTGCTACTACTACTACTATTACTACTACTACTACTACTACTACTACTACTACTACTACTACTACCACTACTACTACTACTACTACTACTACTACTACTACTACTACTACTACCACTACCATTACTACTACTACTACTACTACCACTACTACTACTACTACTACTACTACTACTACTACTTCTACTTCTACTACTTACACTACTACTACTACCACTACTACTACTACTACTACTACTACTACTACCACTACCATTACTACTACTACTACTACCACTACTACTACTACTACTACTACTACTACTACCACTACCATTACTACTACTACTACTACTACCACTACTACTACTACTACTACTACTACTACTACTTCTACTTCTACTACTTACACTACTACTACTACCACTACTACTACTACTACTACTACTACCACTACCATTACTACTACTACTACTACCACTACTACTACTACTACTACTACCACTACCATTACTACTACTACTACTACTACTACAACGAATAGTAATAATAATAATAATAACAATAATGATAGTAACAATAATTATAATAATGATGATAAAGATAATGATGATAACGATGATGATGATGATGATGAGTAGAGAGTGTTTACCTTTTGTTCTACGAATGTACTTTCTGTTGCCAAGGTAGCGACCGTCTGCCATCCCTCCTCCGTTCGTCCTCTCATCTTTACGATAAACTCCTTGGTGCTCGTCACCCTGGTAGATACCGTGTACGGAATAGCGACAACGATAGGGGCCCCGAGATCATCATGCTCCTCGTCGTCATCGTCGTCGTCTTCGTGACGAAGTCTGACAACGTTACTGGCCATCTCTTCGCAATCATCGACGGCATTGGTACTGAGTTTGTTGTCAAGCTGACAGGTAAGATGCAGGGATGAAGGTGGCGGGAAGAACTCGTCTTTGAAACGAATGACACATCCGATCTCTTCCTCTCCATTAGCTGTCATTGGCAGTCTGTAATAAAGTAATTCAATTGATCAATTAGCAATTATTTCTTTTGAATGCGTTATAAGACAAAATATTCTTTCTTCTTCATCGTTTGGCATTCTCCAGTTTGGAGAATTGCCTTGGTGCAGAAATCGTGTTGGTTATCGTTCATAAGAACATTATATCTACATGTATGTTATCATAGGTTGTGTTACTGGTTAAAAGCATTTAGGTTTACATCATTTGATAATTATTATGTAAACAGTTATGTTCTGTCTTTGCGTCCTGTATATCAGTGTTATACATACCGCAAAGTCATGAGCAATACTTTATAACGGTATGTTTTAGAAAGACGATTAAACAATTGGCTTTAGGCATTGATTTTAAATGTGTGATTTTTGTAAAAAATCTAATTTGAATTTCTCCCTCTCTTTCTTTCACTAATCTTCGACCAATCGACATTGAAAAACAAAATGTAAGATACTTACACGTGATATGGCCATTCCAATAGATTCTCTTTCATAGATAACCTGGGTGTTATGACACGTTTACTGCTCTGTGTTTTCTCCTCCTCCTTCTCTTCAGGTTCCTCTTCTGTTCTAGGTTTGTCTTCATCACTTTCAACTCGATCGCTCTTCTCACTTCCCTCATCTTTGTTCTCAGCGTCATCCGAATCTTCTTCAAAATTGTCCTCATATACCTCCTCTTCCGATATATCTTCCTTCTCCTTCTCCTTCTCCTCCTCTTCCTTTACGCTGTTCTCCGATCCATCTTTCGTATCATCTTCCTTTCCTTCTTTCAACTCATCCTTCTCTTTAACTTCCTCCTGCTCTTTTACGCTTTCTAGGTTGTCTTGAGCTTCGTTGATTTCTTCAGAAGCTTCTGCAGCTTTCGCTCTGGCTTCGGCAGCCGCGTTTTCGGCTTCGGCCGCCATTCGGTTAGCCTCGGCTACTTCTGCTGTAAGTCGAGCGAGAGTGGCTCGTGTTTCGGCGGCGGCAGCAGCAGCTTCAGTAGTAACTTTCTTGTTTTCTATATTAGAGAGAAATGGATAAATAACATACGAGTTAATTTCAGGAAATTTCGAATTATTTAACTTAAAAAATGGAAGTGACAAGATACAATCTCACAGTGCCTCCTACTACCATGCACTAACGAAGAATGATCTTTTTTGTGTTGAAATCTTAAAAGAAAAGAAGAAAAAACTCAAAAAGAGCATATTGCAAAACACGGTTGAATTATCCTGTTCATTTTACCGACATCTAAGCACGTTCTTGCTAGATTGAACAAAAACTGTATAGCTGCCGCCAGAGTTCCTACACTTCAAAATGATTCATAAAGAGCACGGAAGGGAATGTATTATAGATGACTACAATACTTGCATTATTGTGGTAAATGATTAATACATGTATGATCATCATTGTTTAGTGGCACAAGGCGCCTTTGTGCAAATCTCATGGTACGGCAAAAAATTGATTACTTTATTCATGAGCTGTAAATTGATATTTGATTCAAATTTCACAGGTATACTATGGGAATGAATTACAAGGTCTGTAGAAAAGATCGGAATAGGAGATCGAGGGACGGAGGGAGGAGGAGAAAACGAGAGAGAGAGAGAGAGAGAGAGAGAGAGAGAACGAGAGAGAGATAAGAGAGAGAGCGATAGAGAGATAGATAGATATATATAGAGAGAGGGAGAGAGAAGGAGAGAGAGGGGAAAGGAGAGAGAGAGAAAGAGAGAGAGAGAAATAGAGAGAGAGAGAGAAACAGAGAGAGACATAAATAAAGAGAGAGAGAGAGATAAAGATAAAGAGAGGAAGAGAGAGAGAGAGAGAGAAGGAAAGGAAGGGATTTTATTGATCAGAAAGTGCATCAACGATGTATATTGGTTGATACATGTATTAATTTCGTAGATTTAGATTTCAAATGAATAACCTCTAAATCGCATATTACCATAGTCCATACATTATACGTGTGTTTCGATTCCATGCACTGAACTGCAAAATCAATAGTTCAATCAAACTTGATCAAATGACTGTCGTTTACGTTATACAATATTCCTATCTGTACTTGGATTTGTTTTATTCTTCTTCTTCTTCTTCTTCTTCTTCTTCTTCTTCTTCTTCTCCTTCTTCTCCTCCTTCTTCTTTTTCTGCTTCTTCTTCTTCTTCTCATCCTCCTCCTTCTCCTTCTTCTTTTCCTTCTCCTACTTCTCCGTCTCCTACTTCTCCTTCTTCTTTTTCCTCCAGCTGACACTCGCTTCGCCAAATATACCAAAAGAACATCCACAATAATTATGATAATGTCACTGAATTATAACACCATGTTAATTGGCCATCTTGGTTAACAACACGGAGCAGACGATTACAAATGTTCATCAACTCCAATCGATAACATCAATTATGATGTATCGTTACCATGGTAACGACCAATGATACGTATGATACGCACATACATGCAGTCTCTAAAATCATGCATATTTAATGTTTCGAGCTAGTAGTATTTCCTAATGTGCACCTTTCGACAGGTGCTTCACATTCATTCTTGTTATGATGACTTTCTATAATAAGCTGGGTTAATGCTAGGAAGGATAATTAGCAGGCCTTTGATTTTATATATTTGTTGGAAAGCTATTCGCTTATACAACGTAATTATAAAGCTGTCATCATTCCAAAATTGTGCTGTCCATAATCATGGACCTTCCTTATATGAAGTACTTGAAAGAAGAAGATAAAAGGAAACTTTTGTGGAATAAAAGTTATATCAGTACGTTGACGTTCTAGTTGATATTATAGTGTTTGATTGCTTTTTTCAATGAAATAAATATGTATGTACTGCATTGAGAATTGTTGTATTTAACGTGATTGCAGTTTACACAATAAATATGGTGCCAGTATATCCGGTCCATGTGCTTTTTAACTAAGTGACATTTAATCGAGGTATCTTGTTTTACTTTCAATTAGGTTACATGATTTTCATTTCAGCTAAAATCTCTTCACACCATATTATGTTGCATGCAGTGTAAAAAGGGTACCCAGTCTTTAAACATAATCATGATCTTCTCTTCATTATTAATACGTACCTACTATTTTTTTCATCCATTTACATGTCATGACATTATGTAACACAATCATTGTTTCCCATTCTCATTAAATAAAGCTAATCCCTTGCTCTATATTATGACATTATGACTACACCACGTTTAAAGGTAAAGACCAGTTATGGTCATGCGAATGCATTGTGAAAGAAACGTTGTGGAATCGATCAGAAAAGGTTGATCATCTAGCATCTAGCATCTGCAAGGTTCTGGAATCATCAAAATGATAAGAAATTTGGCCCATTCTTCGTAATGTTACAAGCACTATACACAGAAAGATGTATATGGGACTACCCTATATCTCTCACAGACCATGAGAGAAACAAATTTACCAAATATATGAATTAGTATAGGCGGTTTCCCGGCAAATTTTTCATCATCATGTATTAGTCAAAACATATTCTTTCACATGATTGGTAATGAGAGCTTCCATTTCATTTTTTGAAATTGGGGCGTTTCCAATACTGGCCTTTACCTTTAATCGAGTAATCTTCACATTTAATATCACATTTTCTGATACTGATAATCCCCGTGCTCTATATGGCATTTTGAAACTAAACAATATCTCATTTTATAATAGTATCGAATGAGTTGGGTATATAAACCTCTTCAAAGGAAAACCTTTCTCCAAAGCGTCATGATAATCATGACTATTACAATAGTATTCCAATCGCAATACTACAATTCTGAACAAAATTATATAAAAAATAACAATAGTTTTACCTCTTACAATCTGAACTTCGTGTTAGAGTCAATGCAGACAGAATCTTCTATATATGGTAAAAATCACATTAAATCCAAGGAGCATATTCGCGATGGAATTGAGAGAACCGCAGTATTATCACTTCTTCTAAATGAATGTTGCTGATGTGTTGTGTCGGAATGCCTCAGAATGCTACCTGGTTGAATTGCACACTCTGGTGTATATTAGATCAGAGAGCAGCGTCGTGTTACCAGGGAGAAGAGAGAAAAGTACACAAATCTAAACTATCCCATGAAACACAGCAGCTAGCTATTCCTCAGACCGGTTCGTTCCCACTCTCAAGCATTATGGAGGATACTGAGCACGAACTTGCGGAGAGCAATAGTTATTCATCAGCAAACTATCAGAATCACACGCAGCTCGTAGCTTTTTCTTCTTCACTTTGATTGATTTTATTGTTAGTTACAGTTATGTTTTATTGATTGTTCTTTTGGAAATGAAACAGCTATATTTTATTGATTGTTCTTTTGGAAATGAAACAGCTACATTTTATTGACTGTTCTTTTGGAAATGAAACAGTTATATTTTATTGATTGTTCTTTTGGAAATGAAACAGTTATATTTTATTGATTGTTCTTTTGGAAATGAAACAGTTATATTTTATTGATTGTTCTTTTTGAAATGAAACAGTTATGTTCTATTGATTGTTCTTTTGGAAATGAAACAGCTATATTTTATTGATTGTTCTTTTGGAAATGAAACAGTTATGTTTTATTGATTGTTCTTTTGGAAATGAAAATAAACATGTAAAAGATAATTATTGATTACACCAAGTCACACAAAAGTCTATTAAATAATACATGCAGTCACGCGTGACACAGTGTGAGAGTGTCTACTTTATTTCAAGCAATAGACCAGTTCACGGTTAGCACATTACTGCAATGACCCCGAATATCCACAGATCTTCAAAACATGAAAAGGTCCCACTTTGTACATTTTGAAATAATCACTCCTACAGCGATGGAGGGGCTATATAAATAGCATTTGTTTCCTCTTTTCAAAGAATACTTCCACCTGTATATCATGAAGTGCACTGAATGTGCATGAATGCATAATGTTACATAACTTTCATGAGCACGTATCCAGAATATCGCCTCCGTGTATTTCAAAATTTGTTCTGCAATGACCTTTATCTGCTCATGCTCAGACTGCAACCGTGAACTCGCTGTTCTGGGGGTTCTGAGGACCCCCCCCCCCCCCCTCTCATGATGCTTTATGTCATTTCATTTCTTTTCTTTTATTTTGTTGTTGTTTCTTTTGTTATATTGTCAGACCATTTGGAGCGGAATGACCGCGCTCAGGCACCTAAGGACCCCCATCCCCTCCCAAAGTAAAGAACATGCACTTACAAAGTCCATGCAGATCCTCTTTTTACTGAAAATTCTGCCCTGTCCCAAAATTAGACAAATCTCGAAAATAAAAGATCATTCTTAGTTGAATCTAACATAAACATTAGACTTTCTTCAACATCCGTTTCACAATTTTTTGAAGACGCTAAGGCTCAGTGGTAGAGCAGTGGTATCGTTCAGCGACCGGCTGAGTCGTTGCGAAATTTTCGGCGCGATTTTCAAGTTTTGAAACCCCTCCCTTTAAAAAGTCATGCGTACGCTACTGAAACCAATAATACTTTACAATTAATTGATTGTTATGAATTGCAGAAAGTTGTTCATTTACTTATTTTCAACGAGTTTCCACTCCAGTTATAGTGGTCAGTGGAAACGTTGCTCAATACCAACAATGACTGAGCATGGTCGACTCAATGTGTGTTTAGCTCACTATGCTAAACCTGCATATAGAATACATCTTACCGTGCCGTCACCAATTTACAATATTTACTCATTAAACAAAACCCTCAATGAGATGATGAATCTATCGCGTATATCAAACGACGAGGGTGATTGGTCAATATGGTTTTTACTTTACATCACCGAAGCCTCTTGAGCCAATCAGAATAGTGGTTAAGGCCTGGAAAAGTTTAACCTATGGTGATGGCGTGAAGAAGCGAAAACATCGATTGGCCATCAAACGTAAAGCTCAAATACACATTGCACAAAGAGAGCCTTCATCTGTATTTTGTTAATAGACCTGTATGATGTTTGTCTAAAGTTCTATTCCCTATGTATTACTATTCTGGGTTTATAGAGCACTTACTACATCGGCGATGTCTCTCAGCACTTTACATATTTAGTATTACCTCTGTCATTGTATTCAGGCTTGTCCGCACACAATGTACGCACATTCACCACTCCCTGGGGAGAATATTATTATACTCCTCTTAAAATAAAAGATCCTCCCGAGTCATACATTCTGAAATTTTAGTCATGTTGTCTTTCGAACAAATGGGAGAGTTGTCTGCCACTACATCACAGTGACATTTCTGGTTCAGCCAATTTGAAGTGCCCATAAAATACGTATAGTGATTACGGCCTTTTTGTTTTGATAAATGTCTTATTTTGTGCGAATCCATTCAAATTTCCACCATTCTGCTTCTCTGATTTGCTGCTTTACAATGTTGGTTGTTCTTAAGGTTGGAACTCCCTTTAAAGGGAAGGAGAAAATACACTGGACATTTTAATGTTCGTTCTGCATTAAAAACCCATGGGCAGATCCAGGATTTAAAGACCCCCATGTTCTACATGAATATGAGATTACACAGAGTTCCCACGAATTTATGTTTAGAGGAAATGATTTCAAGTTTGATTAAGCGTAAGTAGATTAGATCAATATGAAAACTTGTTGTTAAATAAAAACAATACTATACAAAAACTTTCTAAACCAATGAATTAAATTGTAGAGATAAAACGTGACAAATTAATTTGTTTGGACTTTGAAAATAAAGAACTCGAATTGTAAATGATTCAGCTCTTCACACAATTTCCAAGTTCCCATGATTCTAGTTGATTAAATTGATGCAGCAATAATCATATCATCTGATCTTATTATCTTAGTACACATTTTGGGCGGTCACTACATAAACCATATCTCTATACAATGTATAATTTTCACACGCCTATCTCTACACGATCGATACTGAGCCATCGATATTTCTTTCAGTGATAACCTTCGAATTGTCGTCTGCGCGACCGAGGAAACCATCACCAAGCATTATACCTTATAATACATGAAGACATTAATGTCTAGAGGAATAATCGCTTAACTAGCATTATCGCACACATAGTACTTTCATTTACAATATGCCCCCCCCCCCCTACATAAAAAAGAAAAAGGAAAAGAATAACACTTTCAGCCTTCCTGATTTAATCTTTTCCAGCTCCCACTACTGCATGTCAAAAGTTACTTTGAAAAGTCTAATTTGCTCTTCATATTAGCTTTGTCCATTTCTATCCATCGCTTGATGCGTATTTTGGAAAACATTGTCACCTATGTGATGTATAGTAACACATGTTAGTAAGGATTTTTTTTTTATTTATATCTTTTTTTTTAAATACTGACATGACTGGTGCTATGTAAAAGGCCAAGATAGTTTTTTTTTTTAAAGTGGCAAGCGGTGTTTTTATTTGTTATATATTTTGTTTCTGGATGGATTAGCGATACATTACATCATCTGAGCAGCAGCCCAATTTGATTGTCCAGGAGGGTGTTTCAAAAAGCTTTTTTTCAATGACAATTGACAAATATCAGTGACAAATCTGCTGATAATCAATCAGAAGCAAGGATT
Organism: Strongylocentrotus purpuratus; assembly: GCF_000002235.5. Lineage (NCBI taxonomy): Eukaryota > Metazoa > Echinodermata > Echinoidea > Camarodonta > Strongylocentrotidae > Strongylocentrotus > Strongylocentrotus purpuratus. The sequence continues at coordinate 36,563,842 of NW_022145607.1, read as the reverse complement.
TCAGTAGCTTATAACAAAAACTGTCATTTGTCACTGATGACAAGTTTTGTGAAATGGGCTCCTGTTTGGAACTTTCCTTACAGGGACTGCTGGTGCGACTGGCTGTCAACAATTATTGTCTATTGATTGATTTGATTCCTTAAGTTGCTTTTGTTCGCAATTGCACAATATACCAAAAGGAATATAATGACAGAAGTGTAGATAATTGAATATAGTTCTGAAGTGTAACAGATAATGCGGGGTTTTCCCGGATAAAAAGATGGTAATCCACGAAAGATGGTAATCCACGAAAGATATCAGGGGTCAATGATCATGTCTGGAATATCGACGTGATTGTAAATACAAATGATCAGATAAGAGATGGATCTACTAAAACAATACTCCGAAATCTCAATTTTACATCATTTACTGAGTTGATACTTATAACTACAACTCAACAACTAAGGAGCTTATAGAGATAATGTAAAATAAATTAAAGGTACTATGTCCCTTTTGCAGCCAACCTCAAATGCTGTAGAACTTTGCAGGAATTATGAATATGTCATGTATGTCCTATCTTTGAAATTTAAACGTTAGCAGTGTCCTCATATTCAAATTATGCAAGGAAACCTGTTTACTTGCTAGACTTCACTGTCAGAAACTTGAGTGACTGACAGGCCTTTTTTCTTCTTTGGTAATACCATACATGAAAAGAGTTGTAAAGGGTACATGAGCATTTGTCTACATCAATAACCCACTTCTTGTGATGGCCAAGATTAAACCGATTGAATCTTTGCCCAGCATAAAAGGTATGACCATTCGGTACAATTGTCTGAAAATCAAGACTATTACTTTTGGGCTCTATAGCCCTAAAGTCGATTTGACAACATTACTAATAGTCATTATTTTCCTACTTGAATACATTTTCAAGCCCCACCTTTTTTGGGGAAGTTCTAAATTAGTATTATCTTTCAAATGCAGTTGGAATTTAACTTTTTCATTTTTTTGGCCTGCAAATGGGACATAGTACCTTTAAAAGTATTACATTGGAAAAGTGCGCGGTGTCAGAAAAGTCTCAGATGTCAAGACAAACGTGCATTTAAAAAATAACAACTTTTCCAGCTAAATTGATTAACTCGTTTTCACAGAACCCCGAAAATTCCATTATTCTATGTTGTTCCCCAAACTTCCTAATTAGGTTTTTAATTAAGGGGCAAATACGCTAACAGATAGAGAATCTGATTCATGTCCTGGAGGGCGCTCTTTAAAAAGAGAATATAAGGACTAAAGATTTATATAAGAAGATTTGATAAGAAAATAATACAGATGCACCTGCTTTTAATGCATGAAGAGGATGATAATATTAAACAAAACAAGATGATAATGTTTGCAACTACATATTATTAACTCGGGGGGGGGGGGCACACGCCCCTCCCCTCCCCTTCGTCGAAGATTACAAGGTATATTTTCAAAATACTTCGAATGCTGATATAATGCTTGGACTACCTTCTCTCATGCATGATTCCGACTAGTATACTCTGAATACTAAACCATGGACGATAACCAGACAAAAAGATAATAGAGACCTACAGTCATCTTTGCTCCGTTGTGTTGTTATTGTTTAACCCTCTACTCAGACTTTGTTGATCAATATATTGAGCCTCTTAGGGAAACGTGAGCCGGGCTGATAAGTGGGGCTTGTATGAAGTACATCAGTCAACAATACAACTTAACGAATTGAGAACAAGAGTAGTGTATACGTATGATATAATTGTGCTTACGGAGTGAGGGGAGAGACTAGGGGGTTACAGCCCCTAGAAATTTTCAATAAACCAATTACCATGCCTCATATGCAGGCTGTGGGACTGTATTTATTCACATAACTACAATTATAAAGTTACATAGAACTATAAATCAATAAAAAAAAAAATGCAGTGGCTGTCATCTTTCACTCAAAAGTCACAATTTAGTATCCTTTTTTCTTTAACGAAAACAATAGTATTCTGGCTAGAGATCATCCTCCCCCCCCCCCCCCCACCCTCTCTGATTCGAAACAAATATGCCCGTTTGCATATTGGTGTCATATACTTATGAGGAAAATAGATCGACATCAAACAATTCAAAGTCTGAATGCCAATCTCCGGAAAATATATCTCGTAAGGCATCAACTCAGTGACACTCAATAATTGTGATATTTGAAATTTGATAATATGATTTACCTCGTGAGCCGAACTAGAGGATTACAATTATTGTAAAGGCGGGGTGGATGATTAGTTACCACGGCAATACTCACCATCAACTTTCTCTTTCTTGAGCTCATCTCCAGATCGATTTAGTTTCTCCTCTAAGACATCTTTCAGCTCACTGGTTGCCTCTCGAACCTTTCCAATGCTGTCACATACCTAAACACATCAACATTGAAAAAATGATCTTTATTCTATTTTATTCATTTTTTTCTTCAATTTATTCGGGTTTTATTAATAAGAAAAACTATGATACATGATTGCAGTTCGAAGAGTACTGATATCTTATTCACACTGTGTAATGGATATTATAAGTATGAATAAACATTAAACATCAAAGTCCTGAACTTTAAAAAAGAGGAACCTATAAAACAGATTTTAAAATATTTTAAAATATATGCATTGGATTGGTATACTGTAGAGAAGAAATTCTTTGCATATGCCACGCATAGAACATACACAATAATCAAAATATTGAAAAAGTTCAGGATGATGATAAACTCGGATTATTGGGATGTACATTGCAAGAGACAGACTTCCCTCTTCCAGTTGACAAGCTTTTTCCCCCAAATTGGACAAGTGGTAACCATCATTCCCTTAACCCCTCCCCCTCCCTCCTCAACCCCCATCCCGAATGACAATTTTGTCCATTCCGAACATAGGTAATTGTTATGGGGAGGTGATGATTTGTCCAGGTAGTATTGGTATTTGCTCGCAGGTGGTGGTAGTGTTGGTGAAGGTGGTGATGGTGGTAGTGCATGGTGGTGTGTTGGTGGAGGAGGTGGTAAAGGTGGAGGTGGTGAAGGTGGAGGTGGTGGTGGTGGTGTTGGTGGTGGTGGTGAAGATGATTTTTGTGGTAGTGGCTGTGGTAGTGTATGGTGGTGTGTTGGTGGTGTGTTGGTGGTGGAGGTGGTGGTAGAGGTGGTGGTGGTGGTGATGATTGTTGTGGTGGTAGTTTTGGCAGTGCATGGTGGTATATTGGTGGAGGATGTGGTGCTGGAGGTAGTGGTGGTGGTGGTGGTGGTGGTGATGTTAATGAAACGGTGGTCGTGATTCTGGTAGTGTGTTGGTGGAGGATGTGGTGCTGGAGGTGGTGGTGGTCATGGTGATGATTATTGTGGTGGTGATTTTGGTAGTGTATGGTGGTGTGTAGGTGTAGGAGGTGGAGGCGGTGGTTGTGGTGGTGGTGATTGTGGTGGTGGTGTTGGTAGTGCATGATGTTAGGTTGGTGGAGGAGGTGGTGTTGTTGGTGGTGGTGGTGGTGGTTGTGGTGGTGGTGGTGGTGATTATGATGATTGTAGTGGTGGTGTTGGTAGTGTATGGTGATGTGATGGTGGAGAAGGTGGTGGTGAAGGTGGTGGTACTGGTGGTGCTGGTGATGATGGTAGTGGTGGTGGTGATGATGGTATAGTGATGATGATGATGGTGGTGGTGGTAGTGATGATAGTAATAATGTTGGTGGTGGTAGTGATGATGGTGGTAGTTGTGGATGTGGTGGTGCTGGTGGTTCTGCTGGTGGTGGCAGTAGTGGTGGTGGTGATGGTAGTGATGATGGTGGTGGTGGTGTTAGTAATACTAGGGTTGCTGATATACATGTAGGGGTGTCCTATCATCTTACCTGACTGCTCCTGGACTCACTCCTCTGAAGAGAGTCAGTGAGTTCTTCTAGGATACCATGAATGGATGCTGTCTCCACTTTATCATCGTCAGCATTCATCGAGCCCAGAGGACCATCTCGAAACTGAGCAGCAAGATTCTCTGTTTCATGTCTCAAAGCACTGACAAGATCAGAGAGATCATCAACGTCCTCCTCCTTATCGGATTCTTCAGCCTCAGACTGCTTTCTCAGACGATGATGACCTGTTTTAGGTCTGTTTCTGATGCCATCCATATTCTCGGTACTTTGTCCATCTTCACGGTCAGATCCCCTGCTGACCGATCCCTCTTCAATGTCGCTCTCAAGACTGACTCGGCTCCTCGACTTGCTACTCGTCGGTCGACCATTCGATGGTTTACTGCTCGCAGGTCGAGCGTGGTCATCACCGCCATCGTCCTTGCCATCGACTACCGATGTACGATCAACGGTTGAGTCCCGAAGCGATGAGGCGGACCCACGCGTTGAAGCATCCATTTTGACTGATGTGTTTGATGTTGTATCATTTTGCGCGCTATTACTGAGCTTCTTGGCTTCTCGACTGCACTTAGGTTCATCAGCGGTATTTCCAGACATGGTTCCTTAATAGTGTTCCCTCTTCTAAACTTTTGATGGAGACCTAATAAAAAGCTCATAGATTCATGTCGTCGGTGTATACATCGTTTTTAGTATTGGTGTCATCAGACTTGTCTCTTGAAAGGTGTCTCCGACATCAAATATGAACCTGGGAGGAAAAAAATACAACCGTTTAGTTGCTTTCCTTTATTGTTAAAAATTAGTATGTACAGAATACTGTAAAACCAGGCTGACGACACACATCACTTGAAATAAACATATGATTGATTTTCGTTCTGCTTTCTTCCTTCCTTTCTTTCTCTCTTTCTTTTTCTTTGAGAAAGAACTGGTCTAGTTTTACCTTCTGCAACATTACACGACTTTCCAAACGATATTAACAAATCATTTTCCATTCTCTACATTCTGCCCTGTACATTGGGGCCTTCTTTTTTCTATAACATCCAAATGAAAACTCTCTTGTCTATTGGAGTATATTCCGTACTTATACAGGCCAAAAGCAGTAAACACTAGAGGAATGAATAAATAGTGCGGGTTTCTTCGCAACAGCACGAATTCAGCCGTGCAATAAACATAAATATGGTGCACCCAAGCAATCTAGGTAATAAACACAAGCCAATGAGTGAGTATGCAAACCGGCTTTAATTTGTATCAAGTGTTATTAATAAAATTCCATGATCAATATGTAAAATATATCTCTATAATCACATATAGTCTGATGAAGATATCAAAATTTAGCAACGTTATTTTTTCTTTAAATATCCACGTGTTCACAATTTTTACGGGGATACCACAGATTTGTATTTTCTTCTGTATTTTGTTTTGTTGCTGTTATGAGTGATATTCATAATTATTATTGATGTTTATTTTTTACCAAACAGTGAACATTTTTAAATAGATATTCAAATAAATGCGTAAATAAATATATACAAATGAATAAATGAATATGTACTAAATAAGTGAATAAATAAACAAGTTAATGAATCAATAAATGAATAAATCATTAAATTAATCAATCAATCGAATAATAAAATTTAGTCTAGGTATGTAAATACGAATCAACCAACGAATAATTCGTCGCTGTTTTCACGAAGTGACGGTAGTGAAAAAAAAATTGCATTCACTTTGCGTTACGATTTTCCTCACTACCGTCACTTCGTGAAAACAAGGACGAATTATTGTAGAGACACTAAATCTAACCAATTAATTCGGATTTTTTTTTTTTTTTTTTTTTTTTTATTGATTTTTTTTTATTATTTATTACAATAATTTTTAAAAAGCCTTTCAATTTGATAGAAATGTAATAATACACATTGCTTGATCTAATCCTGTATATTAAAGGGTGTAGGAGGGTGCGATTATGAGTCAACACATTGTTTTATAACTTTCTCTTCGAAGCTATTAACTAAACGTTTACCAAATACAAAGCGAAGTATGTCACAAAAATGTATGACAGTATATGGCCATGAATATTCGAAGAAAACAAGTCATAAGTATGCTTGTAAAGAAGTTACTTGGTTTTGTATCTGGATCGCAGACAAATATAAATTGACGACATGTATGAGTTTCTATATGCATTCAAGAAATACTTAAGAGCGTGGCTTACATACGTTTAAGCTTCAAAATAGAGTAATCTACAATTATAAAAGTCAGTCCTTAGTCCTAGACACATGATTCAGAAAAGAATTGGAAAATGTATATATCCGAATATCCGATTACTTCGTCTGTTATTACTCACCATTACACAGCCGTGATCCAACACATGTTGCCCTTACTGTTACTGTGCGAGGAATAGAAGAAGAAGATTACTGTCGCAGAATGCACGAAACAAAAATATTAGTCATACCTATGGATCGAGTTGAAGGGACCCCGTTCACCCCTCTCAAATAACAGAAGCCCCCGTGGTTCAATGCACATGCCCTGCTAGACAGCGTCACGTAGCCATAACGACCGCGTATTAACTCACCCGTGGGGGTCCCGGATTAAAAGCATGTTAAAGCACAAAGTACCAGCCCAAGTACCACTCGTCCGCTTGTTTGTATTGATAATAACCAGATTACACCTCCGCAATTCACCGTAAAAGATAGTTTACAAGTCGCAATACAATAAGATAAGACTTTTATTTGTATACATTTCTTTGTATACCGGGTCTCTTTATCACTTAATGAATATACCACCAAATGTTCTACTTTGTACTAGCCATGCCAATGATAAAACATGATAACAATATATTGTTTTCTATAAGCGAATTACTTCAATGTAATTCTGTTGCTAGCACACTGAACTTAGAGCTCCAAATAACGCTTCCTCTAGTCGGGAGGGAAGACCTACTGGTCATATATTATGAAGAGATTAATTCCAAAAGGAGCTAAATCCATTTTTGTAACTTCAGGGAAAAAAGAATTTGTATATTAGAAGGTGCATGTTTTCATAATTGCTCCCAAAGTTTAGGTAATTACTTTTCTTGAAAGACAGGTACTTAAGTGAACAATGTTTTGATATCAATAACTCAATTTTCATCAAAAGTGGATTTAGCTCCTTTTGGAATTAAACTCTTCATATAGTGATTTTGAATTGCTTTTTCTCTTCCCGGCAGCTATAGGGGAGCACCCTTGCATGATTGTGTTCTTTTCATTTGTTATAATTATGTTCTCACTGTAGGTATATTGCAAGTATGACTTATATCAAATTGCCAAATAAATAGTGATAATGATAATGACAATGAATCATTTCCAGCTATATCATGTATATTGGAAATAAAGGCTAAACTCCTTATAATGACAATTAACATTTTCCCATACAAGTCAACATCATGACCGTGTCTGAAAGGCAATTTCAAATATTCATTTTTGCTACAATCTCGCCAGGTAAGATGATCCACACATCGGTTGGGCTACTTGATTATGACAAGACAAACCTAAATTTGTTGTTGGACTGAAAACTGGATAGGGCTACAATTTAAAGAAAATTATAATAATCTGGTAGGAACACACATAATCATTCTGATACATCGTTATAGCATGGACCTCCTTTATAGAAGGTATATATTGATAATGCTTCGTGTATCTCAAGAAAGCTGTACAAGGTCTTAAACAAATCGGAACCCGGCCTTCAGACGGTTGAGCGATCGATAGAAAACTAAAAGTTTGGATTACTTTCAATGACTGCTGCCCTCCCCTAAAGGCATGTCATTATTATCGGTAGTATTGATCGGTTCTATACCGACCTCGTCCATTATGTCCAGTGTGTTGTATCAGGAGGTGTTTCACAAAGTTCCTAAGTCGAACTAAACTCTAAATTGGACTTAAAAATTATGGAGAGCCATTTTTAGCCTTGAGGTAAAATATATATATTCAAAAGCGATAATTCAAGTATTTTAAACTTTATATAAATTCCACATGAAGAACATATCCTTGATAATAGAAAATATGAATGATTTGAATAAACATTTTATGCCTTTTGAAATAACCTTTACAAAGTATTTTCAATGATGCTAACGGCTTTCCGTAATTGTTAAGTCCAACTTAGAGATAAGTTCAACTTAGGATCTTTGTGAAACACCCCCCATGGTTTCTTTGTTCGATCTGTCTTTCATTCCTTCCTTCCTTCCTTCCTTCACGTCGAGAATTGGACCCGAGGTTAGGGGAGGGGAATCATCCTCGCTTAAAGGTTATAGGTTTGTTCATGATCCAGGGACATACAACGTCAATGACAATGACAATGACAATTTATTCTCATGTCACCCACATTGGGGTATTGGAGAAGTTTACAATCAGTTTGAATTTGTCAATTTAACACTGTGAAATATACAATTTGACAGTGTTAAATACGTGAAATGGGCGTCTGTCGTGCACAGTGTGGTGGGGGCGGTCCCCAGGATCCGGACAATAAATGAAAAACATCCGCAAACATACACACACACACACACACGCACACACACACACAAACGAAACTAGATAAGTGAGAATGTAGAATGTTCAGCTAAATCCCTCTCTCTTGAAAATCAATTGCCTTACATTGAAGGGGTGGGCCGGATGCCCGCCAGGCACCCACACAATCTTTCCACCCCCTTTGAGCTCGGTAATTGCTATAGAATATTGTTCATTAGCCGATATGATTGTCATAAATGTATATCACATTCGCATACGGCAAGTGGTCTCGTGTGTTAAGTATTTGCTCTGGGGGCATGGGGCACAGTTTCCGCCTACCTTTTCAAGTAGCCCAAGAGTACTCCATATAACCAGGAAAAAGTGCCCCCTTTTTATTTATATCATAAATGCCGTTCCACATTAGTATTAGTACCTCCTTCACCTCTGATAATTGGCTATTTTGTTATAAAAAACGTGCCCATTATCCTGGTTTAGTAAGAGCTCCTTTCACTTTCCAGCAATGCTCCTTTTAATCACTAATAAATGCCCCTATTAACATCTGATAGGTGCCCATTTTCCTTCGACAATTGCCTCTTTAACTTTGAAAAGTGCCTCTTTTCCACTCCTATGATATTGTCATTTCCCTTCTGATAAGTGCCCCTTTCCCCTTTTCCATAACTTGTGCCCCTTATTTAAAGAGACTAGGAGCAACTTTTTTTCTCGAATCCCCCCCCCCCCCCAACTATATAATTATAGTTGATGTAATTGTGTAACTTACTTATGGACTTTTCTGTATTTCATGATAAAATATGATAAAAACTCCTCCGGGTTTATTATTCTCTTTAAAGTTTTGCTTGGTTGCTTCACTCGCTTACAAATGATTATTAAGACCACCACTCACACCCAACTGCAAACTATGATGCTTAAGCAGTTTCTTGGACCATGTAAAGATAGAAACACTAAAATAATGAAATACTCACTAGTAATGTATTAATTAAAACCTTTTTATGTATATTATTTTTCCTTTGTGGTTTCCTTTCTAAGTGCCCCTCCCCCCCCCCCAAAAAAGAAAAGAAAATGCCCACCTTGTTGGTTCCCCCCCCCACACTTTGGGAGACGCTTCGTCGCCCCTGCCTTTTTCAGTTTCTATCCTGATGATTGAATCATAGAACAATACAATGAATACATGAGGATATAGTTACTCAAAAACACAAAAATCTATTCAGTCATGTTGGTAGAAATCGACGTCTGACTCAAATGAAGAAGAAGAAGTTTCGTCTTTTGCCGGATAGAGGGCGCAAAGCGAAAAGGGTGCATCAGCCACGAAATCGACATAATTATCATGCACAAGGTAGATAATGGACAATGTTCGCAAGATTCAATAGGTCCTCATTAGATTCTCTTCATTCTAAACTGCAGACAAACTGAGTGTATGTGTATTGATATTGATATTAATATTGATTTATTCGTCCACAATGTGGAAACATGCTTCCCACCAGCATATAATGCACGAAACAGAGTACAATAACCTGCAAAACAACAATTTCAGAACAGAAAAAATCTCGTCATTTTACAGAAATAAGTTTTACGCCATCCAAAATTATTGTTAAACACAACTCAAGAACATAGAAGAAGAAAAAACTCGTGCATTGTCGAGAAATCTCATGTTCAAAGCACTCATTCCGAGAAAAAGGGAAAGGTGTGTATGGAAACTATACTCAAAGATATGCTGGTAGTAAGTTCGTATGTTCTTACAGATATCCGTAATTTATGGTGGCCCTGAAGGGACATCGCGAATAGACTAAATCGTGAAAAATATGCGATAAAATTCACGATATCGTCAATTTTATCGCATATTTTTCACGAAGAAATTCACGAAATTGACGATATCGTGAACTTTATCGTGAACTTTTCACGATGAAATTGACGATATCGTGAATTTTATCGTGAAAAGTTCACGATATAAAGTTCACGATATCGTCAATTTTATCGTGTACTCTATCGTGTACTCTATCGTGTACTCTCCTGACGGGCGCTTCGTAAACAAAACCAGCCCTAGCTGGGGGAGACAGAGAGAAGGAAAAAAGGGAAAGGGAAAGAGAAGATAAAAGGAAAGAAAGTATAATAAGAAGAAAAGAGGGAAACGGGGGGGGGGGCGAAGGGCTCTTGCCTCCTCCTCACTCCCCCCTCCCCCTCCCCGCCAAAAAATAAATCAGAGAGAGAGAGAGAAGGGAAAGGGAAAGGGAAAGAGAAGATAAAAGGAAAGAAAGAAGAGGAAGAAGAAGAAAAGAGGAAAACGGGGGGAAGGGCGAAGGACTCTTGCCCCCCCCTCCCCCCTCCCCCCCCCCCGCCAAAAAATAAATCAGAGAGAGAGAGAGAGAGAAGGGAAAGGGAAAGGGAAAGAGAAGATAAAAGGAAAGAAAGAAGAGGAAGAAGAAGAAAAGAGGGAAACGGGGGCAAAGGGCTTTTGCCTCGTCCCCCCGCCCCCCGCCAAAAAATAAATAAGAGAGAGAGAGAGAAGGAAAGGGAAACAGAAGAAAGAAAGAGAAAAACGAAAAAGAGGGAGAATAGGAAAGAAAGGAAAAGAAAGAAAAGAAAGGAGGCAAGAGCCCCTGTTTTCCTCTTTTCTTATTCTTTTTCCTCTTCTTTCTTTCCTTTTATATTTTCTTTCCCTCTCCCTTCTCTTTCCCTTTATGGCGGGAGGGGGGAGGGGGAGGTAAGAGCCTTTCGCCCTTCCCCCGTTTCCCTCTTTCCGTCTTCTTCTTCTTTCTTTCCTTTTATATTTTCTTTCCCTTTCCCTTTCCCTTCTCTCTATCTCTCTCTCTCTCTCCTATTTATTTGTTGGCGCGGGAGGGGGGAGGAGGCAAGAGCCCCTCTTTTCTTCTTCTTCTTCTTCCTTTCCTTTTTTATTCTCTTTCCCTTTCCATTCTCTCTCTCTCTCTCTCTTATTTATTTTTTGGGCGGGGGGATGCAAGAGCCCTTCGCCCCCGTTTCCCTTTTTTCTTCTTCTTCTTCCTCTTCTTTCTTTCCTTTTATCTCCTTTTCTTCTTATTATTCTTTCTTTCCTTTTATCTTCTCTTTCCCTTTCCCTTTTTTTCCTTCTCTCTGTCTCCCCCAGCTAGGGCTGGTTTTGTTTACGAAGCGCCCGTCAGGAGAGTACACGATAGAGTACACGATAGAGTACACGATAAAATTGACGATATCGTGAACTTTATATCGTGAACTTTTCACAATAAAATTCACGATATCGTCAATTTCATCGTGAAAAGTTCACGATAAAGTTCACGATATCGTCAATTTCGTGAATTTCTTCGTGAAAAATATGCGATAAAATTGACGATATCGTGAATTTTATCGCATATTTTTCACGATTTAGTCTATTCGCGATGTCCCTTCAGGGCCACCATAGTAATTACCTTTGCACGCGTAGTATTATCTTGCTACCCCTACTTTAAACTGCAAGTTTAATACCTGATCTGCCTGGAGAATGAATCGAGGGTTGATTTCTTTTAAGAATTTTAAAGAGACTGTCTTGGCAGTTGTACATATTGCCAAATAAGCACTTTTTTCTTCCTTCCATTTCGTGTATTGTCCCACGTCTGGGAGAATGCAAATCTCAATTGATGCTGTACTCAGACTGGGAGGATGCCCATGTCCACTCACCCCCCCCCCCCCCCCCCATCCCAAGACCCGATACACTAATAATGTACAAACTATAGTCCAAGTCACTAGCCGTCTCGTGCTTCAGGGTTTTCTTTTCCTAACCTACTTTGAGAGTTAACAATGGTAAAGTTAAATCTACGGTACAAGTTTATAGTATACAACCAGTGAAGTATGCGGCATAATATACCAATGAAATATGAAATAACGTTTCACTCTCTCATTCTTGGAAAAACTCTCAGGGTAATGAGCGTTTAGCAAAATAAAGGGATTGTGCTGGACTGTGGCCTGCAGATCAGCTATCGAGGTATTAATGCTTGCTTACTCAACTCTCGCACATGACCTTTGGTTATGGGCGTCCTGGGGGCTGCAGCCCCCTTCAAATTTGTATGTGGACACGTATACCGCGTCATCGAAAATTATATAAGATCTTGATGATATGCACGTTTAGTCGCATGCTCACCCCTTTCCGGGTAAGGCAGTAATTTGTGACTCTCCAAACATGATATGAAAACGGTTCAATAAGAAAGTATATAATAGAACGGGGAAAAAATTGTTGATAAATATAGGAGAGCCTGTCCTGATATCGAAATGTTGTAAGTGGATAGTTGTTTGATATCGATCAGTTTATTCTAAGGTTTTATTACACGTATAGTTAACAACTTAATTATTCATACTGTGGCGTAACCGGGCTCTGCCGGGGTAGCGTTCTGCCTTGCAGTCTCTCAAAACCCGGTCCACGCTCTCGACAATCATTCATCAACTATATATCTCTCAGTCAGAGTGGGCTCTCACAAAAGTATATTGTGTAAGAAATAACGTGTACTAGCTCTCATTTTACTCACTCCCGCAATCACTGAATGTCTGACAGGACTAAAGATTGCACAGTATCTGCAGTTCAAATAACTTTACTCGTTCCTGGTACGGACCTGTCGCAACGACAGCCCGACGCTGACTGACTGACACGACAGCTCAACGCCGACTCACTGACATCTCACGATGTACACATAATATTTCACAATTATCTATAACGCCCTTTATGTATTACTAAATTACTGGGCTAGTTATGCTACAATACCATTATCAAGTTTTGCAAAGTATGTGCAATTTTTTTTGACTTAATGTCCCGATGTATGTTTCTTGAGAAAGTGACATATCAAAGCTTAAATCTCAGAGTGTTCAACAAAGGCCCTGGTTCAACCAGTTTACCTTTCATTCCTGAGTTACATAAAACAAAAACAAAAACATCAAGTTAACAAGGGGTGTGAATAACTTAGTTGTTAAATGTATATATATATGTTTATAATCAGTCATCATGATCGATGCGTGTCTCGGG